>NC_046366.1:16088437-16716769 GCF_011125445.2 Fundulus heteroclitus
AAAGTTTTAATGAAAAAATCAGCTCTGCACACGGTAGACCTGTTTCCATAGTAAGTTTTTAATAATGTATTTTTGCTAGAAAGCGATCTCAATATTTATAATACGAGCAATGTTGAATGACTAGCATCAGGATTTTTTTCAATCCTCCTAAACTGAGTCACTGCAGGCATTAATCCACTCTCTGTTTTAATTAGGTGATGAGAATTGGCTTGATGGGATACAACTGTGAGAAGACCAATGCTGACAAGGCACTGCATGCCCTGGCAGATGCTCTGAAGAACTGCAAAAAGAGCAAGGCTTAAGAACTCATACTCTCACAGCACTGACTCTGTCCACATTCATGAGATACATGACTACGCACGGCTGAAACGTCGGATACAGTCCAGAAATTCCTTATTGTTCTCTGTCATAAGGATTTTGGCTGGATTGTCTTGTATATGTTTGGTATTATTAAGATAAAATTGCAGATGCTGACACGCTAAGTGCACTGAAGATGTCGACAAAGTCTGTTTTATTTTAAGAAATACCAAAATGCTTCGGTGTCATTAAACTGAGAAGCTGAAATGTACTGTCTTATGTACCATTTGTGAAGTATCTCACAGTAAACACATCAATTTGTCCAATTTCTATACCTGCTTATCCCTGCAGGGTCATGGGGACAAGAGATAGGGTATGTCAGGACAGGCCCACAGTCCATCACAGGGAAACACGGAGACACACGGCACAAACAACCATGTCCCCATATATTTGTATCTGAGGGAGATTTGGAGTAAATACATCAAGCAAATTTCATGCAGAAAACCCCCAGGCTGAGATTAAAATCTAGGAACAGTCCTGCTGCAAGTCAACAGTTCTGTCTGAGTTTGGACATTTAACAGCCAAGTGATATTTAATTCAGATGGTACATTTTAATTATACTAATTACTGTCATCATTTTGCTCATCTGGTTTGCTCATCTGTTGTGTTAAAAAGGAATAAAAATAAAAGTGTAAGTATGTGACTAAAGCACAACAGTGGTATGAAAATGTTTTCAGTGATAGCTGCAGCCAAGATGAGCCATTCATTGGCAAAAACTGGCAAAGGGACAGCGAGCTTGTTTAGTGACCTGGTTTGACATTAGAAGTGTCACAAAACAAGCTACAGCTGGACACGAACTTTGAATTATGCTCCAACATTGAACTTTATGATAGTTTTAACTTTAAGGTCTAAGGTCTGTCGTCCGGTCGGACGGACAAACGGTAGACAAACTTTGAAACAGGTTTATATATATATAATACCTATATATAAAAACCACACAATGTAATTTTTAGATCCCCATACATGTTTTTTTTTTTTATCAAACCCAAAATATTAAATTGAATTATGCATTTTTTTTTTTTTTTTTTTTTTTTTTTTTTTTTTTGCAGTAATTAACATGAACAGAACATCATATCTGGATTAATCTTTTTATATTTAAAATCATATCGATAGATAGATAGATAGATAGATAGATAGATAGATAGATAGATAGATAGATAGATAGATAGATAGATAGATAGATAGATAGATAGATAGATAGATAGATAGATAGATAGATAGATAGATAGGTTTTTTCCGGACTTTTTTCCGGACTTTGTAAACTCCACTTCCCATCATTCAATGCGCTGTTTGCTCGACACTGCGTCAAAACCTGCTCTGCTTCATTGCGACTTTCATTTTTCTGTCTGTGAGAGAAACATTTCGCTCTCCGTCCAGGAACTCGATTAATCCATGGCGTCTCCCACTAATGGCACCGGTACGTTCAAATTTCATGTTTAAATCGAAATCAATGTTAAAGTATTATTTAATTACTGAAATGTTACGATACAATGACACTGCATCTCGGCCAGTAAGTGGGTTGTTAACCATTTAACTCAACTCAAATAAATGACTGGTATTCATTATTAGTTTTTATTTATTTATTCGGATTAAACTTGATTTTGCCATTTAGTTTTTAGGTATCGTGTTTGCGCTTACATTTGAGTTTAGGATTAGCAAACCAGCATAAAAACCACCACTTAACGTGTATGCTGTGGACTGCGCATGTCAAAGGACTATTCCTCCTTTTAAATGAACAATGCTTGTTTTTATTTGTCAGGTAAAACTTTTAATTTCTTATCTCCTCTGATTCAAGCGCCCTGTTCCTGTTCTTCTTCTTTGAGGTTTTTCCAGCAGCTTGCATGTTTAAACGTTGCTTTACTGCCATCTTCTGGATTCAGCCCAATCTGCGGATTAGTTGCTTTTAAATGTCACAAAAAGGTGTCTTTCATTTTTTTTAGAACACAATTCATTAAGCCGTTGAACTCAGACTCCTTGTTTTTGAATCCTTGAGATTTTTCCCAATTATTTTATTTAAATAAAATATTTCCCACATGGACTTGTGTCTAGTTTCTGTGCCCTGTCAAAATCCCCACCCTGCAGACAGACCCTGTTATGTGGAACAGTTGCTGCTTTCCCTCTTGGAGGAGGTTGGACAGCGCTGCAGTGCCTCCCATGATTACGTAGGCCATAACATAAAATTTCTGTACCAACCCTTTTTTTTAAATTAATTTTCGTAAAACCTAAAGTTTGAAGTTTTTTATTAGCTGTTAGGAATGATCATCAAAACTAACAGGGGAAAAAAATGCTGAAAACCTATACACTTTATAATAAATGTACTAAAATATAACAAATCCTTGAGTTTCACATTTTTAATTGAATTACTTACCCATGTTAACTTTTTATTGATATTTTTGCTCTATTAAGATACACTTCTATGATTTCAGTACGGTTTTCTACATTTCTGAGTTGAACCCAACACTGCTTGCCTCTTCGTCTTACCTAGTTATTTAGATCAACTTCAGTCCTCAAGGCCCGGTACTTCTTATTACTTACTTACTTTTTTATTGCATGCTCTGAACATTTGGTTTACCACACCAGAATCAAATAAATGGTTTATTTTTGGGTCTCTGCAGGACTTTAATTCTACAGCAGCTGGACCCCCAACATGTAGGGACTGGAGTTATCGGAAGACTCATCATTTAGACAGGAATATTAATAGCAAATTTACGTTTCTGTGGCATGTGTGATCAGGCTCTTGTCCACCTACTTATTCTCTTTTAGCCCTATAAAGACCACAACCAATACCTTTTTTGATTCTCTCATAACTCTTCCCAGTCATTTGGTCCTCTATCGTATTCCTCGAGGCCCAAGTTCTGCAGAGGCCTGCTAATAACCTGCTGATTTAAATCAGGTGCGCATAAAAACAGGCAGGAGAGTTGGCCTTGAGAACCAGGGTATGGGAACCACTGTTGCAGTCTGACCTGTTGCATCACTGCCATCCTCTGGACATTATCACAACTAAACCTTTTGCTTGTCACAATTTTCTGTTTTTGTTTTTAATTAGTTTTTCTCTTTCGTTTTCTCACGGCCTATTTTTCAAGCATGGCGTATTTTCAGCTCCCGTTGCAATGGAAAGTTTGCATAGCATGTCTAAAGACAGCTCATCCTTTTTTTTTTGTAATGAATCTAAACCCCGGTATTCAGACCTTGTTTGTTGAAACCAAACAAAATCATAGTCTGCCTCATAAAGAGCAGGACACGCAGCCGCCTGATTAAAAATCACATCAAACAGGGAGTGTTTGTCAGGGTTTTATTGAGACTCATAGCTGTGTGTGTGTGTGCGTGTGCATGTGTGTGTGTGTGTGTGTTTGCAGAGGTGAAGCTGAATCCTGTCCTCCTGCCTCTTAGCTGGCTGCTGGGTACCTGGGAGAGCGATGAACCCGGAGAAGGAACCTACCCCTCCATAAAACCGTTCCGCTACACGGAGAAACTGCACTTCAGCCACGTGGGGCAGCCAGTCATCAACTTTATGTAGAGTAACCCAGCAAAGATTGACTTCGTGTCCATGGCAGAATGAAAGGAATGTTCCTTTCTTCCGCTTTTCCGCCATATTCTCAGCTGATTTCTCCCTGTATTTTTTAGGTTCAATGCGTTTCATGCTGAATCCAACAAGCCTCTGCACAGAGAATGCGGTTTCATTCGAATCCAGCCGGGGACCACCAGAGTGGCCTTCATCATCGCACAGAACTCAGGTAGACCGAAATACAACTGTGTTTCTGAGGATCAGGTCAATCCCCAGAGGTTCTGAAACTTTTTCTGGATTTTTTTATTTTATTTTAATGAAAACATTTTTAAAACTTCAAATCCTGAATAAAATCCAACTACAGTCACGGACAAAATTGTTGGTACCCATCTTAAAGAAAGTCCCACAATGTTCACTGAAATAACTTGAAACTAAACAAAAAGAATAAAAACGTACTGAAATGTATTGAAAATTAACCAATGAAAGTCAGATATTGCTTTTGAATTGTGGTTCAACTAAATAATTATAAAAAAAATAAACTAATAAAACAGACCTGGACAAAAAATGATGGCACCCCTAGACAATAATTTGACCATGAGGACATGCGAAACTGAGGTTTCCACTAAACTTGGATCACAGGAAGTGAAGGAGAGGGTTGTCTCAGAGGATTAGAAGGAAAATTATACACAAGCCTGTTAAAGGTAAAGGCTGTAAAACCATCTCCAAGCAGCTTCATGTTCCAGGGATTATAGTCGCACATATTATCCAGAAGTTTATGGTTCACAGGACTGTAGCCAACCTCCTTAGACGTGGCTGCAGGAGGAGAATGTATGACACATTGAAGAAAAAGATAAAGCAAATGGTAACCAAAGAGCCCAGAACAAACTCCAAATAAATCAAAGGTGACCTCCAGGGTCAACGTACATCAGTGTCAGATCGCACTATCCGTCACTGGTTAAGCCAAAGTAATGGCAGACTTCACGGGAGACACAACTGTTAATAAAAAACAAGACTGGAATTTGCCACAATGCATATTTTAAAGCCTGAAAACGTCTGAGAGAATCTCCTTTGGACAGATGAAACAAACCTGGAGCTTTTTGGCAAGGCACATCAGCTCCGTGTCTACAGACGCTGGAATAAAGCACACTTAGGGTTAGACCACTGTCCCTACTGTGAAACACGGAGGAGGCTCGGTTATGTTCTGGGGCTGCTTTGCTGCGTCTGCCACTGGGTGTGTCAGAACTTTGCAGGGTTCAATGAAATCACGAGACTATCAAGGGATTCTAGAGAGAAATGTGCTGCCTAGTGTCAGAAAGCTTGGTCTCAGTTGTAGGCCATGGGTCATCCAGCAGCAATATGACCAAAGGAACACAGCTAGAACCACCTAAGAACGGCTATACGACTATTCTGAAGTGGCCTCCTATGAGCCCTGATCTAAATCTGTTTGCACATTAGAAGAAGGAGCTGAAACGCGCCGTCTATAGAAGACACCCTTCAAATCGGAGACAACTGGAGCAGCTGCAGAGGTCTCATTGACAGCTATAGAAATTGTTTAACTGCAGTGATTGCCACAAAAGCTTGCCCTACAAAATAGGAAATGAAAGGTACCATTACTTTATGTCCAGGGCTCTTTTTATTGGTTTATTTTTCTTAATGATTCTGTTGAACAATAATTCAAGGTCGAATTTCCATTGGTTGATTTTCAGTAAATATTTATTTATTATTATTATTTTTGTTAATTTCAAATTATTTCAGTGACCATTGTAGGTTTTTCTTTGATTAACAGAGGGCTGCCAACAACGTTGTCCGTGACGATTATATCTGAATGCAAAATCTGATTCTGCAGTGATTTTTATTTTTTTCCAGATGTGACTGGCTGCAACTCATAACCCTTTACACACATTTTAACAAATTGAAATAATCCCCTCGTTAGTGTTCTGTGCTCTGACGATGTTGAATTTACGGCCTGTGTTTATTCTCTTAACCCGTTTGCTGTATTCGTAGCAGCATGGCTTTATCAGACTGAATGTTGTGTTGCTGTGTAGGTCTGGTGGAGATTGAAGAGGGGGAGCTGACAGGAAATCAGCTTAAACTGCAGACCCAAAGTCTGGGCAGAATCTCTTTTGCCAAAGAGCCTCACGTACAACAGGTGAAACCGACCAGTCACCATTAATACACAGAAATTAGCTGATATGTCTGCTAAAATACATCTGATATTACTTCGTATGAATGCGTTCAGAGTATAGATTTTCTACGTATAGCACATGAGTCGAGTTTGTATCGGTAGCCTCGCCTATTGCATTACTTCCTTTCTTTCTTTTTTTCTGTCAGATTTGCAGAGTCTTGCAGCTTCGACCTGATGGGAAGCTGGAGCAGACTGTTTCCATGGCAACAGACAACCAGCCGCTCACTCAGCACTTGCACATCACTTACAGCCGATCAGCTTGACCCTACCGGCCGCCAGGCTTGATATCCTGCACCTGAAGTCAGAGCAAAGTCTTATGAGTGTGGGTCAGGGAACCTTTATTACTCAGGGTGTTTTTTTTTTCTTTTTCTTTCTTTTGTGAAGATGTGCCTGTTTGTATTGTTGCTTGTCAAGGTTCTGTGTTGTGTGTATTCAAATAAATTCCTGGTTTGAATCCATATGGTTCTAAGATAATAAAGATACAAATAGAAACTTTTTGCATTTTGGGTATTACTTTCCAACAGGTATTTGTTATTTCCAGGCATTGTGGGGGAGATGGCAATTATATTTATGAAAACTTTAATGAGTTGAATTTCTGTACAAACAGCACGAGGACCTTTTACCTAATGGTGATTTGAAATGCTCATGTCATGTCAAGACGACGCTGTGCTTGCTTAAGGTCACGCAACCATGGGAAATAAAACTGTTAAGATAACTTAAACAAAGCTGTAAAACTGCCAGATCGAACCCGGTGTCTAGTACCAGACATGTTGTCAAGAGTGTTTGTCAGCATGTTTAATGGCGCCAGTAATGATCTATCCAGATGTAAACAACCGAGCAACTGTTCCTGATTCTGCACAAATTTGAATCAAAAGTAAGGAGAACAGTTTAGTTTGATCTGTAAGCCCTGCCACCATCTTTTTTTTTCTCCCATGAGAAAACCTCCTTCTCTCCCTCCTGCTGTCCACCCAGTCAACATGCACGAGACTAACCACGCGCCTCAAGCTCGTGCACACTCCAGAGGAAACTAGGCTTCATCGAGCAACTTTTCTTCATTTTCTTTGACATAAATGGCTACGTCTGGGGTAAATTATATTTTCTTATGTGAACGGTCAGCTCTTTCATGCATGCCATGCTGTTCTGTTTACTTACCCTGTCCTGCATGCGCTGGAGGAGCTGCTGCATAGGAACGCCTCCACATCTCAGTGTGCCATTGGCAAAGAGAGTCGTCCCGGGTCGTGCTCAGTTCTCTACTTATTCCTACTTTAAAAAATAATAATAATAAAAACAGAACTCGCTTGCTCACGCAATCAATCAGTCAATTATGAAATTACGTCTGTTGACTCATAATACATTGTGTAAAAAGCATTTTTCTTAACCAGACAAATAGATTTAGGTATAGCTCCTTTAAGAATCCTCAATATAAACCTCTGATTGTATTTCCTTCTTGGGGAGACCAAGAGAACGTTCTGATGGGTGTGTAAATTGTGTACACATATAAACGGTCTCTCCAAATATGAAGCCTTTTTCCTGAGTCATTTTGATAATATATTTTAAGGAAAGACTTTGCCAGCTTCTGCCGCCTTTTCAGAGATGAGCATCTCTTATAGTTAGTGGCAAACTAGTCAGTTTTCCCAACATTTTACAAAAATAAATAAATAAAAATGTGCACGTTACAAACAAAATGATTTTTCTACTGTAAAAAAAATTATAAAGAAGTTTACTAATGTGACAAGTAATGTCACATTAAGTAGCCTAAAATGGTAATGGTTCCTCTGTATGGATGCCATCTGTCTCCGAGCTGGGAACCAGCAAATTGCTCTCTGGAGGAGATTGAATAGTAGGCTCACAGTCAGAACTCAACTGACCAGTCCTTAAATCTGAAATTTACCAGAAAAACTATTATAGTGAAAGAATCAAAATGGCCTACAGTTGAATCGTGGTACTGGGTTTTTTAAATATTCTCAAAAAAAAAAATCCATCTTCCTACAAATACGGTGTGTGTCATAACTAAAGAATTCAGCTTCGGCCTCATCTGCCCAAACTAAGTGTAAAAATATATGATTAAAAATCTGCTCAGATTTATTATATTCGCATAATTATTACCTTTGTAATGAACCCAATTTTATACTGTAAAATATGAAATGACAAAAATCTTGAACCTTTCTACTTTTGAAAGAAACTTGTTGGTCATTGCTTGGAATTTTCTTTGTGTTTCACCAAGTTCTTGCAAAAAGAAAATCTATTTAAAAATTGTAAGAGAAGTGAAACAAAGTGCCATGAATGTATATGTAAGCATTTGTTGAAATTTATTGTAGCTTTGGGGAGGAAAAAAAGCAGACACAGCAAAATTAACACTGAACGTTGAACCCATTGCACACATTCATCCTGAAGTGCTTTCTGTAGTGGCAAATTTTATGCTGTAGTGGAATAATTTGTTGGTTATCACCAAATATGTATAAATCATAAATAAAAATCATAAATAAAATATACAGGTTAAAACTCAGTAAAGATTAAAAAAAAAATCTTACATTTAGTCTGTTTCAAGTCCTATGGAAGTTATTTGTAAAAAAAATAAAAATAAAAATGCATGACTGAAAAAAAGATTTCTAGTTGTGTTTAAACGAAAAAAAAAAAAAAAATGACCATGTCAGCTTTAGTTACATTTAAAGGAAGACACCATTTGTGCTTTGGTGAAAGTACAATTATTTGATCTCCTGAAATGTAAACAGTTAATATGGCCAAATACTGCTCAGAGAGGGCGGCCTCAGCGGGCAGAAATCTGATCCTCTGTAGGACCCCTTTCAGACACCAGAAACTCCAGTTTCTCTGTAAACGCAGAGCTCACCTACAGCCTCATCCTCTCAAAAATATATACCCTATTAGGAGCGAATCTCACTCAGATCAGCAGCAAGAGCAGCCTCACATTAAACCAGCGAAAGGCGGGCTTTATGTGCTTCGACAAGCAGTGAGGAAAAGCACACAACAGGTGGAGTGTGGTATGAAAACAAAAAAAAAAAAAAAAAAAAAAATCACATTCATGCTGTTAAATATCAAGGTTATCCTCAGATCTCCGCTGAAAACGTCAAGGCGACTACTCTTTGGTCGAAGGGTAATCCCTCGCTTGTGCCAAACACAACACGCTGCTGATGAGACATTTGTCGGTGGCCATTCAGCAACACACACAAAGGTGCTGGGAAAGCTCAGTCCTCTTCAGGCGCAGAAGAGCATCTCCGTCCTGGCTTCCATTGACAAGACGGAGCTTAAAGTCCAGGATTTTCACCACTCCTCCGCTCCGTCCGAGCAGGTCACTGCTCCTTCATGATGTAAACGTACACCGTGGTGAGAAAATATTTGAGGGAATCGATGACGGACGACAGCCAGGGCCGTTCAGGGGTGCAGTCCATCTTCACCACGCACTTCGAGATCTCCGCCTGACGGGAAGGAAAACAGATTTTAATCACTTACCTTAAGAATGTATTACAAAGAGGTCATTTTTGAGTTTTCTGACTTATATGGTTTATTGCCCAACACTATTCCATAATAATATATGAAACCCAGTAGGTATTGCCGTATGCCTCAAATAAAGACAAGTAGCTGTTTTCTAACCATGTTTTATTCATCAGTCTTGGCAGATGCTGCTTTGATAAATGAAGGAGCCTTAAAGAGACGGCATGTAACAACTAAGACAGATACGGGGTCTTTCATATAAGCGCCAAAGCAAAAGTAGGTGAATTGTCTTTATCAAACCTTTCAAAAGATTAATCAAAGAATATATCATGTCTTTTGCAAATGATCTGATGTATTTCTTTGGTGTTTGTACCAGTGTTCATGTGGCCAAGCCTGTCTTAAAAAGGAGATTTTTATCTCAATAAGATTTTACCTGGATAGATGGACAGCATCATTAAATTGGTAGAGATGCACATAGGCTCTAAATTATTCATACCCCTGACATATATAGATTTAAAATCATTTTCATTTAACCAATATGTGTTACTTTTCCCCTGATAGGAGGGTTCAAATTTCCTGTTTTTATATTTTTGTATAAATGGACATTTAGTCTGCAAGTTGCATGTCAAGCAACTAGCTGAGAATGAGTTAGTGGCATCTTCGCACTTTTGTCCTTTACAAAATGGAAAGAGGAAAAAAATTCATGATTAATCATGACGAAAAATGGTGCAGCAGAAGTGTAGCTTCTGAAGATTGTAAAAACTGATTTAATTCCACATTTCTTAGTCTCACAGTTTCCTTAAGGATGTGTAAATGAGGGCCAGTGATTAAGCAGCACATCTTCGCTTCGGGATCATGCAGTTAAGTTACAGCGTTACGAGAAAGCACCAGAGCAAAGACTCACCCATCCTCCCCGTCTCTTCAGCCAGGACGCGAGAAATTTGCGGACAAACTGTCCAAGGCTGTCCACGATGATGTGCACGGTGGTGGGATGTCCCTGCCTGACACAGTCCACCGCCAGGGCTGCAGCTACTGCGTACATGGCTACCACTTTCCCCCACGTAATACCTAAGGCAAAAAAAGTTACAGGTTCATTTTTGTTGTGTATCAACAGAGGCACAAGCGGTGATCTTCATCATCATCAGTGTATTACCAATGCCTACGAGTGTTTGACTTAGTTGCAAAATAAGTTTTAGCGGCTAAAGCTGATGTGGATTTTCTCCTACAGTCACTGTGCCGTTAGAGGGACGGCCCAGGAAAAAAAAAAAAAAACAAAGGACATGAGTTTCTCCTCATCACAGTAAGTGAATTTCTGGACAGGAATAAATAAACTTCTATTTGCACTTTACAGTATTAGCCATCCTATCCAGGCAACACCACCTCTCTCCTCTGAGATTTCTGGTTAATATCCAGACCAACAATGGCACATGTTGTGCAGTCATTGGACCTTGCACTGAAATAAACATAAAATGCCAGGTTCAGGTCAACAGGCCAGAATAATTTGGGTTAATGTGACTGATAAGAGGTCTTATAAAAACCACCAGCTTTACTGTCAATGTAATAGGGTGAGATTCTGATGCCACGGTCCAAAAGGTTAAGGGCCAGAAAACAATATCAAGTGTATATATATATATATATATATATATATATATATATATATATATATATATATATATATATATATATATATATATATATATATATATATATATATGTGTGTGTGAGCATGGCCTAGTCAAAGTCCAGACCTAATAACATTTGAGAGATACTTTTATTCAGATGCTATCCATCAATTTAGATTATGAATTTAAATAAACATTTAAACATAAACAACAAATGTCTAAAGGAACACTTTTTAATTAGAGTGCAATATCGAGTCACTAAAACTTGTGGATTATTGACCTGGACAGTTCAGTAGTAGATGGGGTTGTTAATCAGTGTCCGCTGTTTTGGTGTAAATGAAATTAGCATCAGGGGCACTAAAGGGGCATAATGAGACGAGCCTGAAAGCAGAAATGTTTATTTTCAGGTGTTGGCCACAGACATCTTTCCATCCTCATTTTCTTTGACAGCTATTCAGTAGTTTTGTATTTGACCAGGGCCAGTGTCCCTACTGGTAGCATGAGGTGATAACTGGACCCTACAGAGGCTGCACTTCAATACATGCCATTGCCAGAAGGTTTGCTGCGTCTCCCAGCACAGTGTCAAGAGCATGGAGGAGATTCCTGGAGGCTGGCAGTTATTCTAGGAGAGGTCCTTAACCCATCAACAAGACCAGACCCACTGGTGCAGTGGGTCCTGGGTTCCTCTGGGTGCATAATAATCCCCTACTTCATGTGGCAACAGTATGTAGGCAGTATATGGAGGATGAAGGCAGATATTACTGGCCTCCACACTACCCTGACCTAAATCCAACAGAACATCTCTGGGACATCCTGTTTAGGTCCATCCACCGCCCCCAGGTGGCACCTCAGACTGCACAAGAGCTCAGTGATGCTCTGGTCAGGATCTGGGAGGAGATAACGCAGCACACCATCCGTCATCTCATAAGGAGCAGGCCCCGACGTTGTCAGGCAATGCCACACAAACTAATGAGGACCATTTTCAGTATCTGCAATGATATTCCAGCGAAGTGGAGCAGCCTGCCACATCAGTCTTTCAGTTTCACGCTCTCTGTGACTCAGATTAAGCCCTCCGTGGCTTCATCATTTTCATCTTCAGCAAATGTTTAGAACATCTTACTGATTCCACGTCGGTATGGATAAACAACAGGACTTCTTGTTTTCCAGTTTAGATCTGACGTGTTTCAAACTGTCCCTTTATTTTTCGAGCAGTGGCAAGCCAAACTTTATTTTTTTTAAAAGCATTATTTAATACGGAGCCCGGGAGAGTTCACTTTAAGTGATATTTTTTTTCAGGTCGTGATCATTTGTGAGCACGTTTCCCTTAATTGAGCCCTCGAATTAATAAAACGTGAGCATGTTTTCTTTTAATTGAGTCCTCGAATTAATAAAACTTATTCGAGCACACGTTTTAATTATTCGTGGGTGCGTTTTGGTCTCGAATATACTATAACGTGCTCATGTTTACATGTGTCAAGACAAAATTGAGTGCACGTTTTACATATTGTGGCAACGTTTAAGTAGATCGTGCACACAATGTTCTATAACCATGTTCACTAAATTGTGCCCTCGTTTAATAAATTGTGCCCTCGTTTTACTATGCTTAAAATGAGAGCTCAATTTAGTAAAATGAGCTCACACTATAGTAAAACGAGCGCACAATATAGTAAATTGTGCACACGATTTAGCAAAACGAGCGCACGATTTAGTAAAACGAGCGCACAATGTAGTAAAACGAGCGCACAATGTAGTAAAACGAGCGCACAATTTAGTTAAACGAGCGCACGATTTAGTAAAACGAGCGCACAATGTAGTAAAACGAGCACACAATGTAGTAAAACGAGCGCACAATTTAGTAAAACGAGCGCACAATTTAGTTAAACGAGCGCACGATTTAGTAAAACGAGCGCACAATGTAGTAAAACGAGCGCACAATTTAGTAAAACGAGCTCACAATGTAGTAAAACGAGCGCACAATGTAGTAAAACGAGCGCACAATGTAGTAAAACGAGCGTACGATTTAGTAAAACGAGCGCACAATTTAGTAAAACGAGCGCACAATGTAGTAAAACGAGCACACAATGTAGTAAAACGAGCGCACAATGTAGTAAAACGAGCGCACAATGTAGTTAAACGAGCGTACGATTTAGTAAAACGAGCGCACAATGTAGTAAAACGAGCGCACAATGTAGTAAAACGAGCGCACAATGTAGTAAAACGAGCGCACAATGTAGTAAAACAAGCGCACAATGTAGTAAAACGAGCGCACAATTTAGTAAAACGAGCGCACAATTTAGTTAAACGAGCGTACGATTTAGTAAAACGAGCGCACAATGTAGTAAAACGAGCGCACAATGTAGTAAAACAAGCGCACAATGTAGTAAAACAAGCGCACAATGTAGTAAAACGAGCGCACAATGTAGTAAAACGAGCGCACAATTTAGTTAAACGAGCGTACGATTTAGTAAAACGAGCGTACGATTTAGTAAAACGAGCGCACAATGTAGTAAAACGAGCGCACAATGTAGTAAAACGAGCGCACAATGTAGTAAAACAAGCGCACAATATAGTTAAACGAGCACACAATTTAGTAAAACGAGCGCACGATGTAGTAAAACGAGCGCACAATTTAGTTAAACGAGCGTACGATTTAGTAAAACGAGCGCACAATGTAGTAAAACGAGCGCACAATGTAGTAAAACAAGTGCACAATATAGTTAAACGAGCGCACAATTTAGTAAAACGAGCGCACAATTTAGTTAAACGAGCACACAATTTAGTAAAACGAGCGCGCAATTTAGTTAAACGAGCACACAATTTAGTTAAACGAGCACACAATTTAGTAAAACGAGCGCACAATTTAGTAAAACGAGCACACAATTTAGTAAAACGAGCGTACATTCTCTCAACATGCAAAACATTTTGCGATGACCCCTCTAGGGCTCCGTAGTTTAAATATGGATTTTTAAACAAAACAAAAAAAAACATGTCATTTTACTTCCAATTCCCAACTATGCACTCATTTGTGTTGGTCTATCACACAAAATCTCAATACCATACATTCAGAACTGTAACGCAGAAAGGGGTATGAATACTTTAACTAGAAACTGCAAACTCAGCCCGCTTCCTATGGGGCCTCTGATCATTACGGGCACGCGGCCAGCTCTAGGTACAGCTTTCACAGAAGTTGGCTCCTTCATAACAGCCATCAGTAATGCCGCTAAGGCCTAATGTCATTGGCCTCTTTTGGCCCCGCTTGCTTTGTCATGAGTGTTCCGCGGCGCTGACCTGCAGAGTCTGACTGTGCCTATAAGGGGATAGAGCTCTGGGCGAGCTTAAATGAGATAACCGTCCATGGAAGCTGTCCGAGCACGTCATGTCTCAGTCCCCACTGAGAAGCAGGCCAAGAATAGACACGAGATTGTCAGGGATAAAAGAGGAGGGCGGAAGGAGAATGAACAGGAGTGGGCGTAAGAAAGAGATAGATGGAGGAGCGACGAGCCATGTTGATCTTACTGGACCACAACCGAGCATAGGAGGCTGCTCCGATTTCTTTTTGGCTGAAGAACGCTAACAAATACCTAAAAGCCAAAATTAGAGTTTTACAGCAACAGAGGAAAGAAAATGTAGAATTCCTTTTGCTTCCCGCTATTTTAAAATCAAAGCTCTCAACCCATCTCAAAAGGCCAGGCGTAACTCGAGTTCCCAAGTTTGTTATTCTTTCAGAGGAATCCCACGCTGTTTCCACAAATTACAGCCCCGCGACGTCAGAGAGCGAGGGGAACATTCGGCCAGAGCGCAGGCATCAAAATTATATTAAGAAAGTCTGTTTTTGGCATTTCCAGGCAATGAGCCAGATTTTGCGTGTTCATCACAGCGCAGCCAGATTCTTCTAAATCTATCCCCGAGGCGTACAGCAGAGTACGTGAAACTGTTCAAAATGTCGATGCTGCATTCGGTAGTGAACAAGCAACATCTGTTGTCGAGAAACGGAGAAAGCCAGAAACGATATCAACGCAAACTGATCTCAAGATTCCTATCAACAAGAAAAACCTAATAAAGACTCCGTAATTTGTTTCCCCCCAGAGGGCCACAAAACATGTCCAGCAAAAACAAACGGAGGTCATTTTTCACTCTTTGATCAGATCTTCACACAGTGTGTTGCAATCCAGCTTCCATTTGTTGCTTTTCTCAGACAAATGGTATCTTCTATTTGTCTTTAAAAATGTATTAAAATGTCCCAATGAAATCAGATGTTGCTGTGGACCATTTGTTTGACATTTGCCCTTAATTGAAGCAAAATAAACTAGCCATAAAGATGCTTTCAGACAATTTTATGGAACATCAAGTCCTGTCACGTCTGAAGCACCACCTGTTTGAATACTGTGGATTTATCGGGATCAAGGGAGCAACTGCATAAGCATGGGCTACGTTACTCACGTTGTGATGTAAAAGTCTTAATTTTATTTTTTCATATTTAAAAGGACCAACAGACAATCTAAAATAACATTTTATGGTCAGAAAATAGTTGCCAGAATAATGAAAAAGTAGCGAAGCTGGCCGTGAAGCGACCAGCAATCAGGGGTTCATCGGTGCAGACAGAGAGCCAGCATTAAGGAGAATGCCCGTCACAAAGTGTCAGGGTACGTCTCCTTAATTAAAGGCAACGCAAGTTCATTTATAAAGCACTTTTCAGTAACAAGACGACTCAGGGACATAATCAGATGTGTTGTCCTGAAAAGTGCCGAGAGAACACAGACCACCGGTTTTATTAGAAGTGTGAACGCGCCTGAGAAGAGTTTAAAAACGGATAGTTGGACAGCAGGCCTTGGCGTGTCAGGCCCTGAACAGGCACAGCTGTTTGTGGGTCGTTTGATAGAAAGTAATATTAAAGTCAAAACACTTAAAGACAGCGCTAAGAGGCCTTTTCTGCCATCCCGTCTTTTTTCTTTGAAAGGTCCAAGGCTGTAAAAGGAGATTGAAATCAATCCACTGCTGCTTCACACCCGACTCAACAAGCCAGGTGGTCACAGCCCAGTTACCAGCTGACATCTGCCAGGGTAAACCAGCGCTGCGGCTCAAGGGACGTACCGAGGCCATGTCTGTGTGCCGAGTTATTGTCAAACTTTCTTCTCTTATTGACTACAGCAAAAGTCAAGCTTGAAAATACAACAAAACAGTCAGCAGGCTCCATGTTGGCTCTGTTGAGTTTAGCTCCACCTCTCACTCGGTTCCGTAATGCCGGCCAGATTTATTAAAGCTTGTATGTTTGTGGGATATCGCTGGCTTTACTTGACCAGATGCATCTCAGAGAGGAGCTTGTCTTTGAAGGTTTATGCCAGAACCGTTTTGTGAAAGAAGCGATAATGTTGAACAGCACCGGGTTACGATGTTTTTGGGTCGTTGTTGCAGTTCTTGAGAAGCAGATGTGTGAAAGCTGTAGCAGTGGCAGACATGACGAGTACCGCTCATGCCGTGGATCAAGGCACACAGCCCTGCCCCTCCCCTACCTACTGCCGGTCAGCTGGCTGAAAGGTGGCGTCTACACTTTCTCCCATGATTCAAAGAAAGATAAAAAAAAAAACAATAAAAATCAGGCAGCTTGAAAATATTTCAGGATGTTATACTTTTTTTTTTATTGGTGTAAATGCTGTAGCATCACATTTATACTGAAGGTCACCTGAAAACTGAGTCCCATGCCCGTTTCAGTCCTTGTGTTCTCCTGGTTTAAATCAAGGCTCACAAATTTGGCCAAATTGCCAAACTATGTCAAGACAGGGGGACTTTAATAAGGCTGTGATGAACTCTCACAAGACTACAATGTTCAGAAAACAAACGCGTGTGCTGAGGAGAAGCCATAATAAAAAGATAGTGATCTCCATTTCCTCTAAAAGCGCATCTAAATGAATAGTAATGCAATAACTCAATAGGGTGTATAAATCAAGAGAAAATGGTCTTGCTTAGGACTACATAATAACTGTAACTAAATTAACTGCTTATCTACAGACACATCAGTATGAAAATTGCTGACTGAGGTTCCTAATTAGCATTCTCTTCTGGGACCACTTTCCCTGGATCAGTGTTATTTTTAAATAAGGTGTTTAGATGTTGTTTATGGAGTCCTTTGAGTTTCTTTAAAGTTTTCTGTCAAGGCAAACATGTCAGAACCAAGTTAGAAACCTTTTTTTTTTGTTTTTTTCCCTGTCAAACTTCACAAGTTTCGAAACTTAGACTGTAGAATAATTGCTAGACAACGTCTCCCTCCACCCACAGCCGACTCACACCCACTCACTCTTACTGAAAACCCCTCTCAGCCAAAGCAGGAAAACTGCAGCCACTGCCGTTAAACCACACTCACGGCCTCCATCTGTGGTCGCCACTGCAAGTCACTTCCTGTGCTGGCAGATCTCCTACACGTTTATTAAACAACACGTTTACCGTCATCATCGTCACCACCACCACCTCCAGGCTGACCGCGTACCTGCTGCGAAGATCTCCGTCGCCACGCCGAGGAAGGCATCCGAAACCACGTTGTCCATGGCAACTGAAATGTTAAGCTGCCGTGCCACGTTCCTGTACAGACTGGGCTGTATGCACTCCAACTCATCGCCTAGGAACAGGAGACCGAGACAAGAGACACACCAGACTGTTAGAAAGAAAAACATTAAAGCGGTATGAGCAGGACAAAACACCGTCAGGCAGTAGAATTTAAATTAATCCGAGCAAGTGATACAGAAATGTGCGCTCGGAAAAAATGCAAAACAGGGAGGACGACAGAAGCTGGATACGTTCAGACGTGGTCGTCTTTGTCTTCAAGTCTGTCCCTAAAATAGCCAATAGGAAAAAAAGAAAATGTGGGAGAAAAATCTATTCAGGTTCACGTCTGGAGGGCTGGTCAGTCCATCTTCTAACCAACGTTTCACATCCATTGTGTTTTGTTCACTTCTTTCTTAAGAGCAATGTGGATCTAGACAATGTATTTTCATTTTGTTCCTGCAGATATAAATCAGGTAGCTGATTTGAAGGTGTTTTATGCCAACAGTTAAAAAGACACTTAATAATTTTTTTTCTTTTTTTTCTTTTTTTTTTTTTTTAAATCAGCTTGAAGGTCAGTTTATGTCTACGCTTGTGTCTAAACGACAGAGCAGCGGTGTCAAAAAGCTGAGACAGTTTTAGATAAAGATGAACATTAGTTAAAAAATATGTGGTTTTCACTGAGGTCTGATCTGCCAATGGCAACGATTTTTTATTTTAAAAAAATTAAAAAAAATTAGGGACTGTAAACATACATGACAAAATGTTTGCTGGAGGTTCCTTGATAGAGGTACAGCAGTAAGTTTGAATCCAACATAAAACGAAGGGATTGTGCATCATCAAACCCGTATCTGAATTTTATTAATCTCAAAATACATGTTGGTTGAGCAAAAACGGTTACAGTTCTTAGTTTTGATGCATTTGATAAAAAGGATCAAATATGACTTTTCGGTATTGATCGAAGCCCATCAAGAGAAAATCAACCGGTTCTGATTTCTGGGAGATGGAGCTGTGCACCTTTACATAAAAGGCCCTTTACAGACTTAGAGACAGCCTGGATGGGATTTTTCCCTTATCCAACAACATCCTCTCACCAAGACAAAGAAGCACCAGAGACACCTCGGCGAGGGCTGCATTCGGGGGAGAAAAGTTGATTTCCGTTTTGGACCATCCCAACCCGTTCTGGTTGAGCCTGGACAGGATGTAGTCTCTGCACAGCGCTTTGGACTGAGACACCAGCTCCTTCTCGGTCAGCGATCGGTCGAAGACATCCAGGACCTCCGGGGGGAACATAGAAGTTCGCCGGAGAACGTCCATGTCCTGCTGTGGAGGGATCTGGGTCGGTGAGAGTCTGACCTCCTGGGGATCAGCTGTGTAACCAAGAGTGTCCTGGTTTTCCTCCCAGCAGGGGGGGGGGGGGGGGGGGGGGAGCCAAGTTCAGGGGTGAGGATAAAACAGCTTCTGTGAGGATAGATAAGAAGCAGGTTATCAGAAGGGTTAAAACAACAAAAATAACCACCCTGGATGTGATTTAAACATGTTTTTTTTTTTCGCTTCTCCCATTTGCTAAAAATAACCTGGATGCATTAAGAGACGTTCAGAAACTAAACAGGACCAGAAACTTACATAATAATCGCTTGGAGGCGTTATTGTTGTGAGTCACATGGTGGGATTGTCAAGAATATTGCAACACTTTTTTTAGATTACGCAACAACAGAGATAAGACATGATAACGCGTTTTGCTTTTTTTTTTTTTTTTTTTTTTTTTTTTTTAAGGAGCAGAAACAGAGCAAGGATGGCTTAGAATAAAACCGCATGCCCTGCTCTAAATTACTGTAGAAAATACTTCATTTGAGAGAGTCGCTCTTACCATCAGCGTTTGGTTGCACCGCTGTTTCCTGATATGACTGGACCTGATCCCGAATTTCCTGAGAGGGGGAAAATCTTTCACTTCAGCTCCGTTGAGCGTCTCCCCGCCCGGTTTAAACACACCCGGCTGCAGCGGTGCAAACCTCCTATAGTTTCCAGAAAAGCTGGCTCCCACCGAGCGAACTTCCAGGCCCCAGGTCTCCTCGGCGGCTCGGTCCAATTGTTTGGGCGCACAGAACTGACTGTTTGAGAGCCGCCGTCAGAGGACGCCTACCTGTTGTTCCACCTTCCCATTGGCGCCCACTGGGGGGCGCTGCTTTTACTGCCCGGGGAAGCCCGGAATCGGACGGTGGCCAACCCGCCTCCTCTTGCGGCGTGCATGCAGCCTCAGCCCGGCAGCAGTGAAGACTTAAATCAAGCGCATCCAGTTTCATTCACAAATCTGGGCGGATTAACCAGCAGCCCGATGAGTGCGCACAAACTGTCGCGCTTCCAGGACTGCTGGTTCATTCAGAACAGGCTTTAAGGCTTACACTGGGTTCAAACACGGGGGGTGTCGAATTAACCTAAACCTTTATTTATTTATCATTATTAGTTATTAAGTTGTTCATTACGATAAGATGCAAAATTTATAATTTAATGAAATACTCCCACTCACTGCTCCTAAACTGCCACGAATTCCTTTTTATTTTCCATTCTGCAAACCCTGCTCCTATACAGTCATTCAGAGAAATTACAGTTTATCTTACGAGTTTGCCTTAATCATGGAGGACCAACTCTCACATATTTAAATAAATAAATAAATAAATAAATAAATAAAGAAGTGAATACGTAGTTAATGTCTGCGCTCAGTTATTTAAATGTATCTGTTTCACCCACTGAGTGTCGCTGTTGCTTCTTCATTCTTTCTTTTTTCGTGCATTTCAACTCGTGGGAAATCGAGTCTGACAGAAGTTAGAGGTTAAATTAAATCTAGATAAAAATAAATCTGAAAAAAATTAAGTTAATAATAATGATTTGTGTACTTCAGCCCAGGAAAGAAGGTCCCTGTCAAAATAAAATTCTACTAAACTAAATAAATTCAGATAAAACCCAAACAAAAAGTTCAACTCAATGAAAGCAAGGAAAGTCTAAGAAGTTAAATTAAAAAAAATTAAAAAAACATTTCAAACATGATGTGGACAATGAGTTGTATTCTTCTCTTGCTTGCTTTCTTTCTTTCTTTCTTTTTTCCACATGGCGAGTCTTTTAATCCAATATCTGAACTATTTTAAGTGATCTTGAGCAGGGATTTAAACTGATGAAAGGCTGCTTTATTACTCATTCTCTCTCTTTTTTCATCTGAAAGATTTTCTTCTACTGCGAAGCCTAGTAAGTCTGACCAATTACTGACGTCTGCAAAAAGATGCCCACTTTAAATGTATGGATGAGAGCTGTGTACACAGAATGGCCAGAAAAACGCTAATTCTGACTTATAAATTTTAATTCGTTTTGTTTTGTTTTTCAAAAACTTGCCCAATTTTTCAAAAGAAAAAAAAACTCCATCTGAAAAGCCTGGAATACACATTTAGTGATTGGCTGAAATCTCTTGGCAAAGTGTGCAGTGTGTGCTGAAAAAGAGATAAAATAGAGATAAGAGTGGAAGAAAAGCAGTGACATGTTTTGCAGGTTCAGTTAAAATATTCAAAACTGTTGGAAAGGTTTTCTTGCATATTTTATTTTAACTTCTAAAACTGCTAATACTGCTAATACTTAAATCAATCAATCAATACTTGTTTAATCCCTGAGTTTGGTGCCTTCTCTCGGTTTAAATAATTCTTAATTTTTTTTTTTTTTTTTTGCTTTTTTTTGTGTGTTTTTTGCTTTTTATTTTTGCTGTTTTTGAGTACTTGTGTAAAAAAAGGGCTGTTCTTGTGCCATGTTTCAGCATGCAGACATAAGCAAAGGCCAAAAGTTATGTTGCCGTTTTGATATCTGTGATTAAACTTCATTATCACATTTATTTATGATGCTGCTGCAAGTGTGTATCGTGAAAGCTACATATCTAAAAATAGTGTTAAATTAGCATCATCCACTCTGCAACTTCATCAGCAGATGTCCTCAGAGAAGCGATTCTTTGTGCAAAAACTCTGCAGAAACTAATAGGCTATACTAAAACTGTTTTTACCTCTAGAATCATATTTCTGATCGTTTCTCAGGCAGTTGCAGCATATTTTTTACTTTTGCAACCACAAAGACATCTTATTAGTATTAGTCTGGAAAACAGTAAGTAATTGACAACTTGCAATAACAAAGAAATCCAGTGAATAAAATCACTGCTTGGAAAGATTCCTAAAACAAAATATCCCCCTCTTCCTAAATATTGCTCTATATCATCCCCTGATGTCAAGATGCTGTAATTTATACGCAGTGTTCCCAAATTAAAGGGGGAAAAAAATAATTCAAACTCCCCAACACGGCTGTGTTATTCAGAAAGGTTCTCCAGTTTTTTTCCATCATGGGAAGCTGCCTCTTCTCTCATTAGCATGTCACCGGGGCAGTTTCAGAATAATCCTCTTCAAGGGAGCACATTGGACGGTAAAGAAAGCCGCTCCCCTTTCTTTTCTTTACTCCCATGTGTCTCTGTTTACGTTCATAAGTTAAGATCAGAGCAGCAGATTTTCAGATACAGTGTGTATGGAAACTTCCCAGAATTTGTCTGGTCTTTTATAAAGTTTCCAGATATTGGCATGTTAAAGACTCACTGCTCTCCTCTGGCTTTTTTTTCCCCTTCTATAATCAATTTTCCACTGTGAAAAACAGCCACGACTAAAGAAAAAAAAAAACTTTGGTAATGTTGTGAATATTTGTTGAATGTAAAGGATAGGAGTCTGCCTGGACTATTTTTTATTGACAGTCAGACGTTCAATCTGTAAGCTTCAGCCCTTTGGTGACCAGGGCCAGTGATTACGGCATGTCCGGCTGCAAGTTCATACCTTTCCTTTGAGTCCCCCCCCCTCCTTTGCCAATTCTTATCGGCAAAGGAATCAAGCTCAACTATGAAATGTGGCTAGAGCGAAAGAATCTCTCCATGTCGATTTTCAGGATTTTTCCAGAGTTGAGGGCCAGAGTTCTCCCAAACATTCTTGTGTTTTCTGTTCCTTAAAAATGCTCATTTGGGATTTTGCTGTGGGGTCTTTCCTTTTAGGGCCTTAAAACAAACCTTCGTGTTCGCTTAACAGTACACAAATCCGAGTTTTCTTATTGTACTTTTATTCAATATGTTATATAAGACGACGACATGAGTACAGCGCGGAGGTAGAGCTCTGAAACTGAACTGGATTGACCTCATGTGTAACTTTGGTGCCCTTGATGCACAACTCTTTGGTAAGTGATTGTTCTAAATTCACGGTTTTAATGCTGATTCCAGACTTAAAATAATAGTTTAAGTGTATATTGGTACTAAATAACTTGATTGCCTTGAACTAAAGTAGCCTAACAAGACATTTAACGGATGCTCCAAAATCAACAGTGTTCAATTTTAAAATGAAATTCAGTAACTGATAGATTGCTGATTTGATCACCTAACAAAGGAAGTACCAGGAAGTTCATATTTCCAGGACTGTACCTAGTCTGGACTTTCTGGAAGTTCAAGGCATTCAGTGTTCAGAAACGTAGCCGAAACAGCAACCGCTGGGGGAAAACAGGGTTGCAGTTTCAGGTTAGAGTCAAGAAATTCACGTGTTGAGATTTGCAAAAGTTTTAAAGACAGCTTAGGGGTTAACCACTGTGTTGTTGTTGTTGTTTTTAACTGCCTTGGAGCATGTAATGAAAAAATAATAATTATAACAATTTATGAAGATTTAAAGCAAGAGATGAGAATAGACGGCTTTATGGTTCTGGTGCTTGCTATCAGGAAATAATCAGCACCCGAAACCTTCAATCATTCATGGCTGAATAAAAAGGTTTAGGCCATTAACAAAAACTAAAAAGGGCTGAATAATAAGAAGAACAAGAAAACCCAAAACATCCAATTACTTACTGGTGTTTCTCCTTTGTTTTACAAGTGAGAAAAAACAAGTTGGATTGGAAAAACTCTTAGTTATGATGTTGCTTAATAATGCTGCATACCTCCTTGTTACTTAATGACCCTACACCTGCATCATTCTAAGAAACAAACAGCTCTTTCCTAAAATTATTATTTATGAAAAAGACTGTCTTCAATTTTTAAAAAGGAAAGTTGTGATTATTTAAAAAAAAAAACAGGGTGTTAATTGTTATAATCTCTATCAGTGGTGCATAGACAGGCATGCTCAGGCTTTTGAAGCATGTTAAGGACCGCTGCACCATTGCACCAGAGCGTAGTTCCAAGTGTCAGAGGGTGTGAATCCTTATGTAAATGGAATATTCCACTCACTTTCAAAAAAAAAGTCCAAAAAACATTATTATTTTTTCCGTTTGACACTGTAGCATGTTTTGCAGATTCATGAGGGGAAAAATGATGAATGTTCATTTTTAAAAAACCAAACCGTGCAAAGTTTTTTTCCTAACTTTCCCAAATTTGTTCTCTATGCATATGTCTTTTTGATAGGGTTACCCATGTACTGTGTGACTTAAATAAACAAAAAAACAAATGCATGAGCATTTTTTTTTTTGGTCAAAAAAAGATGCAACTTTGCAATAATGGAAACATTGCAAAAATTGCCGTATTGCTGCCCAATGGGCTGCAGGACATTCCACCTTGTTATGCAACCACAACAAAAAAAGCACCAGAGTAAAACATTCCACGGATAACAGTGTCACAGGTTTATTTATGAGGCAGGGTGGCCATGTGAATGAGATGTTACATAACAGACACATGTCCACGTGCACGTCTAAATGTCAATATAAACATTTAATCTCCAGCTTATATGAGTGGCAACCAGTCAGTCAAATTTCTCACAACGTGGCTAATTGGGAACAGCCAGCATGTCTCGAGGACTCCATCCATTCATTGTTCAGGGCTGTGTGGATGAATGTAGCTGTTGTGCTGGTTCTGGGGATCTGGGTTCTGCAGTCGGACAAAAACCCGACTTAAACTGACTCTTAAGCAGTCACAAGGCTCACAAATAGTGTTTTGTGACCTGTTTTGTTGTGGTGGTCTCATCTAACGTCTGCAAAAACAAGTGGGGGGGGGGGGGGAATCACTGTCACCAAATACCACCAAACTTTATGTCCTGTTAGTTTCTTAAATCTATCTCAGGAAAGAGTGCATGCAAATATTCTGCGGGTATCATGGCTACAAAAAAGTCCATTGTTCTTGGCTTGCTTTTTTTTTTTCTTTTTTTTTTTTTTTTTTGCACATTCTTAGCCAGGTCCACGATGCTAGTGTTTTTACCTGACTGGTTGTCTAACATGCATGTCAGAAACAGCTTGCATAATCACGTTCCAGTTTTCCGGAGTCCTGTCAGCCCGTCATGAGAAGACGGCACGAATTAACAGAATCGAAAAGGCTTTGTTTTTACGTAATCGCCCCTGTAAACTTCATTTATCCTCAAAGGTCAGTGAGACAATCTGAAAAACAGAAAGATATTGAGAGTGAGAATATTTTCCTGAATGATCAAGAAAAGAATTGGTGATCTTCATACATCCAGCATTCATCATGTCGTTGTTGCAAGAACTGAGGACGGGGATCAGAGAGACGCATCTCCAGAAAGTCGTTCTGACCTGACAGAGACAGACACGGCTCTGATAACACTATTGTTGACCCTTCAGAGCGACTGGTTGGCACCCATCTGAGATACAAGAGATCAAACTAAGGTCCAAACCATCCGCTGTACATGGCAGCGTGAATCAGGCTACATTCATCATAAACAAGGCTGCATGAATCAACAAGTGATCACAGAGAAGCCATGTGTCAAAGCTCGGGTACATGTCCCAAGATATAACATGAACCAGTTAAAATTTCCCAATCAAATTTCAACAACTGATTGTGACCAGTAAAAAAAAACAAAACAAAACACGAAGTACTTAAGGATCCTGTTTAGTAGATGAGGAGGAAGCCTGACTGCTTGGGAGGAAGCATTGCTTGATTAGAAAACTTTCTGTTAGTTAAATGCTAAATGATTGAGGAAGAGAGAGAAAGATTTTTTTTCACTGGATTATTCAGTTGCAATATCTGTTAAAGCGAACGATTGGGCCCAAATGTTTTGGGTGGCCTCCCTCAGACTTTAAACACGTGGCGATTCACTGGATTCACTGGATGCTGTAATTTCGGCCTATTCTCCCTTGACAGAACTGGTTTAACTGAGTCAGGTCTGTAAGCTGCCTTGTTTTCGCACACCTTTTTGAAATGTGACTCAAAAATGTCTGTAGGACGGACTTTCAAAACAGACCCATTTTGTTGTCCTGAAGCTGCTTACTGACCTGGCGGCATGCTTTTGATCGTTCTCCGTTCGGACAGACCCAGTTTCAACCAACCTTTAACATTTTGTGTTTGTCTTCAGATGTTGCTTCGACATTTTCAGCAATGCTCTTTCCTCATGAATCAATCTATTTAGTGGAGCAGAGTCCCTCCTATAGCAGGACACCCCCACAACACCCTGCTGCCACACCCATGCAGTTGGGATTTGGCTCTCAATCATTCAGGCTTCTTTTTTTTTCTTTTAATGTAACAATGGTAATTATGAACAGAAACATTTCATCTACCTACCGGTCTCCAAAAATGAAGGTTGTTGTCGCATTTGCAAACTGTAACCTGGCTTTTTACCCTACTTTTAGAGTGATGGCTTCTTCCTCTGTAGTTGTCCTTTCAGCCGGTGCTGCAGGACTTGTTTCACCGTGGATAAGGAAACTCTGTTACCAGCTTCCATCAGCATCTCACAAGGTCTTTTCTTTTTGTTCTGGGGCTGATCCACACATTTCACACATGAATGGGTTCATCTCTGAGACACAGAACCCGTTTCCTGCCTGAACGGAGTGAGAGCTGGACATTCCCAGGCGGTTTATGCTTGTGGATCATTCTTTGAGCAGAGGGCAAACCAGATTTCTCTTCCCGCTATCATGGTCGACTTCTTCGGATTCAGGGGCGGTTCTAGACAGGGGCCAACAGGGGCCCATGCCCCTGTAGAAATAACCCTGGCCCCTGTTATGGCCCCTGTACTAAAAGCATGATGTTAAATAAACTTCTCAGAATTATTTGCAATGGCAAAGAAACCATAACTGAATGGTCACTTTGACCAATATTATTTGTTACCTATACAGCTTTACTCTAAGAAGAATTTAAAACTTGAGATGTTTCACGTTTAGCTTTAGCCGTATTGAGCAGAGGGTAAAGTTTTCAACTGCTAGATCAGGGGTCTGAAACCTGCAGTTCCAGAGCCACAAGTGGCTCACTTAATATTATTACACAGTTAAATATTGCCATTTTATTGTTTTTAAATGTTTTTGTTCTGTGCCCTTGTGAAAAAACACTGGCCCCACCTTGGCCCCCCTGGTAAATTTGGTCTAGAACCGCCACTGTTCGGGTTATCACATGATATCACACAAGGAAACGGTGTGTCTGGAGTGTAGCGTTAACCTATTAGAAGATTATGAAGCCTGACAGATTGAAAGCATAACAATTTATGTAAATGCCTCTTTGAAGAAATCTTAATAATCTGGCCTTTAGCAAATAGAAATATTATTTGAAACCCAAACTGACCAAAAATGGAAGTGAAATAAAATAGAAATTGTTTTATGCAGTGCGTGTAAATATCTATTTTTGACAGTAATTTGCCTTCTTTCTTGAATTTTAATTTTAACTCAGCAAAGAAACATTCAATGCTCATCTTCCTTTCTTACTCCTAGCTGCATTCTGCAGAACATTCCCCTGACTGAGTTAAATAGGCCTGCAGTCAGCAACTTGGGCGTCACGTGCTGCCCAATATGTAAACAGCCGGCAAGCATTCCTCCAATTCTCCAAACTTCCATCCCTCCATCCCTCCCTCCTTCTCTCTCGTGCACAGATGCCTGTCATTCCAGGCAACCTCCGCATCCAGCGCACACGCTGACGCCCATCGGGCCTGCCCGGAGAACAGGTAAAACCAGAGGCGCAGCAGAACCTGTCTGGTGGCAGCCCCACCTCTGAGGCTGCAGCCCGAGAGGGGATGGGCACCTCCAGAAAGTCACATCGGGCGGTTATATGGCTCGATTTGGTCTGACCTTTAACCCATTTCATTTCAGAGAGGCAGATTTGGCGCAGTAGATTAGTAACTTGGGTCTTGTTTTAAATCGCAGCACATGTAGTTTCACCTTCCAGAGAGAGAAAGAATTATTTAATTCCTCACCTGATTGTTTTTTTGATAAAGAGAACATGCCCCTGTGGGCATTTGTTTCTCAAGCCAAAGCCTCCAACCTCTGTGACCCCATCCCCTTCATCACCATTCATGAGGCAGCCCAATCACAGCCTGGCTCAGTCAGGACAGGGAGGTGGAGCATGGCACTGAAACAGGGTGTGGTCCTGAAACTTGCGAGGTCTGTAGTAGAGCCATGGGACTTTAAATTGAGTCGAATGAGCCCAGCTCCACAGTCATCACAGCTGATCAGCCACTTTTCACTCACTCCTTTCTGGTTGCCTCTGGTTACCTTTAGAGTTTCACCGACCAGCACCCACAGCTACTCTTGGATTGTTTTTTTTGTTTGTTGCTGTTTTTAATCAAACAACTTCCACCACCGAAGGAGACAGGAGGCTGCCACTCGCTCACAAGTTAGCTGTGTGTGTGTGTGTTCCTGTTGTCTTCACCTGATCCCCTCTCACCGCTGGTCTGCTGGATCCTCTGGACTCGGCGCTGCCCACTCCAGCTGCACAGCTGCCTTCCTCCTCTCTGCGACAGCAACAGGAGTGCTGAAGACTCGCTTTCAGGTGAGCTACAAACACAGAAGCTAAACTTGGGTGTCATCCTCACCACCTCTGTTGTTCTGGCACAACTGCTTGTGCTTTTTTTTTTTTGTTCTTCTTCTTTTAAATAGAAGAACCTGATCTTACTTTCACTTAAGCCCACCGTGTTTTGTTCTGGTGTCTTTTTTTTTTTTTTCCACAGGGTTTTTTTTTTTTTTAAATGAACTTGATCTAGATTAAAGCAGCCCTCATTCCTCAGTTCGTTGGTTGCCACATGCGCCGAGTCCTTCGCCTCACCTGTTTGACCTGCTCTGTCAGCTATGACTCTTTCATTGTCTCTACGGCAAGAGTTTCATGTGTTTCACAATCCTTCCCCAAACCTCCCCAGGTTTTTTTTTTTTTTTAAAGAAGCATACCTAACTGCATCAGAAACTCCCTTTTGTGAACATTTTTGCATGTGTGTTTGTTTTTTTTAAGTGGCAGTGTAGCCAAGGTCACTCCTGGGCATTTGGTGAGCCCACGGCAGCTGTCTTCTGTTTGTTCAGTCAATAGGGAAGCAGGCGTACAGATCCGTTTGTTTCCTGCCAGCCTCAATCTCAGGTCCACTTCCTGTCCGAATGATTAAACTTTCTCTCTTTCTTTTTTTTTAATGTGTTTGTCAGGAATTTGGCTGGACAAAGGGCAAGCCGTCACAATGCTGCGGGAGGCTTTTACAAGTGTCACTAAACTCCATGGTTACATAATATCCAGAACTGGTAAGTGGGGGGTGGGTGTTTTCTTTTACTTCTATCCATAATGGATTTACACCTCTTAATAGATTATTCGCTTATAGTTAAAAAGTTGAAAATCTTTGAATATTGAAGTGTCCAGCGATGAGGGATTTCCTGCCTGTCTATCCACATTTTATCTGTGGGATCAAACTGGAAAATGACAATGGTGTGTCTGTGTGTGTGTGTGTGCATTTTCCAGATACCAGAGTGAAAGACTACCCTCTGATGCAGAGCCCTGTGCAGATGACAGGCCTCCTCCTGGCCTACGTCGTCTTTTCTGTGTACGTCGGCCCGCGCATGATGGCCAACCGCAAGCCGTTCGGCCTCAACCGAGCCATGATCATCTACAACCTCAGCATGGTTTTGCTGAATGCCTACATAGTGTACGAGGTAAATGGGAAATAAAAAGAGAAGGGAATGACTCGAATGAAAGTGCTCGGGCGGTTGACGACTAACGATTGCTGATGTGTTTTTTGCAAATGTAGTTCTTGATGTCTGGATGGGCCACCACCTTCACGTGGAAATGCGACCTTATCGATGTCTCCACCAGCCCACAGGCCCTCAGGGTGAGTCAGTGCGTCGCTGTGGTAGTGTTGGCCCTACAATTGTTGTGCCATGGCGATCCTCGACCATGTAGAAAGTGTACAAAAGTATTACAAGGTACAATAGGAAACGTTTTTATATTGGTCGCGTATCAAGGTTAAGAATCAAGAGATTTAAAAATCATCGGCCTTGAATAAGAGCTAAAGGAAGTATTAAAGTCAGTAGAAGAAATTTGTGGGTGGGGGGGGGGGGGTTGAAATTTGTGAAATGTTGTTAGATAAGTCAGATAAGTGAAAATGATAACCAAAATATGTTTAAAAAATACTTTGGAAGGTCAAGCAGCTTTCGTTTTGCTTTTTAGTTTTTAACAAAGGAAACTAAGGGGGAAAAAATGGGAGGGCGGGGAGGGGGGGGGGGGGGCTTTAATTTATACACAATATTAAAAAATATATCAAGATGAAGAGGAGCTTTTTAATCCAGTCTGCGATAGTATCATTAATACACATTGCAATAGCAATGTTTAAATAAATAAGGGCTAAACTTTTGAAGGTTTAAAATATCAGCCGTAGGCTTGATTTATCCCTGGACATTAATAACAGGCTGCATTATCGGTTTGGTTAAAAACGAGTAGATTTTCTGCATTTCGTACTGCGTTGCCAAAGACACACATAATTGGTGCGCCAATGAAATCTGTACAAAAGGTGTGGCAGCAGAAGCTGAGCAGACAGGGCGGTAGAAGGAAGGGGTCAGTTCAAAGAGACGACATGGTTTTCCCAGTTTAAGAATCAGCGATTACTGACAGAGACTACCCCCAATACTTTTATGAATTATAATTTCAATTTCAAAAGCTGTTAGCAATAATTAAGAGTAAAATGATTATATGGTTTTGTTCTTTTAATCCATTCCCACTTAACTCCAACCAAGGCAAAAACTTCTACATGTCAGTTTTAAATGTTTTCTATATAAAGAATTTTTCAGTATTTTGGAATTATTCCAAAAAATCAAGCATCACATGTGTGAGGAAATAACATTGTTTGTGTTTAACCTGACAATCATATCCTCCCCTGCAGATGGTCCGAGTAGCCTGGTTGTTCTATTTTTCCAAGTTCATTGAACTTCTTGACACAGTAAGGACTTTTCTACACCCTCTACTTCCGCCTTCACTTTTTTTAGCATGTTTATAGAATAAATATGGGCAAACATATCTTGTGTCTAAAGGAATATATTCTTTCTTTTTTTTTTTTTTCAAGGTATTCTTTGTGCTGAGAAAGAAGCAAAGCCAGATCACCTTTCTCCACGTCTTCCATCACTCTGTCATGCCCTGGTCGTGGTGGTGGGGTGTCTCCCTGACGCCTGGTGAGTGTTACAGAATCAGACCAATCAGGGGCGGGGAAACACTGGTTTCCACTGTTGCAAGTGGATTTAAAAGAAAAAATCTGATCCTATTGTAGAAGAACAAGAGGTTTTTCCTAAAATCAATCATTACTAATGGGTGTTTTTTTTTTTTTTTTTTCTCCTCTTAAGCTGGAGGAATGGGATCCTTCCATGCTATGATAAACGCAGGGGTCCATGTCATCATGTACAGCTACTACGGACTCTCTGCTGCAGGGCCTCGCTTCCAGAAGTATCTGTGGTGGAAGAAGCATATGACAGCCATCCAGCTGGTACGTGTCAGCTTTGCACATGTCCATCTATTCAAAATGTGTTAGACGGGTGTTTTTTAAACGTTCGGCCCATTTTTGACGTTTGCGTTTTTTGTTTTTTTTTTTTCCTCGTTGCCTTCCAGACCCAGTTTGTTCTGATCTCCATTCACATCAGCCAGTATTACTTCATGGAGACGTGCGACTACCAGATGCCACTGTGGATCCACGTGATCTGCATGTACGGCATCTTCTTCTTCCTCCTCTTCTCCAACTTCTGGGTGCAGGCGTACATAAGGGGCAACCGTCTTCCCGTGGCAGACTACAAGCCCAGCCAGAACGGCGCCACCAACGGACACATTGCGATGAACGGCAAACACCATGCAAACGGACACGCTCACCCCATCGAAGATGGCAAAATAGTCATGGGGAAAGTGAAGGAAATTTAACTGACTCTGGGGGGGGGAGGGGCGGTATAAACAGTTAGTATATATTACCACCTCAAATATGCCACAAATCTTTATCTAGTAGCCTATTTGAGTGTAAGAGTTCAATATGCTACCTCTTAATTACACGATTTGTATATAATCTAATATTTTATTACATATTCACCCCTGGGGGATATGATTGGCAGAGTGTTTTTATTTGCCACTGATCTCTGAATGCAACACCCTGTAAGTTGTTGCAGAAGCTGTTTACTGAGATGAACACTGAATGGAAAATTGGTGCTCATTTTGTCACTGATAGTATTCTTTAACTCAGGCTTGACCTGCAGCACTGTTCGGCTAACATGGCCTTTTGTGGCTTGGGAGTATGGCGATGTTTCCACTAAAACACAAGTATGTGTAAATATTACTATGAACCTCATGCATAAAAAGTGTTTTCATTGTAAATGTCAAATATTGAGGATTTTTTTTCTCTTTTTTTTTTTTTAATTTATCGTTTCAAATAAATCAAAAAATTTAAAGGTCTGTTTCATTTAGAAAGCAGTGATTATGTGCACTAAGCGAGCAACATGCCATATCTCATTTCTTATGAAGAACTGTGGAGAAATACTGTATATTACAGTGTTGATGCATTTATTTTGCCTTTGTTTTTTTTTTTTTTGTTTTTTTTTTTGATAGCAACACATACACTGCTATGCATGTCCTTCCATACACTTTTTGGAGACGATTTATCGATCGACCTTCTCAACACACAGGGCATGACATCAATGAAGGTTTTTTTTTTTTTTTTTTTCAATCTTTAATGATTGCTTCAAGTGGCTGTAAAAAAAAAAAAAATAAACCTGTCGATGTTTTTACCAGTGCAGCTGAGTTACTGTCATAAAAATACAAAGTTCTACATATAACCTTTTGATTTTAAATGAAAAAAAAATAATCCCAAGAAGTGGGGGGGGGGAATGTTTTTAAATTCTTGAGATTTTTTTTTTTTATTATACCCAGTGCGATAAATGCTGGACAATTGCCTTGTCCAATCTGGACAGGCAAGTATCAGAAACCATCCATCCATTGTCCTACACGCTTAATCCCTTGCGGGGTTACTAAGGGTGGTGGTGCCTATTTCCAGCTGTCAATGGGCGACAGGCGGGGTACACCCTGGCCCGTCTATCGCAGGGCAACACAGAGACAAACAGAGACCAATTAACCTAACAGTCATGTTTTTGGATTGTGGGAGGAAGTTGGAGTACCCGGAGAGAACCCACGCATGCACAGGGAGAACATGCAAACCCAAGGTCGGACTTGAACCCAGGACCTTCTTGCTGCAAGGAAACAGTGTCAGAAACCATAAAATACATTTTAAATTCAATTCAAATACACTACAAATGTTACAATGCATTTTTTTTTTCTTAAGAGTTCTTGTGGACAGTGATGGCTGTAGATGGGAAGGATCTGCTGTAGTGGTTAGCTTAACAGTGGTTCTGAAGAAGCCTCTGCCTGAAGGCCCCCTGTTGTATAACAGTTTGATTAAAAAGACCCTCAGGGTTGTCCGTAATGTTCATTTTATGAAGAATCACTCTTTGCACAATTGTCTTCAGAGATTCTAGAGGAGTGAACAGAAGCAGCCTTCGTCTGCTCTGGTGCTGCTACCCCCAACAGATGATGCCAGAGAGATCCCACTTTCCACAACAGACTTGTAGAACTGCAGCACCTTGCTGCAAACGAATGAACAATGAGTCTCGTGCAATAGATTGCACAGGCAAAAGTGAAAAATTAAAAATACTTTGAAACAGTGGTGAATGATTTAACTTCAATTGAAAAGAAATACAAAACAATGATATGGTGGATTGCAGCAGAAGCAAATAAGTGCAAAATAAACATGCACCACAGGTTTTTAAGACTAGTCAAAATACCATTGCAGACCAAGATCGTTTATTCTAAAGTTTATTCTAAAGTGAGCTGACATTCAAATCAGTTGCTACGGTCTCCATCTTAACCTTGAAGCGTTTTAATTCAGTAGGAGTCTGCCTCATCAGGTTCCTCACATGGATCCGTTGTCAGGTTTATAGGGCCATCTAGTGGCAGTATACACGAACAGATTGGAAGTTACACGGACGGACTGCACAGAGAAAATGTGTGAAATGGCATCATTCGCACTTCCACAATTTAACATGAGCGATGCTTTGCTTTAAACCAAGTGTTTGATGCTGAAACGATCAGCATCATCTGACCAAATCAGGGTTTGAGTAAAAACTCCACAAGTTTATATATATTAGAATAGAAGTTGCCTTTCATTGCCTTGTGCACAATCCATAAGATGAATATGGGTCCATGTTTTTAATCAAACTGGTATTTGTCATTGCAACACAGAAAATTATGCTCTGCTTTTAACCCATCCCTTAGGGGGCAGAGGGCTGCCACTGCGGCATTCGATAATTTGAAGCCTTTCTAACAACTAGCTCACTACTTTCATAAGATTAAAAACTATAGGGGTGGGTTGGGTCACAACCTGCCTTAGTTACACGGCCACCTTATGGACCAACTTACCAGGGCTGCCGCCATCTTGAATGGCACATCCCCAGTGCATTCATTTATACTGAGGAAGCAGTATGCTTAATATAACTTCCTAACTTTTTACTCCATTTTCAGTCTGTCACAAATGACTGAGATGTACTTAGAATACAGGATGGTGTCACGTTTAAAATGCGTTTTTAAAATGGTAAAATACCTCAGTCTATGTTATAACAAAGACTGATAATGGCTATGCCTATATGAATGCATTTTAATTATGTAGTTTGATCATTTTACTCAATCCTGAGCTTTCTGTAAACACGAACAACTGTCGTGTTTGTACGCTGTGTATTAAATTTCTTTATGGAGGGCTGGAAGAGTGATCTTTAAAAGTTCTAGATCATTGCAGTCCTTCACGGCCCTGCTTACAAGTGGGGCTCAGGAGCTCAAGGACCCTGAAAAATAAGTTTTGCACTGCTTCTCATGTGCTGGCACACCAACTCGAGGTCTTAATTTTGCAATTTTAGGCAGCCTTAAATTTTGTGAAGTATAGAAACAAGTTAAAACTAGCATGAAATGATAGATCTCAATTGTAAATTACATTCCTGCAATGTGCTCACTGAATAAAAACATCTTCTGAACCCATCTCAGCCCAAAGGAAATGGTGATCTGCACTGTGTGATCCTGGAGTATGGAAGACCCATTCACCATGATACATAAGGAGTCTACGCAGTCTGCATGAAGCAAAGTTGTTTAAAACCACAATCAGTCATTGCCACAAAGAAAATAATTTGATACATTTATTAAAAGCCTGGTTCAATGAACATTTTAAAAACACAAGTTATGATGCTCCCACAAAAACACCCTCACACCATTCAGGTTCTCTAAACAATTGAGACTAAACACCAATAAAATACCCAATAGTAGCAAGAACTGGGGGCAGGTGGGGGTGTAACTCATATTGCAGTTTAAAAAAAAAAAAAAAAAAGTATAAATAAAACCTCTCAAAAAAAAAAAATAATAATAACATACAAGAGAAACTATCTGATGGAGTTACGAATGACGCCCCCAGCCGATTGAACCACCCTCTCCTTGGCCTTCTTCTTTGCAGGATCCATTTCAAAGGACTTCCACAGACGAATGGTTTCATCTCCAGCAACAGTGGCTACAGTTGAATTGTCTGGGCTCAAGATCAAGTTGAGAACTCTGCTCTCGTGGCCTAAAAGAGAAAAAATAAAAAAAAACAAACTTAAACTGCAATTTTTGCTCCAGTAACAAATTTCAATAACCCTTCTTGGGTAATGGTCACAGCTAAACCAGACGTAGACACAAGACATCAGCAAGAAATGCCTTACACTAAAACATGTTCCTGAATTTTAAGGGGGGGCTAGACAGGATAAAGTTTGTCGATTTACACACCATAACAAAAGGGTAAAATACAAGCGAGATTAAAGACAGTTGTCACTTACCATTAAGTTCTGCAACCTTAGTGAGTGACGGATACTTCCAAATGACAACATTGTTATGGGCGTATCCGTGTGCAGAGACCAGTTCGTTGTAGTTTGGTGCAAACACAAGTGATGAAATCTGCAATTTACAAGACGTGTTGTAAATTTAGGAAAAAGCACAAAAAAAAAAAAAGCCACACTGAAAATCCAGGATTTAGACTAATGTTACCTGGGATTGAGTGTCAAGCGAGCTGATGCAGGAGCCTGTGTTAACGTTCCAGATGCGAATGTGGCGGTCACTGGTGCCACCGCCAGATGCAAGAATATTTGTCTGCCAGGGACACCAGGCTAAAGCCTAAAAACAGAAATGACAGACGATACTTTTTAGTAAAGACGATGCTGCTGTGATCATGGTTCTCATCAAATGATATAGCATCACTTATGTTGCTATATGTTCCCAAGATATAAACCATTCCACACAGCATGCAATACGATTACTGTCCAATTAAGACCCAATACGTTTTAAAGTGTTCCTTTGATTTTTTTTGAACAGCGTATTCATCTGTTAAATGTGTATAGTGGAGGCAGAATAAATCTAGTTTCCTCATTCCAAAAAATATTTAGTTCTCCATCCATATGCAACAAGATCATAAAAACAAAACTAAAATTAAGCTACAGGTATTATGTGGTATCTGAATCCAAGAACTGAAACTTGGACTATAATTTTAAAGATGCATTATGGGCAAGGTTATGGCTTTGGTCTAGTCTCAGGTAAACTTCCTCCACACATTTGCCGTGTCCTGCTTGGCTCCAGGCAAACGGGACTCCTTTGGGATTTTACTTTCCGCTCTTCCATAAATATCGGATTTGTGAAGTACAAGACTTCACAAATCCCCCCCCCCAGCAGTAGTTTCTGAAACCCCAGAAGAATCTGGACAGCTCCAGAGTTACCATAGTCCTCTTTAAAACTACACATATTACCATCACATATCAATACACTGGAGTTTGTGGTTGCAGCATGACAAAGTGTTACAAATACAACTTTACTGCCATAATTTAGTTAATGTATTTTCCATTGCATTGCAGATTTTTGGCCATTGGGACACTTATTCTGAAGATCTAAGGAGGTAACTCATTAGTGCTTGTTGGTTCTGCTGGCACAGCTGTGAGAGGCATGCCAATTGTGAAACGGGAACATGACAGGTTATAGCCAGAGGCGCTGCATTGAGTTGAAGTCAAGGGATGCTAGAGATTGTTTGTGTGGTCCTCATTTCTACTTCTATGCATAATCGGCCAGCGAGTTAGACTATCACTTCCACCTATTGTGTCAATAAAGAGTTTGTTTTACTGGTGCCGTCGTGTGGTGCTGTATCAATCAAGATTGTTCATCCTACAATAAAGTCAATGTCATACCAGCAACAAAACTCTTAGATGCTTTGCCGCTTCAGCACACTTCACTCCAATAGAAGCTCATTAGCAGAGCTTGACTGCATGCTAGTGTGTTAGTTCAGCCATTTGGTTCATCTGTGTAAGGCAAGTTGCACTTGTAAATGTTGCAGGACACCGGCCCTTGGGGATTTTAGTTTGGGACCACAGCCTTGGAGCATGCAGGCCTGCATAATAAAAACACACCCTCACCTTGACTGCTCCCTGATGTTCGCTCCAGGAGCGGATTAAGCGACCAAAGCGGCCGCCAGAGCTTCCCTCCTGCACACGGGGCCATAGACACACCAGATTGTCATTGCCGCCGCTGGCCAGGTATCGCCCATCTGGTGACCACCTGAGGCCACACACTTCCTGTGAATGCCCAGCAAGCGTAGCGATGTGATGGTTTGCCACCCTCACGTCATGGTGGTGGATGTGTCCGGATCTGGAGCCACTGGAGGGAGGGGAGAAAGCTCCTTTAGTTACATTTCCTAAATAATCGGCTGGCTTCACGCATGCGTCAGAGCAACTATACCTGGAGAGAATATGGTCATTCCAGCTCAGACTGCCAACTCTAGCCGTATGGCTAGCCATGCTGCGCAGGCGCTTCTGATTTTCCACGTCCCACAACTAAAAATAGAAAAACACCTTTAATCCAGGCTCTGAAAAGCACATTGATTAGAAGACGCATACGTGGAGATACTTACCTGAACCTTGCAGTCACTGGTGCCAACAGCCAGGTAGCTTCCCTCCTTGGTCCAGGACAGCGAGCAGATGTAGTCCTCCTCGTTCTCCAGCTTCATAAGAAGAAGAATGTCTCCCTGGGTTGCATTCCAGAGGTAAACGCTGTTATGAAGTGCTACGGCAAGAACGTTTTGGCTGCTCCAGTCAAGAAGATTCAAATCTGGAAAAGAGGGGGCAGAGGTTAACATTAAGGACAGGCTCATTTGTTGTTGGAAAATCCTATACACACACACAATAATTATCTTCAAATGTGGGTTTAAGTATTCTTACAAAAATCATTTCGAAGATCAGGGGCGTCCAAGATTCTTTCAGGAGTTGGAGATATATATCTGGTCTTTTTGAGAGAGGCAGGCGTCGTAACCTGACTGTAGAGGACTTTCAAGTTGTTTTGATAGCCTTAGAATAAAACAGAAATAAAAAGTTAGGATCATAAGGTAAGCTGAGGGGGGAGGATAATGCAGCTTTAAAGAAAGCAGGTTTGCAGTTACTACCTTCTGGTGCGTTCAGGGGCTTCCCTCCGAGGTGCAGGATCTTTGCATCTTCAATGTTGTAGCCGTTGAGCGTCACAGACCAAACTTTCTGGCTTTCCTATTAATACAGATAGCCATGCACGTCAGAAACCACAGCTCCAGCCGAAAGGCTACAAAAAAAAGAGGGGAAACGTGACAAACTACTCACTGCCGAGACAGTATTGGTCGCATCCACGGGTTCGTTCTCTTTTGTAAGCAGGAAATTTGCCACGTCCATCTGTTTGTTGTTCCTAATGGGTATGAAGCGATCGCCTCCCATCTTCGAGGGCGTTTTCTTGCCTTTACCTGCAGAAATCACATATATATATGCAAACTTACAAGTGCCCCTTCCACGTTTTTACTCTGTTAAAAAGAAAGAGACTGACAATATATCCTTTGCAGCATTACCCGGTGTTCTGGTGGGAGTTTTGGATGAGCTCAGCGACACATTGGTAGAGTTTCCAGGCGACAGGCCGCTCAGGCCGGCGGACGTGCTGGACGAGCTGGCCTTCCTCTGCCACCTCGCCATGGGAGCGTTTGTGATCGGCATGTCGAGCTTCAGGATGCTGTGGATGTCGTTCTCAAACCCAAACTGCGCCATCTTGTTCACAAACCTGAACTCCAACAAGGTAGAAAATAATAATAATGGAGAGGGAAGGTCGATTTTATGCAGATATACAAGCAAACAGCCTTCGTTTTAAAAACTTAAAACGCGGCGGCGCCATGCTAATGCTAGCCAAAACAAAATGCGTGCGTATAGTTAAAGAGAACACATGAAAACAGAAACGATAATTTAGCTCTTAAACAGCACCACAACGGCTATGGGTAGGACTGATACGTTTCAGGGTCCAACTAAAATCCAAGAAGCAAGTTTTACATAATTAGCCCGACCAAAATACGCGTGTCTAAAGAAAAATTACCGTAAGATAAGATCCAAAACGGATATAGTACTTCTATACTCTCGGGTTTGCAACGTAAAAAACGGGCATACCAACTTCTCCTCCGAGTGAAAACGTGTACTCCTCGTTTGAAAGAACGACTCGCCTTTCCTCGTCTCTCTGCGAAATTTGAATTTCGTGCAGATGACGCCATACGGTTTAAATCCCACGTAGCGCTTCTCTGATTGGCTCTTTCAAAACGCTGCCGTTGAGTCCTTCTTGTTGCCACGGTAGCTGGAGCGAATGCGTTATTCTGATTGGTGGTTGCTATTTCCGGCGACACACGTCTAAAAAAGAATCAACCCATGTTGGTATTTTTTTTTAGGTTCCGTGATTGGATTATATAATTGGATCAAATAATGGGGGAAAATAAAACGACCTAAAATATCTATACACAGGAAATAAAAACACATTAACTACGTCACATGTGTATTTTGATGGAAAAATATTTAAGATAATATCAATCATTGAATGTGCAATTATTATTGAAAAATCCGATATAGTTATATTTTAGCAATAATTTCCTACTTTTGTTGTGAGTTTCAAAAGTCGTGGCATAATTTCAAAAGCAACGTTTGTTTCAATAACTTCAAATGTCTTCCTATTCTTTGATTCAAGTAGGTGTTGTTGAATTATTAGGTGTTTGGATGAATTACTCTACCAGCTCCCTTCATCTTGTCAGCATTGTTGGATCTAGTTTTTTTCCCCCTCTTCCCTTGGATAATACTCCACAGATAGGTTTAGGCCAGTTTGCTGGCTAATCAAGAATAGTGATACCAGGTATTAGTCTGTGACGCAAAGTCCTGCTGAAAATGAAATCAGCCTCTCAATAAAGCTTGTCAGCTGACAGCATCATGTGCTAAAATGTCCTGCACTGATTTTAGGCTTGATAAAACTCGATGGATCAACAACGGCAGATGGCATGGTTCCCATACTCATCACCAACTTAACACTGGACTCCAAGACTTTGATTTTCAAATAAAATTATGTTAAAAGACACAGAGCCAAATAAAAACAGCCCAGTCTGTTTTCTCCTCAGCCCAGCTCAGATGCTTTTATTGCCTCTGGGTGTGGAGTGGCTTAACACAAGGAATGCGACAGCTCCAGCCCATGTTCCTGGATGTGTCCGTGTGTGGTGGCTCTTGAAGCGCTGACTCCAAATGCAAGCCGTGCCTTTGAATCACTGACAATTTTTGAATGGTCTTAGCTTTACAATCCTCTTAAGTATGCTGTTAACATTTTTTTGTATCACAAATCCTTCTTGTGAAGTGTATTAATATGTCTGATTAAATTGTTGGGTTTCCAGAGCTACAAGCTGAAAGAAATGTTTCAAATACATTACTATGTGCAATGAATATATTTATGAAGTTTACTTTTTGAACCGAATTGCTGAAATTAATTAAATTTGTAATGACATTCTAATTGTGAATGAATGATGAATGAATTTCCCCAATGTGGGACAGCAAAGCAATTTCTTATTTTAATTAAGATGCATCAGAGAGCTGCACAGTGGCGCAGTGGGTAGCACTGTTGCCTTGCAGCAAGAAGGTCCTGGGTTCAAGTACACCCCTGGGTCTTTCTGCATGGAGTTTGCATGTTCTCCCTGTGCATGCGTGGATTCTCTCTGGGTACTCCGGCTTCCTCCCACAGTCCAAAAACATGATTGTTAGGTTAATTGGCTTCTCCAAATTGTCCTTAGGTGTGAGTGTGTGCGTGAATGGTTGTTTGTCCTGTTTGTCTCTCTGTGTTGCCCTGCGACAGACTGGTGACCTGTCCAGGGTGTACCCCGCCTCTCACCAGCGACCCCATGAGGGATTAAGCGGTATGGAAAATGGATGGATGGATGGATAATTAAGATGCATCGGAGAGCATTTGTAGTGGGACAGTACAGAAACTGATTTTAATGCATTCAAATTTATATGGTGCCAATTCACCACAACTCGAATGAGCATAGAGCCACAAAGAAGACAATTTGTCACAGACATTTGACCTCAAAAGTGTTTCTAATTTCCAACTTTTCCTAAAATACAATAATTGTTAGTGGACACATGCAGTATGAAAAATTAAAAAGTACTTTTGTGTGATTCTCACAGTTAAACAGAAAACTCCATGCATCTCTAAAGTACCCTTAGCACTGTCAAACCATTCTCCAAGAAAATCCACATTCAACAAAAATGCACTCACAAGGAACATCGCATAAATTATTAACTTTTACATTTGAACTCAATAAGATTTTTCCTTGCTCATAAACTACTTTTTGCAGATTAACCCTGGAAGACGGACTTTGCAGCTTGACTGTGCATGAACCACTTGCTTTATTTCAAACCTTCTCATAGAGTTGAACACAATATAACAAAACATATAAGTAAAACAATATATGCATGAAAATAAATACATTAAAAAATAACTAATATAATAACTAAAATATAACTAATGAAACATGACAAATGTCAGCACAGGGATTAAGTTGCACTGATTTTTTTATTTTTTTTTATTTACACACACACACACACACACACACACACACACACACACACACACACACACACACACACACACACACACACACACACATTTTTAGAGAGAGCAAGCAAAAAAGAGAGAGATGCAGCAAAGGACCAAACCCGGTTCAGCCGCGTCGAGGACTGAAGGCCTCCATACATGGGTCTCGCTCACTACCCCTGCGTCATCGGAGGGCCTCATTTGCATAGTTTTTAAATGGCGTAAGAGACGTTTAATTTTTTTTTTTTAAGAGTTTATTTGTGTTTGTAGGAATTAAACACATTATCCCTTCTCTGCATTGAACAGTTTTATGTAGCTTTTGAGTCACAGTGTCCTGTAACCACTTTTCTTCTCAGGGGCAGTGTACGTTGTGTCCTTGGGGTAATGGATAATGGAGCCAATCACACCTGCAATAAAAAAAATAAAAAATACAAACACATATTAATTCTTCATTAGGGAGTGAGAAATTCAAGCCGTTAAAACCGTTTTCAGCGTCGTACCTACTAACACTTTAGTTTCATATGTAATTCACTGATCAAGCAAACACAGTGACAAGTCAGGTCACATTATACGTAAATAATTGGTGTGGAGAGGAAAAACCACATGACCGACTCAAACATCAAGCAGAACATACTCGTCCAAAGGCTATGTGGTTGTTTCCCCCCTGTTCATTTAATATTTAACTTTTTATCAATCTTTTCCTAAGAATGTCAGCTGAAGCATCTTAAGACAAAACAGTAGAAGGGTTGTTTTCTTACCCCCAGGGTGTCTTAGACCTAAACAGATAGCGGAAAAAAACAAAAAGACAAAAAGCACATGATGGCATTACATTTTCTGAAAACTGTGAGAGATCATACTGATGAGACATGTCAAACTAGGGTTTATGGTGTGAACGTAGCAGTTATTAAACTCAACCCTGAAGTCAAGATGAAAGCATGCAGACATTAGCTGACATTGTGGAATACCATTAGCACTTTTCCGTATCGTAACAAGTAAAGTTATGTAAAAATTGAGAAAAAAAAACAAAAACAACAACAAACGTTCACTCACCAGTGCCTCTGCAGATAAGCATGGTCAGTAAAATTTGTATTAAAATGGCCGTCACAGCCAAGATAGGAATCAGAAATCCGGGCAGAGGAATTTTCTGAACTAAAGAGAGAGAAGAAGAAAAACAACAACATCACTTCAAATTACTAAATCTGACAGTAAACAGCAATGCAAAGGCTGACTGGGTAAAGGCTCTGGTTGAAATTGGCCTTTTGCCAATTCATTCAGTCCTTTTCCAGTTGCATTTTGTATTATAATGGTGAAACACTTCAGTTTTTGTTTCTTCAGGCCACAGGAAATGTCTCCAAAAAGTAAGGGTTTGCTCCTGTGTGTAATCTGCCTTTTGTGGTGCTTCTCCCTCAAGTTACAGACAGCATCTTCAGAAGGTCTTTTGCTTTTGACGTATACCTTGGTATGCACATTTAACTCCAAAACACATTCATTTTCCCAACATTTAGGTTACTTTAATCTGGATTTCCTGTGATGTCAAACAAGCAGTGTGATCAAGGTAGGCTGCCAATTAGCTCAAATGTTGTAAATCAAGCAGATAATAAACCAGTTCAGAAGATTACAGGGCCAAGATGTCATCATTTGGGCTTTAAACTGTTTTGAGATGCTTGAGATACCCAAAAATTTGACCGAAACTATGCAATATTGAGAGACAGTCCTAGCAAATACTAAAGTAGTATGTGTGAACCTCTGAATTTGAAAGGGGGAGGGGGGGAGGGTGGAACGTATTTCAATATTCTGTTAGACAGAGGAAAAATGGGGTTGTGTGTCTTTATATACTCCGCATGCAAGTGTATATAAGGTGTTATTTAATCCATTGTTAAAGGGACCATTTCAAAACAGAAAAAAAAAAAAAAAACATGTGCCAAAACTGCAAGGTTTCAAAACGGCAAATTGGCCAAATTTCAACTTCTTGTTTATGAGATATGAGACAAGTTAAAAAAGTTTCTTAAATTTCTCTTTTTAAAAAAAAAAAAAAAAGTTGCTGGGGGAAAAAAAAAAAATTACAAACCAGATTGTTCCTCTGAAAACTTCAGCTCCTTCATCAGCTGGGCGCATCCCTCCCGCAGGCGACTTTTCTCCATCTTTGGGTGCACCGTTTCCTGGTCCCAAGGCTCTCTGAGGGCCATCGCTTCAGGTACATGGACTGTCCATGTGTTGTTTTGCTCCAGAGTCAGGAAAACCTTGCCGTCGCAAAACACCCGGTCGGTCCAGTGGAGCCGCGACCCCTCTATGATGCACTCCCGAGAGCGAAGAATAGTATGATTTTCTAAGGGGAGAGTGTTTACATACACAGATAACTGTGAAACTAGATCCAATACTGTGTTTGCACAAACAGCTGATCATCTTACTGAGAGCAGGAGTCTGGTTATTGCTGAATCCAGCGGGTAGAAGGGCAATGGTGGATATGCTTTCAATAATCCTGTTGACCTCCCAGCTTGGGCTTGAGAGAGAATTTCCATTGATCAGAACTTGCTCTGCAGAATGCTGAGCTCCAACCACACCCCACCGCTGGATCTGCACGATGATGGCATCTAAAAACGGAACCAAAAAAAAGTAGGAATTCAGAAGCAAGTATTAGTACAATAAGCACTTGATTGAGATTTTTCCTCCCCCCTTTTACATATTTACTAGGGCTGGGCGATAAATCGATTTAAGCGATTAATTCGAATTTACAATTCTTTAAGATTTCATTTTTGGAAAATCTGGATTTTATTTTTGCCAATACACTCATTGGGTTTCCATGAAGAGAACAGCATGTGATGCTGAATATATGTTTAGGCAAATATATTGTCAAAATATTGTTAAGTGGAAACGTTTTTTTACCATAATACGAGGTACTTCATTTACTTATTTACTTTTTTTTAACTTAGTTTGAAGTTCACAAGTGCAGTGAAGCCTGTTCTTAGCTCAATGTGTAATACCATTAGCAGCAAATGTTTTGTTATATTTTCATTGTTTATAATGGCACAGCTGCCATCTTGTTTTACAAGCATGTTTCACAGCTTGTTTTTAGTTGCATTTTGAATTAAGGTCAACTCCCTGACGAAATGCTCGATATAAAAGCAAGGTTTTAAAATAATTTCTTTAATTTCTTTTTATGAAACAAAAAGGAGGGGGGAAAAAATTGATTAATCGGATTTGGTATGATAAAATCGAAGATTTTTTTTTTTTTATCCGTTTCGCCCAGCCCTAATATTTACCAATATTGGCAAACATATTTCAACTTATTTTCAATCAGGAGTCAGATCAATAGTAAAACTAAACTCCTCGATGATAGGAACAGACTCCCATCCTGCAGCTTCAACTATGCAAACTCCTGTGCAGCTACGCAAAAGAATTACATTAAACTGCGTTGCATCTTTATATTATTCCAGTCAGCCACATCAAACACTGACCATCTGATGCAGCTCGCATCCCTATCTAGTGCGTCTTGTAGGGTGTGTTACACTGAGATAAGTTTGGAGGAGGCGACGCTGCTGTGACTGAGCTGTCAGTTTGATGCAAGCAAACGCAACACCGCCGCAGCAACGTCGTCTTTTTCAATGCATGAGCTTCAATCGTTAATGTCTAACTATTTCTTGGTCGGTTTTGTAAAGTTTTAACACTTGTTTCTCGTTTGTTCTCTCGGCTGCCCGAAGGGCGGTGTAACGTTACTCACCTACGCGAAGAGGAGCGGCGCTCGTTAAATGGCTCAGAAGAACGACCAAAACAAAGGCAAACAAACGCATATCTGAGGCAGATCTCGTCTCGAAGTCAGCAGAGATTGAAGGCTTGGCAACGCTTGCCGAGTAAGATATGGCCGGGAACGTTTTAAGCCATTTGCGTAGAGCGCAGACGACTTGTCCCGCACATCAACCTTTAAAAGACGCTGCCTGTCAGAAAAGGGTCTAAACTAAATAACCACACTGCCCCGCCCCCTTTTTCCTCAGCAGCTTGCTTACTTTCAACAGCCCCGCGTGCGGCATCCGATTGGCTGTCAGGCTTCTCCAGGTTATTCTGAAGTCTTCGGAAGGAAGACTGAGGAGGTAATAAAACTGAAGATGGATTTCTGACAGTCAGGCAAGTGTAAAAGGTTAGTTAGTTAGTTAGTTAGTTAGTTAGTTAGTTAGTTAGTTAGTTAGTTAGTTAGTTAGTTAGTTAGTTAGTTAGTTAGTTAGTTAGTTAGTTAGTTAGTTAGTTAGTTAGTTAGTTAGTTAGTAGATATGAACAATAAATCTAGTTCCACCTTGCACAGAAACAAAATTGACCATTGGAGAGGTCCTTTCTAAACTTGATATAATACCAAGTTTATGTAATGTCCCACAGTCTTTGTTTTCCCGTCACACATTCTGTTTTCACTCCTAAGTGGAAATGTCCAAGTTTGGACTTGGAAAAAAATTAACAAAAAGATCCACAGTGCTTTGAATCCCAAGCAGGGAAAGCCAAAGGTTTCTCAACAACCCTGACTTCAAAATCCAATGGGGGCTTCCTCCAAATAACAGTTGTCAGGTTTTCCTTATGGCCACTGTTTAGCACATATTGACCGTTTTTTTGTTTGTTTGTTTTTGCTTGTCTGTTTTAGCCCTTTGTAGCCCTTTAAGATTGTGAAATGAAAAGGGCACAAAAAAATATTATTATTATTATCATTATTATTATCCATCCATCCATCCATCCATCCATCCATCCATTTTCCAACACACTTTATCCCTTATGTTGTTGGAAGGGGTGATGGTGCTTATCTCCAGCTGTCAATTGGCGAGAGGTGGGGTACATCCTGGACAGGTCGCCAGCCTATTGCAGTATTATTATTATTAGTAGTAGTAGTAGTAGTAGTAGTAGTAGTAGTAGTAGTATTACTACTATTATTATTATTATGTTAAAATGCATAAAAACAAGAACTAAATGGCAACATAGATGTATTGCACAAAACACTACTGCATTTTTACAGCAGAGTTCGGTGATGGTACTAGAATGAAAACTGGTTTACAGTCCAATGGGTTTTAGCTGTCCTGTAAAGTCTGCCATACAGCAGAGGTCAAAACAGGTGATCAGTGGGGTGAGCCAACTCCTTCAAATGTGTTTGTTTCCTTTCAGGCAGTGAGGCGAGGCGGTACTTACCAGGGCTGGTAGATGTGGGTGGGTCATCTTCTGTGGACTGTTTATGCCACTCTGCGAAGCATTTTTATTGGCTCTTCAGCTATTTCTATGCCACCATATACCAGAGTAGGTATTTTTTATTTGCCCTTGTGAAAATTTGTTTCTCTTAAATCCTTCACACACATAGGACCACACAACTTATTTTGTTGGATTTGTTTCTTCTGTGTTTGAAAGTTCAAAATCCCAGAGTAATATTTCTTATTCGCCTATTTTGTAAGTAGTAGTTTTGCCTGATCCCAATGTATGTTAGCAAAGTTCACCGCTTTACAAACTCGCAGCTGGATTACAGTTGATTTTGGTTTGACATTATTTCTCTAGCATAATTCACTACCAGTTAATTTCCATCTGCTTTAGTTCTTTCGGAGAGTTCCTTGAATTTTCTTCACTACATTTCTCTTTTGAAAAGTTTTCTGATCAAGCACTGTTTTTGTCTCCTTTAGCTCCACATCACAGTTAGTCTGTTTGTGTTTACCTTGAAAACAGCTAGCATTAATATACCTTCAGTGCTTCCAAAGGCAGCCAGTACATCCATTCACACCTACGTCTCAGTTTAATCTCCATTAAGGCCAGTTGCATCCAAATATATTGGTTTAGCCAGTTTACTCAATACTTTTTTCTCTTTGTCTCACTTTTAATTTTTAATGTTCATGGGCCTGATTAATAAGGCCTTATTGATTAGAGCAAAGATTCTCAAACTCTGGTAAAAGTAGCTACCATAGGTGGTACTATGGGTTCCCTTTTTCTATCAACCGTTTACAAGTTGATTACAAATTAGATGTGATGCGGTTATTGTACAAGCACATCTTTGCTTCAGACAGAAACTACTCTAACAAAAAGTACAAAGAGTAATATTTTGAGAAGTGCTACCTTGAAGGGGACAACATTACACAACACTAAACCACAGTATCCATCCATCCATTCATCCATCCATCCATCCATTTTTTCTACCCGCTTACTCAAGCAGGGTCGTTGGGGGGGTGGGGCAGTGGGGCAAGTGCCAATCTCGAGCGATCAGTAGGTGAGAGGCACAGTATACCCTGGACAGGTCACCAGTCTACCACAAGGCTAAACCACAGTACTAGAGGCAAATTCACACACATAAAATTAAATTTAAATGAAAACAGCAACGTGAATTAAAAGCAAATTAAATGTAACTTAAATTATCCAAGTTTCTTCAAAGAGTCTTCATAGATTGTTATGGCTTAGGGGAGAGAGCATCTCCTGTAGGGGCCTGTAATGCTTACCTGACTCCGCCAGATAGATCTGCGAGTGAAACCTTGAAAACTCGCGAGATCAGGATGGTCTCACGAGGCTACTGTAATGCAGCAGATCATAAGAAACCTCTGCCTGAAGACAGTTACAATAAAAAAAAAAGATTCACAGCCTTTGAAGAATTGGTATTCCAAGAATGTTTTAATTTTACCAACATGTTTCTTCTGCTGGATCTGTTCTACGATGGTATCAAATATGGCTTAAAATGGAGGAAATCAGATGCAAGTATCACAAGCTCTCGATAAAAAAGAAATACATTTTATTTTCATATTTACCAGCATTGCCAAATGTGAAAAACTTAAACTTTTTCAGAAAATATTCAAATGTTTTAATGTATTTTAAAATATATATTTCAATGTAGTTTCAATTTTGAGGAAAAACAAAGGTAAGACCATGCGGTATTTAAAAGGAGTAGCATCTTTATCATATTATTCCAGTTCAACAGAACAGATGAGATAGTGACCATCCTTGCAGCTTGTATCACCTTGGTTGTTGACACAGATCTGGTCCCTTTTGTATGGGGTGGTGTCATAGGAATAGGTTTTTAGGACATCTTGCTGTTGTGACCAAAATTTCAGTTTGATGCAAAATGATAATGTTAATTAGACATCACTACACAAAGTCACATACAATTTTTCTGTAATTATGGCAGAAGAGTTAGTGCGGGTTTTTTGCAGGACCAAAGGACAGAGAGGAACTTGGGAATAGCAAAATGTGTAGAAGGATTTTAATAATGGCAACAGGGAACATGGAGCACAGCCAGAAAAACAGCTAGTACAACAGGGAAGTAACAGGCATGGAAACGGAAGGATCCAGCGGGGAACAATCAGAGCCTATATACTGAGGGACAAGTGGATAATGACATTAGATATAGGTGAGTTCATCAGAAGGTCATGAAAGCAGCCGGGGCAGAATGAGCACAGGGAGTCTGAGAAAGAGAGGCTAATTAACATGAATGGAACAGAACAGAGATACAAGGAAACTATCAGACCAGGGCCAAACTCTACCTGAACCTATTCTAGAATACACAGTGATGACAAGAAATAACAACAACAACAAAAATAAACCCAAAGGAATGGACAAATAAACCAACATGTAGAAACCATAAACAACAGGAGAATGATGTAAACAGAAACACAATAGAAACTCAAAACCGAACACCCAAGGATCATGACAAACACACACCTTCCCCAGTCACCTGATAAATGCATGGGCTTCTGGCATTACTGTCTAATGTAAAACCATTGCCTATATGATTTTGCGTAGTTTTAACTTATTTTCCTCGGTTATTCTGTTTATTCTAGTTGCCTCAAAAGCAATATAAAGTTTGTTCACTACATGACGAGGAAGGGTGCTCAATGGACTCAGTACGACCAAAACAAAGGCTTCTGCTTGCATGTATTTAAACACACACACACACAAAAAAAAAACCTACATATCTGATAAATGTACTCTTTTTAAATGCTATTGCCCACGGCAACCCTCAACAAGGTGCCGCCCAGGGGTGTGAGCCATATCTACCGAGTCAAAACCCATCAAAAGAGCTTCAAAATGTAAATCTATTACAGGGCCAACAAATGCTTACACACAATCTCAAGTTCATTTTGAGTTGAACTTTAACGCAGCAAACCTGTCGCAGGATCGTTGAAGCAAATGTGGGCACCCACAGAAAGAAAAGCAACATGTAAAAACAGGGAAAAATAAGTAAACTCCATACACAAGGCTCTATTGTATGTGAAAAGACACTGCTGACCACTGCGGTGCTGTTCAGGAAAGGGTCTGTTATGATGAAGAACCAAGAATTGTTTGGACCCTTGTGTCGTCATCGAGTCTTTGGACAACATGTAAGAGCCTCGGCCTTGTGCGGCCGTGTTTCAAAAGGGGAAGTTATGCCGATGGGAAGTGCTGGCATAAACAAACTGCAGTGAAAGAACAGAGCACAGTTTTCAGCAGGTATCCAGTTTATGCTTTGTGTAATTCGATAAAGCTTTTGCTCTAGTATATCAGTATAATCTGCAGCAGTTTCTCCTGGCCATGCTATTGCTGTGAAAGCTATTTAACTTCGACTGAGCGCAATGAGATACACAGACATATAAACAGCTTTTTTTTTTAGCTTGTTATGATTTAGCCATTACTCTAATTTGATGTGTTTTCTCAGAATTAATAAATCAGCCTTTAATAGTCCTGTATTTTAGAGCTGTTTAAAATGTTTGGTCAATATCTTTATAACAGGAATGCAAAACTCCCAGCAGAGCAGAGGGCCCAACTTAAACACCAAGTCATCAACTACAGCAGGTTGTTGAGAATCTGGAGCAAAATGTGACGTTCTGGGTACAAGATAAATCTGTCGTGTCAAGGGTAAATCAGTTAGACTGTGGGATTTAGTAAAATCAATGTGATAAGATGGAGGCAGGACTGAATGCTGATAAGTTATGAACGTATCGGGGAAAACGGCCCTTTGAGATGGTGATTAAAATGAACAAAGAACAAATTACAAGAACACAATCCCTCTTGAAGCAATGTCTGCTAACTTTTAAGGAAGCTTAATATTTTCATCCAAGATATAGTGACCAAAATGTGACTGTGTATACATCAATATTAGTAAATTTTAGGACTCTTAACTCTAATTAGAAATCCTTCCTAGACGACAAACATCTTTCAGCGCAAGACAGCGTGCGATGTTCTCTTTGTTGATAACACTGGCCAAACTCTAATCTGCACCGTAAATGAGGTATAGTCAGATAAACTGGCGTCGTTTATAGATGAGAAGGGTGGATGCAGAGAAAGCGCTCCCTTGGAAATCTTTTTTTTTTTTTTTTTTGTTATTGTTCTCATGCAAAACAACAAAGATAGAAGTACAAAACACACACACACACACATAAAGTCACCAGGGGGTGCGATCTTATAAAATGTATCTGATGAGGCAGGGTTTCCTTGTTGACATTTTGTTTTGCACCACAAATGTGGCGACGTGTTGGGGGAGAAAGCCAGGAATAACAGGAAGAGAGGGAATAACTGAAAGGGAGCTTTCCCTAAAAGGTCTTTTTAACAACCCACCTTCATGACAAAGCATCACAAATGGTCTGATTCTTTGTTGATGTGAATAAGGTTGTTGCTACGTATGGTCACGAACCTTACCACCCTTATCAAAAATAGGTGAAAGCAGTAATTAATGACTACATATACTACATGATGCAGTCAGTGTGACTACATATACTCACTATATGTGACTACATATACATACACACACACACACACACACACACACACATATATATATATATATATATATATATATATATATATATATATATATATATATATATATATATATATATATACAGAGAGAGAGAGAGAGAGAGAGAGAGAGAGAGGGGTGGTGCTGGCAGTATCTGTGGTGAGGTTTTTCTTCAGCAGGGATTGCTCAGAGTTGTTGGGAAAGTAGTGGGAGCTAAATACAGGGAAATCCACGATGAAAAGCTCTTAGAGACTAGAAAAACATTTGAGACTGGGGTGGAGGTTCGACTATCTGTAGGACAATGACCCAAAGCATACAGGCAGATTGGTCAAAGTAAAGACCTAAATGTGAAAGAGTATGATTTGCAAGACATGAACATTTATGTTCACAGATCTTTGTCATCCATTCCGACTGAATTTGAATTGCTTCTCCACACTAACGAGGCTGACGTTGAAGTTGAGATGCACCAAAATGAATGCAGCCGTACTTTCAACGGAGGGTGGTTTTACAAAGTATTGACTCAGGCGTGCTGAAACAAATGCAAATTTAAGGCTTTTAATTTGTGTAATATGTCAACAAATAAAATAAAGAATATATGATGTTACTTCCACCCCTAATTTTGATTTATCACAAAAATATCTAACATAATGCATTGAATTCTGAGGTTCATCTATGCGACAAAATGTAAAAATACTTTTATTGTAAATTGTAAAGTTATGTACTTTATTACCATTCATTTATTCTAAATCCTCTCCTGGCTGTACATATAAGGACATATTAAAAATAGAGGTGTCAAATAATACTGACCGGCATTGGACTAAATCTATTACGTTTAATCATCAAGTAAACTGTTTTTTTAAAAGTGGGCCCGTTTTCATGGTTTAGCAGCAGCGCCCCCTTGTGTCCGAAGACAGTAACTACTTCAACCGGATTGGCCATTCGGTTGTCAGGAGTGTTTACAGGAAACATGGCTTCTCTGTCTGTAGGAGAGCTTCAAGAAATGGAAGGTGAGTATGCAAATGGACAAAATAAGCCGTCGCGATCTGGTTGTATCGTCCCGGGAGAGTATAAACCTCTTGAAGTAGGTTTTCTGCCGTTTGTTTTCGGCGCTCTGGGTGACCCGTTGTTTATGTAAAAGCCAGACCTTCACTCTGCTTTACTGAGCTAACACAAAAGCGTTAGCTGACGTTACCTGGTCCGCTTGGGTTTGGGCTCGCCTTTTACTGTATAAGCTGACGAGGTGTTGTAGGAAGCATACACTGTTGTTTAATTTGTATAATGATATATATATATTTTTTTTAGCATGCTCAAATGTTCGCTCGTTTGCTCATTAGCTCTAGTCCAGTTAGCTTGCTACCTAGCATGTGTAGCACTCTGTAGTTTGAAGGGCTAACCTTCGCCAACAAATTGGTACAACTTGAAATGTCGGACCGAGACGTTACATCAAGTGATGGAAAGCCGTCATTTCAAGTCTGTGGTGGGCAGAAGTGCTGACTTCTGCGCACACTCAAGCCGAGCATGCTCCAAAGTGCACACAATGTGTTGCCATAATAAATGCAAAGGCCATCAGCCAGTCTTAATGTCCTCCTCAAGGCAGCCTCCGGTTTCTGAGTAGCTGTGCTGGCCAAATTGACAACAGAGATGGAAGGTCATTAAATGAATCAAATTCGGGAATCGCATTAGTAGAAATTTGAAATCATGCTAGGGTAATGTATGTAGACTAGAAATTAGGATAGCTACACCAGCTTTAAAGCATACACTCTGGGCTGAAGCTTTGTTAAAACTTTAAATCTGAAAAGAAGATATAAATTGTTTTTTTCTATGGTGGACATTGGTATGCTTTGGCTCAGTCGCCACAAAACAGATGATGAATGATATTTTGGGTAGGTTTGCATTATCACTGACTGTTCACACAGTTGTTTATTGAAATTTAAGCGTTCTCCTTTCGTTTTTGTTTATTGTGCATAACCAGACAGAAGGTCTGCTGTATTTTAGTGAAATAAAGCCTACTCTTTCCCCATGTCAGTGGACCGAAGGGGTGAGTCTGAGGAGTCTGGCGATGATGATACCAGAAGAAAGAGCATCAACGGTGACGTGGACCCAAATCAGCCCACAGCCACAAGTGAGTCATCCTTAGCTCCCACATAGCTGGCCCGAATCTGATGTTTTATGAACCTCCTAAGTTATTGAAATTGGGCCAAATAGCTCCTTTAATTAAAACTTGATGTTTATTATATCTTAGCTGTGTTCATTGCCACTTCAATTTTTTTCTTACATTGAATTTTGCTTTCACTAAAGTTAAAGAAGAGTCCCCTGTTGACATGGACACTATAACCCTGGACCCAGAGGAAGAGGTTAGACTATTTTTATCTGAGCTTTTTCGTTTGTTTTATTTTATTGGTATTCTATTGTATTGTTGTTGTTATTATGAAATCAAATTAACTCAATTTACAGAATTCACTCTGCTCATATCTTGTGTAAACATTGTCATCTTAAGTTCTCCTATTCTTTCTAGGATGTTGATCTTGTTCATTGTCGTATTGGAAAAATTGAAGGACTGGAGGTTCTACAGAAGGCTAAAGTAAGCAAGCTGGATATGTCGTTTTTTTTTTTTTTACTTAGGAAGTAAAGATGTGAGAGCAGTAGCAAAACTGAGTTTATTTTTGTTCTTGTTTGATCCCTAAAAATAGATCATATCCCTGAGAACGGTTTCTAAATAGCTTTTTTTGTGTTTCTTTTTCTGTCCTCTGTCTGTCTGCTCGTCCAGACACTATCCTTAAGACAGAACCTCATCAAAAAGATTGAAAACCTTGAGAGCTTGAGCTCGCTGCGAGAACTAGATCTCTATGACAATCAGATCCGCAAACTAGAGAACCTCAGCCACCTCAAAGAATTAGAGTAAGTCTGATCAGATGAAAGGGGTATATTTTAGCTAGAAAACACACGTTGTATTAATTAAAATACTTCTCTTTGTTCAATGGATCCACAGAGTGCTTGATGTTTCCTTTAACATTTTGAGGAAAGTGGAGAATATGGAGGAGTTGACGAAGCTGAAAAAGCTTTTTGTGGTTCACAACAAAGTCACGGCCATCTCCAACCTGGACCACCTTACAGAGCTGGAGATGCTGGAGCTGGGCTCTAATCGAATTCGAGTTAGTCACAGAGAGTCTGTCTCAGTTACTTTCTCAAAACATGCATAAAAGCTGTGATTGTAATTTAAGGCACGTCTTCGTTCTGTTGTCTTGTGTTCACAGGTCATTGAAAACCTGGACGCTCTTTCGTCCTTGCAAAGCCTGTTTCTTGGAACCAATAAAATAACAAAGCTTCAGAATCTGGACAGTTTACATAACCTGACCGTTTTAAGCATTCAGGTACCTCCAAACAAAGTATATTTTTAAAAAAAATCATTTCAAGAATGTGGTCAAGAAAAAAAGATGGGGCTAATCATGCTTTCCTGCATATTTCTTTGCAGAGTAACCGGATTACTAAAATCGAGGGCCTACAGAACCTGGTCAACCTGAAGGAGCTCTATCTGAGCCACAATGGCATTGAGGTCATAGAAGGCCTGGAGAACAACGTGAGTTCTGGGAGCTTGTGTTGACATACAGGGGCTAAATGACCGATTGCTTAGTTGGTCGAATATGTTCTAACATTTTGTTCACTGCTTTGTAAATGTTTATTAATGTATTTTTTTTTTTTTTACCACAGAAAAAACTGACAACGCTGGATGTTGCTGCCAATCGAGTAAAGAAAATTGAGAACATCAGCCATCTGACAGAGCTGCAGGAGTTCTGGGTACGGATGGTTTTAAAGCTAAAAATCTTATTATTGCATATTTTTGTTTTTTGGAGTGAGCATAACCTTTAGGGCTTTACCTTGTAAGTATTTAACTTAACCATAACATTTAACCTTAGTAACTAAAATGGGATTTTTAACAGGAGGAGCTAAGTATTTTATTTAAGGAGTTGAACATCTCCAGATCTACAGACCCATTCAATAAACTAGATTATTAAAAAGTCAGTTTATCATTCATCAGACTGATGTTTTGAGTTAATTGAAATGATTTTCCACTTACAAGTAATTCAAAATGAACACTGGATTAGAATATTACATTAGACCAACAACAAAACACTTTCTTGATACAGGAATTAGGGGTTAATTAAAGTATGTTCAATATCTGCTTAAAGATTATTATTTTAAAAAGTAACCTTTCATCTACCAAACGAGCCTCATTGCAATGCACATTCTAATTTGTTGAATACGACTAAATATATAGTAATGCTTTTTAATTGAGGCCCAGTTTACATGAAGATCCATTGAATATGGGACTTTTTTCCTCTAATTTCTTTTAACACGTTTCCATGACAATGTTTTAATTACATACTCCGTTTACACGGCAACAGTAGAAACTCAAACAGTGTAATTATCTTGCTACGCCACTAGTTGGTACTATGGTCTTTAAACTCATCATGCTCATGCGTACTGTCTAAAAGCCGCCGTGGCTAATAAACATTTGAGATGACTGAGAATATAGTTTTCCTACGGACAGACGAGGAGGATCATCTGTTGCGTATGGTGACTTTGAATCATAGCCGTGGTTGTATTCAGAAGAGTCACTGTCACTACCCGATCTTTACCGGTAGCACGATCCGTTCCATCAGCTCATTTGTGCAAGCGCGAACAGAATAACTTCCGGGTCGCCAAAAAATAATGTAATTACGGTACTGAAAATACTTATTTCTATACTTAAATCAGCAAAGAATGCTAAACTATATCGTATAGAAAATATTGAAGACTTTTCTGGAAGAAATTGATGCGTTTTAAATTCTCTCCATTGTATTGCTTGACTTCATCATCGGATATGCTCAGAAGTCCGGCAAAATATCATTGCGTAACGTTTATCTGTATTGTCTGAATGCACTCTGTTAGTTTTATTATTTGTTCAAACAGGAGTGGAAAAAAATATTTTCACCCTTAATTATACTGTGAATTTTGTTATACATATAATCTTGTACTAAACATTTGTTTTATTAGAAAGTTAAAATTATTGATTGAGATTTTAGCGCCCTCTGGTGTACACATCATAAACTAGAGAAGACCTCGTCATTATGGTAGCCGAAATAGTTTTTTTTTTTTTTGGGGGGGGGTTTTTTTCACAAAAACCGAACTGGGAATAGAACAAAGAACACACATAAAGCCATGGCATACCTTATTAAAATACATTTATTAAGCACAAAATACATACATATGCAAATCAAATAAATTATTAAAAAAACAAACTGAAGAATTCTCAAAATGAAATGCGTTTCTATACTCCTATATGTGTTTATAGCTGGGTTATCTTATGTACTTTAAGAAATGGTTTATATATTTTTATTTCCCTTACCACGACTGGGAAACATTTTTGCTATAACCCCCCCCCCCCCCCCCCCCCACCACCACCACCAAAAGAAAACAAACAATGTATTTATGTATTTCTGTTGTTTAATTTCTAGAATATGCAATATTAACGCAAATACAAAGATATAAAAAAAGACACCCCCGCCTTGAGAAAATACAAAAGAATAAAAAAGTAAGAAAAACTAAATATTTCCTACCGGAAGTTAATCTGTTCGCGCGCGCGCAAATGAGCTGATGGAACGGATCGTGCTACCAGTATGGATCGGGTACTCCGCTGTCTGCCATTTTGTTTTTCTTCTTCTGTGGTTTTTAAAACTGTAGAAAGCCATAAAGTTGTGTGCATTCATTTCTACGGATTTTTGTCATACTGCGCAGGAGCCAAATTTTTCCTGTTTACATGACAACATAGAACGGGTCGCTTTTGAACCGTTACGCTCTGGGACCCGTTTTCAAACTGTGCCGTCGTCAGAGAAAACATTCAGCATTGAACAGTACAAGCGCAACCAGAAACCGTTGTCATGTAAACAGGTCCTACGACTTTAATAACCAAAAGCGTGAAAAAAATATACTTCATATTCCTAAACTATTTTCTGTATAAACAGACTGTTATTAATTACTGCTGTTTAGCGAAACATCAAAATTAATATTCTTAGACCACTGAAAAATGTACTTACTTTTGCACAGGTTTACATTTGGTCCAAGTTTTTTGGGTTATTTTCTTTCCCACTATCCAGCAAGCATGAGATGTTACCAGTAAACTGCCAGAATAAAGGAGGGGCGTTGTTAAATCTCAGGAGCACTGACATACTGAACGTCTGCTTAAACGTCTTCTGGCTGTTTCCTCTATGCCACAGGAATAGCTGGTTGAGTTCTGTGTCTTGAACCTGGGGCTGGTAGTCAAAATTTATTCGGTGCTTCAAATTCAAAAGGCCAAGTCGTCCGCATCATGTCAGATTTCGCTGATCAACGCGTTTCTCAGATTAGACAGACACTGGAAGATCTCCGCTTTCACTCAGACACAGCTGCTGCACTCCTTGCTTTGTAGGTCACACTTCCTCTGCAATCCCATCTTGCTCTCGCTGTTATAATGGAGGTTTGTCGACTCAACCCAACCCACATCCTGTGACCAGGGCTGGGCGATTAGTCGGATATTGATCTTGATTACGATTTGTGTTTTCAACGATCATAAAACCATAATGATCTACATTGCTAGACTCCTTCAACATCCCCAACCGGTGTCATTTCCTTCATCGCGAGTTATAAACACTTCAGGAGCAAGACTGAAAAGTTGAGCAAGGCTAAAGGCATCAGGCTAATGGCCAGAAAATGAGAGAGAAAACACCTTCAGTGCTGTGGAAGTATTATAGGGACGCGGCAGCAGACGTTGAACAAGTAGTATTTGTGTAGCCTTTGTGTAGCCTGGTCAGCCGGGCGCAACTGCATCGAGGAGAGGCAAAAGTTAGTCTGGTTGGCCAGGTTAGCAATAGTGTGCGTACCCTGCTACGCTAATGTAGCTGCACCGCAGACTGGGCTCAACGCTCAGGGAGCAACGTCGCTCATTTCCTATAGAACTTGGACGATGAGACGACAATTGCCTGCCCTCCTCCAGCAAAGCGACCGGCGAAATTTGTGCATGTGGAATTTCATGCTTGTACACGTTGACGTGCATGGGCGGACTGGCAACGCGACACAAGAGAACATTGTTCAGCTTTTGTCGCTCTTACATGGCACTACAGCCATTTACGTGACGTGCGTGACACGCGCCCTTAAAAAGTTGATGTTCTCTATGCTGTTTCCTTGTCTCTAATATAGCTATTTTCCTTCTGTAGAATAGACATAAAAGCAAGATTTCAGTCAGTTCCACAAAATATCTAATGACTCTTCATCGTTGTCGGCAACAGGCTGCTTTAAAAATAGCAAAGCCCCTCCTGCATAGCGAATAAAATTTCTGAGAAACAAGCGATTTGAAACGCTGTCGTCATGTATTGGGTCTTCACCCAGGCGGCGATGAAAGCCATTAGTCGCTGTTGGTCAGTCTCGAGAGCAATCAACGACTTGTAATTGTGAGGAAAACATTGTTTGACAACCATTGTTTGTGTTCAATAAACTCAAGTTATCAAAGTTGATGAATGATCTTGCTAAATAAGTCAAAATAATCATGATTATAATTTTTGCAATAATCGAACAGCCCTACCTGTGACGACCCAAAGCTCCACAAGAACATTTTAGCAGAAGCATTCAGTTTTTTTTTTATTTATTTAAACATGTCAACTTGATGATCTCCGAACATGACGTAACTTCCCTATCCAGCATAGAGAGGCAAATACAAGTTTATAAACAAGACGGAGACCTTTTTAGTTGTAAAAAAAAATCTGCAAACTGACTAAAAATTGAGAAAGTAACTAACAGACCATGTTTTTCACAATTTTCCAGAGATTAGTTTTGTGCCGTTTCTATCCCTCTTTTTGCTTGGTGTGAAATGCGATCCTTAGGGTTGTGCTGTGTTGGAATCTCTCCTCAGATGAACGACAATCAGGTAGACAACTGGTCCGACCTGGACGAGCTGAAGAACGCCAAGTCCCTGGAAACGGTGTACCTGGAGCGGAACCCTCTACAGAAAGATCCTCAGTACCGAAGAAAGATCATGCTGGCGCTGCCGAGCGTGCGCCAGATCGACGCTACCTTTATTCGCTTCTAAACTGCGGTGTACGGCCCACCTGCCTCCCACTCGGTGTTTCACCTCACCCCCCACCCCCCCCTGCCTGCCCCGCCCACTAAAACAGCTCCTCCAACATATCGGCCTCACTATGTCCTAAAGTCACTCCAAAAAAAAAGGATACACATTCCATCACTCAACATACATGGATGCATGTATGTATGCACTCATTCAAACCTCAATTAAAGCTGTTGTGTGCAAGCTCTTATTTATTAAGTTTTAACTGTGAAAATGGGAAAGCTGCCCTCCACTCATGTCCTCATATTTCCTCTGCACTTTGCTGTTGTTTTTTTTTTTTTTTTCTCTCCTTTTGTTTTAGTTTTATTTGCATATTGGATAAAGTTGAGCATCCCAGAGCTCCTGTGGCCATCAGGAAACTAAGAAGTCACTCTTACCAAGGTTCTCCCCAGAAATTTAGAGTATAGCGGATGGGCTGTCAGATTTTACCCGAAGCAGCGCTGTTCCAAGTACAAACAGGCCATTCTGGCCCATATTCCATCCTCTGGGGAGAACCCTGCTCACCAAACACATCGAGGAAGTTGCACTGTTGTCATAATAGTGGAAAGGGGGGCAAATGTTACTGTTTTAGGAAAGTTTTTTTTTTTTTTTTCTTTATTTGTTTTTCCACATTGATGCTGTTTGCAGAACTCAACCTGAAGAAAAAGACCAATTCATGATGAAACGTTTAAAGGGTAATTGTATGAAAATTAAAAGGTAGAATCGACATATTTGGTTTTCTGAATTCTGCTCCAGCTCACTCGAGAAATTTATCTTGAAAGTTTTGAAAACCACACAAACTGCAGCCTTAAAGCATCTGATAATTAAAAGCAGCCCAGGAAAATGGCGCAGGCAATCTCCTTAGGACCAGCATCCTTTACTTGTGTGTCGTTTTAAGTGAGCTCTTATTGTCACAAAGGGAAATCTGTGGGTTTATGTTAGCCTCGTCTGTTACTTCAAATTATTTTACCACTTAGATTTAAAAGCTGAGTAACAGTAATGACTTCTGCAGGAAAGTAAAACTCATGAGAATGTAAGGAACTACCCATACTGATGTTATCAGTGGTACTTTACCACTTTATTTATTTTTTTTTTCATTAGGCATTTAAACCAGTAAACTCTCTGATTCCAACCTTTTGGTCTCTTTTACTTTCAGCAGGTGGTTCATTCACTGTACTTAGGCACCTAACAATAACACGTAGATTGTATCAGAATTATATGTATATTCTAATGGCTGGACTTATCTCACAATGTGTTTACAAATGCAACCTAAACTCAGTGTTGGCACAAAGACAATTAAATACATTAGGATAGGAGTACTCCACCATTAAGCTTTTGACACGTAGGATGGCTTAAAATTCATAAATATCGACAGTCCATAGTTGCTTAGAGGCCCGCCGCAAATCTATTCAAAATTATCTGGCAAGTTTCTTGTTTCTAAGTCTTGGGTGCTCGTGGAAAACTCGCTGGTCCAAATGAGTATAGTGATGAATCTTTGATGTAAAAGGACGCCACACCTCAGGGATAGAAGCTCGCAGAATAACTCGTCAGAAAACAAATAAATACTACGGCAAGTGCTAAACGTAAGTGCACTTTAGTTTTCTTGTCATCTAACCGCTTTCTGTCAGTGGCCTTTTAATGGATAAATTGGCCCAAATTATCACCTTTTTATAGGCATAAACATGGCAAAATAAAATTAAAAGTTTATACCATAGAGTAGGTCATTTAGGTGGTTACTCATTTTCAAAGGAAGCAACTTGTTACCTTTTTAAAAGCCTAATTTTGATAATTAGAGATATACAATTAGTTTCAGGAGCCAACTATGAGCCTGTATAACAGCTATGGACCCACGTAAGACTATCGACAAGAACATTCTGCATAACTAATATGAATGTAAATCTATATTCAGTTAAATTAACTGAAGAAAAAGTGAACTGAATTGGACGTGCCACGATGTGAGTTTGTAAATACTGGACATGTCATGATGTAGGTGGCCTGTGCCGCCGCCGCCGCCACCACCTTCCCCTTTGTAAAGTGATGTTTTACCGTGTTGTTTGTGTCAGGCAGCACAACGGATTTGTGTGAGACTCAGAGTAAAGGAACAGAACAAAACCTCGGCGGCCATGTTGGAGCATTGAAACCAACTGCTTTCAGCTCCTTGTTGTCAGAACTGAGTCCTCAGGTTCGAGACTTAGTTGATGCTCTTTGCAAAATGAATGTAATATGCAAATAACAATAAAGCGACACTACTTAAGAAGAAAACCTGTAGTTTCACTCGGTGTACTTGTCGTGGCAGCAGAGTCCATTTTTAAGGCTTGGTTTGAAATGACGTGATTGGGTTTAGCCATAAATACCCAACCAGAAGCTATAGTTCTGACCATATAGCGATAGAATCATAAAGTAACTTCAGTTGTGACTCATCTTAGTTTAAGTTAGGTTGATTTAATTAGTCTTTGTGAACATTTTCATTTGTTTCACTCTTTAAAGTCAATCCACTCTGTATCTTGGATATTAATACACTTTCTTGCTTTTTCACCACTGTTGTAAGTGGCCAACACCAGTTTTTTTTTTATTATTGCACACCAGCAGACATTTATGTTGCATAATTTCATCCATGACATCAATTCTTGAAATTACTATTATTGTTGCAAATCACAAGTTTCATTGCTTCTGCTCTTCCAAAGTTTCCACGATACATTATTTTGCCAAGAAGGCAACTCTTACCGTGATAAAGACAAGGTGATGTGAAGCGACCAATCTGCATTCAATTCAATGTGAATTTTATTTATGTACATTTCAGTATTCATATTAGCCACAATAATAGCATAATATTATAATATTTGCTCACTCCCTTGGTAATGCAGTGTACCCCTGGTAAAAATATGTAAAAAGCCTTATAATAAATGAAGCTTTTATTTGCAGTGTTATAATGAAACACTGAATGTGAAAAATACTGCATTTAACTTGAGGAAATGTATTCAGTGAGAGAGAAAATACACCAGGAAAGAATTTTGTAACGCAAAATCGTTTGTGCAACATTGACACTGCCGCTGCAATTACAGTTACATCCCTTGTCAGTATGAAAGCTGTTCTTCTGTGGTATTTTATAAGGTTGTAGCTTACATAGAAAATATAACAGACAAGTGAAGAAAATGCCTTAAAAATGTTAGGTACAACACAAATTCTTTGTCTTTTAATAACCAAACTTTCTAAATTATCTTTCATTTCATATTAAATAGGTCCACATCTATCCAATGACTTTGTCAAATGTTGCACCAAATTACAGCAAGTGTTTTCAAGCACAGAGTGACCTAAATTCTGTTCTTAGTGCTTACAATAGACCCAAAAAAAATAATAAAAAATTACGTTTTTTTCAATTGTGTCCAAAAGAATTTGACAACTGGTTGACCATCTTTCCATAAGGCAACAGTGCAAAATACTTCTTAAGTTTTTGATTTACACATTGTTTTCGTACAAATAATCTGACTTGTTTAATTGAAAAATTACATGTGCATGTTTTGTGGAGCAGGTAAAAATTCACAATACTATATTTTGGTAACTTTAGTATTTTCAATTCTTCTTATTATTAATAATATTATTATTATATATTTTTTTGGCCCTGAAGTCCTTTTAACTTGACAATTTGGGCCCACAAGACAAAAAAGTTTGGACTCCCATGTATAAGCACAAATTCTGGTTTGTGCCCATAGACATCAACAGATTTAAATGAAATCCTATTGTATTTAAAATGATCTGACGCTTTGCACTACCTAGGTTTCCAGGACCATTGGAAGTTAAACAGGCCTACAGCATTACAAATCCTTCACCATACTGAATAGTGGGCATAGGGTGTATTTTCACATACATTTCTTGTTTTACACTCGTGTTTGTTGTCAAAACCTTCCATCTTAACTTGATTTCACCAAAGTAAATTTGACATGTTAACCATCTTTTTATTCATTAATTTCTTTCTATTTATTTATTATTTTAGAATTCCAGTTGTTCTAAACTAATTATTTCATGTTGTCATGTTTGAACAGAACGAATAGCCAGGAGAAATCATAGAAAAACTCAAAGATTATGTACTTACGTAGACACTGATCTATTTAAAGAGTAAAGTATAAATAAAAAATGCTTCATTTACTTTTATGTTAGAGGAATTTTGAGAGATTAGATGTCAGTGGTTTTGTAAAAAGTTAGTCCCAAATATAGCATTGGAAATGTAACACACACATATGCATATGTGTCATTTACAATAAATTAGAATATTATTGAAAAGTTTATTTCGGTAACTCGATTCACTAAGGGAAAGAGATTACATGCACAGATTGACACAGACTGATGATGTATTAAAGTCTTTATTTCTGATAGGATAGGAAGACAGCATTTAAGACTAGAATATTGCATCAGACCAATTAAAAAGCCTAATTTTTCATACAGAAATAGGGTTTATTGAAAAGTATGGGAAATACTATATATATATATATATATATATATATATATATATATATATATATATATATATATATATATATATATAGTATTAAGGTCCTTTATATGCCTCAGCAGACTCATACATCCTCATTTACAACACAGGGCGCCCCACAGCCACAGTAATGGGTTGATTATTTGACTACATGTTCCAGAATGCAGCACCAGGAGGGTTCGCGCCGCGCCAGACGTTGAGGGGGAAAAGACTCCAAAGCGCATGCGCCGCATTGCATGTTGTTGTTCCCGGCGGTAAGATGGCGGCGCTCGGAGACACCTCAGCTCCGGGGGTGAACGGGTTAATACAGCAATTCACAGCAATAACAGGTAAAAACAAGCTCACAGTAAGCTTTCTAAATCACGGGTCGTCGTGGGAGCTCATGGGGGACTGTTTCCCTTTCCACAAAACCCACGGAGCAGCGCGGAGACAAGGAAAATGGACGCTTAGTCTCGCTGTGGCTCCTTCGCTGTCAATGCTTTGCAGAGTGGAAAAGCACGGGCAGTTTTTAGCTAAACTCTGGTAAAATTACGTGTTAAGGCTCAATACAGCTGCTTGCTTTGAAAATTAAATTTCACACCCATTCAACTGAAAATCTCTTTTTCCTCCTGGTAGTCGTGCCACACAACACATTGTTAGTGTCGACGGTGCTTTTTTTTTTTTTTTTTTTTTTTCTCTGCTCTTTGGGTAGCTTCTTTTCCGTGAGTGTGGAATGGACGTCGGCTGTAGAACATTCCCCTTCTTCATCGCCAGCCTCACGTCGGGTTACTGTCATCCCGACTGTCGCTGTCATTTTCAGACACCTGAACGGATACCGCGCTTCTGTCGTAGACAGACGGCACACACATACGAGAGAGTTTCAAAGCGCGTTGGAGACAATGCGCCGTGTTTCGGTTTTAAAGTTATTTATTGGAGCGAGAGGAGAGCAGAGTGAGAGCAGGCAGGGGCCAGCAGACTTGAAAAGTGACACGGTCATGCGCAGTGCAGGCAGAGGGCTTCCACTGGCTGTGGAGTTTTCTAATGCTTTTTTTAAAAAAACGACAGAAACTTAATCCATTTACTCTATATATTCACTTAAAGCACTTTTTTTGACCGGGATGATTTACAGACATGTTTTTTTTTTCATGATACATACGCTTTTTTATTTTAATTATATCCATCGGTGTCTTTAAAAGCGAGTGAGCTGTGAGGCATTCACTGATTCGTAGGTTCTGAGTAAGGCTTGAACGTCAGATTTTAAAAACGTATATAGCTTTTGTTGTTCTTTCCCGAAAAATGGGGATAAACCTGAACTCCGACTTTTGACGCCCACTTACTTAAGGCAGAAAGGCATTAATGCAATATTGCTATCTAAATATAATAAATACTGTACCAGTTAGAGACATGACTTTGCTCGAGCCCGTCCTTAAAACGATTTCCACACACTGCAAAAACGGATCTAAAAACAAGTAAAATATTCTTAAAGTTAGTCTATTTGTCCTTGATTTGAGCCAGTAAATAAGATTATCTGCCAATGGAATGAGTATCTTTACCCCTAAAATAAGATAATTAGACATCCTGCTTTTGAAATAAGATGATGGAGATGAATTGTTCCAATTTTAAGTGGAAAAATCTTATTCCATTGGCAAATAGTCTTGTTTACCTGCTGAAATCAAGGAGAAATACACTGTTTTCATGAAGATTTTACTTATTTTTAGTTCTATTTTCGCAGTGCATAGCCTACCAACAGCATTTTGGTATATAAAGATGTAACAGTCCTTGTATTTTAGTTTACAGCAAGTTATTGTAATTCGGTTTATCGTAGCTGTTTTTTTTTTATGTTATAATTGTTTAGGGTTTTTTATTTTTTTATTGAAACTTCTCATAACAAGAAAAAAAACAATTGAAAACCTTAAACCTTTTTTTCAGTTATTTATTTATTTCGGAGTGCGTCCTGATAAAGACTGACAGCAGTACAGATTAAGAAGGACACACCGTACATAATGGGCATTTTAATCAATTTTGATCAAAATTGATTAAGCAAAATAAGTATTTGTTTTAATGCAGTTATTTTATTTATATTGGAAGTGTTTGTGGTTTGATTTTAATTTATTTAACATTAACTCAACCTCCTTGGGTACAGAATATTAAAAAAAACTAGGGACTAGGGTTGCACAATGTTAGAAAAGCATGTCATTGTGATATAAATATTAAATGATTGGTTCATCTGTTCAGATCAACGCACATTTTTACTCACTACTCTTCTTTGCCCTCTTTGCCCTTTGGCATCCCGGTCACTAAAATCTTATCGCGTTTTAGGGATACGGACTGTGAAAGTTAATCAAACTTTACAAATGTGTTCATTTAGGGATTCTTTATAAAACCAATAAAATTATGGACAGCCCTGACCATCCTCCTCACGAGACAGTCTTGAGTGTCTTCAGTCAGAGGCGTCTTCAGATTCGCCGCAATATAGACCGCGGCAAAAGATCTTTCCTGCACTGCCTATAATAACGCTTTGAAGAATTTGGATCAATAGGAGTTACAGCATTTAATTTCCCTTTGGGATCAATAAGTATATTTGAATTTGCATACAAAGTTTGACAGCATGACTCTTGCTCTGCCTACCAAATACTGCATCCTAGCATTCCTCTGTGATTGTGATAATGTGCTCTGATGACTTGGATTGAATATATTGTGCATCTTTACATGAGACCGAAGACTGTAACTGAATGCACATCTGAAATTATACAGGCAGGTTGTTTTAACATAACCGTGTCGATTAAACTATATAATAAAGTTTATCTATCTATGTGGTTTTATGACCGTGTTAATTTTCATCGGCCGTTCTTGCCGTCAGGGGCCACAGAGAGCGTTGGGAAACACATGCTTGAAGCATGCAACAATAACCTGGAGATGGCAGTCACCATGTTCCTCGATGGAGGCGGGATGGCAGAGGAGCCCAGCACCAGCTCCAGTTCAGCAGCGTCGAGCAGCAGAGCGCCCCCTACAGAGTGAGCTCTTGTTTTAACGCCACTAGCCTGTCTCAGGCCAGAGTAAAAGTGATGCTGCCATATTTAGCATCAGGAGGAAACTAGCTTTCCTTGCATCAAGATTATAGAACAAAGCCCTAAATGGATATAAATCAACAATGACGTTTTGCTTTTGTCTGTATTTCTATATTGTCTGTCATTTCAGTGAAGTACGAGCACCCATTCCTCAGAAGCAGGACATTTTGGTGGAGCCTGAGCCTTTGTTTGGAGGTATTGAAACGTTTCTTAGTTTTCTACCTCATGCTCAGACCGTTGTCCCCGGCTGCTGCATAAAAGTGTCTCTTTCTCACTTGTTCAGTGCCAAAGCGAAGACGGCCCGCTCGATCAATATTTGACGGTTTCAGAGACTTCCAGACAGAAACAAGTGCGTGCTTTTCCATCCTAAAGTATCTGTGTTTCAAACTGTTTCATTGTTTGACTGATCACAAGAATTAAGTTTATTTTTTTAGCTGTCTGTTGTTCTTGGTTTACTTCTTGTAATGAGTTGAAATGTTTTCCTCTAAAAGTCCGTCAGGAACAGGAGCTGCGTAACGGCGGGACGGTGGATAAGAAACTGAGCACTCTGGCAGACCTTTTCCGTCCTCCCATTGAGTTAATGCACAAAGGGAGCTTTGAGACGGTGAGAAGTCACTCACAGGACACTCTACACCACACCTTTCCTCACTTTCACTGGACTTTTTGTGTGTATTTTAAACAATGGCTGTTTAGACCACAGATGGAAAACCAATCCAGAAATCTTTAGGCTGTTATTTAATTCATTCGTTGTTTATTCATAAAATCAGGAGTAAATAGAACTGTGTGTTTTACGTTAAATATTAATTCACATTTATTTCTGCTTTGGATGCTTCCTAGGCACAGCTCTGGTTAAAAATATTATCACCAAAACAACATTTCACTACATTAAGGGTCTTCATCCTTTTTCCGTCTGGGACCATTTTAATTTTTGTCAAGCATTGATTTTAATCCTATATAAAATTTGTGGGCAGAGCTGAAAAGATGTGTGTGAGTGCGACAGCTTCTGGAGGGGAAAAGGTGAACACTGAGTTCTTTGTGATGCCAGTAGTGAAGCATCCTGATACAATCAGCATGTGGAGCAGCTTCTCATGCTTCATTGTAAAATCTGCTCAAAGCACTGCTATGAATGAGAAGTGGATCCAAAATATCCAGATATCAAATGTGGTGATCTGCATGATGGAGTGACATGTTTTAGGGCAGACATGATGGGCACGTTGCTGAAGCATCATTAAAAACCAGCCCGTGTTTCTCCGGCCCTGCTCTGGAACGGGGTCAAACCGAGGTGGTGCGAGCAGAGTTTTGATGTGAACACACTGCTTTTCACTGATTGGCCGAGGACCAGTTGTAAAAAAAGAAGCAAAAAAAACTGCACAGTAACATTAAAGGCCCAGTTTATACAGTTTATCTGTAAGAAAGTGAGTTACACTTTATGAACCACCATGAACGGAGTGGGTAAAACCGAAATACAATTTTGCTCACAAATCATGAACCATGCCTGACGGAAAGGGAGAAAAAGGACCCTTCAGCTTTCTCTACATAGATGCGCTGTATTAAATCGGTGGATTTACTGAGGTTTCTTTCATATTACACTTACTGAATGCTCTTAAGTTTTGTCTCTGTTAAAATCGGTTTTAACAGAGTTTTGTTTCACTGAAACTATTCCCTGAATTTTATTCCCACACAGCTTCAATCCCGTATTCACCTCGTTCAACTCTGTGCCTCTGATAAATGTCGCTTTGTTAAAAAATCATTTTATGTGCTGTGGATTCAGGGAATGTGTTAACATTCCTATATTATTTGATAAGATTTCTAGATCCAAACAAGTTTATATAATGAGAACTGTTGAATTGAAAGATTTAGAGATTTTATTAATAAACTATCATTTATAACTACATAAACATACAAAAGTACCAAAAATGGTTACCCATCCACCGTGTGCAGGAGATCTCTCTCTTCCTGCCCGCTCCCCTGACCTAAAGATCACACTTTTGGTTAGAGGAGCGGTCAAAAGTCTGTGATTGTTGTACTATTCCTGAGGCAAAAACATCCTCTTATAAATTTACTCTGTACGAGAAACTTTGGAGCGGATCAGGCAGCCTCGCCTCCATTCTCTGCTTCTCTCTCTCACACACAATACCTGTACAGGCTGTGTGTGTGTGTGTGTTATTTTATTAGTTTAGGCCGATGTGTAATCCAGATATTTATCCCTGTGGATTATTTTGTCCATAAACAATATTAAAGACAAGCTTGCAATTACCATCATAATCTGTATTTTTTTCCTGTTATTTATAATAATTTATTTACATTTTTATTCTTTACCTTTTACTGAAAATTTCTTGTGTTGATGTCCCAAACAGGATGTGGGACTGGGGTTAAAGGCCACACCTCCAGGAGGCGTTTCTCTCTTCCAGGCATTTCTAAGCCAGTTAAAAAAACAACCTGTGCCGATTAAAGCCGTGCAGAGCGGAGTAGGGCCGGTGGAAAGGGGAATTTTGGCACCAGGGCCATGAAATGAAGGAATGAAGAAATAATACAGCATGAATCAGCCATTATCCAGGGTTTACAAGCCTGTTACCCCCATGTTGAAGACCTCTGCTTTACATAAAATCCAAACACTGTCCAAATGTACTGATCACATTTGCTTAGTAACACTGATTACCAGACTTTTATGATCTAAAGTCTTTCAGTGGTTTTACGCTCTACGCTTGTTTTATCAGTATTGGGGCTCAAGCAATTTGCAAACGTATTTTTCATAAACTGCTAACATCTGATTTATTAGCTTTCATTTGACTGTTTTTTTGTGTCTTGCAGGCTAAAGACTGTGGACAGCTTGAAAATAAGTGGCTAATGATCAACATCCAAAACGTTCAGGACTTTGCTTGCCAGTGCCTCAACAGGGACGTGTGGAGCAACGATGCTGTGAAGAACATCATACGAGAACACTTTATATTTTGGCAGGTACGCAGGTTACTGCAGCCTCAACGCACACTTACAGCAAAATACAGTTTAACATTGAAGGGGCCGTTCTGTCGTTAGCTTTTACTAATTCCTTAAAATAAAACAAGTTCAAAGGATAAAAAACATGTCCGCTTAAGATTTATCCTTACTACAGAGTCAGAAATTTGATTTGAAATATTTTCAAGGTCTGGATAATTGTGGAAAATTAATTTTCAGTGTTTATTCCCGTTGTTTGTTTGTCCATCCATCCATCCATCCAAATGAACAGAAACGTGCATCTTTCCTTTAATGTACTATTTCTGGGGTGGTCAAGCCGCTCAGCATCAAGAGCCTGAATAAAATCCATCTGCATTGCCAAGAGCCACACAACAAATTTAACTCAAATGCTTTGTAACGTAAAGCCGAGCAGCTTTTAACACTTTCATATAAGATTTTTCTTTAATTTTTTTTATTCGTTAGGTGATAACTGGAAAATAAAAACAGCTGAAGCCACAAAATGTCCTCGGGAACATATTGCCCCCCCTCTCTCTTGTCAGCCAAACCGCGCTCCAAGCAGCCAATCTGAATATTTTTGCTCTCACACATGTTTCAAAGAATAATGTGATTAATCTAAAAACTGCTCACCGGGACCTCAGCCCAGTAACATTAGTTTTAAAATGGATGGAAAGGTCTCAGTGGTTGAGAATGAGCTCCCCTGCTCCCCCTAGTGGGTCGTTTATGTGACTGCAACAAAGATTGCTGAATGGCAGCATCTTAGCTGGATTAAGAAGAAATTGACTGAGCTGTCCTGTAAATGCAGTTCAGTTTTATTTCTGACCTTTTCCATTAACAGTAAGTTTTCATCCACAGCTGCTTTCACTGCATTCATGTTCTAAAGCCCAAGCTACAGCATCATGTTGCTGTTCCTGTCGTTCTTTAAAAGCTCCTACTTTGTGGTAGGAGCTTTTAGGAACTCTGACCACCCTCGATCCCTGCAGTACATGTTCACAAATTACCTTACAGGTTTTTATGGGTTTAATTTAGATAGTAAAAGTGAAATTACAGAGTGACTTTTTGAAGAAGCTACGACAATATACAAAATATCTCACTCTAGGTAGCTGGTATGCTACCTAGACGTAGCATACCAGCAGCAAGACTGGTCTTCTCTTTGGGTTTTTCCACATGCTTTTCACATAGTTAATTTGTTTTTGGTTTCATGTTTCTGCTCGTTACAGTACAGCTTTTCTCTCGGCAGGTTTATCATGATAGTGAAGAGGGACAGCGGTACATCCAGTTCTATAAGCTGAACAAGTTTCCCTACATTTCTATTCTTGATCCACGCACAGGTGAGAAGTTCACGGGCATTTTTACTGAGTGGTATGTAAGAATATTTTACACTTAACATGTTTTTAAAAATGTAATATTCAGATATTCAGATTTTAAAACTTGTTGTAATTGATCTGAAATGTTACTCTGTTTCAATTAGTTGCACACAATACTTTCAGTGCCATGCGGCAAAGCACAGGATTCTTATTGTTTTCAAGATATATATATATATATATATATATATATATATATATATATATATATATATATATATATATATATATATATATATTTCTCAATCTCCTGTAAATCACTGAAATTTACCAGTTTTAAGAAATGAAGTCTCTGTTATGCCTAATATCCCTTTATGCTCTTTTACATCTGTCAGTTCTTCCTGATGTTGAGCTCTTTTACAGTTTCTGTGTAAAGTCGGCAACTAAGGCGACGTTCACACCGCCGGCAAAAGAAACCCAACTCTCACTTTTTATGCCCAAATGCATTTGTTTTGTTGTTTTTCTGTCGGCCTAAACAGTACAGATCTTTCTTTTTATTTCAAATCTGGCCCAAAACACTTTCATATGTGGTTCTAAATCAGAAATTTGGAATTTATTCTTGAAATTGAAATGCTGTTATATATGTGTTGGACACTTTTGTAGAGGAGTCTCAGATGAAGATAAGTGTGTGTTCGTCTCAGTTGGTCAGCTAAAGCGCGTTACTGTGCTGAAGAGCTAAATAAGCCCTTGAAAGGGGGCTCGCGGGCTTAAGGGGTTAAGGAACCTCAGGCAGCTACAATGCAACATGACTCCTCAGGCTATTATGTGATTGATCGTGAGAGACTTGCAATTTTGCACCAGAGGAGGCACAAAGCCAAAACAAGCATAGCAGATGTTGTGTTTTAAGAACTGCACGTTCACCCCGTTGTTCAGAGCTGCAGGTTTCGGCTCCGTCTCTTTATCCCCACCTCATGCTGAGCAGCGCTGCTTACAGGCTGTTAACCTTGATATGCTAGTATTGTTTTGCTGGAGTCACAATAAGAACAAAAGTTTTATGAACATTAAATCGCACACTGCAAATGAAGCCAGCTCTAATTTTGCCGTCTCCGAATGCAAAACGGCACGCCTGCCGACGTGTGCAGCGCCCAGATTTACTTCCATATGTAAAAATTGGGAGAGGCCCCATCATCTTCAGCTCATGCAAGACAAGTCAGGCCTGTAGGAAGACGGACGGCCAGTGGACCAAAACATTAAAAAAACTGGACATTGGTCTGTAGGACCTGCAGAGTTAACGAAGCCTGAGGTCCAGCCCCTTAGGAGAGACGTATCTGTATGAACACATGTAATAAAGACTCTTTTTATTTCAGATTTAAAACAGTTTTATTAATGTGCCATTGTAACATCCTTGAGTTCAGGGCAAAAAATGGTGGAGTGGAACCAGCTGGATGTAGCGTCGTTTATGGAGCAGGCGACGGGCTTCCTGGCAGAACACGGGCAGCTCGACGGGCCGCCCTGCGACGCCCCTCCTGCCAAACGGGCTCGAACAGTGAGTCCATCACCTCACATGTCAGCTGCAGACTACCATGCAGCCCATCCTTTCCCTTCATTTGCTTATATTTCCTATTTTGTAGCTTACAACCATGTTAGAAGCCTCTTTATTGTTTTAAACAGTCACTTTACCTGATGTAATTTAAGCCATTTCTAGAAACGAACTTTTCCATCAGTTGTTGTGAATATTTTCAAGGCAAAGAGGTCTTTAAAAACACAAAAGAGCAATATTTTTACTCTCCTCCAGCTGCTTACTGTGTTTTCTCCTCCAGGAGAGTCTGATCGATGCCAGCGAAGACAGCCAGCTGGAGGCGGCGATCCGAGCCTCCCTGCAGGAGACCCACTACGACTCCTCCAACGCACCTGAGGCGCCCGACTCCCCCCGGTCGGAGGACGAATCGGACGCGGAGCCGTTCTCGGACAGCGAGGGACCCATCTCTGTCGATGGCTCGGACAGCGAAACGCCCGCACCGCACGAGGAGAAAAGCTCCAGCGGCAAACACACGTCGGCCGCTTCGGTCGCCGCCGCCCAGCAGCGTCTACACCCTGACAGCTCCACGTCCTCCCACAGAAAATCCCCGTACAAAGAGAACAATCACAGTCACAAGAAAGAGGAGAGCAAAAAGAACCATCTGGAGCCCTCGGCTCCTAGTCCGCTTGAAGCAGACTCTGGAGGCAATCACTGCTCCTCCCAGGCCAAGAGTGCTGAAACTTCCAGCGTCATCACCACAACCTGTGACGCGGACTGTCCTGACGACAACGGTACGAAACAAGACTAGAAAGGCTTGTTGTGGAGTGACTCTGCATTTTATTTCTTCTCAGATGTCTGAATTTAGCTCCAAGTTAACTTTAATCTGAAAAGTTGGAAGTCTTAGTCGAACCTTGGGGACAGATTCAACATGGCTTCTGTGCATATAAAACATCCAAAAATTTGCCCTGAAAACACTGACAACTTGTACTTCTGAGAGTTTGTACCTTCTTAGCAGCAAAGCTAATAAGAAACAATCTCTGTCACTCTGTTTCTTTTACATTACAGTCACGTACAAAAAGCGATCCAAGCAGGTAGTTCCTATCGGCTTGGATTGCTAACAGTAGCTAGCTTGGCTACTTAGCACAGCGATTTATCTGAGTTTGATTTCCAAGACCAATCGACATTCAACATTTTCAGTTCTTGAAAAATATGGGAAAAAAATAAATGAGGATGTTGAAAAAAATAGATATTTCCAGACTTTATTGCCCATCCCACTGTCCAAATTTTGTTTTCTTCTATCTTTATATACTTGTTTATGGCCTTCCTTTATTTATTGAGTCCTTCGTTCTCTGTCCTTCCCTGTGTTCTTTCTATTCTCCTTCCTTTGTCCTTCCATTCTTAGTTCCTTGTTCTTCTTCCCTCCATTTCTCCCTTCTTTCTCTTTCTGCTTATTTCCCTCTGTATTTTTCCTACCTTCCTTTTATCCTATCTCTTTTTTCTGCCTTTCATTCCATGTTTTCTTTCTTTGTTCATGGAGCTCCTCCTTCTTAATGTGCTTCTTCTCTTCCTTACATATCTCTCCTTTCTGTCCTTTAATTTTTTTTTTTACTATCGTTTTCCTCCTTGGTGAGCGGCTAACAGACAGGAGCTGTTAGTGCCACAGCTTAGGTACAAATGTAATTGTGTAACTATCCTAAAGTCACTTCTGGCTATAACGCTTTTTAACCTGAAGGTTTGTGTCTGAACACTGTAGGGATATTAACAAAAGCACCATTAGCTTTACATTAGATTACAATGTTGCAGCATCTTTAGACGTGTCGTTTTAATGTTTTTATATAATCTAAAAATGTATATAATATGACATCTGTGTTGATGTTTCAGAAATAGAATTCATGTTTTTGTTTGTTTTTATTTTTTTTACAAAGGTCCCAAAGCCAGGTTGATGCTTCGATACCCAGATGGACAGAGGGAGCAGATCTCTCTGTCTTCGAATGCAAAGCTTTTGGTGAGTTTAACCCATAATCACTCTCATAACTAGCTAACATACAGTGCCTTGCAAAAGTATTGATGTCTTGGAACTTATTTGATAGTTTGTCACATTACACCCTCACACTTTAATGTGTTTTATTTGGGTTCTGGGTAGGGCTGAACAATTAATCGCATTTTCAATATAATCGCGATTTTAAAAAATGCAATTTCCAAATCGCCGAGGTCAGCAATTTTTGGGTATGTAACAATTAGTGAATCAGACGCATCCTTTAGGTGTCGGTAAAATGTTTAAAGTGGGTTTGCCTCCACATGGAAGGGAAGACAGTTGCAGCAGTGAGATATTCTAATTTTATTACTTGTTTTAGAGTTTATATAATCATACATAGCATTAAGTACAGGTCAATCAGTTTAATACATAGACTTGTTTGTTGGTTGCACTTTATGTTCAACAAGGATTGATCAATTAAAAGCTGTTCTCTTGAATAATATTCTGATCAATAGAAATATTAAAAGTTCTTGTTTTAAATAGTCCTCGTTTACAAAGATCTTTATTTAGAGGCCCTTTTTGTTGCTTGTGGTCAATGCATAGAAAAGTCAAAATTGCAATTTTGGTTGAAATATATCGTAGGCAGAACGCTGTGGGTCTTTTAGCAACTAATCCGAATGGCGAGGAAACACATTGATTTGTTGTTTGTATATGTTTAAAAAAACATGATAAATTTAAACTGGGAAAAAAATTGCATTAAATCGCAATATTAAGAAAAAAAATCGCAATTAGATTATTTTCCAAAATCGTTTAGCCCTAGTTCTGGGTTAGAGCAACACAAAGCAAGCCGTTAGTAATGCACTCTGTAAAGCTTCAGCAGGACAACGACCCTAAGCGTACAGTCAGGGTGGCTCATGCTAATCAAAGGGTTTGAATACTTGTGCAGAGCACTGCAAGATGCAGCTTGTTTTACTGACTGCCGTTGTTACTCTGCTTCTTTCCAGGCCCTGGTAAGACATGTCCAGTCCAAGGGTTACCCTAACGAACGCTTCGAACTGGTCACCAACTTCCCCAGGAGGAAGCTTGCCCACTTGGACTATGACATCACATTGCAGGAGGCGGGGCTTTGTCCACAGGAGACTGTATTTGTTCAGGAGAGGAACTAGCCATCCCTGAGGCATTCACTTTCTGCTTCTGTATCTCTAATAGACTTCACCATTTTTCCACACATCAACAGCGTTCAGCCCTGGAGGAGCCTCCGCTTGTTGTGACCGGGCTGATGTTAAAGGAAGAGCGGCTCTGACCGTCTGAACACTGACATCTCCGCCGACAGTCCGACGCCTTTGTAACGCTCAGCAGTCGGCCAGTAAGGTGTTTCAGAAATCAGCACTCAGTTTGTTTTCTTTTTAAAGAATTAGAGCAGAAAACACACGGTTGTCGCCTGTTCGTAAAACCTCAGATAAAAGATCACTAATTGACTGTGGGCCACCAGAGACTTGTACAAAAATACTTTTACTTCCCAAAATGTAGATTAAACGTCAGAGTTTATTTTCTAGCTTTTCTTTTCTTTTTTTCTGTACATGAACAAGTAAAGGGAGGTTCCTTCTTCGTTTTTTTTTTTTTCTTTCTCCATCATTGTTTCAAAATGTTGGATTTTGGAAGGCAGGAGTGCTTGAAGAACAGGTCCAAAAATTTGCAAGTCAAATAAAAACGTGTTTTTTAATACAGAAGGGAATGACCTGCGCCGTGCAGAGACATTTAGTCATAGTCGCCGTTTTCTTTCCTTTTTTTCTTTCTTTTTTTTTTTATATGCTCCCAAGAAAATCTGCTGATGTTGAAATATAACCACCAAAAACCAAGATATTCCGCTTGATCTTTTCTTAAATATTTGTGTACTTTAAATCCAAGCCTAAAATGTAACTACATGACAAGAAAAACCTATAAAAGGTTTTGATATTTAACTCCAAGGAACCAAAAAAATGGCTCAGATTGAGTTTTAGGGAGACTCTACAAACGCTCTAGTTCTTCTTTTCAGCACTGCTTGGTTTTAAGTTATTTATTCAGTTTACCAACGAAGAGATAGTAGGAATAACCAAATGTTTTGATACTTTCGCCGAAAACGATTTTCAAATTTAGACTTCTGATTTGTCTTATGAGCCGCTGGTGGTGGTAATGTGCCTTTAAATGCAACAAACAACACATGTGAAGACCACTGATTATAGTAAAAAAAAGGGTTTTTAAATTCTTGAGTAGATATCCTGTTTTCTCTTGTTTATTTTTGTTTATCTGGTTGACAGTGGAAGAAGTCACTGTTTGGTAATTTGAAGATTTATATCGTTTAAACTGGAATCTGAGGTTAAGGTTGAGTTTTCTGTAGAACAAAACTTTTAATTTCAAAGCTGTAGCAGTTTTTCTCTGTTCAAAATAGTTTTCCATAGAGAGCAACCAAGACGAGAATATAGCTCATATTTTTGTATTAGACCAAAAACTAAACAAACGTGTTGTCTAGTTGAGGGAAAAAGTCAGGAGACCTTACCCCTGATGGCTGGTGTTACCTGCCTCAGCTGAAACGACTCCAGTGAGCTGCTTCCTGATCCCTCTACCACGCTCATGGCTCATTGACTCCTGACTTTTCTTAATTCCCAGTCCCAGGTGGATTTATTGATCAATTCTGGGTCTTTGTCATGTTGCAGGGTCCGACTCTGGTTCATCTTATATATTTTTTAACAGACACCGGTTCCTCTGCTCTGATGTCCAAATAACTCAGTTTTACACTCGTCTGCTTAAATAACATGATTCTGAGTCTTTGTCTATGTTCTCTTTGGTAAATGTTAATCATTCCTTTGTGTGTTTTAGTTATTTTCTTTAAAAGAGAAAAGTTTTCCTCCCGTCACGCCTCCGATAAAATTTTAATTTCCCGTGATGACTTTTTGGAGACTTCTTTTAGCATCTTGCAGTCTGCTCTCAGGGTGAACTTTCATGGATGGCCAGACTCGGGCATGTGGCCGATTGTTTTAGATGTTCTCCACCTGTAGATTAGTTTCCATACGGTGGAATGGCTAATATCAAATTCTTTTGAGACCTCTTTAAAACCTTTACCAGACTCATAAGCTGCAACAATCGTCTTTCCAAAGGTCCTGTCGTTCTCGCCATGGCGTTCGCTCTCACTTCAACAGTCAGGAGCACGCCAAGCTAACTTTCTGTGGTTCTCCTGTAATCTGTCTGTATGTGATTATAGCCGGTTTGAGTAGGAATAAATTCGGGGATGTCCTAATACAGGCTTTCATAAGATGTCCTAGTTTTTTCACATCATCATGCAAGAAGTAGACCTGCAGACAAAAGAGCTCTCCGACCAGGTCAGACAGGGTAACTCCCATAAGCATAAACGCCATGAGCAGCAGCAAATTGGAGCTTCCACACCAGCAGGGGGCCCCCAAGAACACTAGAATCCAAATAGGGTTACAACATTTTTTATTTAGTTATTTTTTACATGAGTAACTTCTAATAATTGAACATTCTGGTAGATAATTTGCATTTACAGGTCAGACAGTTTAAAGCACTGGACTTCAAATGCTCAGAAACAGGCAAAAAAAAATATTTTTTAAACAGGTTAAATGTGCTTTTAGTTTCTAAATCATGTGGAAATTACAATTTTTGAGTAAAGCAACAGTTTTGTTACTGTAAAATATTTGTGTTGATCTTATTACCTTTCCATTTCAAGCCTGGATGATCGAAAAGAGAAGTTTGTAAAACTGTTGAGTGATAAAAAAGAGCAGGCCCCTTCAATCGTATTATGTTTAGGGCTCCTTACAGTCCGTCTGCGCTGAGGTCAGGAGCTTGTAAAGGAGTACAGCATACAGGTAAGTAAAAAAATAAAAATAGCAACAATTGTGCCAGTGATGATTGAAGTTGCCACCAATTACAAATAATGTATGTTAGGCGCTCCGAAATCTGCACAGTGGAGTTTAGAGCGCCGTTCAATAAGCATACAGTATAAAGCTGGACACGATGGAGAAATAACTGTGTGCTTTGAAAGAAGATTTAGATTTTCTTTATCTCTTTTTGCAGGACAGGAAAAATCCAAATCCAAAGAGCGATGGATGCAATGGAGCTAAATGCAGGGAAACTATTAATAAAAACCTAATTGGGGCTTCCAGAAACGCAAGACTGTGATGGAGGTTAAAAAGTAGTGAAACCAGGACCAGGCTAAGATATTTCATACTTCCAAGACTTCATTACAGCATTGTGCTAAAACCACAGACCTGTGACGTTTAATTTTGATGACATCTTTCTACAATTGATGTCAAACGCCTAATTGAAAATCTAAGAATTAATGTATAGCCCTTACATCTTATCCCCCATTTTATAATTTACTTTTTAGATGTTTCCCACGAAAAGTGCACCTTCAAAGTCCTAATACTATGTTTGTAAAATTGCACAAGAAGTGAAAAAGACATTTAACAGCCTATAAACTGTATCCACACCCCTTGGAACATTTTAGCCTTTTGTCAGGTTGCAAACACAAAGTTTATTTTATTTGGGATTTATGTGATCGACAGCACTGGGAGATATTGGAACTATAGCTGATTGGGAATCTGTGGCAAGAGATAAAAACTTATGTTCCACATCTGACCTCATCGAGACGAAGCCATTCGAGTGTCTGAATGTGCAAAGCTGCTAGAATGAAACCCCGAAGGTCTCGATGCTGTAATTGCAGCTGAAGCTGGTGTTGGCTGGAAGAATTGAAATGCATGCCACACTTTTCAGATTTTTATTTGTAGGGAGAAAAATGCTTCACTATACTTTTTTTTCCCCCCTACATTGAAGTCTATAATTGTAGCCTGACAAAGTTCAAGAGGTATCAATGCCTTTGTAAAGCACTGCAGATAAAGGCTTGTCATAGACAGTGATGAAGGTGATTGCTGAGAAGAGCTATTGATTGGCAGAAACCTCTCCTTTAATATGTCTCCATTCTTAAGCTGAGCTTTTTTGTTTTGTACAATGGGGAAAACCTGTTTGGTGTTTTCTTTTTTTTTTCTTTTTTTATACTAGCCCATTTAATAAGAGCCACAAACAATATTAGTAACAGTCAGTTCAGGGCAAAGGTCAGGGTTCAGAGAAAAAAAGATGTGCAGGTGCACAAACAGATGAGTGCGTTGACTCTGCCTCGCTCCCCTCTGTGTGGATTTTACAGTTCCAGACGTGCCTTCCTTCACCTCCTGCTCTTTATTGAAAGTGGGGGGAAAAAAGGGCATTATGAAATCGAAAAATGTAGAAACAAGAAAATTATTTGATCTTTTCCCTTCAATTTCTACCGCTCTTGTATTTCTCTAGCAATTTAAATGTGTTTTTGATTCTTCAAATTTGAAAAGTTCAATGAGTTTTGGTCCATTTGGGGGCCTTGATTAGCATCATTACTTATGACCCACATTTTGTTTCACCCTAATACTAAATGTTGAAGTATTTGTTACAGGGACCACAGCTCTTAGATCTAGGGTTAGTACAGGGGTTGTCTTGTTGCATAACAAGCTGTTGCCCTCGATCCTATTTCGGCCTGTCAGCTGGTTCTGAGAAAGAATCAATAGAAGTTAATATCCGACCAGCAGGCCCGTCTCAGATCTGAGTTCACAGTAATGTATTACTCGTTTTATACGTGAAAATCAGTTCAGAGTTCATCGGATAGTATCAATCGTAACACAAGCCTGCCCTGGAGGGAGTTGGATAAAGATAACCTCCAAGCGCAAAAAAAGCATCTTGGCAAAAAAGTCTTTTACGTTTACATTTAGCAAATTCTTAATCCAAGGTTTTATGCTGGGCTCTTCTGATGTCCAGCCTGAAGACATAAAAGCTCGCTTTCCATTTCAAATCCATCTCCACGTTACATGCAGCTCAGCTCAGCTGAATCTGTGATTTCTGAGTGACGACAAGAGTGTTTTTCTGGGCTGTCCTGATGTGTGGAAATAGGAGCTCAGTTTCAGACAAACATCTCGTACATTCATCAGACATTTTTAGCAAGATCGTACACGCAAAGTTTTTTAAAGTTTGATTGAGGCATGTGCTAATAAAATATGCAGATAAGGAGGTGAACATCTAAAATGCCTTTTAAAAGTAATTTTACCTGTTGAACTTTTTTTCTGTATTTTGAAAAATGAAGTAAATACAGCCACTGTGTGCAAGAACGCACTATGTTGAAATTAGATGTTAAAGTCGAACATTTTATGCAAAACACTGTGGCCAAAGATTACGCTCAACACGTTACCCTAAACAGGGCACTGTGAAACGTACTGTGGGGATTTTTGATTTTTTTTCAAGCTTGTCATAGCTGAATAGGCCAGAATCTGTAGGACGTCTCTTTAAGAACTTCCATATGAACAACTTGGGAGCAACTTTCTTGCACTTGGATCAGTTGCTACAAACTGCAGTGATGGCAAAAAAACAACTTTGCGCTCTGGTCCAAGAGGTCGCGAGATTCGAGGTTTGCTGCTCAGCCAATCAGACTGCTGTATTGTCAGCTGTGCGAGTTCAACCAGTTCATCATGGCTGCGCCCATGAGTTGCTGTATGCATCTGTTTCCAGATGAACAAAGCCCCATCATACCCAGTAATAACATTTATTGAATGCTGGAAGTCCTGGATAGATCTGAATGGTAAGGAAAAAGAAATAGCCCAGTCTTTTGCCCAATTCACTGTGATATCGCCAAGACCTGCTGAGCTAGGATACCACAGGAAGTGCTACTCGAGATACACAGAAAAAAAAAAAACTTGGGAGAGCCTGCAAACCAGTGGAAGCCGAGAAAGCCAAAAGTCAGCAGGAATAAAAAAAAAAAAGCCAGATCCTGAACCAACACACCATGCTAACACCTGATCGAAAGTACGACGTTAGGAAAGTGCTGAAGGTAGGCATTTCATCCATTTAAATTTTTTTTTTTGTTTAAACCGTTAAGTACATATTTTATAAATCCACGACCATGTGACCCTTCTATATGACTATAATAGCTAGCTACTTGTAGTGGAGCCATGTGCTCGGGTAATTGTGAAAGATGCCCTGAATGTATGTTTCTCTTCATTAAAGTGCCTTGAGATGACATGTTTCATGAATTGGCGCTATATAAATAAAATTTAATAGAATTGAAATTATTTTTCAACTGATAATATACTACTTGGTTTTATCTCAGTTTTAGTTAAATAACGCAACTTAAAAGAAAGAAATCTCATTTTTTTTCCTCATGGAATAACAAAATATAGGTATCAGTTCTATGAAATAGATTAAGGTCCTGCTGAATTTAGTTAATGTGCCATGTCTATTTGTGTTGAAATCCTGACAGTAATTCAGAACCAGTGGCCCAAGTGCAGGAGAGTTGACCCCAAACAGTTCATACGAAAAGTCATCCTACAGATTGTGGCCCACGGCCTTAATGGATGGAGCAGATTTGTGAGGAAAACCTGCGAGAGGCTGGAAAACACTTCAGACCAGAGTGGGGGTTTGCCTTACACCTGAACAGGCGGGCCAAAAACGAGGTCAACTCAATAAACTAGACTCAAAATCAGAACTAACCAATCACAAGACAAATTTGACCACCTGAACTGGAATAAGGGAACTTAAATTCTGGGTTAGCTAAACAATGTGGCACAAAATGGGAAAACAAAACGGCTGCCACATAAACTAACAAAACAATGAAATAAATGAAATATGTGGTTCAGCCCAACGAGGCTGTCGGCAGTACTTCAGGTCCCTCAGCCCTCAGCCAGGTCTTTTGCAAACCAGGAAGGAGAAGCCAAATCCCCAGGTAACGCAAACAAAGAGGTGCTAATACAACATAAAAGAGAATTTTGACAATGACGTGTTGATATGCATGTGCAGCACTCCATACAAATGTTGTATGGAGAGATGGAAAAATAAGTTAATTTAAAAAAACAAACATGTTGCATGATGAAGAAAATATATTTGAAATAGTGCCTACAAAGCAAATTATGGTGAAACAAACTGGTGTGGATAAGTGCCATCACGCTTACATACAGCCTAGGCTACAAAGGAATGGCTTACTTCAAAGCATAGTTAAGTTAGAATGTCCTAGTCAAAGTCCAGACCTAAACTGAGTTGAAAATCTGTGGATAGATTTATAGATAATCTGCTCTGATTTGTCACAATGTGAACAGAAGACAATATGACCTTTGACGTTCATTCTGCAGAGTCTGTACAGTCTTTTGAATCCCTTCCGAAAACTCACTTTTTCACATTAGCTTCTACTCCGAGTTAAACTTGAGACTGTCAGGTTGAGATGTTGTATAATGTAGCTTTCTTTCATCCTATTTCTTTTCTAATTGTTGGCGTTTACGGCGATCTTCTGATTGCATTTGTTTGTGTGCGTTGCACTAGTCTGTAGAGATCCTTAGGTGAAGCAACTTTGTGTTGCATTAAATGTGCTATATAAATAAAATTGACCATGACAGTCAGTATTTACAGCAGAACATTTTACAAACAGGTTTTTTTTTTTTTTTAAAGAGATTACTAAACGAACAGTGTACTTTATTTTAGAAGTACTTAAGCTCACTAACTTTGGTCACATTTGCTGGTCTTAATCAGACAAAAAAAAAAGAGAGATTCCTATTTAAAGGTATTTAAGTAGGTGATTACATTGTAGCAGTGTGTGGCAATGTGTTAATGAAGGCCATAATGTAAAGTTCATCATACAACTAGAGTGTGAACCATCTAAATTCTAAACTTTTAATGTATGTAGGTTGTGGAGAAGGTGATGAAGCACTGAGTGGTAAATGTCAGCCTTCCCGGTGAGTACAACACGTCGATGTGACTGGCTGTGTTATCACGAGCCATCGTTACACTGCTGAGTGGAGAAGGAGCCATCTGCGAGGACGCAACACCAACTCATCTGCAGAAAAGGCAGATCAGGATTGGAGCGAGGTGTTCTTATCAGAGTATGCAGAAAATAAAATCCTTCCAAAACTAAATTGTTTCATGCAACTCGTTCCAAAATGTGGAAACAACACCCTCTGGAGATGTTTGATCAGCTGTCTGCAGATCATAACAAGCTGTTGGTGCTTGAAGCTATTAGGAAAACATTGGATGCAGCAAGAAAGCTATGGGTGGTGCTCGTTCAGCTCTATCCTGAAAGAACACGGGGATCTCTTGTAAATGAATGTGAAAAGCCTTAAAATAAATAGAATTAAATGATGTTGTTGCAGTAACATAATCTCACAAAAATCGAATTTTTTATTTGAGCAAATGTGTTTAGAGGGAGGGGAAAATACTGTTTTAAGAACTTGTTGCTTTTAAAAAAAACTACAAGTGAGACAGTTGTTGGTAACTTTCACCACGCTATTAAAACTGAAGATTTTTTTTTTCATTTATGCTTTAAATCAAATGAAATTAAAATAATTAAAAAGTAAATCATACATTTTTGTTTTGCTGGAATATAAATATATGAAACAAAGGCCAGCTTCTACTGGCCCCTAGGGTGAACTCAGACACGTTCATCTCCCACTGCACACAATGAAGACAATGAGTTAGAGGAGCCAAGCAACCAGGGCCATCTTGGACTCATCATGTCTCCGTTAACAGTCATTACATAAATTATATTCAGTTTTGTTTTTCCACACAGTTAAGAACACATTTCATCTTGAAGCCCTTTGAAAGACAAACATCTTCAGAAAATTAGGTCAATCCCATCCCAACGTGAAATTTATGTGAGGTGATCTATTTTTCAATTTAACTGTAGTTATTAAACCATTCAAGTTCAGTTTATTATGCTGATTCATGAAAAGGTTTCTGTCTGAGGAATGCCAAGAATTCAGTAGAACATTAAAAGTCATCCAGGTATTTATGTCTTCAAGACATCTGTGTGGTCTGATTAACTGATTGGATCCTTCGGGATTTATGGGGCTGAGTCGTCCGCTCAGTAACTGAGATTCATACAATCCTGTCTATTAATAAAGCCAAGTGGAAGAGAACCGGCCCAAACACTGGATCTTGTAGAACTCCATCACTACTTGAGTCTTAGGATGTTTTACCATTAATGTGAACTAACTGGAATCTGTCAAACAAGATCTAAACTAACTTATATTGTTGTTGCCTTGATTCTTACATCGTTTACACACCATTTTGTAGTTTGGGAGACGTGTGAAAAATACTTTTCTGTCCATCACTATCATGCGCACAAGCGTACAACCTAGAGGAACCTTATATTTTGGTTAGACGAGACTAAAATTGAGCTTTTCAGTAACAAACGCTCCAGATGGGTTGAGCACAAAAACAATGGCTAAATACGTTGCAAAGCCCAGCAGGTCCACTGGTACGAATGGTGGAGGATCTGATGTTGCTGGTCTGTTTCCATTTGATGGAATTATTTGTAAAGAATTCCTGGTGTGGGATTTAAAGAGGATGTCGAAGGCCACACGGCAAAGGGCATTGGTCAGTTTCCTAGTATTTTAAGTGTTTCTCTGGAGTCTTCATAAGATCTTTGACCCTCTCCATGCGCCTCCCGTCAATCGGTGAAATTGTGCAAGACACTCGTGGCCCAACCCATTAAAAAGCTCCACCTTTTGCCCCATCCAAAATGTCCTAGTTCCCTACCAGACATTTACACTCACCTCTGTCTGATTTGGTCCAGTTGGGTGCAGTGCATTAGGTTGGGGGTGAGGTTTACAAAACTAACCTGGTTGCTGAAAATGTCCATGCACTGGAGATCCACATTTAGACAGTAATTCAACCTTCTTCCATGGACATCAGGGACCCCAAACCTGAATCATATAGTAAAGGTGCAGTTTTAAGATTTGATTTGTAAGGCCAGAAATAGCAGTTACTGTTTGTCGGTTGGGAGTTTTTTGTTTTTTTTTCCAGTTTCACGAAACAAAAGTTTTGTGAAAATATGCCGTGAGCCATTCACTATCACAAGGAGTCAAACATGATTATTGTATGGTTTTCCAGTAGCACTAAGACAAGGTTATAGGTGCTTTATTTTGTCCTTTTAGGGATTAAATAGAAAGAAAGGGAGAAAGATGAGAAAATATTAGCATAGTTTGATTAAAACAACTAGAAAACTTTCTTTGATTTCAAGAATAAAAAGACCCAACATTTTAGGATCTTCCTTTCAACACTGAGATAAAAAAAAATCTATTGCACCTTTGTTATATTTTTGCTTAAAGGCCACAGCAACAGAACATATTGGTGGTAGAAAGTGGCCCAGATAGAGCTTTAAGGCCACCCCCGACTTGTCAGTATCAAAGGTTAACACCTCAGTCCCTTTTTGATTGGTTGGTGACTTCAGATTGGATCAGTTGAAAATCACTTGGCAGTGTTTGGCTGCTGCACTTTAGACTGTGTCTGACCATGCAAGTCTGCAGATAAAGGCTCACTGGCTGAAGAGCTTTAGACAATCTGTCAGTCCCTCAAAAGGCCAAACTCTGCTTGTTTTAAAACTTATCAGATTTCAGAGAGGAAAAAAGCATTATGTCATAAGCTTAAAAAAAATCTAAACGTCTAAACATGACTTATGTCTTCAGCCGGATTTGTAAAGTAAAAAGTCAGACTCTACTTGTGGGATTTCTAAAACTAAAGCAGTAAGATGTTCACATTTATGACTCAGCAGCCCAAGCCACACTATTAACTGCATTTGAAACATGACATGTCTTCACTGTCATGTTTCCATATGGCATGACATTTCCCTCAAAATAATGTACATGCATAAGTAGAAAGGATGTGGCAGTCCCAGGGGCACAGTTGAAGACCTCAAATTTAAATCTTTCTAAAATAAATAAATAAAAAAAGATGAAAACCTGATTGCTGACAAAAAGGAGGCAACGTATTCACTACCAGGCAAAAAATAATTTTATACACAAGCTAGAAGTTCTTTAGCTTGTGTATAAAGTTCTCAAGCTAAGTTGCCCTTTTTACTTGAACCCTCCTGGGACCCATTTGAGTCCTTTTAGTCACACTTCAAATTTCAATATTTTGCCTGTGTTCGTGCTATTGACATGAGATCTTCTAAAGATGAAGTTAGGGTTTAAATTTGCCACCTGCGTTGTCATTATACTACCATAAGTTAAAAGTACACTGCACACATCAGAACCTCGGCCCAAACGGGTCGCCTTTGATGACAACTCTAACACGGTCAAGTTCTCTGTGCTCTTGTAGCACTTGCCCAACTTGAGAATGGCATGCTTCAAACAAAAGGACCCTGGGACAACTCATTCTCACTTTCCTTGATTTTATTAACCTCTTGTACAATGAGATGCGAGTTAAGCAAACTGTTTTACCGTTTTTAATGTTCTTTTTTTGTTTCTACATTCTATCCCTACTTGCTTTTATTCCTATATTTTAATCATGTAAAGCACTTTGCATTGTCTCTGTACTGAATTGTGCTATATGAATAAATTTGCCTTGCCTTGCCTTGCCTTAAGCATCAAAACCAAAATCACTACATTTAAGAATATTTAACTGTTACTAAGTAATTTAACAAAAATAATGCCTTCAGTAAAGTTGCAATTTAATTTGTCTTTAAAAAAATTATATTCAATCCTTAAATTAACATTTATCCTGGACATATAGATGTTAAAATAACTTAAACAATCACACGGGGTGCCATTTTAACTGAAATGTCTGTTATTTTAGTTTTAACACCAGCAATGAATTAATCATGCAACCAAACATTTTAAATGCATTTTTAACAGTTTAAATAAAACAATTTTTATTAATAAATCAAAATTACCAACAGTACTTGCTCATAAACTATAAGCTCACCAGTGATGTCTTTTGCGAAAGTACTGAGCTCGTTTGTTCTTCTTCTCTTGTGATCTTAATGGCGGTTGGCAAACAACTTAAAGGAGCATTACTGCCACTTAGTGCAACGGAGTGTAAACTAACCGAGCTTGTTTGTTGTCTGACTCCTCAGCTTTACTGAGTGTTGCTGCACTGAGCAGTGACCAGGTGAGAGTCATTAACCTTCTCCTCCTGAGCTTCAAGTGCAGGTAGTGGGATGAGAGCGCTTGATGTGGGACAGAGCGCACCACAGCCGGGACGGGAAACTGAAACTTCTTTAACCTCCCACTTGACTACCAGGTCCTCCTTTTGTTGCTCTGAAGACGTCTTGATTATCTTTTGCAGACAGATTGTTGTTCTTCGAATGGAAGTAGAACTGTGATGCTTCTGACATCCCTATGAAGAACTGTTGTAGGTATTTTTTTGCAAGATTTCTTGGTTCTATCTTTCCCAGTAGACTTCACTGTTGAGACTGGATAGCTGAGAAATGTTCTGACGAATACATCTCTTAAACTGCCTTTTTTTGTCAATGTTAACTTGGATGACTCTACCAAGTCTATATTGGCCACATTCCTATTAACAAAGTGCTCCTTAGAAACAGGTTAGGCCCAGCTAAGTGGCTCCATTTCTTCCAAAACTGATCAACTTCTGTTTGGATTGCTCTTAACCTCCTATGGGGTAACTTGAAATATCAAAGATTTTGGATCTCCTCCAGTGCTAGCTCGTCCAAGATGAAGAGAGTTTGGGCTAAGGTATTCTATCCAGCCTTCTCGACTGAGTAGTGGCGCCAATTGGTCTTCCACCGGCTAGGTTTACAGCAATACGAATGGCTGCCTCTGCAGCTCTATTTCTGTGTGGAGAGTCTTCCAAATCCATTCTGTGCCATGCTTGGACGCCTCCTTCCCAACCTTTGCCAGATCGAGTTGGCATCTGGCAACTGGATCCTTGAGGTCTGGCTCCTACAAAATTGTTTTCCCGGATCTGACCAAAGTTACTTTGGATGCCCTCTTATCGCTGTAAACCTTTGGTAGGCTAGCAAGAAGTTGTGTGCATGGCTCTTGTGACATCATGCAGCAGAAAGAAATTCCCCACACCTTGTGCTTCGCTCTTTTTCACCTCATAGGGCCCAAAAAGATCACTTGTAGTGTATTCAAATGGGTTTCCTGGTGTGATACGCTCAGGTGGAAGGTCGCCCATGACCTGCTGGCACCTTTCAGCCTCGGCCTTTCTGCATGTCACACAATATTTGACGACTTTTTGGGCCAATCTTCGGATATACTTTGATTTAGCCGTCACGTAAGGTAACACTCAAGACTGTCCTTCTATTCTTAGCCTCTGGGTTAACATTTGAATTAATTTCCTATTTTTCATAAAATTACACAAGTAACATGTCTGAGCAAATTCTCAGTTATCAGTGTCATTGCAACAGCAAACAGGCTTAAATCTTAGGAGATTGGACTTTCGCTCGGTTCTTTCTGAAAATGTTTTGACACCTATCCAGGAGTCTTTGTCAATTCTGGAGGCTCGCACTTGAGCAATCTGCATCTGACTTACTAAGATGGGCCTCCAGGTCCTTTAGAAACAGCAGCGCTCCAACTGCAGGTTAAACAAGCAACCACTAGTTGACAGTAGAGCCTATGCATCAAAATCCCCTTGTTATCGAATTTAAAATACATTATTGCATCACAAAATGGTTTTTATCGTATTGCCTGCTGGCTGTGGTCAGAGGGCCGGTGCATGGCAGACTCGCCTCTGTCAGTCTGCCCCAGGGCAGCTGTGGTTTCTAACATAGCTCACCACCGTCAGGGTGTGAATGGGTGAATGACTAAACTGTAGTGTGAAGCCCTTTGGAGGTCATCAGACTAGTTGAAGCTCTATACAAGTACAAGCCATTTACCATTTATAAACCACATGCACACCCTAGACACCTCAAATATTCCACCCCACACTTCTTTTAAGATTGAAAAAGGGTTAGCTGTTCTCACAAAAGGCATGAAAAGGTAAAATAAATGTAAAAATAAGTAAAAACTATAGTTTTGATTAGGACTAATGGTAATTTTATGATTTAAGCACTATAAGTGAAAAACATATATATCTATATAGTTTTATAGCACTTTTACAGCACCTTTCTAAGCCAAAGCCACATGCTGAGAGGGACTGTGATTGGAAAATTTGAAAGTAACTTCTATGTTTGATATTCTGTATAAATTCAAATAGTGTCCACTCTACCTGTGCGCGCTTTACTGCTAGGTCAGGTATGACAGAGGGCCTTTTTAGTGTACCTCGTTAAAACCTGGCTTTCTGCAGAGGTCACTTATCTGCCAGGAGTGAATGGAGTGGAGTTCCCCCTGAAGGTCATAGTTCCAAGAGTTAAATCTCTAATGTCAACCTTGTGGAAGAGTTTCAAAAACGTATTCTCAAGAGCCAAACTGAAGATTTTCAGGACTCTTGGTTTCCTTGTTTTGTTGTTTCATTGCTTTTGTGTGATGGAAAAACACCAATATAAGCAAGAGGCTTTCTGTTGTAGTTAGAGCAGAACAGAAACAGAGACAGAGCAGAGGATTATTGACACTTTGTTCTTCCGTTCTCATTCTTGCAAGAATTAATAATGAAAATCACCTATCTCATTTCCTTAATTGAGAGCTGAGTTTTTTTTTTATTCAATCAACAGGACCAGAAAAGGGCGAGATTTTAATGCTTGTTTGAGCTTATAGTTGGAGCTGTGTACTTTGAAGGTAATAAAGCCAAATATGAGAAATTCATTCTGTGTGAGTTTGGTGTGGATGCCTATAAAAGGGAGCTGTGTTCATAGTTGGGAGAATTCTTCTACATTCGGCTTCAGATTCCTCCTCTTTGGTGCACAGATCCGTACTTTTTGACGTGGGCCTGTTTGAAATAAAATCCTCCTTTTTTCAGCCAAGTCCGTTTCAACAGTTTCTCCCTGGAACATTCTCACATTAGCAGTTTTGAAGGTGACCCAATACACAAAACTACCCAATAGTGTTATATAGTGTCCAGTTTTCACATTTTTACACACATTTTCTGTGCATATGAAAGAATTTGCAGCTAAATGTTTCTGCCTCTTAGCTTGTGGTACTTGTTAGTCCTTCTTCCTCCCCTACAAGCCTCAAATCTGTTCACAAACATCTACACGTGTCAATTGTTTTCAATTCAGAAAAGTTTTACTGATCCAGCTTTTTTTTTTTTTTAAGTTTCTTGACTTTATCATAAGTAATAATGTGTTAGTTACACTGTCTAATAACAGTGGCAGTGTCAGAAATAAGGTTTCACATTTCACGTCATTAACAGTTTTATCAGTACTGGTTTTCGTGAACATTGACAGATTCCCAAATTTATGACAGTTATAATATCCCCCTGATGTCCGACAGTGTTCTAGATGCTGTTCTTTTTGCTGGTACATAAAATCAGAATAGTGCGGTAACTTAATTTCCTTTCTGTTGCGGATGCATCACATTTACAGCCATACTTTGAAATTTCAATGAAAGTGGTAAAACCCATAAAGGGAAAACCATTATTTGCACTTCCTTTTATTTCTGGCATTCGTGTTTTACAATAAAGTTACATCATTTTGAATAAAATAACTGGCAAATAGAAAGTGAATAACATCAATTATTCCATAAGAATTAAAAATCCAAGCAAGCTATAAACATGTAAAACTACTACAACTATTTAAAGACAACTACATGTTGACTTTTTGGACAAGTTGCATTATTGTCTCTTACCACAGAAGTTCTTATCTGACATGAAACGTTGCTGAAGTGATGGTTGAACTGATCAATCCACTTGTCCAGCACAATCTCCTTTATTTTCCAAACTTACGCCATTGCCGGTAGGTTAAAAATGGGAATGTATTGCAAAAGCCATCAAAAGATCTTGCAATAGTTTATCTGGCACATGGTAACAAAAAAGTAGTTTTGTAATTCCTGAACCTAAAGCTCAATCTGTGTTAGGTAATATTGACTTTAGAAACATGACGTTAACTGGGCAGAGCTGCAGCTTTAAATACACAGGTAATGTGTCTTTGTTTCTTGTTTTAACAGATTAAATGTGTCTGTAACATAAATAGTGTTCATATGGGAGTAAAGCACATGCAAACGTGGTTTTTATTGCAAGAAATACTCAAGAAATGCTGTAATGCTTTGTGGAACTTGTGATAAAAGATTTGACCCATTTGTAAAGCTGTCTGAAGGATTGCATTTAAATAGGTTATTTAAACAAACATGCGAGCGTTAAATGCAAAATTCAAACTGCTGTCGCACATAAAAGACCTGCAAGTTAAAGTATTCAATAGAACAAGCTCCTTTGGTCAGCTTTTTAAAATCTCCGTTGTTTTACATGGAGAAAAAAAATCCTCTACATAGCAAAGAGTGCAGAGTTTTTGCATGAGGACAATTGTTTTCCTCTTAAACAAACTTTGCCTTTGGAGTAAAGGTGATGATCAAGTCAATTGATCAGTTCAGTAATGCTTTTTGCTTACAAAGGCCAGTTATAAGGTGGGCAATAATCAATGTCAAATTTAAATCCGTTGAACAAAACTTGAGAAAAAAAAAGCAAAACGTGTGGAAAACCCAATGTGTGGAAAGCGTGTTTGCCTTGTTATCTAAACTGATTTGTAGAGATGTAAAATTCCATTATGTGGAAATTTAGGTCAGGCCTCTGTTTTCCTGTGTATCAGCACACCAAAGTACACTGCATCGCTCACATTAGGAAATCTGAGCAAACTGTGGTATTTTATCTCTTGGCCAGCTCCGGTCGGCTCTGCTATAAAAGCCACAGCCCCCTGACAGAAAGTCTGCTCTGTCCTTCAGGTCAGGAGACCCCACAGTCCACCAGCATGAAGCCTCTCCTCCTTGTAGCGCTGCACGGGTGCCTCGGTAAAATACTTTTACTATATTGAAAATGTTATTTGAGTTTTAGGCTGACTAATCCTTACTGATATATTTCTTTGTTCTATTTACAGCTGCTGCGTTTGCGGCCCCGGCTGAGAAAGTGAAATGGTGCGTAAAGTCCGACCAAGAATTAAGGAAGTGCATGGATCTTGCAGCTGCAGCTCCTGCTTTCTCCTGCGTGAAAAAGGAAAACACCCTTGAGTGCATTATTGCAATCAAGGTAAGATTATTACCCTGATTTAATTAATTACAGAAATATTTGCTCTCTTTAAAATCCAAACTTCACTACTTTGTACAATGAATGAATGTTTCTTTTTCGTCCCAGTTTTTTTTCTTTTTCTTTTGCTTCTACCAAAATTTGACTCTGATACTTGTTGGAAATAGCTGAATATCATCCATAGGCTACTAAGCGGTCATGACGTAGCAAGGTGAAGACTAAAGACCTATAGTTTGTGTTACCGAGGGGAAGCAAACAGCAGAGACAGAAAGGGTGCTAAAGAAGTTTTATTCTGATTAAAATGGGTAAATGAGGCAATAAGAAGAGAACACAGCAAATGTTTTGGACAAAAGCTTTGATTTGTAAACTCAAACTCTTCACAATTCAAATTATACACAGAGCTAAAATTTTAAGTATAATTGTTTTAGAGCATATCAGTCAGCCAAATCTAATCCAGCATTCCCTGTGGCTTATTTCAATTTAAAATCAATGTCAAACTAAGGTCATCCATACTTTACAAGTAACAGTAAAAAGATTATACTGTGAAACTGAAGAATAGTGAATTGCAGACTTACTCTTTAAAGAAATGAATGACAAAGATGGCATTCAACAAGTCGACTGCAAAGCATTTATTATGTAATTTTAACAACACACTCACACAAAGGGATCATTTTGAATGACGAGCAAATTAACACATTAAACAGACGTCTGTGAATGTGCATTCTTCCACAAAGGGCTATTATGAGAAGCTGTATAGACTGATCACAGGGTTAAAAACATTAAAACATTCTGACAAATTTTACGTAGTTCAATAACACATCAGTCTACTGCCCTGTCTAAATGTATGCATGTTGCATAATTTCAAGAAAGAATAAAAACACTGACTGAATGATTGTGACACCATGATAAAGGGGGAACTCACTACATAGAAGGTATTTCCATTCCAAATAATCCGAGTTTAGTAATGCATAACGTAAAGTACTGCAGCAAAACAAATTGATGACTATCTTCATAAAAATATTTCACATTTTGAACTAAATCTATAAAATAATAGGCTCATGTTTGAAACTTGTGTAGCCTATGTACAAAAATTTGAAGAAAAAAGAACCCAGCACAAAGCCTCCTAACGTTAAAGGTCAAATGGAAAAAGAACTGGCAAAGCTGGAGGTCAAAACTCCTTTATAAGCGCAAGGTAGTGGCCAAAATTGCCTCTTCCCCTGCTAAACCTTCCAGTTATTTTGCTCTAGTAAGCTAACTTATGTTAGCAGACTCCAGTAAGTTAGCTCTCTCTGGTTAGCCCACTTTAGTTAGCTACCTCCAGTTAGCTCCTCCTGCTTAGCTCGCTCTAGTTAGCTAAATCCAGTTAGCTTATTCTAGTTAGCTCCATGAAGAAGAAAACCAACCGCCATTTGGTAATAAGTTAGGAGTATGTAGCAGTTTAAAGAGGAGAGATTGCTGAAAAAACAATAGCAGGATATTTTGATTTTCATATGACAAACACTCCCTGTTTTGCATAATGAAACAAAAAGTCCTACAATATTTCATAAAAATAAATGGAATTGATAACCCCCCTCCCTTCCCCCGAGGCAAAAGCCCCAAAACCCCATTTTAAAAAAAATCACATTCTAGCCTTCATTTCACAACAGATTGCTTTGATTTTTTTATTGGTTTGTTTTTCCCATATTTCTGGATTTTAATTTTCAATAAAGTATAATCTTCCCAGAATGCATCCATTCCCAGCTCAGAACTGATATGCTGGTTTTACAGGAGTAAAACCCTAACCTTTACAGTGAAAAACAATGTTGCGTTTATTTGCAAATAAAATGTTTTATTAAAAAAAAAACTAAATATTCTGTGTTGTATTGAAATGCTGCTCACATATACAAAGATATATCCAGTTAGAGACATTAGACACATTTATTCTGGATTGATGTTCTCTTATAGGCTGGGGAAGCTGATGCCATCACAGTAGATGGAGGAGACGTTTACACAGCAGGACTGAAAAACTACGACCTCCACCCCATCATTGCCGAAGACTACGGCGAGAGTATGCATACTGTCTTTGCACATAAATTAGTTATGAACAGTGACAGCTTTAATCACTCCTTGTTTTGATGTCACACATTCAGCTTCAGACACCTGCTACTACGCTGTGGCCGTGGCGAAGAAGGGAACCGGATTTGGCATCAGAGAGCTCGGAGGGAAGAAATCCTGCCACACCGGTTTGGGAAAATCTGCAGGCTGGAACATTCCCATTGGAACTCTGATTTCAATGAATATCATTCAGTGGGCCGGCATTGAGGACAAACCTGTGGAGGAGGGTAAGTGCTCCATTTGTCCTTCAAACTCAGCCCTCAGATAAAAGTTACCATAAACCATCTGATTATTTCCATGGGCTTTAGATTAAACGTTGAGATGATGTAGGAGAGTTTGAGACCAACATTTATGTATTCGCAGGATGAAAATAAAAAGTTCAATCAAAATACCAAGGCTGTAAAAAAAACGATTGACAAATCAACATGATACAGCATTTTTGACTCTGACACTGATCTTATGAAACATAAGAATAACAGCAGCAAGATGGCGCTTAGATTGTTTACACAATGCAAAGGCACACTTACGTAATTGTGTTTCTTTAGGGGCTACTTTAAGTAATTTACGCCCAGCATCAATTTGATCCAACTTGATCCCAAACAATATCTTTGTTCTAAATTTAAAGAAATCCAAATATTCTCATAAGAATATTTTGAGAATGAATGCACTGGCAAAGGTAAAAAGCTGAAAGTTGGCACAAAAATCTCAGTTATGCAATACAGTGAAAAAATAAAAAACTAATTCTGATCTGCCTGAAATGCCATGTAGGTAAAAAAAAATATATACTTTTTCCTTCACCCAGTATTCTAAAACCTTGAAGAATATTTTCACAAGTATACCTCAACACGCTTCAGGCGTTAATGCAGACAATGGGGCGAATGTATCACACCTCTGGCTGTGATTTAGACTGTGATAAGTCTTTGGTAATAATTTAAGACTTTCCCTTTTCTGAAATGTATTTAATGGCCCTTGTTTTAATGTAAGGTTTTTATATTTTAGAAAGTAAAGAAGTGGTAACGTAGTAAATTCATTAAGAAACTACAACTAACTTGTTTCATTGCCAAAACCGATGTTGGCCAGAGGTCTTTTTCAGTAAAAGCTTACTGGAGTTATTATTTATTTTTTTCTATGCTATTTCTTTGTATTAATTTATTATTTGATGTATTTTCAGCGGTGAGCACCTTCTTTCAAGCAAGCTGTGCCCCAGGAGCAACAAGGGGCTCTAAGCTGTGTGAACTGTGCAGGGGAGACTGCTCCAGATCTCAAAGGGAGCCCTACTACGACTACTCTGGAGCCTTCCAGTCAGTATTTGCTAGTGTCTTCATCTCTTTCCAATGCCCCCTTTATTGATCTCTGACAAGATTGAAGAATCCCACCACAGTCTCACATCAGTCGGTTAAATGGTCGGTCCTGTTTATGTTTTTTCCCCTCGTTTAACATCTTAGGTGTCTGGCAGATGGCGCGGGCGACGTGGCATTTGTGAAGCACCTCACTGTACCCGGTCAGTATCATTTATTTCAATGCTTTGTGTCAGTTTTATTTATTGTTCTTACATTTTGCCTGTAAAATCAAATACAAACGCAGACATTGGCAAGTACACCTGTATCAAAACCATTCAGTAAGTTAGTCATAGGCTCAACCTACAAACGAAGTGCCCTTACAAATGTGTCACCATTTCAAGAGAGGTAGCAGAATAAAAACATTTTCGAGGCAACAAGATTTATCACCAAGAGGCAACAGCAAAAGCAATATCACCCCAAATGTATTAACTTGTTGCGGGAATTGTAGATGTGGTTCTTCGGATTGTAAATACGAAACGTATTTAGCTTAACACAACATTTCTTCGTTTTCACCTATATAGAGGCTGAGAAGTCCAAATATGAGCTGCTTTGCAAGGATGGTACAAGACAGCCCATTGACAACTATAAAACCTGCCACCTGGCCAGAGTGCCTGCTCATGCTGTTATCACCCGCAAGGACCCAGAACTGGCCGACTTGATCTGGAATAGTCTCAACGGAGTACAGGTAAAAGGACACCCGCATAAAGGAAAAACTAGAGGCTGCCTCACATAGCAGGAGGGAAGAGGAACGTCGGGTGCTTGGGTTTTCATTGTGCCCGTGACTCCTTGGCCTTTCAGAACTTCCAGCTCTTCTCCTCTGATGCGTACGCCCCTGCCAAGAATCTGATGTTCAAGGATTCGACACAGAAACTGGTGCGCGTGCCCCCCAACACAGACTCCTTCTTGTATCTGGGTGCCGACTACATGAGCATCGTCCACTCCCTCAGAAAAGGTAAAAGCGGGAAGAACCCACTGATAGAAACAAATCGACATTTTTATCAGTCGTGATCCATGCCTGACACAAGGGTCTTATTTATTTATTTTATTACATTTTTTACCTCCCTCTCCAGAGCAGACCACGGGAACGACGTCCACTGGCATCAGATGGTGCGCCGTGGGCCACGCAGAGACTGAAAAGTGTGACACTTGGAGTATCAACAGCGTGACTGACGACAGCGCCTCCATTGAGTGCCAGAACGCGCCGACTGTTGAGGAGTGCTTCCAGAAGATTATGGTAAAATAAGAAATAAATATTTTTTTTAGCTACTTTATAGGAGAACTGGTTTCTTAACGTACTTTGTTTGAAACGTCCTGCAGCGCAAGGAGGCAGATGCAATGGCAGTGGACGGAGGACAGGTGTTCACGGCTGGGAAGTGTGGTCTGGCTCCTGCCATGGTGGAGCAGTATCAGCAGGGTATGATGCCTATGAACGAACACAAAGCCTGTATTTTATGGACGCTTTGGTAAATGTGCAATGTTTTCATCTTTTTTTTGTTTGTTTTGTTGTCTCTCTACAGAACTGTGTGGCTCTTCTCCAGGTACTGGAACTGTCTCTGTTTAATAGTTCTATCAACACACTATTTCAAAGCAGTGTAGTCCCTGTAACTATTTCAGGATCTAAGTCTGCTTGGCTAGTGTCGATGATCTAAGAACAATTCTGAGGGGAAAAAGCTGAAGCATTATCTGTTTAAAGTGCCTTGGAAAAGCATTTTTTTTTTTTTTACATTTTGTAAAGGTCTAATAAATTCGAGCATGTTTATATTGGTAAATCATTTGATAAACCAACACAACTGTGAAGCGGATGGTAAAAAGTAACCTTTTCTAAATATTAAAGTGGGGCACACATACTGTTCAGTGTGTCCCACTGAGTCAAAATTTTCTAGAACTGCCTTTTACTTGAGTAGCAGCTCTCAAATATGTCTTTACCAGCTTTTTACATCTAGAGATTGAATTTTTTTTTGCCCATTTTCTTTGCAAATGAGCTCAAGCCCAGTCATGCCAATGGGTCAACCCCTTTTGTGCTTATGATCCTGTTCCTGTTGAAAAATCTCCTCGGTGTGATGCTGCCACTGCCATGCTTCACTGAGGAGATACGAAATTATATGCTCCAATGTACCCCGTCATTGTTGGAGGCTTTAGACCCCAATAATAATACATTTATATAAATAATACATTTCTATGCTTGCCACACTTCTAAGTTTTTTATTAGTGAATATATATATATATATATATAATTTTCTTTCTATTTCCCAATCATGCAACATTGTGTTGGTTTATCACATAAAAGCCTAACAAAATCCACTGAGGCTTTTGCTGTCCGCTTTACAAAAATGTTAGAGTACAAGGGGTATGAAAACTTTTGCAAGGCAACATATTACAAGAAAAGAAGCTTTTTCACAGACTGATAGAGGTTATTTGAGGAGGTCATTTAAAAACTATCTAAATTTTTTTCCTCGCATTGGCCGCCACCAAAAGCATCATGGAATAAATCCTAGATTTGCCATCTTGCTATTGTCTTCTCTATTTAAAACAAATCTTTCAGATTTCCTTGCTATAACCCTTCTACTTCTGATTTCACAGCCACAGCCTCCTCTTATTATGCCGTCGCCGTGGTGAAGAAGTCTTCAGGGGTGACCTGGGCCAACCTGAAGGGAAAGAAATCCTGCCACACAGGCGTGGGCAGGACAGCGGGCTGGAACATCCCCATGGGGCTGATCTATGCGCAGACCAAAGACTGCAACTTTGGTGAGTGACCGACCGTCCACTTGAAAAAGCAAATGCAATACGGAAAGATTACATGGCATTTAAATACCAGGGTAAAAAATTGGTTTTATTACAAGACAATACATTTTTTTTACCATCTTAAGACTTAAAATGAACCCTTTCTTGAAAGGCTTTCAGTCCGACTGATGGACGATGCTCTGCTTCTCCGCAGCTAATTTCTTCAGCAGCGGTTGCGCCCCTGGATCCGAAGCCACCTCTCCATTCTGCCGTGAGTGTAAAGGGAGCGGCAAAGCCGTGGGAGATGAAGCCAAGTGCAAAGCCACTGCAGAGGAGCAGTACTACGGTTATGCTGGAGCTTTCAGGTACCTTAAGATGCAACAGTGACCGGGCGTAACACCGTAGGTCTTTGGGATATTTTGACCATGCAGACAGAGTTGTTTAAATGCGTCGTTTCAAAATTACACAGCTAATTTAGAAGGGGTTGCAGAGGTCACATAAGAATATGTGTTGCAATATGCTTATCCCACTGACCTTCTCTCAACACTATAAATTGAACACATGGTGGCTTTTAGCACAGGCAAAATGGCTCGTTCTGCAGGGGCTCTTCTTCTGTCACAACCATTAAAATAATTAAACAAAATGATTAGCTGCCACCCAGAATTACTCTTTCATAACTTATTAACTGCTACAAACTTGTTCAATTAAAGGGCTGTTTCGCTGACGTTTAAGGACTCTGGATTACATCTGATCCTATCTAGGTCAAAGTTTGAAATAAATTGACAGTTGTGGGGCTGGATTTTTCGACCCTGAACAAAAATTTATTGAAACACAATTTGGGATTCACAAAACCTTCTTCATATACTTTTTCCCTGCTTCATTAGCCACCAGGGCCACCTTAGATTAAGGCGAGCATAAAATGTAGAAATATATGTATTTCTACATAAGAATAAAGGGTGGAAAAGAAATCCTTTGGAAATCGGTCTTTCAGAAAAGACTTACTTTTTTGTAACATCAATTATGGCCTGTTGTTACAGGTGTCTGGTGGAGGGTGCTGGTGATGTTGCTTTCATTAAACACTCGATCGTTGGCGAAAACAGCGATGGTAAGAGACCTGATTTTACACCACCTCTTTCCTGAATCGTTGGCTCGTGAATGACAGCATCCGTCTAACCTGCGTGTGATTTTTCTCTCCTAAAAGGTAACGGTCCGGATTGGGCTCGTGGCGTGAATTCTGCCGACTACCAGTTGATCTGCCCTGGAAAAGATCCGGTGCCAATCAGTGAATTTGCCTCCTGCCACTTGGCTTCTGTCCCGGCACACGCTGTGGTAACTCGCCCTGAGATCCGTGACAGAGTGGTCCGCGTTCTCCAGGACCAGCAGGTCAGTGAGAGACTTTAAAGGCGGTTTGAGCTTTTGTTCATATCTACAGGCCTGAAAATGTTAGTCTTCACATTATGAGCTAAAAAAAGAATAGAATAGATAAAAATATTCACCGAATATTTAATATTGCCGCATTCTAATAATAATAATAATAATAAAAATAATTAGCACTTGCAAAATGCTGTTTTTTCTTTTATTGGTTACTCGAATCTGCATTCGGCATTTTGATTGTGGAGTCACAATAAAGATTAATTTAAAGCAAATAATCCGCTTAAAAAAATATATCTGCCTATAAATTTTCCGACAGCAAAAAAAAAAAAAAGTATTCTGTTTGATCATAGAAAAATAAAATTAGATATTCAGACTTCATATGGCTCCCTATACAGTATTAACTACTTTGTTCCAACGTTTGGATATGTATATATTGCTTAAGTCTGTTTTCATTAATTTGAAATTTTAACTAGAAAACAATTTTACCGATCCGCTGTACCGATCCGTTGTGGTGAAGAGAGAGCTGAGCCAAAAGGCGAAGCTCTCGATTTACCGGTCGATCTACGTTCCTACCCTCATCTATGGTCACGAGCTTTGGGTAGTGACCGAAAGAACGAGATCCCGGATACAAGCGGCTGAAATGAGTTTTCTCCGTAGTGTGTCTGGGCTCTCCCTTAGAGATAGGGTGAGGAGCTCAGTCATCCGGGGAGGACTCAGAGTAGAGCCGCTGCTCCTCCACGTCGAGAGGAGCCAGTTGAGGTGGCTCGGGCATCTGGGCAGGATGCCTCCTGGACGCCTCCCTGGTGAGGTGTTCCGGGCACGTCCCACCGGGAGGAGGCCCAGGGGAAGACCCAGGACACGCTGGAGGGACTATGTCTCTGGGACCTGGGAACGCCTTGGGATTCCCCCAGAGGAGCTGGCCCAAGTGGCCGGGGAGAGGGACGTCTGGGCCTCCCTACTGAAGCTGCTACCCCCGCGACCCGACCCCGGATAAGCGGAAGAAGACGGACGGACGGACGGAACTAGAAAACAAAAATCTGACTTGCAACTTTTACCAATTATCTACATTGGAGTACATGAGTGTTGAAAGAGAATCTCTTCTATCCTCAGTAACAGGTTGTTTGACCTTGCTTAAAGCAGAATACGGATCACAAAGCTTAATCTACAGCTCCCTCGCCAGTGATTACCATACAACGTCCGTTACAATACAAAGCTGATCAAAAACTACATTCCTCGTGACCCATAAATAAAACCCCAACAAATGTACTTTCTTTACAGACCAAGTTCGGAGCCAGTGCCGGTGATTCCACGTTCAAAATGTTCCAGTCCACCAGTGGAAAGAACCTCCTCTTCAAGGACTCAACCAAATGCCTCCAGGAAATTCCAGCTGGAAGATCTTATGAGCAGTTTTTGGGACCGGAGTACATGTCTGCCATGGCCTCGCTCAGAGCCTGCAGTGACACTGCTTCAGGTTTGTGCAACCCTAAATTACACTGAAACTAGTAGGACCACAGTTTATTAACAAAAAAGGTTTTTTCTCCCACCAGATCTGGAGAAATCTTGCACTTTCCATACCTGCCAGCAACCCTAAAAGTGTCCTGGACAGTTCTCCACCTAAGTTGGCCAACAGTGATTCAACTACACTTCCGACACACTCAACCCTCTAAATCCCATTGCTTTAATCAAACCGATCTTGTTGCCTGTTTTTATACGCAATCAGCACGGAGTTTTTACAAAATTCAAATCAATAATCATGTAACCCTGTTGTTCTATGTATTGTGACTCTACTTGTAAAAATAAACAAAACAAAATCACACTTCCAACATTATTGGACCAACTTTGCTTTTTCCAGTGTCTGACTTTTCCCAAATAAAATCTCTCAAAAGTTTTCTTTCTGGTCTGTGGGGGTCTCTGTTTTACACTAAGAACTATAGATGTGTTAACGTATTTTCTCATTACTGACTCAAACATACGTGCACTTTTAATAATCCTTTAGCGAGTTTTACTACATTCACAAGTCAGCCTCTGGGATATTTGTGCTTGTCCATGCTCCATAAATTTTCCCATGATCAAGGTTGGAGCTTTAGGAAAGCCATTCCAGAGGCTTATTGTTAGACAGTTTTATTCCTACTAGACAACAGTTGGTTGTGTTTGGGATAATTGTCCAGTTGAGTTGGAACAGCCAACTGTGTCCCAGTATCACCCTTCAACCTGTTGAGTATTTGTATGTTTATCTATTTTTATATACTCAACAATGCTTTACAATTGGTAGTGTAGTTCCTTCCCTTAACTCCTCAAAATGGCGACATTTCCATCTTGTTGGACCACAAATATTTCCTCTAGAAGCTATTTGAATTGTGCAAATGAACAGAGGTCAATTCTAATAGAGTTTGAAGGTACTGATTACGAAACAAGATCCATATTTTTTAGCTCGTGCATTTCATTGCTTTACTGAGGTACAGAATACAGCCTTCGCTGTGGCACTATGACGTTGACGTTTGTGCTCCATCATTTTTTTGTGACCTGCCTGGAGCTTGTTTGTGATTTGTTCCTGAATATTTTCAACAAATTCCTTTGGCTGAATTTTTGCGTCTTCTTCCAGACCACGGCAAAATGGTGACACATCCATAAACCTGCACGGAAACACGGTTGTTTCGATTTATATTCCTAGTACCTGCAGCTGTTTAGCAAAAGCTTTAAAACAATTAACCACCACCTTTTAGGTTCTCTCATCAGCCCAAGCTGGGAGTCTGTTTTACTTTAGCTTGGTTCAGTGTTCTGAGTAATTTATTAGTTATTAGGCGTTTAGCCTTGAAGTACATTCTAGAAACTTTTTGTAACTTTTCAAACGATTTAGGTGAACGCATGAGCAAACAATTGCATACAGAATTAAATCACCATCCACAAAAATTTAATTGAGGTGTTTCAATCACTTCCATGTCCTCAGGTTCATAAAATCCAGCGGGTAGACACTCTAATTCTACAAAACCTTTGTGAAAGACTTGGTGGCTTTCATGGGCTCAGTGAACTGCAGTGGTGCCTTAGTAGGATGCAATAAGTTCAGTGATGAAAGTTACTCAAAACTGCATAATAAACAGTCAATTGGTTGCTGTATTATAACAACATGGAAGTAATTGTACACAACGTGGAACGCCACAGAAAGATACAGAATGTGTCAGCAGATTATGGTGACGTTGGTGAGGGTTGCTCTTCGTGAGTTGGGCTTGTCCTCTTAGTTAAAGTGAAAGGAAACCTCAGTGCTTCTGTCCACCAAGTAGGTCCCTTCCTGTTCCAGCATGACAGCAAATCGGATGCTGAAGAATATTTACTCCATCTTAAAATTGTAACTGTGCACTCCACTATTACAATACTGACTGAAACTACAATGTTGAGCCTAATTTAGCTTACGTAAATTGGCACAGTGCAGTAGCAAGTGAAATTCTGTAACAATGTACGCGTTTAGGCCACTTTTTCTTTCTGAAAGTCAGGTTTTTCCAGTCTGTGTCAGACGGTATGCTATGCACTCCTCTCCTGACATCCTCTGAAAGACACTTCTCCTTATTTGTGCATAACAAAGCACTGAAGCATACAGGAATGTAAGAGACACATAAATAAATACACATATTTAAAGTATGCTGTTATTATCACTGTTATTATTGTTTATTAATAATTGTATTAGTGCTTTATTTATACTGCAAATAATGGATAAATTGTATAAAAATACGAGAAACAAATCAGTAATAGGCATATCCATTAACAGAAAATGTAAACATGGCATAATACAGAAATATATGCAACAATAAAGCAGAACATTTTTATTTTGAAGGATATTGTGCTCTTATTTATATCTTCTGTCATGTTTTGCAGTTTCAGTCCTCCAAATTTCAGCAAATTGGAGAACATGTAATTTAATGACACTTTGTTGGATTTTATCAGTAGCTGTATCGCTGCCATAATTATAATTATCTTTATTAATCTGATTTTAATGAGATGTAGCATGTGGTGTCTCATAATAAAATGTATGTTTTAATGCCAATTTTAACATGATTTCTGTTTACTCACCATTAAATTGTTATTATTAAATAATAATAATAATAATAATAATTATTATTATTATTATTATAACAATTATCGTTGTTGTTCTTATTACTATTAATGGTGTAATATTTTGTGGAATTTTGTGTTGTATGTGGGTTTTCCAAAAAGAAGGGGTTAAAAACGACTGATTACAAAAAAAGAGACATGCTATTATTTTTTGTGGTCAGCCATATATATATATATATATATATATATATATATATATATATATATATATATATATATATATATATATATATATGAAGAGTTCATTTGCAAAAACAGATGACTCCGTTTTTAGCCAAAAAACTAAAATGTAAGTGGGGGGGGGGGGGGTCCTTTTAGTAAAGGTGTATTTTTGAGATGCCATTATTTTGTTATTTCACTGTTACTTGATCAAATTCACCCGGTAGGTTAGTTTGACTGGTATCACCTTAACTAAATAAAGAAAAAGTATGTTTTTTTTTGTTGTTTTTTTTTTTAATTATAAAAGCGGAGTTATCTGTTTTAGCAAATGAACTCTTCATTTATATATCATACAATCTGTGGTTGGTTTTCGTACTTTTTCTCCATTGTGTGACGCTCCAGCGTCACGTGACCAAGGAACCGGCATCAAATTGTAATTTCCCCGGAACTTACCCATGCGACTTGGAGGTGCACCGGCTCCGTAGAGCACAAACATCGCACTATGGCCTCTCTCTGAGCCTGGTCGGACGAGAGAGAGTACAAATCTAACCGGCAATCCGTCACCATCGACGCCTTGATCATGGACCTCCAGTCCAGAGGCCTATCTGGGAGTCATCGCAATCATCAATAGCACTCCCGAAGAGCGATATTACATCTATTTTTTAAAAACCACTGTCACTTTTGAACATCCTGGGATTTAAAACCGAAGTGAGCACTCACCCCCATCTGCCGGTTAGCCAACTAGTTCGCTAAAGTCAACAGCCAAGAAGGGCTTCACTCGTCTGTTGGAACAAAGATCAAGCAAACAAAACTTTTTTTTTTTTATTACTACCAGAAGACTGACCAGAGGCTGACACCCCAAGGTCCCAATTTTACAACCCTGTCACTGTTGGTACCTGGTAAGAACTAGGCCGGTTAGCCTTGTTGACGCTAGCTTTGGGTGCACTCGGGCTAGGCATTAATTTCGTCAAAGGCATGCAGGTTGAGCAGGCCTCGCCGGGCTGTCAGTCCACACGCGTGGATGGCGAGCAGACGAGCGCCGCTTTATTTGACCAGAAAACCCTTCGGAATCAGTTCAGTGTAGCATTATATATATATATATATATTTTAAGAAAAACATTTATTAATCTGCTGCTTATACTTGAGGCTGTTAGCGGCGTTTAGCCTGAAAGTTCATCAGAGGTTAGCCGAAATGACAGTTGGTGGCTAATCTCGACCCGGTCTCCCGTTATTATCGGTTGCTTGTTACATCGATGTGGTGTAAAAAACAAACAAATAAAACAAAAAAACTTTTTTATTGTGTGGCCAGACAGCGCCTTTAATTTAAAGCCCTGTTTTGCGCTAAATAAAAACCCGGCAAGGCCGCTATCCGCTAAGGGCACGGCTGAAGGATAGAGCTGGCCGGCTCGGTTTGATCGTGGAGCCTGTTGGGCCTGTGTTTGATTTGCTCATATGGCTGTCAGGGCTAAAATGCTAGCTGACGTCCCCCGTCCCCCCCAACAATAGCTTCGCCACTATAGAACGTGTCAGTCCACCGCTGACGGAGAACACGTTGTTTCCCGTTCTCGCGATTTCCCCCCCTAGTCCTCCAAAGGAAAGAAAAAAAAAACGTGTCCATGCCCGTTAGTAGCAGATGCTAAATTGAACGCCATGTACTCCGGGCTGAAATGCGGAGCGAGCCACGTCGCGTTAACTGCAGAAAATGTCTGTGGTAGCGGGACACGTAACATTAGCGCGCAGGCTGGTGGGCTCTGCGATTTACGAGCGGCTGCCACGCTAGCGAGGTCGGTGAAATTCACGGTTGCCCTCCTCTCATCTCCCCTCCCCTATTAGACGTGACCATGTTTTCGTTGAGCCATCTTTTTTTTTTAATCACGGTCCAGCCATCACCGCGAGCCGCACCACCATATGGTAGCATTGTGGCTTAGGAAGCCCCACAGCATGGCACTAGCTAACCGGCTAACGACGGTTCCTGTGTCAAAAAACGTCACGTCGTCTTTTTTTTTTTTTCCCCTTTTCTTCTGCAGTGTCCCTTCGTGTTGCTGTAGGACAAACTAAAAAAAAAAAAGGTTTTCTATTAAAGTTTCATCGCATACTCGCTGCCATTTATCGCGTTAACATCGAGCGCGTGCAGCTTATTTCGCTCGCACATGGACCCAGAACAACACTGGTGCCACGGGCAGCGAGCGCACTTTGACCTGAGGTATCCATTTTCTCAAACTTAGTGAAAATTAGAACTGTCCGAGGGTATTTTTGAGCATTTAAATCTAAGGTATTCAAACTCGTTGCCCCACACCTGTCAGTATTTTTGTCCCCACACTTGCCATGGCATGGCCTATTTCAGTTGTTGTTTTCTTTTTCCGTCACGTTTTGGACGGTCAGCACCTAAATGTGTTTATTTCTTTGACTTTTAAACTGCTGTTTATGCTTTAGATACAACATGCAAGCGTGTGGGTGGTGGTGTTGGTTTTTTATCTCTTGGCCACACCCTCCCTTGCTTTAATGGTTGGTGCCACACTTACAGATGTGTCCATACAGCTGTGTTCCTGCCCCCGGTGTTGCAGCAAAAATCTGTTTAGGCAACACATGTGTCGCGCCCGTGTCTTGGGATTATTCAGTTAAAGTCGTTTTTTATTTTTCGCAATATGTGGTATGGCTGGAGTGGAAACGCAACTTGGGACGCTGTCGTTCCTTAATATTGTTTTCTTCTTCTTCTTCTTCTCTACAGAGGCTGGCAACATACAGCCACCCTGATGCAGACCTCTAAAAGAACGTGAAATGAACAAACCACCACAACCTATAACGGGACCCACCTCTGTCCCAAATCCCTCCCCATCCCCCGGACTGACACAGGTGAGGCCTGTTTTCCTCAGGTAGCTTCTGTCGATTTGGATAGATCGGAGTCCTGTATCATTTTTTTTCTCTCTCTCCCTCTCAAGGCTGCTTACGGCCCCGGACAGCCGCCCTCTCTCGTTTTTGCCACGCCGCCACAAATGAACTCCGCACAGCAGCCCAGACAGGTATTCTTTCGTGCCGCTTGGGGTTTTTGGGGTTAAACGCGTGCCGCGTCGGAAGTCTTTCCTGCTCTTTCGCTTTGATTTCCGACACGGCTTCTTCGGCTGCAATGCTTGGGCTCAGTGTCTGCCGTTAAAAGCCTTGAATGTCTGTCGTGACCTCTTTGCTCTTCTCTGCTGTCCTCCCAGTTTGCTACAGGGCCTCGTACTTTACACCAACAGGTACTAACTCTCCTCTCTTTGTCCCTATATACACCCTCCCTCCCCGTGCCGTTAATATGATGCATGTTCTCACTACTGTATTTTCACAGATTACATAACACCTTTAGTTTTTAGTCTTTAGGTTCTGTTTATTTATTTATTTTTTTTACGCCCATATTTAATTTCTTAAAATGTATTGCTTCACACCAGATACGGTAACAATTGTTTAAAAGCAGGCGCCTGAATTATTTTACTTGCTGTTCGTCAATCTTTTTTTTTTTTTTTTAAACATTCTTAATACTAGCATTTAAAAACTGATTATTTTTTTTCCATTTGCAAAAAAAAAAAGAAGCCCACTTAGATTTTCTGGCATAAAACCCAGCAGCAATGTATTCTCTACTGCAATAGAGAATACATCTTCTAAGTGATTAGCATTATGAAGGATTGCCCTGTTGGTTTAAATGAAATTGCCTGTGATGTTGATCTCTGGTTCGAATGGGTTGCAGAGATGAACAGAAACCAAATTCACCAATCTTCTGCTTCTGTGTTCTCTTTCAAACGAAGCGGCAGTTTCATGTCGATGTAAGTTTTGCTTACGTAACCGAAGCGTGTAAGATCGAGATGATTGTTTTGGGATTCCTCTTTTAATGACAGGTTGTAGGTCGGCATGCAAGAGTCACTGCCTGTAAAAACCTTTTTAGACGTTACGTAAATCAGATTCACTTAACACTCTGTGTGTAATCTGTGTGGAATTAGTAATTCTGATATCCTTTTACATTGCATATACATTCGTCGACTTTTGAATCGTCCTCTGCAGGTCTCTTAGTACGTCTTTCTTTAAAATACTGCAAGCAAGCCCGCCTGGATGGCCAGCCGTAATCTGTTTCGAACACTTCATTTTTGTTAAAATATTTCTAATCCTTTCAAAATGAGAATAAAAATTGGTTGTGCAGGTGGGCTTCCTTGATTGTTCGTAGACCCAGATAAATGTTAGTTTAGTAACCTGGTTTCAGTGCGTGCCACTAAACTGGGTCTGTTCAATGGTGTCGGGGATTTTTGATTATTCATTCCACTACAATCGAAGCTCAAAAGCGTTGACATCAGGAAGTTCAGCTGTAATGGCCGACTGATAAAGTAGAAAACTTCTCCCAATCAGTGCTCCGTCTGCCACGACTCCTCCTCGCTGTCTTTCCCAGCTATTAAAAGATGCCAAGTTTGATCAAATACAACTCTAAAGTAATTCAATTTAATAAAAAAAACAACAACCTTTAGGCAAAATCTTTGAATTTATTTCATAACTTCATATAGTTCAACCAGATCACTTTCTTCCACGCGTTGTCGTGTGTTTCACTGGGGATGGTTTTTGAGGTTGCACAACATGCTTGTTTAAAAGAATCAGTAGTTCACTTTTTGAAATAAACAGTAGTAAACGGTGACGCTTTATCTACAAAGGCCAGAACTATTTTACCATAGAAACAGTATAGTGAGACAGAGGAGACCTTGGCGGTGAAAGTAAGTTTCATTGTAACGAAGTTGAGATATTCCTCTAAAGGAGTTGGGGCACTTCCACCTCCCCAGCTCAGAGTATATCTAGGACAAGCTTGCCCGTAATTGTTGTCAAAGACAAGGGAGCAAAAACATTCAGTTTTGATATTTCTATCTAAACTGTGCTGATATAAAATAGATTCCATTCGTACCTTTTAGGTGAGTCCCCTTGAAACACGAGGTCTCATTTTCAGGTACCTTGGCTGTGCTAAGATGTAAAAGCTTCCAGATGGCTGAACAGTAAACGGTAGCACCGTCCTGGTGACGAGGAGGAGGAAGAGGAGGAGGCGGCGGGGCTCCTTCTGTTGAAGGAAGCGTGCCTTTATCAGAGGACTTAATTCGTCTGGGAATTATTTGATAGTCTCAGCCCAACTGGTGGTACAATTTCAAGTAAAGAAAAGCAACGAGGTGCAATGGAGATGAACGATTACATCAGAAAGTTGAAAGCTGACGGGGGGGGTAATGCGTTCTAAAACAAACGAATGTTGTAGCGTTTTTTACAGCGGTTTCTGCATGTGCCTGCAGTCCTTGGAATGATTGCTACACCCAGATTATGGGCCCGGGGGGGGGGGGGGGGGTCGTTTCTACAGAGTTGCATGTGCATCTATGATAGTTTAAACCAAATGTTTCACGGCTTTGGGGACGCACCGCTGCCTGTCTCACCCCTCACTTGTTAAGTTTTTATCTTTTTTGCACTATCCACCTTCCTCGTTGTCTCCAGTCCTCACTTTCTCCTTAATCTCACTCCCTCTCTTGCTCTCTGCTCATGTGTTGTGCGGCTGAAGGGTGGATACAGAGCGTTGCAGGTAACCGCTTTTCTCTTCGTCTCGTTTGCCCCCCCCCCCTTCTAACTTGGATAACCTCAGTGTGACAGGGACTGCATGCACAGTGTAGATTGGATGCGGAAAGCCTCAACCTGATGTAGAAATTGTCAGATGCTGTAAGTGCAGCGCTCCCCATTGAGGTTATGTGCGTGCGTCCGGCCGGGACACGCGCACCAACCAGACAAACACTCCCCACCATGTGAATAAATGGGCTGGACGTAGTCGGGGGATGTGTTTGAGGCGCGCCGAGCAAGCGTTTCTCACCTCTCCTCTTCTCCCTCGCCTCTGCTGTAGAGTTACTATCCGAGTCGAGCCACGATGGCCGCCAGCGCTCCTCGGGTGCAGACCAGCAGCGGCCCCCGGCCCGTCGCGCCTACGCACGTCTACTCTCCCAGCTCCCAGATGATGATGATCCCCCAGCAGCAGCTGCCCTTCGGCGGCTCCCAGGGCTACTTTATCCCACCCGGACAGGTTGGTTCATCGGCACTGTGGGGAGGTGGTCTTGTTCCGTCGCCAGATGTGCAAAAGCAATTTTTATATTGGTGTTTAGCTTCAACTTGAACAAAACCTACAAAATTCTATTATTTATAATCAACGATTTAACGCTAAAGAAAAGACGTTTTGGTACAGAATGTAAAAAATAACTAAAAAAAGTCCAACATGGGTGTTCAGCTGTTTGGACACCCATGATTTATTCAACTGAAGGTGGTCAACATAACTTAAAGCTGTGTCACAGCAGGTACAACATGTTTTTAAAGGATATTTTCTCGTTTTAAACCTCACGTAGTCCGACGTTGACGTGACCGAGCACCATGTGGAGATGAACGCACCTGAGGCCTCCAGAAAGAAGCCTAAGGGCTTTAAAGAGGTCTTTAACTGAAAGGGGTGTCGGCCCTTCCCTTGGACAGAAAAATGTTTTAACACTAGGAGACATTTAGTGAAGGTTCTGTCATCCAGGTCATGATCAATCAAAAAACTGGACTTCTGTTCTGAAGCTGAAGACGTTTCGCTTCCCATCCAGGAAGCTTTGTCAGTTCAAAATGTCTGGAGTCCCAAGCTTTATAGGCCTGCTGTTGAGGGACCATTAAGCTTAGATTCACATGTAGATTGACCTGGAAGTGATCACCCCCTCACAATGGAGAGTCGTTGGGTTCGTCGTTGGCCTCGCTCACAGGAGCGATGTTGTGGTCATGTGCATGGAGGTGTGAATGGGGGTGAAACTTGGCAGGAACCAAACCTATTGCTGTGTTGTAGGTTCCTGAAAGTTGAAACCTGAGCCGCCCTCCTCTGTTTGAGTAGAAGACATTTAAAGCAACGAGCTGGCCCTTTGCTTCCTAAGAAAAGCACCAAGGCCAGATGGAGGTTTGCTACCAGGAATAATGTTTTTACCGATGGGTCTAAAATGCAAGTCTTTATGAGACGGTGGATGCGGTTTACAGGTGAAGAACCTCAAACCGTCCGGCGCAGCTAGAAGCGTCGTGGTTTGTAGTATGAAGACCCGGTCAGCTCGCCGCCATGTCATCTGCCGCTCTGGGTCCTGAGCTGGGTCCCGCAAGCTGACAATGACCCAATCGTTCTGGTAAAGCCATCCGGGCTCAACTGAAAACCAAGAATGGACGCGCCGGTCCTAATGATTCAAAACGGGCTGGACATGCGAGGAACCCCTCAGACGGCAGCTGAAAGTGACGAGGGGCGTCTTACTGAAGTGTTTTTTTTTTTAGGGGAAATGGGGAAACGCAAACTAATGGGGCGGTTTTGTCCTTTAAATCAACATAAACACAATTATTTTTTTGTCTTTTTAAGGGAAACAAGATTAGCTTTTGTTAATTTAGTGCAATTAAAACCACATTTTTCCAGAGAGAATCAAGATTTGCAAATTTTATAAGCTCTAAAATCTTAATGGGGACCACATGTGGTCCTCAGGGGCTCCCTGGTGCCTTTTATTTCACTTCCTTACACCCAATGTTTTTGTAATTCTTTCATAAGATTTATGTATTGATTATATCTTATCAAAATATACCCAAAAATAAATGTTTTATGTAGTTAAAAAAATGTAACCAGTTTTAACGCTGATCCAATGGAATGCCGTATGTCAGCAGCTTTAATGACACTTTTTCTGAGGATTTGGCTGTCGTGTTTCTAAGCGATGCTCGTCTCTGTTTCTGCAGTACCGTACTCAGTACATACCTCAGACCCAACAGTATCCTGTGACCAGCAGCACAGGCTTCTATACCGGGACGAGCCCTGCAGAATACTCTCCTTATGGTAAGGCTTTTACCCCGAGGCCACCAGCAGCAACCAAGCACAACCTTCAGTCTTACCATTGAAGGGTGGAATCAGAAACACCACACCCCCCCCCCAAAATGATCTGCGTTGTGTATGTGTGTGTGTAGCTGTTGTGTAGAAGCTGTCCCTGCTTATTCTTAGGGGTTTTGCTTGGTTGTGTTTAGCCATCTCTGACGCGTCTGTGTCATAATACTGCTCTAAGTGTTACCGTGCCAGTTGCATGCGGTCTGGCTTGATTCTGCTTTGGTCTGTTTTTCTCTATCTGCAGCCACCTGACACTTTCTTTTAGGTCCCATGAAATGACTTTAGAGCTCACGTTTCCCATGAGTCTACTGTACATGCCCAAGGTTGGTTGAGTGGCGTCTAAATCTGTCAGGAACCAAATTGAAATAATACTCATATGGTTGGGGGAAAAACCGGAACCATACTTTTTATTATTATTATTTTTTTTTAAGGTTACAACAAGCTTCAGAACCATGATCCAAACATCTCAGGCCTTTAAGTAAACATATATATTGATTCCCTTTCTTCTATTATACCTGATAAGTGAGCTTGGGTTAGCATGAGATTTACATGATATGGTGACATGCAGTAAAACATAACCCCACTTTCACTGTATTCTGGTTTTAACAAATATTTAAAGCTAAAGTGTTTAACCTAATCCAGTTTCTTCGATTTTAAAAGCAACAAATGATTATTTAAGTGTTAGCTTAAACACTAGGTTGTTTTAAAATGTGTCCTTGCTCTTTGAAGCCTTAAATTAACGAAAAGCCAAACGCTAAATATAAGATAAGATGAGATAAGAAGATAAGATAAGAAATTCACATGTCACATCATTTTTAAACTAGACTTGAGTATTGCTAGAAAGGTTACCGATGTTTACCATTTTCAAGCTGGTATATTTTACAATTGGCCCTTAAAAACAAGAAACTAGAGGTCCCGACAGTTTGGCGAGGCTCAACTAATTTGTTGCAGATCAGTTGACGATGGCGTCCTCCTCGTTTTCATGTGACGTGAGCCCAACCAGGAAAAAAAAGCGAATAATCAGGTGGTCTGCACAGGCGACTGCTAAACCCTAGAAACTAAAAGCAGCTGCTTCCTCCAATTTTGAATAATTGTGTTCACACTTTTATCAGGCTAGTCCAGCCGCCGCGTCGCTCGGCGAACAGAGACGCTCCAGTGAGCAGCCGACGGCGGCGTTGTTCATTTCATGGGACCTTCTTAACACCCTGCTTCCTCTGGATCCTCTCAATAACTCATACGGCATCTGTCTCTTCCTTGCCCTCTCTTCTCCTTTCCACCTCCTGCTCCTCACTCCCCCCCCCTCTCTCCCTCCCCTCCCCCTCCCCTTGCTGCGTTGGTTCAGAGCCCTCTCTTGCTGCGCGGGAGAGGCGGGGTGGCGGGGGGAGAGGGGGCGGGCGAGAGAACGGCCGTCTCTCTCTCCACGGCGCTCCTCTCGCCTCCCAGCGCTACCCCGGTGAGTAGTGTGTGCGCGCGCTTGTGGTCAGCTAGCTTCAGTGGCAACAATCCGTGGCGCTTCCCGTCTCTGATCACGTCCTACGTGTTTGTTTTTTTTTGGCAAGCCGTAGAGTTGTCTCTGTCATCGGGGAAAAAGATGAACGGCGATGGGTAGAAAACGGAAAAGCAGCTTTGCTAGAACAAGGCCATGTGATAAAAGGGCTCCAAGTATCTAATGCATGCATATTAGTGTTTCTCTGTCCTAATCCATGCTTTTTTTTTCCTGTTTTTCTTACTGTACAGTTTTATTAAATGAGTTTTTAATGATGCTGAATAAGTTGCACTTTGACATCTGCTTAACGACCGTAAATGTACCCGTTGTTGTCCGAGCAGCTGGAACCTACTACCCAGCCCAGCCGCAGTACCCGCCATCCGTACAGCCGGCGCCGGTGATGATCAACCCGCAGCAACAAGCCCCGCCCCCCCAGCAAGCGCCCGCGCAGCCGCAGGGCCCGCCGAAGCGGGAGCGCAGACAGGTAGCGTCTCCCAACAAAGGGCCAGCAGGGCCTCCGTAGAAAGGAGGGAGAGCGTATTGTTTTTGTCCGTGTGGAACCTTCTTTATTAACCTGGAAATGGCAGCGGTGCCGCTGGGTGGCAACAATGGGCGGCTGCACCCCCGCTGGTGTTTTATGGGGTCGACGCATTCTGAGACACAACGTTAATGTTCTGTTTCTTCCCCGTCCGCCAGATAACGATACGAGACCCCAACCAAGGGGGGCGGGACATCACGAAGGAGATCATGTCAGGTGGAAGGTCTACCACAGCGGCGACTCCCCCGCAGGTGAGTTCAGAACGTCGGCTCTCTGTTAGAGAACCGGTGCTTCGTAAACAATAACCCCGGTTTACAGTTAAAACGTCTCTCTCTTCATCACTAGTGAGCTACAAATGCGTGTCCGTGACTAAAACGAGTCACAGCATGTCCTTTTACTACAGGTGTGCTGTAGTCACAAACCAGCAGATTACTACAGAGATGTTCTCCTTAGTTTCATTTTGTCATTTGTGTCACACTTCACGTTCGCTTTAATATTGATTTTTAGCGTCACCTCGGAGCTCCATGTGTGAAAATCCATTAGTGCCCATCTGGAGCTCTTACCGCGCTGAACCAACCCCCTAAACTAGATGAGGCGAGTTTCTTGGTTAAATACATCAAACATGAGCACAGCTCATTTTTCAATTGTCAAGTTTTCCTTTTTTTTCCTGATTTCCTGAACATTAATCAGTATTCCTGTTATCTGTAGTTATTAATGGGAGCTATGTGAAACTATAGCTTCATAATGAGCTGCTTGTGATATCTCTTAAAGCTATTTTTTTTTTCCTGAAATTGGTCGAAAGTGAAAGTTATCGTCTACATTAGCTCTCCGTCTAACTTGCCTCAGGTTTACAGCAGCAGCAGATCCTGGTTGTTCTAGCAAAGCGAATCTTCGGTTCATGAGTCTAGTTCTTTCTAAAATGATTCACACAGGCTGATGTGGGGTTTAAAGTAATCTATTGGCGTTAACCAACGTGTTTGTTCTGACTGGAAGTAATATATAATATTTTTCAGCCAGAGTCCTGACCTGAATCTGTGGAAGGAGCTAAATATCAGGGTGATTAGAGACTCGCAAATCAGAGCCAAAGATGTGGAGACTTTTATTTTTAAAGTGAAATCTTGAGTTTCATGACGAAGCACTCTGGGAAAGTCTTTGCAAATTACTCCAGATAAATTTCTGTTGACGCTAAAAAGAACATTGATGCAGAATGTGAAGTCCTGAGTACGAGCCGGACCTTTACACAAGGTTCGTGTTCAGTTGAAGAAAGAGTTTTTCCTCTCCACTTTTCATTTGTTATTCCCCAAATATTCCTCTTAGACTAAACGGAGCAACCTGTGTTCTCTGGGCATTTTAAAACAGGTTGGCTCCTTTTCCAAATGCAATTGCAAGTTCTGTTTATTACCTGATATTTAAAAATCCTTCATGTTTAGTTTTCCACCGGGTCTAGATACGTTCTCCTGTGCTTTAAATCTAACTTCACCAAGATGGGAGGGAAAAAACATAATTTTTAACAACTTCTTGTTGGGGGGGGAAAAATCTAAATTTGACCAGAATTCATGCTGCGACCGCTCTGACATTCCCAGGCTTGGATAACACGCCTCACTAAAACTTAAAAGTGGCTGAGTCTTTTTCCCGCGGTCACAACTTTCCCACCAAACAGCGCTGTAACCAATCAGGGCCCCATAAACGTAGAAGTGGCCGATTCTGGTCACCGGGCAATTTCTCTGTTCACCTCCACTCTGCGGTGTAATGTGACGGTTACGTTTGTGGCCCCGATGCAAACTTTGTCGCATGACGACGCTTCTTATTGGCAAATGAGTTGTTCTGGATGATGACACTGCAAAATAAAGTAAATTAAAAGTAAGTTGGCATGACTGGAGCAGTACAATACTCCAGTTGTAAAGTAAAAATGGAAGATGTGAAGAAGTAGAAATTACTAGTATAAATGGACTGAATTATGCGGTGCCTTACTAAAGTATTCACCCCCTTTGTGTTTTTTTTTAATGTTTTGTTGCCTCACAACCTGGAATTAAAATAGATTGTTTGAAACTTAGCACAGGATCCAATAAAACTGATGTTTTGATCTTTTTTTTCTTGGTACTTTAAAAACACGTTTCTCTCTGATCTCAGGCATCTGGAGCAGAAGTAAGCATCGCCCAGACCAATGGTGAAGTTGTACAGCCTGTTGCTACGGTGACACGAAAAGGTGAGGAAACCTTCCCGAGTTTGATTTTGTAGACCGGTGTGAAATGTCTCTGCCTTTTTATTTATTCCTCTTCGTTCCCGTCTCGCTCTCAACCAGAGGAGCACGCGGAGCCCGCTGCTTCCACTGAAAGCCCTCCACCCGCTGCCCCCGAAAACACGGAGCCCGTAGCGGAGGCCAAACAGGAAGTGATCAGACGGCTCACCCCGCCTGTGGAGTCGGCCGCCCAGCCGGTGGCGACCGCCGCCGCTACCGAGAGACTTTCCCCGTCGATAAAGGAGCGAATGTCTCCGGCTCCCCTCCCGCCAGCGGCTGCAGCTACCAGCGGCGCCGCTGAGGCGGTCGGTAAAGTCGTCGCCGACACGGTCGACGCGCCGGTCAGACCTTCTGCATCACCGGTGCCGCCAGAGACGGCGGTGAAAACGGAGGAGCCGCCGGCTGCCCTGTCCGAAAAGCAAGCCGAACAGGAGGAGGTGAAACCAGAAGTCGTCGAAGCGGAAAAAGAGGAAGAGACGCAGAGCGCCGCGCCGGAGCCCCCCGTTGAAGCTGCAGTAGCTCCTGTGGAGGCCGCGAAGGAGGAGGAGGAGGATGCTGCTGCAGAGCCATCCGGTGACGTCTCCCCGCCCCTCGCCGTACCTCCACCTGCTGCTCCACAGGCCCTCCGCCTGGACCCCAGCTCTGAACCGCTTAGCTCGGCAGAGACTCCCCTCTCCAACGGCCTTCCTCAGGAGGCCGAAGAACTCCCTGCAGACGCACCAGTGACTGACACTACACCCCAGGACAAACCCGACCCCCCTCAATCTCAGGAATCCGCAGCTGTGGCTAAAACAGCACCACCAGCACAGAAAGAGGAGGAGGAGGAGGAGGAGACGACGCGGGAGGAAGAGCCGCCGCCGCAGAAGAAGACAGAAGATGCTCCTCTTGCCTCTGCCAGCTGTCCAGAGGAAACTACTATGCAAGGTAACCAGATGATTCACCTGGATTTCATGTTAATCGGTGTTAAAGCCGAAGGTGCTGAAAGGTGTCGTCCTAAAGCCAGTAGGGGAACGCCTGACCTGTTAGAGGCATCTTCCCCTCTGAGTTCTGGAAGTTTGCGTGTTGAAAGAAGCGCTTGTTAGCGAAGGAACAGCGTTGTCAGTGGTGCCTGCCTGTTTGGATCGCACACACAGCAGCGATTATAGGTGTTTAATTAGACACGTTCATTTCATTCCCCTCACCGCCTATTGCTGTGCAGCCTAATGGAGATGACGCTACATGTAGTCCGGAGGAAACCAACAACTTCATGACAGGAAAAAGGTGTAAAAAATGGATAAAAACACAAACCTTAGTGAAACTAAGCAGTGATGAGCGTTATGGATTCAAACACAGAACAGATCTCTGTCCCGTTCGATTGAGGAGCAATCTGAGCTGAGAACCAATTACTGCCCACAAATGTCGCCGTGTGACAAACTAGGGACAGTTTAGAGCCCAGTGGAGGAGGAGAAATGCCCAGAGGAGCATTTCCTTTTCAACAGCTGAACCTTTAGGGATAAAAACAGGCACACAATGTCCTTTTCTTCTTTTCAGTGCTGGATTCTAACAGAATACAATGTTTTTAGCAAGTCCACCTAAGAAAAGGGTTTATGCTCTGTGAACATCCGGGCACCCTGGGGGATCATGGGGGATCGTAAGATCAGGCGGTGGATCACTGGAAGAAAAGAAAGCGGGGCTGACACAGAGATCGTAGTTTCAGGGTGATTAATTTGCTTTATTGACCCCCGCCCTTTTACAGCCACTATAAACAGAAACATGGACCCCGAGATCAAAACTGGTCAGTCTTAAAAATGTACCTCGTTAGGGTGAACCCATGATCAGGAGGTCAGATTCTCTGGGAACCCAGCGTTGTTTTCAGCACATGGTTCTGATGTTTTTCTGTAGCCTTAGAGACTAGAAACCAATGCCTTAAAGGAACGACTTTGAATTAAAACCAGATAAAGTAAAGATCGGAGGATTTTACGTTGAACACCTACCAGGACATCTCTGAGCCATGTGCTAAGATCTGCTGAAGTTTTTGTTCATAAGGAGACATTTTTATTTAGTGAAGTCATGAATTTTACAAAAAATGGCAAAACTACTGACAGGAAATGTTCCTAAAGACTCTGTTGAACCCGTATTTTCTAATAAATACCACTTAGAGATAATTACCCTAGTATTTTTCACCGTGCTTAATTACACAGCAGAACAGGGGACGTTGTGACAGCCGTTTCACAAATGCATCAAATCAGCTCATCTAGTCTTTTATCGCAGAACTCAAGCCTCTATGGGGGACCGATTGAAAGAAAAATGGTTGTTACGTTTAGTATTGAGGGGAAAAACCCGCTTTAAAGTGTTTTTTTTTTTCTTTCTTTCTGTTTTCTTCCCCCTGTTGACCTGAACAACTTGACCTCTGTCTATAGCTGCTACGTCTGTGCCAAAGAAGAAGAAGAACACGAAAGATCTGGACAAAAAAGCCATCCTCCAGGATGCCTTCAAAGAGGTGAGGCTCTCTTCAGCTGCGATGTTGCTGACTCTGCGTAGAGGAGCGGGTCGGCCTTTATGGCTTTATAACTTAACCCATCCTATCGTTCTAGCCGGAGCCGGAAGCCAAGCCTGTTCCTGAACCATCAGCGGTCCAGGTCTGCCCTCCAGCTCCAGCTGAGCCTCCCGCCGAAGCAGTGGAGGAGACCCCGGAGGAAAAAGAGGACAAGCAGAACTCAGAACCGGACAAACCCGAATCCCCCGTTGATCCAGATCAGAAATACCAGTACAAAGAAGGTCGGCTGCGATTCTGTGCATTTAACGAAACGTCGTGAAAAGCTTTAAACTGTCCTTAGAAAGAATTTAAGATCTGCGGTGAAGTTGGACTTTAAATTGGTGGAAACCAGGTAGTTACACTTTATTTTGAGCAGACAAGTAATGAATCGCTCGATGAAAGCCCAGCCGCAGATTTCTATTCAATTTCAAGTTTTTCTGCAAAAGAGAAAAACGCTAACCTGTAGATTAACTTTCAAAATGCAAATGGCAGATTATCTGTTTATCAGTTTATCAGCGCTGCTGTTCTGTAGCAGCTCTATTAAAATTGTTGTCAACTAAGCAAACTTCATTTGCTTTGCTTGGTTTTGACAGTAGTAGATATTCACATTTTTACAAACTATCACTTTTCTGAACAGCTTTCACTAATGTTTTAGTTACTGATAGATTTTTGATTTTTGCCATTTAAACAACCTGGAGACTATTTGGAAATTAATGATGGCTAACCGGGCGTGTGTGCGTTCCTAAGATCCACGTGAGACGGCGCTATACAGTCTGACATTTGAGTCCAGGAGTGGTTTGAGGCTGAAAATGTGCAGAGCGTCAAAGAAAGAGCTGGCGGGTTAACGCTGTGTAAGATGTAGAGGGTTTAGCAGCTTGGGTACCTCTAGTGACGTGGTCCACTCTCACGTTTAATAGAGATTTAATGGCGTAGCTGTTTTTCTTTTAACTTTTCTCTCTCAAATTGTTAAAACGTTGTGTATGCTGATGTGTATCAAATGTGTGTCGCTCAGTCCAATGGGAGCCGATAAACCCAGAAGCAAAGAAGCGGTACGACCGGGAGTTCCTTCTGGGCTTCCAGTTCCGCAGCGCCAGCATGCACAAACCCGAGGGTCTGCCGCTCATCAGCGACGTGGTCCTGGACGAGGTACGTAGCAGCAGCTTCACCGGGGGAAGGAAACGGAGCAATCCAGACGTTTCTGTTTGACAGATATGATTAAATGTTCCGTATTTGCCGTCATCTCATTTCACAAATGAGGCAGTCTCAGCGCACCTTTTTGCCTCCTTCATGTGGTTTTTTGTGAGAGGACGGCTGTGGCCATCCTGATCCCCTAATTTGGATATCTGCCGATACCAGAGCTCTGTTTGCTTTAGTTTTATTATCATCATAGCCTGTAATAAACTCCTCTCCTCCGGAAAGTATAATATGTACGACTGTAAGCACATTTATCCCAAGAAACAATTTGAGTCAAGTATAAGATCAGAAAAACAATCGTGTTGACAAGAATTGTCTGATTATATGAAAACAAAGGTGCAACTCTAAGGGTCTCAGACTGACGGATGCCCAGAAAGGGGGAAACTTCTCTGCTGTTCAGAAGAATTTTAGTTTAACTTTATGAATTTGTCACGAGAAATGTAGGAAGTTGTTAGGCTCGACTATAAAGTCCTAGACTGTGACGTCTGCCCCTCTGTCTAAAACCCTGTGGTCTTCAATGGGAGCTTAGTCAGATGTTCACCTTGGTTGCACTGTAGGTCACGGCGGAGCTTCTGCCTCTTGGTACAAAGGCTTTGTTAAACATATGTTGCAGTTTGGCTTTGCGTTGTTTCTGGTGTAAGGCAATCTGCAGCTTTTACTCCCTGATTCACCAAGAAACTCTGTCACAGCCCTGGATTCAGAGCCCTTTATGATGATGATGATGATGATACTGATACTACATTTTCTTTATAAACGCCTTTCTTGACACAGGTCACCCTAAAGAAAACATAAGAACAGGCGTGTTATATAAAAAATAAAAAGCTATATGCCTACTTGAAGCTTTTATTATGAAGGTTTGCCCTGTTGATTAGGGCTGGGTATCATCTAGGATGAGCCGATTCCATACGATTCTCAATACATAGCTCACGATACAATATGATTCTCGATATAGCTCAGAGTGGATTTGATTTGACTCCAGTATAGATATTTATTACTTTCAAATTAATGGCCAAAGTCATTCAATAAAAAAAGACAAATATTATATTTATGTTCAATTTATTGAACACTATTAACAGGAAAATAAAGTGTGTTTGGTTTAATGCATTTAACGTATCACAGAGACCGAAAATTTGCCTAAACGTCTGATTGTTAGGGACGAAGGCGCTTCTAAAATCCTGTTGGCCATTCCCACTGAGCTATATAATACACTGGAGTGCTGATTTTGCAGAAAAACTGAAGTCACTGGCCGCCATCTTGCTACTCCCTACTCTCACAGAATCCCATAGAATTTGGTTGCAACAACAAGCAGTTTTCTGGCTGAGTGAAAACGTTTCACAGTTAATTCTACAGTCAGTGGATGTACTAACACTATCAACTACTAGGAAATTAGGTGCTGAAATATTTTACATGTTATTCATATTAAATATATATGTGTATATATAAGTATGTATATATATGTATACACATATGTAAATATTAGGGCTGGGCAACGATTAAAATATTTAATCGCGATTAATCGCACTGATTAATCGCGATTAATCGCATTGTATTTACAAACTCCAAGAATGAATTCAAAAGTAGTGTAAAGAGCACTTTTATTTTAATGTTCTGCTGCCATATGAACAAAAGTGTTGTAACATTTGTAGCACTTATCAGTAACACATATTTAGTGTAAAGCTCAACTTAAACATGTAAAACAAAAAATAGCAATAATAATAAATTAAAGCTTATTGCCACTGACAGGGAATTCTCTTTATGGGGAAAAAATCTACCAAAAACAGGCAATTTCTGAGGTAACAGCAGGGAGCAGCATTACCATTTTATGTTTAATACCAAAGTTTAACTTGGCAGTGGTTCCAACTAACTTGTTTCTGTCATATTCCATGCTGGAAGAACTTTAAACTGAAATGCTTGCTAACTCGATATGCTTGCGTTTATTTGACATTGACACGCGGTTTTTTGTTGTTGCTTTCTCGCGCGCATATAGTGAATGGCAGGGAAAACAGGCAAAAATACATGGATACTTTGAAACGAGAAGCGACTTCACCGACGGCGTCGATGCAGACCCCCCCCCCGCTCCGCTCCGCACAAAACTTGTTCCATTCGCCAACTCACTGCCTCGCCTCGCCTAAGCTCGCTCGCGGTACCTGCGGGAAACACCGCCTTCCGCATGTCAGCTGTGTTTTTTTCCGGCCAGCACCTTTCTTCCTCTTTGAATCTGAGGCTGGGCTGACAGCGAGGTTATTGGCGCATTATCGCCACCTACTGTTCTGATTCAAACCCCTACACCGCAGCAACAGACCTTCACAAAATAAAAGCATGTGACCAACATGCGTTAACGCGCGTTAAAGAAAATATCGCCGTTAATAGTCTAATGAGTTAACGCGAAATTAACGCGTTAACTTGCCCAGCCCTAGTAAATATATGTTTTTGTATATTATTTATATATTTATAAATGTTAAACATATATATTTAAATGAATAAAATGCAAAGTATTTCAGCACATGACTTTCTCAGTACTTGATAGTTTTAGAACATAACATAAAAGTATATGGCATTTGACATTTTAAAATTCTTAAGCCCCCCCTGAACATGAGAAAATCCTCGTTATTTGCTGCTGTAGCGCACATATTCCTTAGTTACTGGGAGAAAATAGGGAGTACCAATATGGCGGCTGGTGGCTTCAAAGCGACTCGTTCAAACAGACGGTGATTAGCACTCCAGTGTATTATATAGCTCAGTGGCCATTCCGCATATTTGTCCCACTTGCTCTTCCTCACTGTGAGCAGTAATGGGGCACTGTAATATCGCCCCCTAGGGGTTGGGAGGTATATAGATATTGAAAGCCTGAACATCAATATTAATCTTTGTAGCGATTTTTATGCACAGCCCTACTGTTGATACTGTAACTGGAGGCATATGAAGTTGTGTTAGTGTTTCTGCTGCTCTACAGAGTGCACTCAGGCCCAATAATCGTATAAAATGTCAAACTGAACCCCTCTGCTTTGGGATTTAGCCATCCCACCTTGTAATTTAAAAACGGTGGCTTGTTTGTGCGGGATTGGCAGCAATATTTTTGTCTATTTTCTTCTCCAGGTAAACAAGACTCCGCTGCGGCCTGTCGATCCAAGTCGACTGATGAGCGCGGGTTCAGATTTCACGCCTCCGTTTTTGGGGGGTCTCGGGGGAAAATCAATGGGACAACGACCTCAGGTTATTTAAAGTCCTCCTCCTCTCATCATTTCCATCACGTTGCGTTTTTTTTTTTTTTTTATCCAACACATTTCCTGAACAATGCCCCGTTTTGTGCCTGCAGCCCTCTGGCTCCCATCGCTCCCAGCAGAGCTTGCGAAAAGAGCCCAAGAAAATCATCATCATCAACAGCAGGTCTCTGACCGACAACGTGCAGCTCAACAAGGCCGCCAACGCCTGGAAGCCCTCCACCATAAAGCAGGAGGACAGCACCCCCGAAGAGAGCGACGACGAGCAGGCAAAGACCCGGGAGGTGTTCAAGCGCCTGCGCAGCATCCTCAACAAGCTCACCCCGCAGAAGTTCCAGGAGCTGATGAAGCAGGTGATGGAGCTGAAGATAGACACAGAAGAGAGGCTGAAGGGGACCATCGATCTCATCTTCGAGAAGGCCATCTCCGAGCCCAACTTCTCCGTAGCCTACGCCAACATGTGCCGCTGCCTCATAGGGGTGAGTCCGCCGCCGATCGGCACACACACACACGGGAACGGCTCCCATGATGACCTCAGTTTTCGTGCCACGTGTCTGGGCCACTGAAAGCTCATGATGGCTTTTGAGGATCTGATGGAGCAAAACCAAATCTTTGCATTTAGATTTGCTCTCAAAACTATCGATAAATCAAGTCTAAACTCGTGTTGGTTGTTCCAGCTGAAAGTGCCCATCCCGGACAAGCCTGGAAACTTTGTGAACTTTCGCAAACTTCTGCTCAACCGCTGCCAGAAGGAGTTTGAAAAGGACCAGGACGACGACGAGATCTTTGAGAGAAAGCAGAAGGAGATGGAAGCTTCCAAGAACGTATGTTTCTTTTTCCTCCACCACCTTGTTTAGTAGATTTTTTTTTTTTTTAGACCAAATCGATCAGCTGGGTGCAAGAGCGAGATTGAGAACTTCTCCTTTTCTTTGCAGGACGAGGAGCGCGAGAGTCTGAGGGTGGCGCTGGAAGACTCCAGGGACAAAGCTCGCAGGCGCTCGCTGGGCAACATCAAGTTCATCGGCGAGCTCTTCAAGCTGAAAATGCTGACGGAGGCCATCATGCACGACTGCGTGGTCAAACTGCTGAAGAACCACGACGAGGAATCTCTGGAGTGTCTCTGCAGACTGCTCTCCACCATCGGAAAAGATCTGGACTTCGAGAAGGCCAAGGTCAGTGGGGCAGGAGGAGGCGGGTGAGGTGGGGTGCTTTTCTGTGATGACCTTTGTTCTTTGTGCCACGTGTCTGGTCCACTGACTCTTTATGATGGGTAGAGGAACTGAGATGGCATACGGTGCCTATCAAGAGTGTCCTTACCCCTTGATCTTTGTGACGTAGACTAACACAAAGCTTTGCAGAATGGTAACAAAGGAAATGATGCACCATTTTTAGGATGCAAATTCAAATATTTGATATACGATTTGTTTTCATCCTCCTTTATTCTTATTCCACTAAAGACCGGCAGTGCCGCCAATTGCATTCAGAAGTCTGGTTCTGGTTAGGTGAGACCAAAACCAAACTTTGTGATCTACAGTATTAGAAAACACCCTTCCCTGATGGAGTCCTTATTTATTGAGAAGCAGCTTGGTGGCAGCGTCAAGCTGTGGGGAAGCTTTTCTTCAGCGGGGTCAGAGAATCTGGTCATAGTTGATCAGGTGGAGCTGCGTCCAGACCGCAATCTGAGCGATGAGCTGGGCTAAGGCTTGAAACTGTTGTTCAGAAGCTTTCAAGCCGATCTGAATGGGCTTTAGCTGTTTAAGTTCGAACCTTTAGATGTGATGCTGACCCATTTCCCCCAGATACCATTCAATTTAATTTAATTTATATAGCGCCAATTCATGAAACATGTCATCTCAAGGCACTTTACAAAGTCAAAATCAATCATATTATACAGATTGAAGCAATCAACTGGTTTCCTTATATAGGACATTTTTGACCAAAGTCTTGACAAGCAGCATTCACTCCTGGGGAACCGTAGAGCCACAGGGAGAGTCGTCTGCATTGTACATGGCTTTGCAGCAATCCCTCATACTGAGCAAGCATGAAGCGACAGTGGAAAGAAAAACTCCCCATTAACGGGAAAGAAAAACCTCCGGCAGAACCGGGCTCAGTATGAACGGTCATCTGCCTCGACCGACTGGGGTTACAGAAGACAGACCAGAGACACAACAAGAGAGACAAAAAAGCACAGAAGCACACATTGATCCAGTAATCTGTTCTACATTAGATGGTAATATCACTAATACTAGCAGCTGGACAGGCAGGGAAAGGTGGTTCTACCAGGTATCGACTCGGATGAGGCCGATACAAATGTAAGCCGTGCATCTGAGATTTTTATTACCAAATAGCCTTCTGCTTGTCAATTACTGCACTGCTTTGTGTTGCTCCATCACATGAAACTGATGAAGTACATTAAAGTCTGAGGTTGTAAAATAACACGAGGAAAAGCTCAGGGGGTATGAATACTTGGAGGCACCATAAGTAAAAGTTATCTCAGTTGTACTCAGGTCTCACGTTCTTGACAAGTAAAAGCCAGGATATTCTTTTTCCTTCATCAGCCTCGCATGGATCAGTATTTCGCCCAGATGGACAAGATCATCAAGGAGAGGAAGACCTCATCCAGAATCCGCTTCATGCTGCAGGACGTTCTGGACCTCAGAAGGGTAAATGGTGATCCACAAAGCAGCAAAGCAGCTCATAAGTGATGCTGGTGGTGATTATCTTTTTTTTTTTTTTTTTTGCTTCCTTCTCTGAATCTTAGAATAACTGGGTTCCACGCAGAGGAGACCAGGGTCCTAAAACAATCGACCAGATCCACAAAGAGGCAGAGATGGAGGAGCACAGGGAGCAGATCAAAGTCCAGCAGCAGCTCCTGTCTAAGAAGGACAGCCGCGGGCCGCACACGCCTGCGAGGGGCCGGCCCTCCCAGCCTCAGGATGAGGGCTGGAACACGGTGCCCATCTCCAAGAATCGGCCCATCGACATCACCCGCCTCAGCAAGATCACAAAGGTAAAACCTCCAGAGCAGCGGACTTTACTCTGGCAGCTGTTATAAGCTGAAATGGTGCAGTTCTGAGTAGATTTAGATTCTACTTCTGTTAAAAAAAAAAAAAAAAAGTGTTTTGAAGCTTGTTTTCTAAATGCGACCTGGTGGTCTGCCTGCAGCCCGGCGCCCTGGACTTCAACAACCAGCGGCTGGCTCCGGACGGGAAAGGCATGTGGGGCAGCTGGGGGAAAGGCAGCAGCGGAGGAAGTGGAGCTAAACCAGCAAGCGGAGATCAGGGTAAACCTTTTGTCTCTACAAAGACCATGTACCTAAGGTGGTTTTACAGACTCTGATCCTATTTTAAATGTTCTATTCTCCTTTTCTGCAGACTCTGGACGTCCAGCGACCAGCACTCTCAACCGATTCTCAGCCCTGCAGCAGTCCGGTTCCATGTCATCATCAACAGACTCTGATCGGCGAGTTCCTCAGAGGTACTCCCTGAAACTCCCCCTTCGCCTCACTGATGTTTTCCGCTTGGAGCCAGTGTCCACTCACATCGTTTCAGCTGTAGTTTTAGGGAGTTACTTTGACCTGTCGGAAGTGTTGGTTTAAACCCCACATATCCCCAACTTGTAGGTCGAGCGCCAGTCGGGAACGCGGCGGTGACCGAGACCGGAGTGACCACGACAGGGACCGGTACGACCGATTCGCTCGCAGCGAGAGACAAGACGGGAACCAGTTTTCCAAGCGAAGCTTCAGCAGAGAATCGCAGGAGCGCGGCGGGAGGGGCGGAGACAACCGGGCCTCGACGGAGCCCGTGCGCCGCGTCGCCAGCATGACCGACAACCGGGACCGAGGCAGCAGAGACAGGGGCAGCCGGGACCGAGGAGGTCACGACCGGGGCAGCAGAGACAGAGGCAGCCGGGACCGAGGAGGCAGAGATCAAGGCGGCCGGGACCGAGGAAGCAGGGACCGAGGAAGCAGGGACCAAGGGAGCCGGGACCGAGGAAGCAGGAGCCAAGGAGCTCGGGACACTGGGCCAAGCAAAGACCTCCCAGGTATCAGGCTTGAGGAACTGGGACAAGCTTCAGAACGGGTGTCGACAGTAAAAAATGTGGGGATTAACTTATTTCCACCCGTTTTTGTTTCTCCACAGTGAAGCGTGAAAGTGCCCCTGCTTCTCTTCCCAAGCCGGCCATGACTGAAGAGGAGGTGGAGAAGAAGTCCAACGCCATCATTGAAGAATACCTCCACATAAACGACATGAAGGTACGAGCGTGTTTCCAGACGGCGTGCTCTGTGATGTCAGCAGATGTTAGCGCTTCCAACTGATCGTTTTTTTTTCTTCTCGGCCCGCAGGAGGCGCTGCAGTGCGTCGCAGAGCTCAACAGTGCCTCGCTACTCTACATCTTTGTGCGCAGCGGCCTGGAATCGACGCTCGAACGCAGCACCATTGCCAGGGAGCGCCTGGGTTTGCTGCTGCACCACCTGGTAGAGGCGGGGACGTTGGCCACCCAGCAGTACTATAAAGGGTGAGCAGAGGTCACTGGGGTCCTGGGCCCGCAGCAGAAACGTGGAAGTAGAACCAGAGAGGGGGAAGGTAAAGAGTCCTTTGTGTTTTTCAGGCTGCTAGAAATCCTGGAAGTGGCCGAGGACATGGCTATAGATATACCTCACATCTGGCTCTACCTGGCAGAGCTCATTACTCCCATGCTCCATGACGGGGGCATCCCTATGGGACAGCTCTTTAGGTGAGTGCTGGAGGAAGACTCATGTAAGAAGGAAGTTTTGACGCTCTGTTGTGTCCTCGTGTCAAACTAACAAGTACAAGCGTTTCTCTTCCTCATAGAGAATGTTTGCCGTTTCCTTATCTGGGCTTATCACGGTCTGTTTAGGAACATTTCTGACTGCCGCCGTAGTGAGATTAGATTCGCATTTATCCAACCATACCGATGCAGATTCAGCTTGTCTTATGGCTAATATACCAGCAGCTTTATACTTAACTATGAGAGGAGAAATTGAAACATTTCAGTGTCTGTCAGTTTGTTTCATGTCCAGAAGTGTTGCTCCTCTCTCTCTGCGACTCTTTACCCTGTATGCTTCTCAATGCGAACGTGATTCTGAAACGTTCTTCATTCAGATTCTTTTAAGTCTGAACCAAAAGATGCTTACTCAGCAGTCTTTTGTTTCTCTCCCACCTGCTTTGTTCTACCATATATACGTTTTCTGCCTTTACGTTTTAAATGCCGGGTGTTTTATGAAATTTTTATTCAGGTTCGGAAGAGATCGGCAAGACACAAATAAGAACACAAATACTGTTTCTATTAGGTTAATGGCGCCCATATTTATTATTCCCCACAGAATACAGCAACACAAACCGCAAGCTCTTCACACACGTAAAGTAGCAAGCATCAAAGCCGACAAGCTTTCAAACAGGCGTGATGGTCCATCTCTTACCATGGTATAGGATTGGGATGTCGGTCAGTCCGGTTAGAGCACAATCCACGCGGCCGGGCGTCCACACAACCCACGGCAGACTTCAACGACTGAGGGCAGATCCCTCCTTTTTATACTAATAAACAAAGTATCAGATGGGAGCGAGAGTGGCCACTTCTGAGCTGTTCGTCCCGTTTCCAAAACATGTTTCCCAAACAAAAAACGTTCCTAGCATCTCAGCAGTGTGTGAAGCAAAATAATATTGCAAACTCAGAATACAGCAAATATAAGCGAAATAAGGAATACAGAATCACTCTTTCCCATAACACATTGTCATAGGTTCCCACCACAAGTTAAAACAAGTTATAGCAAAATAACACATGTTGTTCTTAGTTTAAAACTAACCAGTTTTCCCCAAAATACATTGTCAAAGAACAAAAATAATTCTTTAATATATCACCGGGCCTCTGTAGCAACAATCATCTGTAAAGTTTACTCTCAAAAGCGGCGACGAAACAACAAGGCTTACACACCGAAGGCGGCGCCGGCTCTGCTGCGCTCCACAATGCCTTCGTGTGTTTAGCTTGTTCTGTGCAGCAGTGACCTTCTGCTGCGCTGAGCTGAGCCCAAGTGAAGCGCAGCTTCCACCTCTCTGGGTGCAGGTGCCCACGGCTCTATGGAGCTTTCGTTGCGCTCGGGTCAAAATTCGTTTGTTGAACTTTGCGGAAAGCTGCAGCTCACACTCGTCCTGCCATTAGAGACAGAAGATCTATCAGATGTCTCCAGAGGCAGCAGAAAGCAGAAACTGAGCTCCTCCACAAGCTTTTTTCCCTCTTTCTTTCTCACTATAACAAGTTTAGTTCTAATGTTGGATTTTAACACTAATATATATATATATATATATATATATATATATATATATATATATATATATATATATATATATATATATATATATATATATATATATATATATATATATATATATATATATATATATATATATTTATATTATTATTATTATTATTATTATTATTATTATTATTATTATTTTTTTTTTTTTTTTTTTTCCCCAGTTAACACCTCATTGCTCCTTATTTAGAAAATTCTGCCTCTTTTTCACTTTACTGTGTTGCGGATGTGCAGTGCCATCGGTGTTGGCAGCGTTTTAAAAAATATTGTTTCTGTGCAGTAATCTCAGTCTTGGGTGACTTTTTTTTTAGGGAAGAATTATATATTTCTCGTCTAAAACCACCTTTAATATTCTGGGATTTGATAAATACAGGCAGAGACATGTATCTATACCACCTAATGATAATTTAAATGTTTAATGCAAATTATCCCCATTTATGCATCAAAGCCTACGCCCTCAACCTGTATCTGTTTTTTCTTTTTTTTCCTAAACTCAAGACTGATCAAAGAAGGCTGTAAAAGTAGCAGTTTCCTGTCTATGTAATTACTCAAAAGAGGGAAAGAGGTTTTCCCGTATGTGACCCACCAACCACCGGTCGATCAAAAGAGGATGCATCATTAGCTATGTTTACATGGCCAAAATTTCATGATCGGATTAAAATGTATTCGGATTAAATAATCGGATTGTACCTTTTTATATGGGCACACAATCAAGTAATCCGATCATAATGTGCATGTATATGCACCTGGCTTTATTCAGAATAGAACCACTCTGACATGTGCAGTCATTAAATTCCCCTAAAAAACACAGAAGAAGATGTGCTTCCTTCTTTGCTAAACAACAAAAAATAGTAAACAAAGCAGTCTTCCGAGCGCCCAGGCTGGATTTGTACAATGTTCTAATTGCGGTTGAAACATTACTGAGTAAACAACAATTTTGAGTTCTTTTATTTATTCGAACAGAAAGGTTGTATCGGGAGCCCCAACAGTTTTGCTAATGCAGAAATATGTCACTTTTACACATGCGTACTCGGGTCAGTTTGCCACATTCGGAATAACTTGACAAGCGTTTATTTGCATGTTGATAGTATTATCAATCGGCATAAACCGTCCCTCTCACTCTGATTATAATTTCATTCAGATTGATGTTAATTTGATCATAATTTTCCGATTGGCTCGTTTACGTTACGCATTTTATTCTGATTACTTTTGTCCATGTAAACTTGGCTACTAACTAGAACAGCTGGTAGCTGGCAACCAGCCTTTGGATGCGTACCGTTATGAATCTTAGATTTTACAGAAGCCATAAAAAATCCTTCTAACTCTAAGGTTTCTTATTTTTGTTAAGAATATGCTTTGTCATCATGGGTCCCTTTTTTTAAAAAAGAAAATAAAAACACTAAAAAAACAAAATTCTTACGGGTGTCTATCTGGAATTATTCGTTACTTTGCATATTTTGACATAAATTATAGATTTACAGATGTCTAACAATAACTGCATTTTAAAAATATTCTTCACCTGGAATAAAAGGGTCAATCAGATGTAAATGTAGCTCACGTTTTCAGCCGGATGACTCGACATGCATCTTAAATCAAAATATGATGCATTTCACTCATCTTTTTCCCTTCAGTCGCAGTATTAACGGACGTACAAAGCTGCTAACTATTGTTGCAGTCTACAAGCTTGTGAAAACGCAAACATTGATGCCGTTTTAATTGCGTCTTCAGGGAGATCTCGAAGCCTCTGGTGCCTCTGGGGAAGGCCGGCACACTGCTGGCGCAGATTCTCACGCAGCTCTGCAAAGGAATGGTACGTCTGTGAGACTCGGTCCAATCATCAGCCTCCGTCTTTTGTAGATTCAAAGTGTTTCAAAGCTCAACTGAAAGCTTTTACATTTTTATTCCCCCATCAGACTCATGAGAAGGTCGGGTCGTTGTGGAGAGATGCTGCCCTGAATTGGAAAGAGTTCTTGTCCAAGGATGAAGATATCAACAAATTTGTCACCAATGAGGTACTTGGCAGATGTTCGATCTTTTTTTATTTCATTCTTTATTTTTAAAGAATGAAAGCTAGTATGGTTCACTATAGTGTGAACCATACTAGCTATGGTGAAACAGTTGGTTTTACCGCAGAGCTAACAGTCATCTGAATTTGAGGGCTCATGATTAATTGTGTAATTTGCGCACTACTTAAATGTTTTGTCTGATAATACAGCAGGCATTTAAGATAAGTCTTTACAGTCTCAGATAGCAGGCATCCTATTGATAAGGGTGCCTACAGCTTTTTATTAGATGACGAGAACTTCATTGACTTTGTAAAGTGCCTTGAGATGACATGTATCATGAATTGGCGCTATATAAATGAAATTGAATTGGAATGTGGCAGGATACAAGAAAACAAGTGAGTTTTGTCCGAAAGAAAATCAAGTGGTTTCTGAACCAGCTGTGTGCTGCATCCCCGCCAGTGCCGATATCTTCTGTCGGTTCGGCTAACCCCAGCTGGCTGTTGATCTAGTTCCAGCGCTCTTTTTCACATGAATGTGACATAGGGCTGGATGATAATCCAATAACAATATATATCGATCGATAGAGGTATATCCATGATAGAAAAAAGGGTCAATAAAATGTTCATTAAAGCAGTTTTCCTTCCTTTTGCATTCCAGCCATGTAGATTAATACTACAATCATTACATCCCCCCAACCAATCACAAACGCAGACCCAGGAACGCGCAGTCTCCAAGCTCCGCCCCCTTCAGAGTTCAGAGAGCCTTTTTCTTTTTAATGTTTTAAAAATTTGAAGGTTTGGTAAAATACTTGGCTGAATAAAGGGTGGAGTATAAAATGGCCAAGGCTGCACTTAAAATATATGCTTTGAATTTGTTAATTATCTATATCGATCAATATTTCTATTTTATCAATATGCTATTTTTACTACATTGTCCAGCTCTAAGGTGACGTAAACAAACTAAGAAAAAGATCAAGTTTCTGAACATTGTTTTCAGACTCTTTTATGTGCTGTACTCGTTTCAGAAAGTGGAATTTACCACTGAGGAAGACAAAGAGCCGAAGGAAGCTGGTGAGAAGAAGGTCCTGAGCGGAGAGGAAATCAGCAAAGAGCTGGACCGGCTGCTTCAGGAGAAGGCCAACAACCAGCGCATCAGAGACTGGATAGAGGTGGGTGGTGCCACAAGTTTCATTCAGGTGCATCGTGGGAACCTGGTTTTAACGTTAATGTCTTTTTGGGGTTTTACTCATTACTAGTTGTTAGTCAAATTGCAAGTAATTTGATTTATTTTATTTTTTTTAATTATAAATAAAGCATGGTTTATATCCCAGGCACTTAAAGTTTGCTGCGTCATCTGATCATTTAATGTTTAGAATCTGGTAGGAAGTTATAATTAAACACTGTTAGTTGTATTTAAAGTAGGACATTCTTATTTCTTGGTTCCAGCTATGTCCACAATAGTGACTTCCCTTGTTAAAATGACACCATTATAATACATAAATGTAGAGTAAGGTGTCATCAGCTGTGTTAGCTAACCGTACCGCCATGACTGGAGGAAAGTAGTTGAACGTCCAGCTGGTCGTTTAGACGTCTCTAATCTTCTCTTCTTTTGTAAAAGCTATGCATTGATAACCTTCACGGCTTTATTGCTGCAATAGCTGTGGTTATATGTCCCAATAATGCTGTCCTTGTTTAGGCCAATCTGGATGAGCAGCAGTGGGCTTCCAGCCACTTCGTACGAGCGTTGATGACGTCGGTGTGCCAGTCTGCCATCATATGTAAGTGGATCTGATACAGCCTGCCGGCCCATTTGGCCCCGCCTTCAAATACAGCACGCACACTCACCAGCCACTTTATGAAACGCGCCTTGAACGCCGTCATGTCGAAGAAAGCAGTTTGAGGCGATGAGCGTTTTGTACCGGGCCGGCAGCACTCCTAAGACGGGCTGTGGCGTAAACAACGCGGCGTGGTTCTGACGGGTTTAAAGCGTGCCGCTATCACCGACACCGTTAGAGGACAACCAGCCCCCAGATGAGCTGCTACTCTGAGCAGCTCATCTGGGGGCATCAACCACAAGGCGTTCAAAGGCCTTTAGATCCATTTCATCTCCATTCTGATTCTGAACTTCAGCAAATCTTCTTCATGTCGTCTAGAGGTCTAAATGCACGGAGTTGCTGCCCTGTGATTGGCTGATTTGTACCCAATAAAGTGGCCTTTTGAGCGGCCCCTACTGTCGGCCTTCTTGGTGCAGACGCGCCGTAATGGTGGTGATTGTGATAAGAGACGTCTTTTCTCACCATGACAGGTGACAACCCGTACAAGGTGGACGAGAAGCAGATCAAACAGAGAGCCCCTCTGCTGCAGAGATATCTCTGCGACGAGGAGAAGGGGCTGCAAGCCCTCTATGCCCTCCAGGCCCTCATGGTGCACATGGAACAGCCTGCAAGTAAGTTTGGATTTCACTTCCGTGCGTCTACAATAAAGAGTCTTTAAGGGAGAGTGCCCACAGCAAATGTGGCCTTTTAGGTTATTTTACCCTGTAACCTTCAGTATTAGTCTTACTTGGTACCAAAGCAAAGTAAATATTTTTTTTTTGTGGTGTTATTTTCTTTGTTTTTTTTTTGGGGGGGGTTGCTACAAGGCAGTGAGCTCCTTGGTTGTCGGTGCTGACCTCTGCTCTGTTTCTGCAGGCCTGCTGCTAATGTTCTTCAACACCCTTTACGACGAGGACGTGATTGAAGAGGAGGTCTTCTTCAAGTGGGAGTCCAGCAAAGATCCGGCAGAGCAAACCGGCAAAGGCGTAGCCTTGAAGTCCGTCACCGGCTTCTTCACCTTCCTCCGCAATGCCGAAGAGGAGTCCGACAAGGACTGAGGAAACTGTTTAAAAAAAAAAAGAAAATAATCCTGCTTTCATCAAAACGAGGCGGATCTGCAGGCAACTGCGAAAGAGTAGTAGACAATATATTTAGCCCAGAGTGGCAGACTCGAATCAATCCTCAATGAGGATAAATCTTTATTTTTCTTTTTTTTTTTTTTTTGTTTTCTTTGAGGGATGAACTCAGAAAACAATCATTTCTCCCTTTCCCTCCTCTCCTGCTTTACACAGCAAGTGTCCTCATGAAATAAACTTGAAACATACTCAGCAGGACTGCTTGTTAATGACGTGTCGGAAATCCACACATCACTACAAACTTTTTTTTTTTTTAAATCACAGTAACACAAACCAACTGGCTGCTTCTCCATCGTTCTAGACGATTACGCCTGATGTCCTCTGACCTGCAGGAGGCGGCCTGCGGGGGGGAGGGGGGGGCTGTGTGGTGTGGTGGCTTCCCTTAGACCGCGGGCCTCTTGGAATGATCTGATACACAGATCCTCTCTGTCCTTTTTACTGGAGTGTGCAGCATGACTGAAGTGCGCTTCAATCAAGAAAAAAAATAAAATTAAAAAAAATTCAGCGGACGAAATGTTTGACGTTAAGGACTTGAACTTAGATGGAGTTTTAAATGCAAAGGTTGTCTATTTTCCTCTCTTCCTGTTTCCTGTCATGAGAGCTGATGATGACTCTGACTACAGGGGGGGGGGGTTGGTCTTAATGCTTCCTCTAAGCCATCCTTTCCCATCCCAGGTGGTGAGCCACACACCGACTGACTCATCTTTACCTCTTTAACCTGACACCTAATGACCCAATCATCATTAGAAACTTGAAATCCGCAGAGAAAAAAAAAAATGACTTGATGAAAATTAAATATATACAGTGGGGGAGGGGAGGCAGTTAAAAACACAGAAGTGATCCGAAAGCCTTTTCTACTTTAAGTGGAAACTCATTTCAGGACCTTTCTGTAAATATATAATGATGATGAACTTTTTTTTTTCTGTTTTTATTTTTCAGAAACCATGAATTTCTGATGTAATTGCAGTGTCTCATTTTCCAGCAGAAACCACAGTTGTCCAGATGCAGAGAGGTGCTTTAGATAATTCAATGATTATTAGTTTTATTTCAATTTTGTAAATATTTCTTTTTTTTTTTTTTTTGCTTTCTTTATTTAAGAAAATGATTGCTTCTTTTGCATCGGAAACTGGAAAGATGAGGTGACAGAAACATTACAATAAATGACTTATTAAGTTGCCGTGCAGAGTTCTGTTGACTGCTTCCACGTTCTTGCTGCCTGAGGGTGCCGTCTCGTACCGACTGTGTGAAGCTGACCGGATCTTGTTCCTCATCAGTCGACATTAAGCTCTAGAGAAGTGGGATGAGAATTTTGCGTCAGGCCTGCACCCTAGTCTAGGGTGTTGGAGCAGTGAAGCAGCACCTGCTAACCTGGCTGCTTCTCCTGTAGTCCGAATGGGCGACGGCGCCATTTATCTCAATAGCATTTTGGAACTTGCATTTTGTTAAACTAAACCTTCATGAAGGGAGTCATATTTTAATTTCCCATCCATATTTTAGAACTCATAATCTCATGAATGCAATTGAAGACATTATTGGATGTTACTTGTGCTCTGTTCAAGCTTAAGCTCTTGGTGCAGCACACCTGACAGATGTTTGCTACATTTACCCCAACCCCCTTAAATCTTGAGTTTTTTTATTTATTTTATTAACGACAGCCCATGTGTATGATGCTGCTCTCTATGCAAGCATGATGTTGTACTTATGTGGCTTCTACTTCCTGCTAGTCTAAATTATTTCCATTGCATTGGGGAACAATATTTTCTACTCCAAAACTAAATATGAACGTGTGTCTGGTTTCTTATTGGCAGAATGTGGTGGAGAATAGTTATTTTAGGCTGCGTTTTTCTTTACAAAGTCTAACATTTTAGCGTATAAATTGTGAAATCCCAGAAGTTTCAGCTTTTCCTACGAACCAACCATCCGTTGCCTATACCTGCTAATCCTTGCAGAGATGTGGCGTCCTGTTGCCCATTTCCACTGGTCGCTGGGGTCCTGGCACCCACTTCCACTGGTCGCTGGGGTCCTGGCACCCACTTCCACTGGTCGCTGGGGTCCTGGTACCCACTTCCACTGGTCGCTGGGGTCCTGGCGCCCATTTCCACTGGTCGCTGGGGTCCTGGCACCCACTTCCACTGGTCGCTGGGGTCCTGGCACCCACTTCCACTGGTCGCTGGGGTCCTGGTACCCACTTCCACTGGTCGCTGGGGTCCTGGCGCCCATTTCCACTGGTCGCTGGGGTCCTGGAACCCATTTCCACTGGTCGCTGGGGTCCTGGCACCCATTTCCACTGGTCGCTGGGGTCCTGGCGCCCATTTCCACTGGTCGCTGGGGTCCTGGCACCCATTTCCACTGGTCGCTGGGGTCCTGGAACCCATTTCCACTGGTCGCTGGGGTCCTGGAACCCATTTCCACTGGTCGCTGGGGTCCTGGAACCCATTTCCACTGGTCGCTGGGGTCCTGGAACCCATTTCCACTGGTCGCTGGGGTCCTGGCACCCATTTCCACTGGTCGCTGGGGTCCTGGAACCCATTTCCACTGGTCGCTGGGGTCCTGGCACCCACTTCCACTGGTCGCTGGGGTCCTGGCGCCCATTTCCATTGGTCGCTGGGGTCCTGGCACCCACTTACACTGGTCGCTGGGGTCCTGGCACCCACTTCCACTGGTCGCTGGGGTCCTGGCACCCATTTCCACTGGTCGCTGGGGTCCTGGTGCCCATATTCAGTGGGCGAGATGCAGGCCACACCATGGTCAGGTGGACAGTCCTTCAAAGGGCTCTTGTGAATCACTGAACTAATGTTTAGGTGTACAAGAGCTGTTTCTGTTTTGCATGGACTCGACCAGCTGTTGTTAACTGAACAAGTATGACGAGTGCAAACCACCATCCTCCACATTTCCTGGTTTTGCCTCAGACGGACCGTCTGACGTCACCCTGGAGGTTTTCCACTGGAATAAGGTCCAGAAATATGACTACCGAAGTGCTGCTCTCTTACTGGTGTGTTTGGGGTCGCTGTCTTCCTGGAAAAACCTGATTTGAGGACATTTCCTCCTCATCCAAAGGCAACATGTCACTTTCATGTATGTATTCGAACTGATCCATGATCCCTGGCGCATACAGCCACAACTCCATAGTATGAGAAGAATTTCCATAGCATGACAGCTGAACCTAGTGTTTCAGGGTTTTGTGGCTTAAATACAATGTTTGGAGGTCATGTCACAAACTTTCTGTTTCTGTGGCCCCCAGACTACAAAAGTGGGGGAAATTATTGGTTTCATCAGGCCATTAAAGGTTTCTCTTTGACACAGTAAATGTGTTTTGCAACCTCTTCAGTCCATGTCTTTTTTTCTAAAATCAGACTCCAGGGGCCCCTTGTGGATTGCTTGGCACCTGCAGTTCTTACTGGTAAATATGAAGCTTCTCCAATAACCAGACCTGATCCTATATCGAGTCTTTGCCATTTTAGCTTTTCTTCAATCCATTCAAACAGTTGTCTTGGTAGTCTTTTTGGTTTTCTCTAAAGCAATTTTACCACAGTTTATTTGGACAGCCATCGTCTGCATTTCTGTCTTCCTGAGCTTTTTATTCAACGGTGTTTTTCCTGAACTATGGATTATTTTACACACATTTTCAGAGAGGATTTTGCTATTATGGTTTTTTTAAGCAACCACAAAGCAATCCTTTATATCTCCCAATCTACAGTCCCCACAACCCACTCCATATCCCCTCAGTTAAACTATATCTTGCATGGTAATAACGGGACCAAGCTCTCAGTCGATCCTGAGGGAATCTGTTTCCAGGTGCTGCTTCACAAACGTGAAGCAGCATCACCAACATCTCCAGAAGTGCCTTCCTCTGTTTCATCTCTGCCCTTTATTCCACTTTCCCACCACTGGAAATGTGATCAGTGGATTTTGTAATCCTACAAGGATGGCAGAACAGCACCTTGAATTATTTTGGAATGCCAATGCTTTAAAAACTGTCTAATAAAATCTAGCTGGCCATCTGGAGTATAGGCAGGAGAGTCTTTGGAGAGGGGAAAGCTAAACGGGCCTAAGAGTTGGTTACTCTTACACATGTGTAGGGTTTGGTTTATTTCATGTAATAAAATGAAACAGAAATTAGATTTAACTGAAAACAATAGTTGAAATAATTATCAGTAAGGCATAGATAAGTTTATTTGTATTGTGCATTTTTGTAATGGGATAATTCAAAGTGTTGTACGTGCATAAAAGGGGGGAAAAAACAACAGAAAAACACATTGCAGTGACAAAACATTGGATTACCAACTTAAACTAAAAATGTTTCAGTTAATAGTTTAACTAGTTCATTCAAAGGGTACTGGGTTTGTAACCTTGATTCACAATAACTTGGTTTCAGCATTTACAGTGTTATGTTAGTTTATTCCATGTAAGTGGCGCGTATAAGAACTAAATGCTGCTTCTCCATTTTTGGTTCTGGTTCTGGGTATGCAGAGTAGGCTTGAAACCATGAGACCTGAGCCATCCAAAAGATTGACAGACTGACAAGTCTGTGATGTATTTAGGTGCTAAGCCACTTAGTGCTTTATAAACTAATAGAATCATTTTAACGTCTGAGATACAGGGAGCCAGGGTAGATCACGTTTTGAAAAATGACTGCAATATGAAAAAGTCCGTAATCTAAATAGCATTGTTTTAGGATACCAGGACTTATTACATGTTTGGCATACATAAATGATATTGTCACAATTAGTTGGCCTGCAAAACAAGATTTTCTTGTACACTGACGTTTTAAATGACCTTTCAAGGATTGCACCTCTAAGCCTGAACGTTAGATAAACAGATCCAAACAGATTTTAGGGCTCAGAAACCGTATTTCTTTCCCCCCACCAGCGCATCCAAAAGCTCCCATGAGCAGCAAACATTAAATGATCAACTGCCTTTTGTTACATTGCTTTCTTTTTTTCTTATTTATTTTGCATTTCTTTTTAGAAGTCATTGCACAAAATGCTCGTTCAATAGCAGCACGTCTTAATAACTTATTGACCTTTCATGATGTCGGTAGTTTTCCACGCAAAGATCATCCTGCATGCACGTCTTTCCTTTTTTTTTTTTTATTATTTATTTTTTATTGTTTACCGAGCGACTGCAGATGTCTGAAGCCCTCTGGGGGGGAAACGAACCACCGCCAGTCTGTAGCTGTGATTCTTGGACTGAATCCGCAGGTTTGCTGGGTCTTCTTGGCGGCGCAGAGACGACGTGGAGAGGAGAGAGGAGAGGGGCGGGTTGGGGGTGTGCAGAAACGACACCGCCTTGCGCTGATGACGCTCGCCATCGGGAGACACTTGGACAGCCTTCAGCCCATATGCAACCCATATAGAGGGCGACAAATGGTGCGCCTTTAGCAGGAGACGTGCGGAAGATACGGAGATGTTGCGTCCGTCCCTGTAAGCGCCGCCGCTCAGCCGCAGAGACCGCAGCCGCTGGAGGACAAACCCCTCCAAGCCCCGCGGTATCATCTGTTGATCGGATTGGGAGACGATTAAGCGCAAAACCATGAGCCGCCGCGGTCCGATTTCCAGGTAGGTGGCCGAGAAACGACGGGGAGACAAGAGGCAGACAGAGGGAGAGAGAGAGAGACAGCGCGGCTGTGATGGGAACCAAGCTGCGTCGTTAGGCTGTTTATCTGGAGCAGGTACGGAGCTATTGGTATGCAGATTGAGACTTCAGAGGCTTCAGCGCATCGGCTGCTGTTTCCTCTCCGTTTCTCTCTCCTTTTTTTCTTCTTCTAAAGTCCCACTCGATCATGAGTGCAAGCTGCAGATTTGCGCGCATCAATGGCGGATTGGTGCGTTATTCAGCGGCGAGCGTGTCGCTTCTGCTACTTGAATGCACCATTTACCGAAAAAAAAAAAAAAAAAAAACACCCCAACAAGTGTGGCTTCTGCACTGCAGCTTCGCTCCGTTCACACAGAGCTGCGGGCAGAGTGGCTTCACCCTCCCACTTGTTGGTCATGTAAGTCAAAATCTGTGTCCGGAGGTGCCAGACGAGACATCGTTTATCTCTGAGAGCTTGTATTACCTTTTTTTTTTAAAATGTGTGGTGGGGAGAAATAAAAAAAAAAAAACAAAAAATAAAAAAACTCTTTTGCTGCATTCACAGCCACAAATTAGGTTGGTCTGGCTTAATTAGCTCTGTTCACCAGATGCAGAGAGCTGGCAACCTGCATTGGTTGCCAGCAATGCAGGTCTGGACGCATTATGCAAGTGTGCAATGTCTTATTTTTTTATTTTTGCAACAAGAGATTTGCTAATATTTCAATATACATTTGATTAACACGGTTTATTTATCAGCCAATAACTTTGATTACGGTAAAGCGCAGGGCCACATTTAGGTGGGGTGGGGGCCCCTCTTGCTTAGAGCCGTTTTTGGTGCCTTTAAACCAAACATGCACAGAACAATTTGATGGTAGCAATAGTATGTCAGCTATCTTCCGACCAGCAATTCTGGAGGGCATACAGAGCAGAGCACCTCCGCATAAGTGTGTGGTTTCACACACCGATAACTTTCTGTGCTGCTGTAAATTGAGAAAATATGCGACAAAGAAACAGGAAGGGCTTTGTTTACTCTTTACTCGTCATTATCACCATGTAGGATGAAAAAACAATGGTTGCTGTCAAAGATAACATGGGTGGAACTGCAGGATTTGACTGTGCTACATCGCAGCAGTGTCTCTGTTACTGGTTTATTGTTTTTGCATTCTCTGAGTTTTATAAAGCTGAAGCCTGCCTATAATTGTTGGCGAACATGAAGTGGACATCAATTTACAAAACCTCTTAAAGTGCTTGAAAACAACGTCTTACCCAATGCTTCTAGACAAAATCTGGCCATGTTGATGTATCATGGAGTGGATTTTGGATTTCAGCTCACTTCAGGTAATGTTACAGACAAGCTGTGGATTTCCAGATTAAGGTCTGTGACTGCCTACTAATAGTTGGGGGAAAAAAGCAACCTTTCACCTTGGCAGTAATACCAGCCAGGTCTTAGGCTGGGTAGGCCACTGATGCCTTAATTGGCCAACTAGACTCAGCTCTTTGCTTCAGTGACAACATCAGTTAGTTCACCACATCAGTGAATGAGCCAATAGACCCTGAATCTGGTCTATGTTTGCTCTTTGGCTTCTGACATGGCTCTCTTTCAATAAACAACATTTTCGTACTTCAGGGTGACGCACTTATCTTCACTCAGTAATTTTTATTGACAGCTCCAAGTTGTGTTGCCACATTCACACCAGTTGCTTGTTCTACAAGATGGGCCTTGGGTACATTTTGTGAGTCAGAACAGCCACCTAACAGGTTGTGGGGTACAGGGCCAGCATTAGCTAGGGCAGCTGTGCAGAGGTTAAAGCAAGGAGTTTGCAAGCAACAATCACAACAAAGTCATATGTAAATAAAATAATTACAATCTTTAGATGGCTAGAATGAAGTTTCATATTTTATCAAATAGAAAGAACTGAGGAAATGTCGCAATCATAAAAGAGGAAATAACAGAGACTGATATTTACATGTTACAAAGATTTCTAAGTTAGTAAAAGAGACAAATGAATAAAGAAGAGTCATAAAAGTAAATTCTACTCCTGATGACATCTAAAATACTGGTATTAAAACACAGTTACAAATGTTGATGATATTAAAGGTATGAAATTAAAAATGCAACAGGACCAAATAACTAGAAATTAACGAAAAGAAAGACAAAGATAAAGTGGATTGCTGACGTTAAACCAAAAATTGGCCCTTGCTTTTTCAAAACACCAATGGTCTTGGCTGCTCTCAGGTCTTCAGGAAGGTTGTCCAAAGGTCACAATAATAACATGAATGATTCACCATGAATTTTAACTTTAACTTTAGGTACAAACAGAAGGAGTTTCTGGATCCGCCGGAGCTTATCTTTTGTCCTAGCTGGAGTTATCTGTTAATTCCTTTGTTTTATATTTTTCTATATAGGATTCACAAGTACTTCCTCTGTCAAAAAATCTTAGCCCTATTTTTTTAATCTCTTTTTGGAGTTTAATTCTTTATGGGGAAAAAAAGGAAAGAGGGAAAGTCAGAATCCCTTAACTAACCTGGCAAGGGCAATTAGCCAAAAAAAAAAAAAAAAAAAAAAAAAAGCCTGATGAGTGCATCTTTAACTGTGTTGTTAAGTTATGATTATTTGAATGAATTTGTTAAAAGGATATTGCAAAAATTGTAAGCTGCCAAAAGTACTTTCCTACCTTCTGTCAACATGTAGGAGATAATATCTGTGAAGAAAAAAAAAGAAAAGAAAGGGTGTAGATGAAATTGATGTTGCTTCAGACTACACCTTGGGCTTATATTTGAAGATTAAATTGTTTCTTTTCTGTTTTTTTCTTGGCAAATGATATGACACGAAACAAATTAGATATGTAGGAAGCAAAGAAATGCAACACAAATGCAGCTTAATAGCACGTGACCTACAACAATCCACATCAGAGCGTTGAGCTGTCCGCGGTGCTGAAATCTCTGTGCCTGAGTCTCAGGTGGGAGCCTTTCAGAGCTCCTCAGCCCCCCACACCCGTTTGTCAGCGTTCAGAGTGAGTGGCGTCTCACAGGTGTGTTTGCAAGGCGCTAGCTCCCTGGGGAGCGATGACTGTCACCTGAGCTGTAGAAACTGTTTCCACCTTCATATCGGCTCCTCCCTGAGTTCCCCGTCGGCCTGTTTGCTCGCGTTTCCTGTCATGCTTGACTTCAACGTAAGCCTTTTACCGACGGCAGAAAGATTTTCTTTCTTAGCCGCTTAAGGAGACAATCTGCTTAACAATATCTGTCAAGTCATGCATGTTTTCTCAGGGTATGTTTCTCCTGCTTGTTAAAAGTCCCAGAAAGGGGACGTATTTTGAGTCAACCGATCCAGTTGGTCATGTGAGTTTGCCTGTTGAGGGCACAGAGTTCATTAGGCAGCCGTATTGGTTTCAATCAGTGGCTTTGTGGTGAGCGCGCCTGGATGGAGCCGCTTTACCCACACGCCATATGTCTCCTCAGTCAAATGGAGACTGCTGCCCCAGCCCTCTGCTCCCTCCACCTCTGACCACTCGAACCGGTTTCTCCGGCTTACTGGGGCTTTAGCAGCATCTGTGCAGCAAATTTAGGGCAGTGGTGTCTGTGTGTCTGACTGGTGGTTTAAACCAGAAAAGCGGAGCCGTGATCTTTAGTTGTGTGGGCTTACGGCGCCCTGAAACCTTCGCTGCATGTCCGCAATGATGTTCAGCCCCAGGTGCAGGGAAAGAATGGAGAGGCAGACCCTGGAAGAGGTAGGAGAATTTTACACAATGGGTTACAGCTGGGGTTTTTTATCCGGTGCTGCATATTCAATCGTTGGGTCATAAAAGCTGCGACATGTTGGGGAATTTAAGCTGTTTGTCGGGAGGTGAAGCAGCGGCTGGGTTTCATGCACAAATGCAGAGAGCTGATGCACGTTTTTGCCAAACTGTCCTGTTTATTGCAGGTGAAATTCGAAGAGGGTGAAATGATTCCAAAGTCGGGAAAATCTCCAGCAGACTCCAGGAAAAGTGTTGGCATCCATGAATTTGCAGCCCTCGCCAGATCCTCCCTAAATGGTAGAGAAAATCTTTTTAAATTTCATTTTTTAAATGTAATCATCAGTCTCTGACCTCTACATCTCTTGTCGATCCAGGCATCTCTCAGGCAGTGAGGGACCATGTGACAAAGCCAACCTCCCTGGCTCAGGGCCGGGTCGCCCACCTCATAGAGTGGAAAGGTTGGCCTAAACCTACAGGTCCTCCGCCGGGAACTCACTCCCAGTTCAACTCTTACTGTCGTCTGACTGAAGGGGAGAAGGAGGCTCGGTTTGCAGCAGGTAATCAGCTCTTGCGTCTTTCTCAGCTTCATATCAGACTTGAACTCCACTTTTCACAGTTATTAATGCAAAGTAAAACTAGTTACCGTCACTTATCTGTTTGGGGGAGAGCATGAGCATCCGGTTACTTAGCATGGTTTAACTACAGAATCGTCTCGTGAGCGACGTCCACCTTCTGTCATGAGCCTAATCCCTTCAAAACTCCTCATGAAAGGCCCCGCCCCGCCTTCAGGATCCCTCGGCCACCGGCTTGTCTTGGCAGCAGATGGTGGCCTATTAGACACACACTCCCAGAACACCTCGCTGCCCACCGACGGTACAGCAGCGCTTGTTGTTTTTGCCGTGACTCATCCTTTCTGGCGCCGGTGACATCGCTGCAGCTTGATGAGGAGATAATGTGAGGGGGAGGAAAGCAGGGAGCAGACGAGGCGAGCATACATCACGCGCGTTATGAAGTCTCTTCTTCTTGATAGCCTAATTAACGCAGCAAAACGCCTAAAGGTTACCTCGCCGTGAGCATTTAAAACCAAAAGCTGGGACAGGGTTATTGTTTTTCCTTTTAACAAGCTGCTGATTATGTCGGAGCCACTTTCAAGGCAACCAGTGGAATTTTAAACTGAATATTTTGATGTTTTAGATAAAGACGCTTTCTTGAAGCCATAACCATGAGCTCCTCTGATTAAACATGCGGAAATATGATAAATATTGAGAAAAGAACATGGACTTTATAAGCTTTTACCTCTGAGTCTGATAAAAACAGAGATGACGCAGGCACATTCATGCAAAAATGTTCCATGTGACTAGTTCCAAGGCCCACCTGTAAAGTAACAAATTACCAAAACTGAAAGGAAACGCTGACAAATAGTTACCTATAAAGTTAAAGGTGAAGGTGCATGACATGTGAATGAATGAATAATTTACCTTAAAGCTTTAACACATTCCCTCGACTACATTAGAAACAATTGTTAAAATTAACGCCTTGCTGTAGCGTCTTTTTATTCCTCATTTCTCTCATGCAGAAAGGAATATCAGATGAATCCCACCAGAATGGATTCAACCCTAGATCAGACAGTGCTGGTAAAAATTACATGTGCCATTACAGATTTCTTCCTGTCTTGATTTTTGTTTAGTACCTCATGTTCTAGAAAGCTAAGCACCATTTTGCTTGCCATCCCCTGACCAGACCCTTAACAGAACTTGCCTGACAACATGAAGTAGGCTAAAAGTTCCCCGAAACAAGATGGCATGCCCTGATCTAAAGAAATTCAAGAACAGATGAGATCCTCGGCGAAAGGCGCTATCCACAAATGGAGGAAACTTGGAAGAGTTTCCTCCATTTAAAGGAAACACCAGATGTATTGTGTTTAGTTATCTGGTGTAATTTCATCTTTATTGTAAACCAATCCACTGTATGGAGGTTCAGGAGTTTGTTAGAGAACAGCATAACGAAAACCAAGGAACCCAGCAGACGGTTCAGAGATATTTGATTGAAAGTTTTTGTTCACGAAACACTTTTCCAAGCCTGCACGATCTCATAGAGAACCGTGACATGTTCAAACTACAACTGCAAACCTACACAGACACGGTCGTCCTCCTAAACGAGCCGGCTGGGCAAGTAGAGCGTTAATCACAGAACCAGGCAAGAGCCTCATGGTAGCTCTGGAGGAGCAGCAGAGATCGGCAGCTCATATGTGAGAATATGTTGATGGTAAAAGTATTCAAGGCACAATTTTTTTTATCGAAGACTGCCCAGAAGAAAACACACAAATAGACTTTTGCAGTTTGCCATGTAAGAGACACTGTTAAACATGTGGTACAAAGGACTTTGGTCAGGTTAGAGCAAAGTAAAATCTCTGGCCTACATGAATAACATGTGTAGCGGAAAAGTAATACTGTATGTCATCCTGAAGAAACCGTTCCCACAGTGAAACACAGAGATAACTGCATGTTGCTATGGGGGTGGTTCTCCTCAGCAGGAACAGGGAAGCTGGTCAGAGTTAACAGTAAGATGGATGTGGCTAAATACAGAGAAATCTTGCAGGAAAATTTGTTAAAGAATGAAAAAGTTTTGAGACTAGGGCAGAGGGTCACCTTCCAGCTGAAATCATACAGACAGAGCTGAATGAAAGCTAGATGAAAGCAAATTCATGTGGCCTAGTCAAAGTCTATCCAACTGAAAATTGGTGACACAAGTTGAAAGCTGATGTTCACAGATGTTGTACATCCAAAATGGCTGAGCTTCAACTGAAAAACAAAATAAAAAAAAATGTATTTGCATTGTAATATTTTCTTTGAGTTTTATGATTATCAGCTACTTTGCGTTTATCGAATCCACCTTTATTTATAGAGCACTTTAAAACACCACAGCGGACCAAAAGTGCCGCACAGGGTTAAATCGAAGCCCTGCTCAAGCAGAACAAAAACACGATGCTCAACATTAGTGAATTAAAAACAAAAATCAAAAAACAACAAAAACCTAGTAAGATATGTTAAATCAGATTAAACCATCAAGACACCAGTAAATCAGTATTTGCAACGGGACGAAATGTAAAAAAGCTCACAGATAGCAACAGATATAATTGTCCCAAAGAAGTACTAAAGTTTAGTACATAAATAAATGAACTAAGCTTTCGGGGGTAGAGGTGGCTAATGGTTGGAGAGGGTGCAAGGTTCCCGGTTCGACTCCCATAGACTGCAGTTCTGGGTCCCTGAGCCCTGGCCCCAGAATGTTCCCCGGGCGCTGCGCTCTAAGGGATGGGTTAAATGCAGCGGACGAATTTCACTGTAATGTACGTCGCAATGACAATAAAGGTAGTTAACTAATTAGGCTTCTGCCCAGAGGAGTCAGGACTCAGAGATACTCAGCTGTTGTTGCGCTCACCTTGACTAACTTAACATGTGTTCCTGCAAAGGAGTGGCTGAGCAGTTTGCCATCGCTGAGGCCAAGCTTCGTGCCTGGGCGTCTGTGGATGAAGACGACGAGGAAGATTTCAACGATGAAGATGGGCAGACTCGCACCATGTCCACCGAGAGTCCAGGTACCCGACGTCATCATCCTCCTCATCCTCTTCGCTCCCTGTTCTCCTGCGTCAAAGCGCTCATCTTCCACATTTCTTCATCCATCATCACTCCCAGCCACGTCCAGATGTTCTGACCGTTTGCTCCTCTCTCAGACGCCGCCGTGTCCGAACCTATCCGGGGAGACCCATGCCACCCTGAGGCTCAAGACGTCGAGGTGCCGCCGTCTGTTCATCCCTCAGGCTCCATCAGCAGCAGCAGCAGCAGCAGCAGCAGCGACGGCCCCTTCCCGGATAGGCCTTCAGCTGATAATGACCTGGAGAGCGACTCGCCCGGATCGCGCAGCGGCTACTTGTGTCCTTTCCTGGAGGAAGAAGAAGAAGAAGAGGAAGAGAGGCTGAGCGGCCTGGCGGAGCAGCTGGCTCCCTCGCAGGAGCAGCGTGGCGAGGTGTGCGTCCACAGCAAGCCAGAGTGGCGGCCTCGAAACAGAAGCAGCAGGTTCGACTCCTGCTACTCCACGTCTCACTCGGAGTCTCCCGGGGAGGAGGACGAAGAGGACGAGGAGGAGGAGGAGGAAGGCAGCGTGTTTCACGAGGTGCGGGTGTGGCACTGCAGCCCCAGAGGCTTCTTCTCTGACCGGAGGTCTTCCGGAGTGGCGTCTTTTGACGAAGAGGAGGGGAGGGAGGAGGCAGAGGAAGAGAAGAAGGAGGAGAAGGAGCATTTGATGTGATGTGTCGTCCATGTTTATGTCTTTCTGAGTCGGTGTTGATTCTGATATGACATAGATCTATTCCGATTACAATGTGAACCTCCTCTCCATCCCCTCCGTCTCTTTTCCCTCCACCTCTCTCCTCCACTGGCAGCCCTCCCTCCCTCCCTCCCTCCCGCCCCCGTCCAGGCCTTTCACTGACCTCCTCCCACAGGTCGTCGCTGCCATTAACAGTGTACGTGTCAGAGAGTCCAGTGAGGATGTAAAGCTGTCGTTCAAACTGAGTTTTGTACATTTTTGTGAAGAGTCATGTGCGGTTCATTTGTCGTTTTTCTATGGATGTTTTGTAGTGTGGTTTATTTTCCAGGTCATGCTGTGTCACATGGGTTTGATATGGAAAGCACGAGTGTCCTTCATATATAAATATGATTTTTGAAACAAGATTCCCTGGTGGTTCTTTTTTTTTTTTCCCCCCCAGCAAAAACAAAATGTGTAAAAAAAACAAACAAAAAAAACAACAATTCTCAGTTTTGGTTTTGCACATTTTCTTCTTTAAATTTATTAATTCATGTACAAAAACAATTTCATGTTCTCTGAAAAATAACAATGGTAGTTGAGTTCAAAATGCACAATCCTCCTATGTACAACAGCATGTAGATGATCCTCATCTGTGTATTTATGTTTGTACAAAGCATATACAGGCCAGTGTCATATAAAGGGAGATACTACAGACTTATTGCTTAACTAGATACGCTGCAAATTAGCTCAGACGCTGTCTACTAATGAGTCCTTACACATTACCTTATAATGCAACCGTTACTGAATGCTCCACATTCAACCAAAAAGTGAAGACATTTATTGTACAGCCAGAGAAAACAAAAAACGAAACGAAACAAGCCTGGTTTGGTGCAGTTTAGTCGTGGGCCAGTGACGGGTATCAAGGTAAACCAATGGTTGTAAAAGTTATAAAACTGCTACTATTCTCACGGTTTTAACAGCTTTTAATGAGATTTTGGAGAAACTGTGGAAAGGATAAATGTTTTTCTCCAGCACTATAATAGAGTCCCACCTGTTGCTGCACACTGGTGTATCACAGTGAATTAGAAAACCACTCCAAGGTCAATTTATTTCACCATATCTGTTCAAAAAGTTAAACCTTGTTTTGATTTAGATCCAGATAACGAAAAGTTGCTGCATTTTGTGAGTTTCACTGCATACGGCTTACAGCCAATGAAATGATTAGACTTTTATGTGTGACCCATAAGAAATAGACGTTCATCCGGAAATGTTATGTTATGGCCTACATAAATATGTCATCCAGCAGATGATAAGACCTCTAACAGGAAGTTTCTTGACTAATACTGAAAAACTGCACCATCCTAGAAGATTAATGAAAAGTTCAGTGTAAGGAAAAAGTGTGGTGGAAAATTGCACTCAATCACCAGGGACAACAACAGCCTTGAGATGACTGGGAAGAAAAGCCCATTCAGTAGCTTTGGGGGAAGAATAAAAAGGTGTTAAGAAGTCGGAGCTGAAGGAGCCACACGTGTCACAGTCCTTGTGTTAACCTGCTCCTGAACCACAGACATCGTCATAAACTGGGCCAAGGAGGAAAAGGCTGAGCTGTCGCTCTGTGGCCCAAAGTCCTTTTTTTCAGATGAAACTAAGTCCGGCATTTGGAAATCAAGATTTGGGGGGGAAACCTGGAGAAGCACAGAATCCAAATTGTTTGTGCTCTAGTGCGACGTTTCTACAGTAAGAGATTTTTGAGAGCCATGTAGTGTCAGTCTGATGTTTTTGTCCAAAGTCAGCGCGCTCTGACTTTATCAGGAAATCTTAGAGCACGTCGTGCCTCATGGTGCTGACAAGCTTTATGGAGATTCAGAGTTTTATTTTCCAGCAGGATTTGACCCACGCTGACCAAAGGTTGCCTTAACGACCACGACATCCCAATGCTGGGTTGGCCAGCAAGCTGGTCTGCCTCTAAACCCCCTTGAAAATCTGCGGAGCTTCGTCGGGAGGAAGATGAGCTGCACCAGAGTCAACAATCCAGACGACCTGAAAGCCGTTATCAAAGCATCCTGAGATTCTTAAACACCGGGGCGCTGCCTCAAGCTGATCGCCTCCATCGACTGACTCCACCGATGCAGTTTTTCGTGCAAAAGGAGGAAACTCCTAAATATTGAGTGCATGCACTGTATGGACTTTTCACTAGGATGATATTTCAGTAATTAAAGCTGTTACCCTTTGAAGATTTCATTAGCTGTAAGTCAGTCTTCCAAAATAACATAAATAAATGCCTGAATTCTTTCTGTGAATCTCTGTATTCTTTTTTTTTTAAATGAATTATCAAAATAAATGACCATATCTATATTCTAATTCGCTGAGATGCACCTCTAAGACAAGACAAATTCAGCATTTGTGCAAAACATGGACAGCCATCAGGTGGAAATTAAATTAATGCTATCCGATAAAAGTAACGCTGCTTAGAAACTACAGCCCATGAGCAAAGAGCTGCATTTCTGTCTCGCAGCAGTTGAGCAGAACGGCTACCTGAGCAGACAGACTGACTAATTTTTTTTAGACTTCCAGTGTTAGTCCACAAACTGCAGAATGGTACTAAAAAAAACAACAACTTTTGAAACTATGACTAAATTCAGCAAAGATTTGTTCTATAATTTTACGTCAGTCTATATGTTTTTTTTAATATTTGCATCTTTATAAGCTCTATGTATCTTGATAACAGTAATAAATGGTTTGCAAACGCAATTAGGGTATAGTAGGAATAATTGTTTCAAATCTTCCTGTGTTAACGTTGTTAAAACCGTTGTCTGGTTAGCTAAGGTAAAAGGAAAATAGCTTACTGGCCCATGCCTACTGCAGACATACAACTCAGAAATGGCTCAAAAGGAGTTGAAGCTAAAAGGACGTCCATCAGAAGTGTTCACACAGTTTGCCCTAAACCAGCTTTTATGGCCTATTACAGCAGTCCAAACGTCAGCGTCAGAGCTCAGGCTGGGTTGAATTCACTCTATCATAAAGAGACGTTAAATACCCGCAGACCGAAGAGCATTTTGTCAGCGTTTGTGTGTGCACAGCAGCCTGTAAATCTCTTGATTGGGCCCCTCGTTTACGGTGCACTTTAGACTCGCATACAGCAGCAGAAGATGCTCGGACGATGAAACGGACTCTCTGCGCCGACAGTTTGGTGTTAAGGTGATAATTACAATGTGCTTTTGCTGTTAGAGCCCTGCGTCCAGCTGTAGGGATCTTTGGAAGCTGCCTTTTTATCTCAGTAATAATCTCCAAAGGGCCTGATCTGTAGACCAGTATCTGATATCAAAATAAAAATAAATGCTGATGACGATATACCCTTAAATAAGGCAGTCTGCACTTTCCCTTTACTGCATTATTAACACAAATGTATTGCATTTCATTTGACACACAAACCAACACATCCTACTTTTTTGTTCTTTGTGCATTGCTCATAAATAGGTAGTTTGGATCAATACCCTCATGTGCTTATTTGAATCATTTCCTCGTTGTTCTGTGCTGTCAGCATTGTTTGCTCTTTTAGGTTTTTAGCCCACGTCATTCGCACAGGAGCCAATGATTTCCTATATTCTTTTTAAGTTGGCTTCAAGTTTGCAGGATCTTGTTTTGTCAAATTAAATGTAGGTGTTAGATTTAGTCATTGTGAGATAATTATTTCATTATGAGATGCCTTTCCTTGCACACAGGCCGACACCTCCTCACCAACACACACACACACACACACACACACACACACACACACACACACACACACACACACACACACACACACACACACACACACACACACACAAATATGAAACTGTAAAGCTGGTGTTGTTATATCTTAATGTCAACAAATTCCATTTTAAAGACTTAACAAACTACAAGGTACACTTACATGAGACGATGGGGATTCATGTGCTCGTGGAAATGGACACAAACACAGCAGCTATACATGCTGATAGATATTTAGATCTAAATGTGCACTTTTGTGTCAACAAATTTACCACGTATCTGTTTAGTGACCACCCCTGAAAATGGTGCGGAGCTTTTGGAAGTTTTCATGGGTCAGGACACGACAAAGCATGTCTTGGGCCTTAACAGATCTGAAAATCTGGTAAATACCCGCAGCTCAGATACGGCGGCTCATAATATGTTATACGGTGTCATAAATCAATATCAGCCAAGCTTGACACGGGACCTATGTGTACTGCTTTACGTAAAGGAAGAAGATAAATGACAACATGGTCCTGCTTAGCAAACGTCCCGGGTTACCTAGACGCCACCCGATTAAAGTTCAGCTAATTTGCAGGTCAGGAGACTACAGCTGCATGTCAACACAATGCCAGGAGGGAAATACATCAGCAATGGTTTCAGAGAAGCAGTTATTGTTGCTTTTTCCAGTTATATGGAAAAGGTCAGAAAGGCTTTTTAAAAGAAGCGAGGCACCATCAATTCCCAGCGAGAAAGCTCTCCGCAGACACCTCACAGTCCTGTTAGCAGTGATTGTTCACTAACGTTAGACAGAGGTCAGACCGTGAGGCTCAAAGTAACTTGAGAAAAAAAAGAACCTCAAACATAAAGAGAACGTTTATGACAATACAGTAAAATTTAAATGAATCAAATTTAAAAAAGCTCTTGTATATATATATATATATATATATATATATATATATATATATATATATAAAAAACCTTCTGGAACTGCCTCCCATGGATAAACAAGATCATAGTCATGATGCTCTGCTACAAGAGCATCATGGGGGAGCATTTGGGGGGTGGCTTGGCAGAGAGATGATTGGGCCCTGGCACCCTGGCCATCACTGGGCGGGCCCCTTCTTCCTCCATCCCTGCTACCTTATTCATTATGCAACTTTCCAAAAATATCAACTAAAAAGCCTTTTTCTTTGTTTTTTACTTTACTTACAGCAAAAAAAGTTGACAAGAGGTATAACCTCTTTTTTTTTGTTGTTTAAGTGTTTCTGTCACACCCCAGAAAAATGCCACCCTGGGCAGAGAGCCACGTCACCCAAGCCTGGTAACAAATATGAGGCTATCTGTCTAAGGCCTCGAACTTTGCCTCACAGGGCTCCAATCCTTGCAAATCTACAACAAAGAGGCGAACCATGGATGTACCAAAACGTCAGCGGTCTGGGTAATTATGCAGTAGCACTTAGCAATTCCAGACCTCGACCTGAATGAAATGCTCTGGCAGCTGAGCAAGAACTAACGCCCGCAAACTGTGATGCATAAGGGTCACGGAGAAACAACCACTTTTAGGTCTATATAACATACACACAATAGTTCTATATATTTTGAATGAATGCTGACCGTGTGTGTTACGCGATGAGCCGTCTGCGATCTGATGCTGTATCTACCAGTTTTTTAGATCAGATTTTTACGCGTAAAACCTTTGAACTAAAATAGGGTGTAACGCACTCTGATCAGACCAAACGCTGAAAACATAGACGAATGAAGCAACTGAAGCAACACTGATTATATTGTTTCATCTTCCCTGAAGTGCTAAGAAAGCTTCATATTGACTTTTTCAGTGCTTTGCAAAAAAATATTCCTAAGCCTTGAACTCTTCCACATTTTGCTCGTTACATCTACAAACATGAATGGATTTTAATGGGATTTTGATAGATTAATATAAAGAGACACACCGTTGTGAACAAAAAGGGAAAGGATACAATTTTTTTTTACAAAATACATGTCTATTCAGCCTCCCTTTGCTCCAATTCTCCTAAATAAAATCCAATTGTCTTCTGAAGCCATCTAATTAGTAAATACAGGCCAGATGTGATTGATTGATTTTTCTGTATACACAGCTGCAAAGGTCTTGGGCAAAAAGAAAAGGCAACAAATGTCCCGTTTGCAGTTTAACTTGCAGCCATGTGAGGTACGCGCCACACATATGGGATGTCAGATTAGAGCAAAACATGCCATGTTGGGTGAGATGAAAAAACAAACACTGCAAAGCTCGACGCATGGGGCGGCATACGCACATCACACCTTTCAACATTTCATACGTTTTTTTGTTTTTTTAAAGATGTTTTTTTCCTCTTTTTTTCACAAAAAATCCCAATAAAATACATTGAAGTGTGTAGTTGTGCGGTGACAAATGCTGAATAGGTTTACGGGGTGAGACTAGTGCAAGGAACTGTACACTGATAATATTTTGCCACTTTGACGCCCGCCGCCCGATCAGCAGCCATCTTTCTGCTCACACCCAATCAATTGGGCCTGTTTTAAGCAATCACATGAAGAAAGCTGTTTGAGGGTTTCAGGCATGATCTTTGTCTAACAGTTTTATTTGTGATTAGGACTTTTTGGAAAAATATCCCGCTAATTGAAAATAGCCATTAACTAGTCCTGGCTGAGATTCAGAGTCGCAGCTCCGCAACACCACTAATGCTCCTAAATAGACACTTAACACTTAGTTTTACCCCAAAAACAGTCTTAATACCTGTTAAAGCCAACGTGCTGTTTTCGTTTACTTGTTTTTTCCTGCAACGTGACTTGGTCAGCAAATTTCCAGTGCGATTTGTGAGGAGAAGCTAGTACAGCCTTGTGCTTTAAGCTTTTTTTTTTTTTTTTTTGGCTTCACGCCTTCCGACTTCTTGTTTCTCATTTACAAACCTTATCAGCTGCCCACCAGGAGAAAAGAGGCTTTCCTGCAGCTTGTTTCACCTCCACGTACGCATGGGACATTCCCTGTTTCCCAGCGCTAAACAAACCATGATGTGAACATTTTTGGAAAATACTGAGATATTTGGTCTTTCGTGAGTGATCTGTTGACTCCTATAAAGATACAAAATAAAACCAACTTTTGTCCTTTCAACAGAAATTCGCCCACGTCACTGGGTTAGAAACACAAGTCTCTAGGCTGGACTGTTACAAATTTAAGAAACAGATACATTTATGAGGCAATAGTATAGAGAAGCATTAGATTAGCATTGTGATTGGTCCTTGGTGTGGACAGTGCTACCCTCTCCCCCAGGTTCTGATTGGTCCATGTTCAGAGTCGGACTCCTGTGCTCGTGCTCCACGTCGGCCGGCTCCGGTGTCGGGTCGGCGGGGTCGGGGTCACAGCCCAGTTCCGATTCCTCGGTGTGAGACGGGCTACAGTCAAAAGTAAACTCTGATTGGTCCTCGGTGAGCGAGGGGCTTTCCTGGAGCACAAGGTCCGACAACTGGTTATCGCTGTTCTCAAACTCCAAAGTGCTCTTGTCCGAGAAGCCGACGGGGACGTCCTTGAACGAAAGGTCCAGCTTTTTCGCCGCGTTGGGAGCCTTAGGGTCCCGTGGCAAGGACAGCCCTCTGTGACGCATGCACAGCTTGTGTAGTTCTGTTACCTCAGATACGCTGGTGCTGTTCCCACTGTCGCGGAAACTGGCCAGAGGAGGACGCACTTTCACTCCAGTCACCGTCACTGAGCCCTCGATGGCCTTACGCAGCTGCAGACACCGAGGAGCAGGCAGCAGGGAAACAGAAAGCGAGCACAGCCAGTGGGGGTATAGGAAAAAAAAGAAGGTCGTCAATTAAACATCTTTAAAAAAAAAATTTGTACGGCTTCAGGAAATCACAGGCGTACCTCTTTGAGAGAGACCACTCCAACCAGCCGCCCCATGCTGGTCACGTAGGCGTGATCCAGGCCCAGCAGAGAGAAGATAGTGTGAGTCTGTGGGTGACGAGGAGAGGCGGGTCATGGCCTGAATACAAACTTGAAAGAGCCTCATTTGCATTTTGCATCTGGGCTGTGAGAACTGTCATGCAGGGACGGGGACTGCATTGTGTCGAGATGGTCACCGAGTCAAATGAGCCCTTCTTTCACCGCACAATCACAGCTTGTGTCATTGGATGAACTGTGTGCTCAAGACATTTTCCTTATTTTTTTAGGTTGGTTTACTATTTTTTACCTCACTTTTACAGACTGGTCGCTAAAAAACAGCAAATGCTGCGATCAGACAGAAATAATGTCATGAGCAAGAGGGATTTCTCCCGTAACACAGGGTCATGCAAAGGCTATACAGGGGTTACATCAAATTCAAACCTTTTTTTCTTGGTATTAATACCGCTATTCTGAAAGGTAAATCTAAATCCCATGGCATTGAATGTTTTTAGTTAACTCTGTACCTTATGCAGGGACGTTTGCTCCACGAGCTGGAAGGGGGCGGGGTCAATCTTGCAGTTCTTGAAATCCACCAGCTGATCGAGCTGCTGATCCTCCCACTCTGCTATCTGCAGAGGGATAGAAAAGCAGAGATAAAGATGACGTTTTTAATATCTGAATTATAGAAGTCCTGGTTAATCCCTTCTGACCGTGAGAATCTCACCTCTGAGGGAGTCATGCAGTCCTCCACTTCAGAGGATTCCTGAACGTAGGAAGACAAAAGTTAAACGTAAATTTTTTTTTTAACCTTTACAACAATATTTACCATGTGAAAACATATTGAAAAACAAAACCAGCTGGTATCTACAAAGAAGCAGCTGGCTTTAGTTTTAACCTTGTGTCAGGGTAGTGACTTCTAGAGTTTCAGATCGAAAACTGACATGATGGCTTTCAGAGAGCCTTTCACAAATAGTCACACCATTTAGAAAAAAATAATAAAAATGCTCAGACAGCAACCCCAAACGTCAGGGTATTTTGTCAGGATTTTATGCCACAGACCAAGACAAAGTGTCCTATAACTGGAAATACTCAGCCCTGCAGAGTCTGTACGTTATCACATTTCACTGTATTTGCGCTGTTGCAATTTTCGACAATAAATTTATTTTTTTTGCAAAATAGCTTAAGTTGAGGCAGACTAGATGGAGGGCTTCTGTGCCTGAGGCATTCAAACCCCTTAAAACACTTTGGTGTGTAGCGTACTTAATTGTACAGCAACTCAGGGTTGTTGTGGAGGAGAACCTCTGCTCCAGCCTCACGCCATGCAAAGTGTTTTGCATGCACAACAAAACGTTCAGTTTTGTTTTCCTGTGACTCCCCCCCCCCCCCCCCCCCCACCATGTTCGCCATGTCTCCAACACGGCAAGGGGAACAAATGGGAGGACTCTTTTCACCATTTAATCAACTTCTAAATGCGACCTGTTGCATAGGATTTTATGTAGGGGTACCAGAGTAAAAGGGGGGGGGGGGGGGATTTAGAAAAATGTTTCTTTTTGACTTTTATTTGTGAAAATGCACATATTACATGGTGTTAGTCTATCACATTAAATTCCAATAGAATATGCGAACATGTGAAGAAGTTTAAAGGGGTTTGAAAACCACTATTTGATTCTAACAACACAGGTAAGGATGTATGTCGGAAAAAAAAAAGAAAAAAAAAAGACACTGAACAGGTATTATCAGCAGTTTAGAGTGAGAACATCTGGACACACGTACAGCTTGACCATCCTCACACATGCTCTCTCTCTCTCTCTCTCTGCGTGTAAAAAGCCACTCTGATGCTTTCGGTTCGAGCACCACAAATATTTTTTTTGCTCCAGCACTTACTATGCGCACGTCGCAAGGCAACAGTTACTTAGCAACAGTCTCTAGGCGGCAGACAGTCTTACCGCCATGGAGATCCTCACTCGTTTGGGCTTGGGCTTTGTTTTGTCAGGAGAGGCCGGCCTGGCCGGACTCTTCCAGCCGGGGGAGAGAAGGCATCACAGCACAAGGTTAACACAGAGGTTCAGGTAAAGCGGACAGTTTTTAGCCCTCTGGACATGGCGGCACTGAAAGCGCAGGGTTTCAGCCAGACTTCTACAGGGAAGAAGTCTCTGTGATGTAAGCACAGTTTTACTGAAAGGCTATAATTACTGCACCACGGATGAGGATGAGGGCACACAATCTTTATGAGGCGACCGATTTTCATGCAGCACCTAATGTTGGATTACACAGCCAGGACAAATGCGCTGATCGTCCCACGTTTTAATGTTTTTAGTCCTACTTAAACTATAACAGCGTCTATAAACTTCTATTATAGAAGAAAAAAAAAACCCAACAACATAAATTTACTTCTTTCAAAAGGAAGAACTTTCACCTTACCCAACTAATAACCAAATGGAGAAATAAACTAAACCTACAGTTTTGAATTGTCAAACTATCAACAGCTCTTTCTGTTGCAAAACACACCTGGTCATATTCAATAAATTTGAATATTATTGAAAAGTCAATTTATTTCAGTAACTTAGTTCACTAAGGGAAATTCATTGTATAGATTAACACAGACTGATGATGTTTTAACGTCTTTATCTACATTAATTATAATTTTTTTTCACCTCTTGTTTATAAAAACACATAATTTAAAATTTAGAATATTGCATGGGACCAATAAGAAAAGCAAAATATTTAATGAAGAAATGGGGGGTTTGTGAAAAATATGTTTGATGCCAGTTTATAGTTTTTTTTTCTCCAAAATGTACTTTTAATCTGATAAACAGGTCTTTTAAAAATGCATATTCAAATTGTTTTGAATATGACTGTAGATAACATAAAAAACCTCAGCAGATTTTTTTAATAAGGGCATGAAACTTTAAATGCAAGGCCTACATGTCCTAATTCCTATTATTTTCAGTGTTTCGTTCAAGATACTCATCTTACAATGTTAAAGTAGCATTATCTCTATAGTTACATAAAGAAAAGTTATTGTTTAAAGCCAAATTACTAAACAGAGAGTAAAATATTTGTTAAATAAATAAATGTAATTAAAAATGTAATATAAAAAGTAAGAAAAAAGAAAATTAAAATGTTTTATAGATGACAGCAAAATAATTAATCAAAATAATACTTTTGATAATAAAAGTGTTATATTATTAAAGATTAATTAATTGGTTGCTCCCCTTGGAAAGATAAAAATAAAATCCCTAAAAATAAATATGCAGTGCCTTTGTAATTTTTGTGGTTGTAGCATACTCTTACACTGAAACAATTTGAAAACATCCAACGTTGAATTTCAGTGCATCTTATTCAGATGGAGGAGAGAAGTCCCACATTAGGAGATACACTTCTCACAACACAACTGGCAGCACAATTACTGTTAAATGTTGAATAACTTCAACATTTAATCTGAAATAAATTATAGAAGCATTTTTCCAAATCCCACTTTAGATTTTTGCTAGATTGATCAGAGATTCTACAAACTTCTACTAAGTAATCCGTGACCTTTGTTGTCCCTGGGTTAAAAGGATTAACTTAAACACGTAATTTATTGTTATTGACCACTAGGATGAGAACACAAAGTTATCTTGCCAGCTTAAAGTGGAGGCAAGTAAGTGAGGTAAAAAACAAAAATAAAAATCTTCAAACTTCACACACTACTGTTTGAAATTGATGACAAAGACAAGCATGTCGGTGTCAGAACAGCTTTCTACATAGCAACAAGTAGTTGAGGGATGGGGAGGCTGTCCTACCATCACAAATGTGAGCATGTGGAGATTGCTTAGTGCTACTGGGAATTCAACTGGAAGCGTGTGTTTTAGTCAGCTGAACCTAAGATTGACTTTTCCTGCTACAAACACTCCCGATCTGATGCTAAACAAAGCGTCTGCTGTCAAACACAGGAAGAGTTTGGAAAAGCCCCTCATGGCCACTGTTAAGTACGGTGAGGGACCTGTGATGCTGCGGGCCAGCTTCTCTTCTAAAGGCCTGGGAGTGCATTTCTTTCACCCTGCTGAATATATTTAGTCTGAGGGCTTTACTAATGATTCAAATCTTTCTTATTAAAACATTACCAAAGCTATTTTTTTTTTAGTTTAGTTATAATGCAGCCTAAATGATCTAAATTGATGGCCTGCGTTCTGGCTTCTTTAAATGTTAGAAGGTTTTGCAGGCCTCATGGGTTTTAATAGTGTTTGCTTGCAAAGCGTTTGGGGTTTTTCGGGCCTGATGAGCTTCTGCATTGGCGAACCTGACGGAGTCAAAGACAGATCAATAGTCGCCTCATTGCAGGGCTCCATCTCTGCCAGAAATGCAACCAAAGTGAACTGAAATGCTGGAAGACTGGCAGTGAGTGTGCCGTGCAGGTATAGGGTGCAGTCACTTGCTGAGGGCAGAGCTGTGTGCACAACGACGACACAATGACATTACAGTAAAAGCTCAGCTGCCTGGGGGTGAGTCCTATCTGACAGCAACAGGACAGCAACAGCGCACGGACTCAGAGAGAGCACACACATCCTCTCACACAGAGCGTGTCACACTCTTCCCGCCACAGAAAAGTCACACCTAAGTAAACTCTGTTTTTCTCACCTCCAGCAGCTCCTTGTCTGGATCAGCACAAGAGAGGGTCTGTGAGTCTGACAGAGCAAAAAAATAAAAACACATTTCATCAAAGCGGCGTTTGATTCCGAAACAACGGCGCTTTAAAAAGTGTTCACGCCCCTAAAACATTTTTTTCACATTTTGTCACAATCACTGAACTGTTTTATGTTAGAATTAAGTGACAGAATAACATAATGTCACACATCATTTTGAAAGTCATGTTTTTCAATATCTTTTTTTCTAAATAAAAACCTAAAAGTGGGATCATCATCATCATCATCATCATCATCATCATCATCATCATCATCATCATCATCATCATCATCATCATCATCATCATCACCATTATCTCTATATTTTAGATATATAGAATAGAATAGAATAGAATTCAACTTTATTGTCATTGCACTGTCACAAGTACAAAGTAACGAAATGTGGTTTGCATCTATGCAGAAGTGCTATACAGGATATAAATATGTATTTACAAGTGTAAGTACAAGCAAAAAATAATAGCAAGGGACTATAAAATGTTGTGTATAAATATAAATATAAACATGGGAGCTATATGCAGATTATACAGATTATACAGAATTACGGGAATGTTAGGAAATGATTATATATCTATATCTATCTATCTATCTATCTATCTATCTATCTATCTATCTATCTATCTATCTATCTATCTATCTATCTATCTATCTATCTATCTATCTATCTATCTATCTATCTATCTATCTATCTATCTATCTATCTATCTATCTATCTATCTATCTATCTATCTATCTAAGTGTAATAAGATAAGATGATTTTGTAACGTGCCTTGAGATGACATGTTTCATGATTTGGCGCTATATAAATAAAATTGAATTGAATTGAATTAATAATTGTATATCTGGAGTGTGTAACAAAAATAATTTCCTATTATTACATAAATTAAGAAACTTGCACAATAAAACAATGCAAACACAGATAAAAACCATACCAGTAAAAATAAACTCAAATCTCAGTTGGGTTGAAGGCCAGTGAGTAAAAGTACATTTTTAAACGAGTTTTAAAAATGGACAATGAGGGGGCCTTATTTGTACAGGTAGAGCGGTCCATAGTTCTGGGGCCCCAACAGAGAAGGCCCTGTCTCCTCTAAGCTTCCCCTTTGAGCTGGGAACCACCAGGAGCAACTGATCACACTGATAGGAGGTGTAGTGGTGGAGAAGCTCTACCAAGTAGGGCGGGGACAAGTTATGTAAGACTCTTAATCATGACCAAAAGGATTTTAAAGTGAACTTTAAAATACACTGGGAGCCAATGAAGAGAAGCCAGGACCGGAGTAATATGCTCCCATTTACGCGTTCCTGGTAAAAGACGTGCTGCAGCATTTTGCACCAGCTGCAGAGGAGCAAGTGAGGACTGGCTGATTCCCAGATAAAGGGAGCTACAGTGATCCATCTGCGATTAAATAAAAGCGTGGATGTGTATTTGTTTTGAGTCCCCTGAGTCAATACTTTGAAGAACTGCCTTTTGCTGCATTTACAGCTGGGACTTTGTTATTTTATGTCCCCGCCAGCTTTTTGCATCTAAAGGCTGAGATTCTTGGCAAATCTTCCTAGCAAAAGAGCTCAGTTTGATAGCATCTGTAAACACCAATGTCTAAGTGATGCTGCTGACTTTCATATGGATGCAGATTTCAACGTTTCAACGATTGGTCTAACAAATGAATATGCTTTGATCTAAAATTATAGCTCTGGCTGTATGTTTAGGGTAGTTATAATGGTGTAAGATGACCCTCCAGCTCCAGTGTTTTCCTCCAGATGATGGCCCTGGATTAAGCTCCACCTATCCTTTGACCAGCTTCCCTGGAAAGCATTCCCTGTCAGTCACTTACAAGAAGTGAAAGCATGAACTACTCCGAGAGGAATTCTCCTGAAATACATCCAGGATGCCATCGCTGCTGGCCCGGACAGCCTGCGGTTCGCCTACAGGGAGAATCGCTCCGCAGAGGACGCTGTCTCTCTGGCACTTCACACGACTCTGGCTCATGCGCAGCATCCCAACACCTGTGTTAGGATGCCATTGGAGGACTTCAGCTCAGCATTCAACACCGTGCTCCCAGACATGCTGGCTCTGCAGCTCCACACCCTGGGATTATCCACACCACTCTGCTCCTGGATCAGTGACTTCCTCACTAACAGGCGGTGGGGATGTGTAAACACACATCTGTCCCGCTGATCCTCAACACTGGCATGCTGCAAGGTTGTGTCCTCGGCCCTCCTCTCTTCACCCACTACTGCGCTGCTACCCACCCCACAAACATGGTGGTGAGGTTTGCGGACGACACCGCTGTGGCGGGCCTCATTTCCAACAACGATGAGTTCACTGTCTGTGAGACAGGACAATAACCGCCCAAGACAATAACTGCAGAACGATTAGTGATTATTACCGATAACGCAGAAGAAAGTCACTAGATTTTTTGCTGTGACACACTGCAAAAACGGAACTAAAAATAAGTCAGATTTTCTTGAACTTAGTGTATTTGTCCTTGATTTGAGCAGGTAAATAAGATTATCTGCCAATGGAATGAGTATTTTGACCCCTAAAATAAGATAATTAGATATACTGCACCTGAAATAAGACGATGGAGATGAGTTGTTCCTATTTTAAGTGCAAAAATCTTATTCCATTGGCAAATCATCTTATTTGCATGCTCAAATCAAGGACAAATACACTCATTTTAAGAAAATTCAACTTATTTTTAGTTTCATTTTTGCAGTGCATAATTGTAAAAAAAAAAAAAAAAAAAACTGAGCAGAAAACAGAGAAAACTGAACGGCTTGATAAATATGACCCCAAAAGAATATAAAGATATCTACAAAGCTCCAGGTCAGACTACATTCACATTTCTGCATGCCTAAAGACTCAAAGTACACAAAAAAAGGGCTAAAAAAAAGCAGATTTTGCATGATATGTCCTCTTCAAAGCTTGACATATTGCTTTAAACTAGTCCACAACTTTATCCTTGGTCTTCATGGTGCCGCGTTCACAGACGTTCTCTAACAAACATCGTAGATCGTCATAGAACAGCTGGATTTATACTGAAATTAAATTACACAGGTGGATTCTATTTACTCATATGCTGACCTTTTAATTAAGGGCATCAGAGAAAAGGGGGTGTTAAAATGCACTATTTTGTAAATGGTAAATGGCTTGTACTTGTATAGCGCTTTTTAACTAGTCTTGACGACCTCCAAAGCGCTTTACACTACAGTTCAGTCATTCACCCATTCACACACACATTCACACCCTGACGGTGGTGAGCTATGTTAGTAGCTACAGCTGCCCTGGGGCAGACTGACAGAGGCGAGGCCTCTTCACACAAAGTCCCACTACACTGCAAAAAGGGAACTAAAAGTAAGTCAAATTGTCTTGAAATTAATGTCTTTTTCCTTGATTTAAGCAGGTAAATAAGACTATTTGCCAATGGAATGAGTATTTGTCCCCCTAAAATAAGATAATTAGATATCCTGCACCTGAAATAAGATGATAGAGAGGAAATGTTCCTATTTTAAGTGCAAGAATCTTATTCCATTGGCAAATAGTCTTATTTACCTGCTTAAATCAAGGAAAAATACATTAATTTCAAGACAATTTGACTTACTTTTAGTTCCCTTTTTGCAGTGTAAAATTCATTTAACATTTGTGACTATACCAAGACAAAATGTGAAAAAAGTCAAAGGGGTGTCAATACTTTTTCACAACACTATCATATTACATGTTCCAGTTCTTGTTTCTTCTGTGTGTTCTTGCTTAAGATACATACTATTTGGCGTCTCTGCGTCGCTGATGGCCGACACGGTTTTCAGGGCAGACTTCAGGGGAAGCTGAGCGTTGGACACGACCGGGCTGAAGGAGGACGACTCCTCTGTGGAGATCTGCGTGGACAACACATTAACAGGGGAGGCCAGACGCAGATACATGCGCACAGAGAGACAAAAGCACATAGATCGACCAAGCACATGCACAACAACAAACAGGACAGCACAGGTAAAGGCACAGAGAACAGAGACAAGAAAGAGAGACGTTAATGGAAAAGTAGTCATATTTCACATTTGTATAAGTTCAAAAACACTTACCACCACCACAAGATAAAAAAAAAATAAAAAATCCACAAGCTCAGTCTGTGCCTTTACCTATGTGCTTCACTCATGCCATTTCTGAACTACTTCTAGTCTACTGCTACGACCCACCCCAAGCCAGAGCTTGTCCCAGCCCCCGCCCCGGCGCCCCCGGACGCCTCACACCTGTTGGGTGCTCACCAGGAAGCGGACAACTTGGCGAGCACTGGTGTTGGTGGGGGTGTTGAGGTGAATGTGGGCGCATGGGGAGCTGGGGGTGCTGTCGGAGGTCAGACTGGGCAGACGATCGTGAGCGCCGTTGTCCTGGGCCAGCTGACGAAGGTACTCAAGCCTCCGCTGGCGGCTCAGCTGAAGAGACAGGAGGGACTGGAGCTGCAGTCGCTCTATGGAGCCCAGCAGGATCATGGAGTCTAAAAGGGAGAGGGCGAACGGTCAAATCCACCGTGCGCTGAACCACCGGGAGGAATAAAGTCGTACACGTTAGCTCAGAAGAGGCAAATCTCGCCTCTGTTATTCTGCTGCATTTCACAGGAGCAGTATCTACTTCCCATTACCTGGCATTACAGCCATTTTCACAGGGACAGGAGGAGTGAGCGAGACGGAGACCACACACAGGGCTAATTATTGTTGCCACCGAGCGGTCCCTCAGTTGCACAGCAAATGTTAAAAGGAAATTAGGTTCAGGTCAAACTGGAGGACATAAAGTTGTCTGCTGTTGCTGCAGCAGCAGCAGGAGGCTCATGCTGCTTTATCTGCCAGCTCAGCTTTGGCAAACAGGAGCAATTGTCCTCCTTCTAGTTTGGCTCTCTGGACTTGACACAACGCTGTCATAAGGTGCTCTTTGTGCACGTATTCACAAATCAATAAAGCAATTTAAGATGGGGTTTACCTAATACAGTTGTTGAAGAAAATAAAGTACACCCTCTTTCGATCCTAATGTTTTATATTATCGTGACGTGGTAAAATAATTTCTATCATGTTCAAATGATTCAAATCTTACCATAGGTGCACACAAACACATCACTGATCCTACATTATCCCTGTTCATGAATCAAGCCCTGCATTCATTGGTACAGCAATGAGCTTTAGCAGCAATAAAAGTGATTGTTTTCTCAAGAAATGTGTTAATCTCTCATATCACTGTGGGGAAACGTCAGCTCGCTCTTAAAATGTCAGTTCCTTGATCTTCGGAGACTCTTTTAAAGTCCCGCCACAGCATCGGTGTCAGTTTGAAGCCTGTAATTTAACTGCATCCTTGCATCGCCTCGATTCTTTATATTGTGGGCCATTATGTTCCTGCTGTGTTTGGGATCACTGAGCCTTTGCATGACCCAGTTACACAGGATCTCTGTCCAGCAACTCTAAAACACTTTGGTATTCAGAGACGTTTGTCGTCAGCTCAATAACTACGACGTACTCCTGAGGTGCACAACAAGCCCAAATCACCAGCCTTCCACCACCGTGGTTAATGGTGGATAATTGTTTTTCAGCTGATATGCTGTCTTTGGTATTAACCAAACACAAGCTGTTCATTATGGATTCTCGACTTTCCTATGGTGGTTTATTTAAATCAAACTTTGCTAACCTTCTGTAAAGCCCAGAATTATTCATACCGCTGAAGAATTTTAGTTCAACCAAGATTGGAAACCAGACAGGCGTTATTTTATTGTCTCAGAAGACAACAAAATAATGCAACAGGAGTATTAATGTGGAAAAAGAAATGAAACACATTTAAATAAAAACAGCATGCTGAAAATTTAACGAGAAATCTGTTTGTTGACATATTTATTCCATTGGTCATTTTGATGATTTATCTTTAGTCCTAATCTGTGGCTGCCTCCACAGATTTTTTTTCAGATTCAAGACAGTGCTCGCCCAATCCCAAATGTTTCTATTACTTCCAGTCAGAAGAAACATGTCGGTAAAATCAAAGGTTTGAGGGAGATAGGGACAATTTTGGGCTGAACCGTATGTCTTGTGGCCGTATACAAAGAGAAAACATTTTTGTTTTAATTTGTCTGAGGACTGGATGGTTTGATCTTGGGGTTATATTCTGGGACATCCATGCCTGTGAAGGTTGGCAGCTGTCTATAATATTTTCACTTGTTAATAATCTTTCTGACTGCATATGTAGAATGATGGACGTGCGACTGTTTGGAAACACCCTATTTGCCCTTCACAGATTAATAAGCAGCAACAATTGCTTCTCTACAGTGATTGCTGATGTTTTTCCACTTAACCATTGCGTTAACAAGCATATCTTAGAGTGCTTTTATCTTTCTTCGGTACATAGTGCCAGCATAGAATGTGCTGTGTATTTTGGTACAGTTGAGATTAGACTTAAAACAAATAAATATCTGGAAATACCATTTTAATAAACCCTCAGATGTTAAACCCTGGCATTAGAGACGGGTGTCATGGCTTTTCACCGTGACTGTGCATGATCAGGTCAGTGCAGATAAACTATGAAATACATTGAAAACACTTAAAATATTCTAAAGTAGAAGAAAACACAAGGTGCAGGGATATGCAAAGGTTGTGCTAAAGGGAAAAAATTCATATAGCCAAATGTGTTAGAATTAATTTTTTGTAGCATATTGAGAAAAAATACAAACAGATGCTATGTGTTTGTCGTTACCTCATTTTCTAACAGTAAAATTGTGTGGACATCCTTGATAACTTTTGTCAATTTGTCATATTTTATGTTTCATACATTTTTTTTCCGCACTAGTGGCCTTCATTTGTCAGTGAGTTGACAGGAAATGGGGTTCAGAGAAAGGGGAAGACAGCCAGCAAAGGACCATGAGCCGGGAGGGTTGTGTCAAGGACTGGGGCGTCTGTGCCTGTGCCTCCATCGTGCTTCATTTTTGTCAATTTATAACATAACAATTTCATGAGCAGGACTGGAAGAAGAAATAAAGATATGGAGCAGCAGAGGAAAGGAAGAAATGGACCTGGACAGGACAGGACAGGAAGTTCAAAAGCAACAGCTTAGAAAAACTATGAGTTTAAAATGTTTAGGATGTGTTTATAGCAACTAATGATAAAGGAAAACATAAAAAAATTAAAATAGCTCTTGCACCGCACGAGTTTTGCCTCAAAATTCACATTGGAAACAAAAACCTTTGTTAAAGGAGTGGATCAGCACATATTAATTTGTCTCTTAACCTGAAAACATTCAATTCACAGGAAATCTAAAGGTCCTGGCCTTGGATAGATGAGCCACTGCTAATCGTAGCAAGAAAAATAGAAGAAGATGAAAACAAACCTCTACACTCAACAAGGGCGAGTGTTTTAAGATGCCCGGTCAGCAGCATCTCCTGCAGGTCTCTGTATGAAGAATTCAGAGTGATGAAGCGCAGATCTCGGACCATGATGTCCTCCACACGGATATTATACTTCCTAAATCATGGAGGAGAAGGTAATAGTTTGGGGATGGAAAGGGTGAGATTAAAAAAAAAATCTGAACGAAAACAAATGAGGGCTCATAATTATTTCAAAAGCGAGAAAGAAAGAAAATCAAACTCACTCGTGGTGTCCCATGCCCAGCTCTGGCAGATAGGGGAGTTTCTTGATGCGAATGATGGAGTCGTACAGGGATGGTTGGAGCGCCTGCGCCACGGCGTTGGCCAGGATCACGGCGATCATCACAGGCAGGATGTGGGAGATCTGTCCGGTCAGCTCAAACACAATGACCGCGGTGGAAACAGTGTGAGTGACCGCTCCAGAGAGCGCTGCAGCCCCTGCACAGTGAGAAGAGGAAGCAGATGTATAACTGTCTTCCTAGATCTGTACAGCTGCATGTAAAACCTGCCATTAAAAACAGGATTTCTGCAAGATTTCGCTCCTACTCCAAACAATTCTCTTTTAAAACATGAACATTTTTGACCCGTTGAACTCACGAATTTTAGTGCTACTGTAGTTCAAAAAAAGGTTTCTGTTTTGGATTACAGCAGTATTGATTTCATTCATCCTATCTGGATGTTTTGCTATGCCGGTGTAGCATTTGGTGCCTGCAAAGTGATGAGATTTGCTGAAGCCTCAGGGCTACGGCAATTAAGGTCACACAAAGCGCGCACATTTAGAGAAATGGGTATAAAATGCAAAGTAGAGGGAACAACCGAGTATAAGAAGCAAGTTAGCGACTCACCAACTACAGCATAACCACCGGGAACAATGGGATAGACACTGCCATCTTCATGGATGCCATCAGGAAACATGGTCGCCATGATTTCTCCCACTAATCTGCCAAATGCTGCGCCTGCCAGTCAACAACAGACACAGAATGACGCTGATCCTTAAAGAGCAAAAAATAGCAGCTCACTTGAAACCAGAGGAAAATGCTGACTTATTTATTCACCAATAAGAAAGACAGGCATGAAGGCTCCACATGGGACCGGCATGGTGGTGGCTACAGCAGACATCCAGAACTGAAACACAGAGAAAGGTTTGGGTGGAAAAATGTAGTTCTTCAGCTTTACACCTGAACTGCAGAGTTTTAGGCAAAGTCCTGATTTACTAGTAACACCTTGTCACCGGATAATAGGTAAATTATATGTTAGAGTCAGAAATTATGCAGCGAGACATATATTGTGCTTTACAGGCTTTGTGGCTTCAGATTGTATTAAGTAGCTGCAAAGAACTTGATTAGCTAGAAAAGATGCTATTGCATATGAAACCCTATTGTCACAGGTAGTCTAACCCTGGCACAAAATGATCTATCATACATTTTAATGTTAACATGGTTTTAGTACAGGTACAGCTGTCAAAGAGTGTTGTTGAAATGACTTCAACAATCTAAGGAGCAGACAGGTTGGTTTGATTTCTAAAAAGTTATTGTCTTCTATTGTTGGTAATGTTTGCCTCCAAAGAGCATAAAGGCATCCTTGTTTTGCATCAAAATCAATCATCTTACATGAGGGCTCCTGCATCTGAGGTCATGCATATTGCAGCAGAAAGACTAGTTTTCCAAACGATCAAGAACTTAAAAGGTTAGAACGTTGACGTTATATTCGTTAAAAAACTTTTTTTTTTTGCAGGCTTTGGCTTTCTCACAGTTCACTGCCAGAACAGTCCAGGAATAAACATATATATATATATATATATATATATATATATATATATATATATATATATATGTACAGTACATATGTCCCCTGTTTGACAACGGGTGCTCAAAAGCAGTTTATTGCTTTTACCAAATTTCTTTTCAGATATGAGCCTCACTAGGAAGCTGTGTTCACATCTCAAAAGGCAGGAGGATAAACAGAAGCCTAAAGAGCACTAACGACACAAATAAAGGTGCACCATCAGGGTTTGTTCCAGAAGTTGATGTAAATGTTGATGTAAATGTTGAATATGGTTATAAAAGCTAGCTATAAATACGCAAGAAAACTCTTAAAGGTATAAATCACAACTTGTGTGTCGCTGCCACAAACTGGCCTCGGCGTGTACAGAGAAGGTTTTTTAATTACCCGAATCCACTGAGGAGTGCAAGTGCAATGTTGAAGGGCCATTTTTATACAACTCATGCAGGTAACATTCCCCCACACCATTCAGCCTTCAAGTCTTACCTTCATGATGATGAAGAGGATGAGCGTGACGAAGACGTTGACCTGGGGGTGTTTCCAGGCATGATGGTGGCTGATGTAGTCAAACTCCTCCGCTACACCCTGGCGACACCAGGTGCGGTTGTCGAACAGCGCAACCAGAGACTCGTGCTGCGTCAGCTGAGAAACAGGGAAACTGTCAGAACGGCCGATAACTCAGACAAGTACAAGAAAAACAAACCCTCATCGCCATGTATTGACGTGGCTCCTGGGACGATTATTTAGAAACAAAGATCCCTTTGTCAAGATTTATTTGGATAATTTCTTCAAAATTACAAGTGCAGATATATTAAGACTGTGAAGTCTTTAACAAAATTAAGGAGCAAACTCAGACGATGATCTATTTTGGGAGCTTCTAAGGTTATTTCACAACATTTGAGTTAATAAGAGGCAAATCTCAAAGACAGTCTATCTTTGGGATATTGAAATTAAATCAGGAAAGATATTAGGAAGCGTCTTGTGGACCTCCGCTTGTTCATCCTGGGGTGTGATTTCTAGATGCTTGAAGGTGCCACAGTCATTTGTTCAATGATTTATACACAAATATAAACGGAAAAGTAAACCCATCACCCTGTTCAGGAAGGAGGCAGGTTCTGTGTGAAAAATCTGATTAAATGAACATGTATTTGTGCAAAATGTGTGTAAGGTCCCTAAAAGAAAAGTAAAATATTGTAAGCATATGCTGGCTGCCATTATCCACCTTTAAACTAGTCCTGTACCAACAGGATCCTGACAGCCCATTCTGTGGGATGAAGCCATTATTCCAATCACAACAGATGTCCTGGGTATGGAGGACCAAGCCTTCCATATTTAAAAATAAATATGTCTCACTGTATAATTTAATTTCTATCTACATTTATTAGTTTATTGTATTTCTGGTGGCAATTAATTGTATGCTTATTTATTTATTGAGCATTTATTTATTTCTGTATTTATTTTTAAATATGGAAGACTTGGTCCTCCATACCTGTGGTCTGTTGAAACTAACATAGAAGTGCATGGCCATGATGACCGTCGTTGCATGTGGTTGGAAGAAGGTGGAAGATAGAAACCCCGAGAGCACCGTCACAGCTGCAAAGTGCAGGAGTGGCAGCATCATGCTGCAGGATTGTTGTGCCTCACATAATAGGAAAAAAATGCTGAAGCAACGTGAAATCAAGAAATCAGTAAGGAAGTTAAAGCTTGTGTTTTGTGAATCGACAGTCACATTAAGCATACGACCAACTCAGTCACCAAGTGGCTGAAGTAAAACAAGGTCAATGTTTTGGACTCAGTTACAGCTTTATGTGGCCAATAAAAAAAAAGAACTACTGCAAAAAGCATGTGGAATGACACCCCACGGACAATGCAACGGACTACTAAAAAAATGTGTTTAAACTTTTTAATTTCAAGTGAATAATAACTTTTTCTCAAATACAAATAGAAAACACAAATATTTTGATAATCTTAATTGACCAGAAACAGGAACGGTTCTGTCTGATTTAATGGCTTGTTTGTCTTTTAATGCAGTGTATGTGATTGAAACTGTAAGTGAGAATCATCAGAACCAGAGCTCTACATCTTGGTTTACCTGAACAAGGATACATTTCCTTTAATTTCCTGTTAATGGGTGGTTTTTCTTCCCACTGTCGCTTCATGCTTGCTCAGTATGAGGGATTGCAGCAAAGCCATGTACAATGCAGATGACTCTTCCTGTGGCTCTACGGTTCCCCAGGAGTGAATGCTGCTTGTCGGGACTTTGATGCAATCAACTGGTTTCCTTATATAGGACATTTTTGACCAATCTGTATAATCTGACCCAATCTGTATAATATGATTGAACTTGACTTTGTAAAGTGCCTTGAGATGACATGTTTCATGATTTGGCGCTATATAAATAAAATTGAATTGAATTGAATTGAATTGAATTTTCGTGTCCCTGCTTGATCAAGAGCTCAGGCACTGGCTCTGAATGTCCATAAAGATGTTTTAAAAACACCTAACCATCTGAGCAAACATAACAGCTGTTACACGGCTTATTAAGTATGAAGAACCCAACTTGACACCGACTCTCACTGCATTTAAAAACATCCATCAGTTATCTCACAACAACCAAGACGTGCTTTCCTTCTGTCAGAAAAGGTGCAAATGTATTTTCTCACCTGTCCAGCCATGAACTGCCCGAAGCCAGGAGGAAACGTGAGCGTGGACACCAGCAGGGTGACGAGGGCGGGGTACACCAGCCGCCTGACAGGAAGAGACGGACTGTGGGGTCATTAATGGGCGTGCTCGACACCCCGTAAGTACGCAGTCCATTCACCGCTCTATGAGTACCTTCTGACGCTGACGTGTGTCAAGCTGACCTAATTCACACACCTACATTTCTTCAGAACAACACTATCAGTGTGACACGCAGCGTGAGCAGGAAGTTGTTAAAACACAAGTGAAAAGAGGAGCAGGATTACGGTCAGAGGGTGGAAAGGTACAAAGCACAGTAACAGCAATGTGTCATTTTAAAAAAAACACACACAACCATCAACAAAACACTTGGGGTTTAAGGTGATTTATTTTTTTATGTTTAAATCTCTTTTACGTTGTCTCCTAAACACTCTTTTTGCGTGAAATTGTTGTGTTTCTGTTTTCCATTTTGTTGTAGTGTTTACTTTTTCTCATCATATGTTTGTCCTGGTCTCGTGTCAGCCAGATTTTATTTTTTTCATCTGTCTCCATCTAACCCTGCCTTCTGTATCTTCTTCTTTCACACCAACCACCTACATGTCCTCTTTGGTCTTCCTCTGGTAGTTCCAGCCTCAGCGTCCTTCTACCGTTGTACTCACTCTCTACACGTCCAATCCATCTCAGTCTGGCCTCTCTGGCTTTATCTCCAAAACATCTAACATGAGCTGTCCCTCTGAAGTACTCCTATCCATCCACATCCCTCCAAAAGGGAGCCTCAACATCTTCATCTCTGCCGCCTCCTGTCTCCTCTTCAGTGCCGCTGTCTCTAAACCTGACAGCATCACTGGTCTCACCACTGTCTTGTACACCTTTCACTTTTTCTTTCATTCTCTCTCTCATATCACACAACGCACCTGGCATGTTTCCACACTCCTGCTTGGACACGTTTCTTCACCTCGTCTCATTACTCCCCATTGTTCTGGACTGTTGACCCGAGGTACCTAAAATCCTCTACCTCCTTTATCTCTGCTCCATGTAACTTCACATCTCCACTTGAGTCCCTCTCATGTTTACAGACATGTACTCTGTCTTGCAACGGCTAACCTTAATTCCTCTCCTTTCCAGGGCAAACTTCCATCCCTCTAGATTTTGCTCCACCTGTTCCCTGGTCTCACCGCAGATCACAATATCATCTGCAAACATCATAATCCATGGAGCTTCCTGTCCAACCTCACCTCTCACCCTGTCCATTACCAAAACAGAAGGGGCTCAGAGTGTATACATACATATACTTACATATATATATATATATATATATATGCACAAGTGTGTGTTGTCATGGTGTTCATGATGCACTTGCTGTTTGACTTGTCTTTGTATCTTATCCACTTCCTGATGTTCCCCTTTAAGGATTTATGACAGCAGATTATATGCAAACAACGCCATATTGTGCCTAATCAGTGTTTATCAAAGTATTTTAAAGACCAAGATCAGATACTCACTTCCTCAACAAGAACTTGTTAATAGTCTTCTGCTTCCTCATGCACTCCACAATCAGTCGGTTCAGGTAGACAAACAGAGCCCCACCAAATCCACAAGCAATCCTGCAAACAGACAAACGGGACTTGTTTAGTATGTAGAAGAAATTACCACAGATCCCAATTAAGCCAATTATTGTTGGAAGCTCTGTCACAAGAGGACATTATTCTAATTTCCTGTTTACAGGAACATTTTAGCGTCTAACTAATTCGGTAAAGGCTCATCCAAGTTTATTATTTTCAAAGTTTCTTGCCCCATTTTCTGAAAAACAAATCAACCTTCAAAGTCCAAACAGTAACAGGACTGCTATAGAGGAGAAGACTTCAAAGAAGGCTTGACAGCGCTCAAATATCCTCTGAAACTAAACTCTGTTTAATGCGGAGTCACTCCAGAGAAACACACCCACCCGAGGATGGCGAACGCCGGCAGCTCCTGAAGGTCAAACGGAAAATCCAGACGGAAACGTGTCTTAAAGAGAGCAGTGATGGTCTCTGGGGAAAAGAAGATTGTTCTCACTCCGCAGCAGCAGACATTACCCAGCCATGAACGACAATCTGTCATCCCGACTTTTGAATAAAGATGGCTGAATATCAAAAATGCAACAACTACAAAAAAATGCTGCTGTTTGTGCGACAGACCTGGTCCCCAGCACAGGTGAAGTGGCACAAATATACACAGAGACATATATTAGCATCTCCTGTACCTTCCTCCTGGTTCCAGACAGCCAGCACTCTGAATATGAAAGCACTGAAGGTGGCGGCGAAGAAGCCCCTCCAGTAGTTCCTGACTGCAAAAAACGTTGACGTGACTTCGATACTGAACAGCACACCTGCAACGCACAAATGCACACCGAAATAATCCCACATTTTAGCACAGAAAAACGGCCACAGGGCCTTGCAAAAGTACCCAAGCCTCAAGAACATTTTTTTTTTTAAATATTGTCATGTTACAACCACAAACTTTTGGGAAAGTAGTGAATAGTTTGGAAGTCGACATAAAGGGAAATAGGATGTTCTGAAAAAAACATTACATGCGTTTGAACTTAGTTCCTTTACCCCGAAGCCTCTAAACCCAGCAGAATTGATTGCATTCAGAAGTCCCATAGTTCAGTATAAATGCGACGGTTCTGTTAAGGTCCCAGAGGATTGTTTGAGAACATCAGAGTACAGAGACCATCGTGGAGACCAAGGAACACAGCTATGGGTCGGGGACAAAGCTCTGGAGAAATCTGAAGCAGGGCTGGATCATGAAACAGTATCAGAAGCTTTGACCACTGGTCAATCCATCCTCCAAAAATTGAAGAGAGTAGGGCAAATCTGGAGAGCCATGAATGCATGTAGATCTGACTAAAGTTACACAAACCTATGGAAATGCTGAAGGAGCTGCAGCTTAGGTGGGAGGAACAGGTGAAAACCCATGAAATGTTCTGATTGCAGTTTGCCACCAATCGTGTAGTTAAAGAGGATGCTCTGGTCAGATCAGACCAAAATATATAACTTGTTTTTGCAAAATGTGGCAAAACGAACACTTCCCATCACCCTAAACAGACTTCTCTCCTGTGGTGACACATGGTGGTGGCCACATCGTGCTGTGGAGATGTTTTTCTTCAGCAGGGACAGAGAAGCTGTAGAGTGGGAAGATGGATGGAGCTTAATGCAGGTAAATCCTAGAAGAAAACCTGTGAGAGGCTGCAAAGGACTTGAGACTGGAGGTTCAGCTTTCTGCAGGACACTAACTCTAAACCAACGGCCAGAGTTTCCAAGGAATGGTTTACATCAACGCCTGTTCATGCTTTAGAAAGGCCAAGTCAAAGTCAAGACTTCAGCATAATTAAGAATCTCTGACAGGACTGGAAAACTGATGTTTGAAGTATTTCTCGTGCTGTGAAAAGCTGCTAGAGACATAACTAGAAATATTTTGAGCTGTATTTGTGGCAGGCTTAACATAAAGGTACGTTTTTTAGATGGGAAAACTAGACTGCTCGAAAAGCAGGATGTTTGGCATTTGTCAGAAAAGGGAGGTGATACAGGCATGTGGCGGCCACACATGCTACTAAATCTCATTTTGACTTGTTTAAGGACATTACATCAAAGCTGGATCCGCCTGTAGTGTTTTTCCACTTTAATTTTCAGTGTGGCTCCAAATCCAGACCTACATGAGTTAATAAATTTGATTTCCATTGTTATTTCTTTTGTTGTCAGCACATCCAGCTATGTAAAGAACAAAGTATTTAATAAGAATATGTGATTCATTCAGATCTAGGATGTAGTATATTAGTGTTCCCTTTATTTTTTGAGCAGTGTATTTTAAAAATGAACCTTTTCAGTCCACTTCTCAATCCACCAGCCTGCTGATTTAATTTTTATTTAGCTCAAAGCAAAATTTGTTTGCCATATAAAATACAAGTTTTTGCACATACCAACAGTTGCATAAATAAAGGTTATTCGTTTTTTAAACTGATTCTACACCTTTTTTCTGGTCTAAACCATTAGATTCCAACATATAGATGGAGGTGTATAGCTGTAACGTGATGAAATGTGAAAAGGTTCAGTGGTTAGTAACACTTTAGCGAGGCACGATACCCACATCTTGAAAATAATCCCCTGATGAATCCAAAAAGTTTTAAAACTGGGGCTGCAAATATTTATATTCATAGCCAGTTATGTTCTCTACTTTTCATTAAACCAATAAAACCAAAGAATTGTCAATCCGCACAGCAAATAATTTTGGATTGTTTGTCTCCATCTGATCACTTAATGAGTGCTGTAAATCTCTCAGTAGCTGGACAGCACAAATTGTTCTGATGTCAGTACGAGTTTATTTCAGAGCTTTAAATGAATGAGACAACACGTCAATCATGTTGGAAAAAACAACAACAAGCCCTGTCTGTCTTTGTCTGTATAAAAGCATCAACTCAAACAAAACACATAAAGAGTTTTTGATTTAAAAACTAAAAAAACAAAAATAAATCAGGATTTAGATTTTATAAATGAGGGGAAATCGCTGACAAAGAATGTCTTAGTGTCATCAAATGCACTGGATGAAATAGGCTCATTTGCAGTGTTTTAAACACTTCAGGGTAAAAATATTATATATATATATATAATATGAATTAAATTAAATCAGAAGAGAGCTTAGTTGGATGACATAGTTTACAAGATGTAAAATCAGTTTTATTAACGATGTCAGAGGACAGGTCAGAAACTTCTTCAATTGCTCAGTAAAAAAAATAGAAGTTTAAACATTTCCCTGAGTGGGCGAGTCCATCTGGTTAGAAAAAAACGCCATCGAAAAAAGAACAGCTGCTGAGACCAAACATGATTCATCACTTTAACATTTCATCCAACAGACTCAAGTTTAGAAAGCCCTGACTTCAATCAAAGAGTGGGTGAAGTGTGTGTTTTGACCTAGAAGTAGGAAGAAAGTTCAAGGATCATCAACAAAAGAAGATCTAACTCATGATATAGATAAACAAATATGTAAATGACCTTATATGTTGTCCTGAAGTAATTAGTAATTTGATCTGTGTAGAAATGTTAATCACTATACCGCTTTTTCTTTTACTATTGGCCCTACGGCGTTTCTAGCTCTCTCATCGCTCATCAACAAGCTTAACGAAGCAAACAAGCTCATTATTGAGAGGAAAGTTAATAAAACTTCCAAAATAAATCTAATTTAGAGCTATTTAAAATAAACTTTTAACTGCAAAACTTTAATTGAAGTGATCAAATATGTAAAAATGTCCAATGTGACAAAACAATGAAAGACCTATTGCATAAAATTTCATCACTTTCAAGCTCTACAGGCACAGATGTTCAACTCATCTATTTGGGTTTTCTTCACCCAGCTAATCCTGTCCAGGGTTGGGGGAATACTGAAGCCTATCCCAGCAGTCATTGGGTGGGTGTACCTGGTGTGGCTACACCAGGTACGACCACCCAGGACAGACACACAGAACAGGACCCAGGACAGACTACCATCAACACACACACACGCACACAGATGAAAGCAAAAAATTTAAAAAGTAAATAAATAAAATCGAGACCTTTGATGTAACAACTCCAAACTCAGCTTCAATGTATGTATGTATGTATGTATGTATGTATGTATGTATGTATGTATGTATGTATGTATGTATGTATGTATGTATGTATGTATGTATGTATTTTTTCACCTCAGGAATATCGCCAAAATTAGAAACATTCTGTCCAGGGGTGATGCTGAAAAACTAGTCCATGCATTTGTTACTTCAAGGCTGGACTATTGTAATTCTTTACTATCAGGAAGTCGACAAAATGCAGTTCAAAGTCTTCAGCTGATCCAAAATGCTGCAGCAAGAGTTCTGATGAAAATCAACAAGAGGGATCATATTTCTCCAATTTTAGCTTCCCTTCATTGGCTTCCTGTTAAATCAAGAATAGAATTTAAAATTCTTCTTCTAATGTATAAAGCCCTTAATAATCAAGCTCCATCATATATCAGAGCTCTGATTACCCCGTATGTTCCTAACAGAGCACTTCGCTCTCAGACCGCAGGTCTGCTGGTGGTTCCTAGAGTCTCTAAAAGTAGAATGGGAGGCAGATCCTTTAGCTATCAGGCTCCTCTCCTGTGGAACCAACTCCCAGTTTTGGTCCGTGAGGCAGACACCCTGTCTACTTTTAAGACTAATCTTAAAACTTTCCTTTTTGACAAAACTTATAACTAGAGTGGCTCATGTTACTCTGAGCTACCTTTATAGTTTTACTGCTATAGGCTTTGGCTGCTGGAGGACATCAGGGTGTAATTTTCTCACTCTATAGAGTTCTACTGTTCTTCAATTATGCATTACGTGTTGTCATTTCTGCTTTAACTTTCTGTTCTCTCTCTTTTTTCTTCATAGTAGGTACACCTGGTCTGACGTTCTGTTAACTGTGACATCATCCAGAGAAGACGGCTCACCCGCTACTACCATCTAATGTAGAACAGATTACTAGATCAATGTGTGCTTCTGTGCTTTTTTGTCTCTCTTGTTGTGTCTCTGTTCTGTCTTCTGTAACCCCAGTCGGTCGGGGCAGATGACCGTTCATACTGAGCCCGGTTCTGCCGGAGGTTTTCCTTCCCGTTAATGGGGAGTTTTTCTTCCCACTGTCGCTTCATGCTTGCTCAGTATGAGGGATTGCTGCAAAGCCATGGACAATGCAGACGACTCTCCCTGTAGCTCTACGGTTCCCCAGGAGTGAATGCTGCTTGTCGGGACTTTGATGCAATCAACTGGTTTCCCTTATATAGGAAATCTTTGACCAATCTGTATAATCTGACCCAATCTGTATAATATGATTGAACTTCACTTTGTAAAGTGCCTTGAGATGACATGTTTCATGAATTGGCGCTATATAAATAAAATTGAATGGAATTGAATTGTATGTATGTATGTATGTATGTATGTATGTATGTATGTATGTATGTATGTATGTATGTATGTATGTATGTATGTATGTATGTATGTATGTATGTATGTATGTATGTATGTATGTATGTATGTATGTATGTATGTATAACCAACTAATGCAGGGACTTTTTTAGGTATACATTAATGGCCGAGTTACGTTTGTTTGCAGATGATGCCATTCTTTATTCTTCTTTGCAATAGCCTCTGAACTGGGCCAGCTTTCTGCAGCATTATGGCCAGGAGGAGAGTAAGCACCTGCAACTTTTCCCAGCTCACGCTTCGGTTTGTAGAGGAGTTGCAGCAATAAGCCAGAGGGTTTAGGTATCCTGGGATCGGTGGGCTTGTGTTGTGTCTGAAAGGTTTGCAGGTGTTTTAGTTCACTGTGGAGAAGAATAAGCTGGGATCTGTAGGTCCAAACATGATAAGTCTGACTTTAATCTTGAGTTTTATCCTTTATGTGATCCATAAAAAGAAGATCAGAAGCACAGGTAGTTCAATTAACCTCATAGAATGGTTAAACACCTGGTAGTCTAAGCTAAGGCAAAGTGCTCAGATCCCCAGAAGGTGCTCTGCAAGAGCCACAAGTCAGATCAGTATCGAATTGAAATGTTTCCTTTATAGCTTTTCTGGACAGGTTCAGCAGACTGATAGCTTGCAGGGTAGACTCAGACATCGCTGGAGCGGCTACATATCTCATCGGAGCTTGGAACGCCAGGAGGAGCTGGAAAGCATCTCAGGAGGGGAGGACGCCGGGAACACCCTGCTTAGCCTGTTGCCACCAAGACCAAGCCTCGGTTGAGTGAAGGAAAAAGGATGGATGGATGTATGGACGGACAGATGGAACTCCTGGTTGAGTTGACATGGAATGTCCCACAAGGAACAATGGGAAACATAAATATACATGTAAGCTCACATGGCAGTAAGGATGATAGTCGTGGAGATACAGGATTCTGCACTGACTGAAAGAATTACAATAAAATGCTGGCCTAACTGGCAACTCCTACAGCTAGAAGATTACACATTATCTTCATCCTGTTAGCTTTTGTAATTATCTACCATTACTGGATCAAGTTCAGTCAGAGGACACGGTAGCAAAGTCTTACCTCCAATAGGAGCAGCAAAGCAGCAGCCAACACCCACGGCACAGGCAGCCGACAGCATCTCCGTGTTCCTCAGCTCATTCTGATTAAAGAGAGTGAGATATACATGTATGAAAAACCACACGGAGCAATGCAATCAAGACATTCAAAACACACCCACAGGTTTAAGTCAATGCATGCATGCAAAACACAGTGAATACAAAAGTGAAAACCAAAACACATTCAATCGTTCTCAGTTTCCAAAGCGTGCAACATGGAGTATTAATCCAGAAAAAACAATGTGTGTTCATACCTTGCTTCCCTCAAAGGGCTCTTCCTTCAGCAGTACGAGCAAAAGAAAAAAAAGTGTGAGTGCAGATGTGACTTTCTTATACACTAAATCCAACAAGGAGCGACAGCATTTCAGCAGATTTTAGTCTCTATTCAATGTTTCCCCAGTCGGATGTGGAATACTGTCCATGTAGCAGTCTGTATCAGTCTAAGTCTTTTGTAACTGTGCTGTCATGTCTTTTTTCTTCCTTTTGGACATCTCAGGCAGTGTATCTTCTTCCAAACTATCATGGCTGTGTGCAGTGAGGAGAATACCAGCCCCGGATCCAGTGCAGAAACAAGACTGAGGTTCCAGGTTGAGGTTTCATGTGCGTGGAGGTGAGAGCGTTTCCTGGGGAATGGCAGAAGGTCAAAAATAGCATGAAACACCTTTTTAAAGAATAATAGTTTTTGTTTCTTTTCTTCTATCATAATTATTTTTTTATTATTAAAAAGTAGCTTAAACTTAATTCATCTTCTTCTGCTGAGAAAAATCAGAATGGTCCTTATTTTTTCCCTTTGTTGCCTGAAAGGCTCTCTGCCTGTGATTTAAATCAGACATTTAAAGTTTTATTGATCAAATCACAGGTCAGTTTTTCACTTCGGGTGCTGGTCATTTCTCCCTTTTGGGCCCCGCCTGGGATAAAACAAAGACTGAACTGCACACAGAGAACAGAAGTGACGGGCAAAAATGCACAGAATGCACAGCGTTAACACGTTTTAGCTCCCAGGTGCGGGGAGTCACAGCGGGAGTCTCAGATACACCACAGAGCAGAAAAACTCTGCACAGCAGCAGCTCTGACTCTTTTTGCCCGCAGCTCTCCAGGCTGCATCGGGGAGGACATTAGTGGGCATCTCTTGACGTCGCTGGCCAAGTAAAAGATTGCATCCTCAAAGAAACCTTGGAATCAAAATGAGTGAGGTTACACCTTAATCTGTTGTTCAATAATACCACACTTCAGGCAGGAAATGTGTTTTTTTCCTCTTGTTGTTTTTGTTGTTGCTTTAGTTGTTGTTGTAGTTTATTCCTGACCATCAGATTATTTATCAAAAACCATCAACACTGTGCATCGTTTTTGGACTACTTACTTTGTCTTTTTGTCTTTTCACCTATTCCCACTGGCCTTGTTTGTGTTGGATAACTCACAATAAAAACAAACTAGGTCATACAACCAGACCTTTTACCAGTAGGACAATATGTTACAGCAATTTTCTAGGAGGTTGGAGCATACGGAGAGAGGGAGATCTTTGACCATCTAGCTTTGCACGATCTTCTTAGACAATCCGGTCCTGGGTCTTGTTTGATGCTCTTGATTCTTCAGCTTAGGTCACATGTTTTTCTAAAGGATTTCGGTCTGGGGACAATAGAGGAAAGTTGTGTTCTTTTGACTGGTAAATCCTTTCTGCTGCTTGGGATCATTGTCTCTCTGAAAAACCCAATAGAGATATATGTCCAGTTTTTTTTTCAGCAGAGACCCCTGGATCATTATTTAAGTTATTTTGGTATTACAAAGGTTCCATATTGAAATGCAACACACATACGTTTCACAGCAGGTTTTGTTATGTGAAACAGGCCCACGGCATAAATGATTCTCCACCACAGTACGTATAACACTCTCTGCAAAACTACTAAGACGTTTTGATGCTGAAAAGCCAAGTCTTTGTTTCATCTGACCAAAGTACGCGATTTCTGTTAAAGTAAGCACAATGTCCAGTAAACTCAACACATTTACATTTGTCATAGTAAGACAGAACAATTTTTTTTTTTCCTGCTTCCACCCCCAAACAACCAGTCGGCATGTAGATAGCCTTTAAAAAGCTGATGAGGGTTTTATGACCCCAACATGCAGAAGCTCTGCCTTTTTATTTTTATTTACTTTTACCATCTTTTACATCTCATGTTGTGCTTTTTGACAAGATACATTTTCTGTTTCTGGTTCTTGTCCAGACTTGTTGGCAACGATTCCAGTTGTTTTGGACTTTCAGTTTTGGCAAGCAGCCACTTTCCTATAGCCATTTTCTGCCTTATGAACGGCATGGCATACTTAACTCAAGTTGGATGTATTTTGTGTCATTTATCATTCAGATAAGTATTAGATAATCCTAATAAAAAACCCGTTCCTTTTCAAATGGTTTCAACTCTAGTTAAGCAGGACATACGTATATGGACTATTTGTGCTATATTTCTTAATTATTTTTGATAGATATTTGGTTTAATTGATGAACTTCTTATATGTAAAGCCCATTTGGGCATCTGTGTTGATTTTTAGATGTGCTTTATAAATAAAATTGATTTGACTTTAGTAAAAAATTCTAAACATATTGATCAATTTAAAAAAGTAGGTTAATAACCCAAAATACTTTGGTTAGATCTAACGGGATTACTACATTTGACAATGAGCGTGGCTCCTGTGATTTTATAAAATCTCATTTGTAGCAGGAGCTTTGCTAAGCATTATCAGCAACTCTCATGCCGAAACGCAGAGAGCATCTTCAACCATGGTATTTTTTTTGTTGCTGCTCGTTTTCTCACTGAGATGAACTGAAAACGAAAAAGAAAACCTTTCAAAAAAAACCAAAAAAACAATGCGACGTGTCTGTTGTTCTCACCATGTAAATCCCACCAAAAACGGCAGCCATGAATTTGCTCAGGAGAGCGGCGCACAGGCTGGCGACATGAACAAAGGGTCCCTGTGAAGGAGGGTGAAGAGAGATGTCACCAAACAGGATACTAATGAAAGCATTACAACTGTGAGAGGAGAATGCTGCAATTAACACCGGCAGGACCGTCATTAAAAACGCTTTACACAAACAAACCCCTCTCAGATTTATTTTCAGCCTACTTGATGTGCCAGCGTTTAGCAGTAAAATCGGGATGCTTTCACCAATGTTACCAAAAGCAGGAGGAGAAGCTTTATCTTTTGTAATCTTATGTAACAAAAAAAAAAAAATAATTCCCTTACCTCTTTCCCCAGAGGCATCCCGCTACCCAGAGCACAGGTCAAACCAATGACTTTAGCCACAAAAGTCTTAAAAGTCAGATACTCCTTGAGAACAACTCCTCTTAGTATCGTCTTCATCTCAGGAATACCTGAACCTGAGGTGGTGGAAGAGAGAGAGAGAGAGAGAGAGAGAGAGAGAGAGAGAGAAGAAAAGAAATGCCAGGTGGGATGATGGAGTGCAGAGAAAAGACGAGTTGAAAGAAAGCAATTACGGAGAGAGGGATAAAATGAATAAATGAAGAAGCGCAGGGATGGGAGGGAGGGGAGCTGATTGATTAGCATAAAGTTTTGTGTATGCACATCTCATCAGAGGCGCACTTTACGACTGTCCTGCCTGTAGAGATTCGCAGGACATGTCCTTGGGGCCCTTATTGTGCACTTCAGCCAATTACACGAGTCAAACACAGGAAATGACTGTGAATCAGTGAGATGAATACATGTTGGTGCATAAATGGGATGTATGTCTTACCAACAGCCTGAGGCGCCAGTATCTGAGTGAATCCTGCAGAGAAAGTGATGAGCACCACTGGGTAGGAGACCCAGGCGATGTACTGCAGAAGCATGTTGCTGTCCAGGCCACCGTGCATCCATTTCTGTGCTGCACAGACACACAAGTAAGTCATGTCATCTTGGTATAAATCAGCAGAAACCCAGACAACCTGCATCGCTGCTTCTTGCTTCTTGCTTCTTGCTTGTTGCTTCTTGCTTCTTGCTTTGTTTAATTTTTTTTCTCTTTGGGGGATTTCCGAACTCTGCATTGGTCGGCATGTTTTAGTCACCTTTTGGAGCTTGAGGGCCTCTGATTCAAGCATCTTTAAATTCTCTTGAGAAACAAACAAACAAAGAAAACTTGCAGGAAAAGAAAGCCTCATTAAGTGGAAAATAAACCAAAATATTATTTTATTGAAGGACTAAAAAATAACTTTTTTGGGTACAGTGCCACTTTACAATAAGGCTGGCCTTATTGTAAGGGGAGCCTCAAGTAAATAGTAAACTATTTACTAGATGGTTAGTAAATGGTTTATAGATATATCATTAATTAATCCGTAAACACATTATATCCCATTCATAAGTATTTATAATGCCTTAATTAAGGAAGGGCAAGAGACAAAACTGAGCATTTTGTGCTTACAAGGTAGTAACTTAGTCTGAAATGTTTAATATAAGCAACTCCAAATGAGATATATAGCTGAACAGATTAGATTTACTATTTGACAAGAAATCTGTCAGTTTTGTCTTTTGCGTGGCTTTGATTAAGCAAGTTTGCCCTTTGTTTGTTTAAGCCCAACACAGAGCGTGAACACCATGGTGAGATATTAAGAGGTGTCTGAGACCTTCAGAAACAAGACTGTGGCTGTTGATGAGTCCAATAAGGGTTTTTGAAGTGGTGTCAAAAGTTCACTCTGAGAGCAGACTGCAGGATCCTAAAGAAAGTCTACAAAACATTAAAATTTAATGTAATCACAGTTTCTTGCAACAGTTAGGAAAGAGCATACCTCCACAACCAGAAAAAGACTGGAAGTTTAAACTTGATGGTAGCTGTGCAATGGGGAAACCAAGCTAAAGACCAGGACTTCTGTAATGAAGTTATTTAGATAAATTAGTCTTAAGCTGAATTATCTAAACAACAGAATAGAGGGGATGTTTGGCATTAAACAAATACAGGATTCAGGAGAGGAACCCCATACCAGCTGTGAAGCACGGAGCTGAAAGTATTATGGTGTGGGAATATTTTGCTGCAGCAGGACTTCTCCAGCCCACCAGCATAGAATCCACCATGAACTCTACATTGTATTAGACAATACATAAGGCAAATGTGATACTAAAAAAATTAAAGCTTGAGCACTCATGGACCCTACATGACACTATCAGGGTCAGCAGGGGTCCATCAACATCAAGCAAGCATACTGCTGGCAGAAGAGCTTAGCTACTTTTTCACTTAATTCGAGATAAGGTCAAGTGGAATCGTCTCTATCCAGCTGAACCCTGCTGATCAACAGCCTGTGGTGGACACAGCCTACTGAAAAGTTAGCTTTTCAAACTCATACCGCGCAAACGAGTCCAGTCTCTTTCCACCTCATGCACTGCCGGTAACAAACCCAGGAAGCTCAGTTACACTACTGATTAAAGGGTTGGAGTCACACCCCACAGCAATACTTCTTAGGTTGCTGGAGGACATCACAATCTATTTTTCTCACTCTGCTGAGTTCTCCTACTGTTCTCCAATTTGCATTATTTGTTGTTATTTCAACTTTTTGTTATCTGTCTTTTTTCTCTTCATAGTAGGTACACCTGGTCTAGCATCCTGTTAGCTGTGACATCATCCAGGGGGGCAGATCATCTGCTATTACTCTCTAACATAGAAGGCATTCCTGGGTCAATGTGTGCCTCCATGCTTTTGTGTCTCCGCTCCGTCTTCTCTAACCCCCAGTCGGTCGAGGCAGATGATCGTTCACACTGAGCCTGGTTCTGCTGGAGGTTTTTCCTTCCTATTAAAGGGGAATTTTCCTCTCCTCTTTGCTTCACGCATGCTCAGCATGAGGGATTGCTGCAAAGCCATCAACAATGCAGACGACTGTCCACCGTGGCTCTTTCAGGAGGAGTGAATTCTGCTTGTCAAGACTCGATGCAATCTACTGGGTTTCCTTAGATAGGACATTTTTGGACCAATTTGTATGAGTTGATTGAATTTTACTTTGTAGAGAGCCTTGAGATGGCATGTGTAGGCACTATATAAATAAAATTGAATAGAGCGCTAAGGAATGCCCATCTGTCTGCCAAACTGCTGGAGTCCTCACACCGTGCAGCGGCGGAAAGTTTATTAACTTACTGCATAACTGTCCGGTTTGGGAACTGTTCAGCAGCTGACAGAGCGGCTCTCTAGGGGGATGGTTAAAACTGCTCAGGGTATCATTGACCCAAAATGGGCTTCAACATGCAAGAAACTCCTCAAACATATCGCACCTAGAGGTGAAGAGAGGCACACTTTCTCGGACTGTTGTCATAAACTGGTAGATAGATAAAAAAAAAAACCCTTCCTACTGAAGACATTTTCACTAAAGGTGTAGGTGACACTGAGTAAAATGCACTCAAAATGAAGAAAATTTTTCAGAGGGGCAAAATATTATCTGTCTCTGAGTAAATTTTCTTCAATTTGAGTAAATTTTATGCAAACAAATTTACTTTGTAGCTACTAGGGGAAAGAGTTACCTAACCGTGTCTTCTGTCAGAATATATATTTTGTTTGATGAGAAAAAAATATTTTTAACAATCTAATTTATTTTCCAGAATCAAATATTAGTGGAGGAATTAAAAAAATAACTAAATATTTAACAAGGTGCCCTAATTTATAAGGCTCAATTTAGAAGTGGTCTTTGCTACCTGCAGATTTTCTGGACTAAAGGGTGAAACTAATTTACTTGTTCTTGTTCTAAGAAGTTGTACTAAGAGTGAGAGATACAATCACAAAGTCCATAAATATCATTATCATTGACTATTTCACTATGTATCAAAACAAGAACTGAATGCAAAAGTTTTAACTTATTGTGGATTTTCTTTCAGCCACACAGATTCAGATAAATGCAGGCACCCTCAGAAATATTGGATATTTCATAGGTGTCAATAAGTCTCTGGCATAATTCTGGTTCGATATTTGACCACTTTTCTTATCAGAATCAGTAGAGCTCATTTGAGTTCATTGGTCTCCTCGTTGATGGTTTCAAAGCACAAGGGGTGCGATGTTCCAAGGAACATTTATCCAAATGTGTTAGTGGGGCCGTTTGTTTGAAGCTGTGTATCTATTGGTTTGACCTTGTGTAATTTAGAGAAGAGGCCCAATAAATTGTAAGTTGTCACCCAACCAAAGTTGTATGTTGCATAATCTTTGAATCCTGAAAATACAACAGCTCAGAAGAATCTTTAAAAGACCCCCAAATAATATGACACTTTTTTTCCCCATGGTGATCACTGCCACCATGGGCTCCTCTGGGAGAAAAGCCCATTCTTCAGTCATTAAACGGATGTCTTCTTCTGGCTCCCTGTCTCTTTCCTACCTTCTTGGCAGAAGGCGATGGCATAGTCCATGACCCAGCTGACCAGAGCCATGAGCAGTCCCAGCAAAATGAGGAAGATCCAGTCCTCTCCCATCCGTGAGATCAGGAACTTCTGGCAGCGAGATGCACATACTGAAGACACCAAACAAGAAAGAGAGAAATAAATCACTGGACAAGTTACCTAAAAGGAGGGACAAAACTTCACCGAGAGGCGTTTGCAAAGATTGAGACAAAAAAGGGGGTTCTTTCGCTGATGACCTGCAAATAAAAGGGGGAACCCCGGGGTTCCTCATTTACAACAGCAGAAAAAAAAGTGTTGAACAGGTAAATATTTTTCTCGGTTTGGATATTTCTAATTTTTCAATTGGCAAAGAATTCACAGCAGCTTTTGGCGACAACCCAAGTAATCCTCCTATTAAAAGGGGACAAAAAAGGAAATCAAAGCAAATTAGTCATATTTTTTTGTTTATATGCAATAAATTTTTGTAAGTACTAACCAAATCAGAAATTGCGAAAAGGCATAGAAAGCCAAGAAACCAGGGGAAAATCTGTCAGTATTCAGAAAACATCCCTGCTACCATGTACAAATCAATATCACCTTTTTTTGTATGATCGTTTCCAAAGTTTTGCGCTGGATGCATTTTGAAGTTTTCATTACCAAGAACGACTGTCGACAAAATATTCAATACATTTCTGTTTGCTTATTGTTTTTGACATCTGGTGTAAATTTTATGTCAGTGCAAACATTGGAAATATTTAAATTTAGAAAAGCATTGATGTATTTAACACCTTTTTAGAACATTATTAATAGGTGTCGGAAAAAAACGGCATAGAGAAGAAGAAAATAAATTCACAAAACACTGTCAAGGCCAACAGAGCTTGGTTATTATTATTTCTGTTATTATTATTTTGGTCGTTGCTGTTTTTTTTTTTTTTTTTTTACAGTTTCGTGTTGTGAAATCCTGGATACTCGCATTCAGATTTTCTGTGAATAAGCTGTTGTGCTTTGAGGCTGAAAGTGTGAAAACAGATTTGTCCTCTTTTAACAACTGCAAATGAACCAACATTTTTCTAAAGCATCAACAGGATCCAAAACTCCAGAAAAACAAAACTATTAAACATGATAAACATGAAGAAGTGGAGAAATTAAATTCAGATTTAAAAAGAGAATACATTTCCACTCTGTAAAATAGTATGACTCAGTGTAATTTCAAAGAAGCTCTCATCAATCACTTCGTCATTAAGCTATTAACAGATCTTTAGACAGGGAACTTTATGGGAGACAGAGCATCACTTAATCAATATGCTCTTAAAATGTGTAAATATAGCAGTGAAATAAAGCTAGGTCATAGTTATAAGCTTTATTACAATACAATCTATAAATCTGAGCTAGGTCAACTAAAAGAAGCATCACTGGACTCATTTCCTCACGCTGGTCTGTTAAACACAGCCAAAGCCTGGAATTCACTTCAGTATCCAGAGCATTCATAGATGTGGTCTTCCCTAGAGAAGATGAAATGTGCCACTAACGCGCAGAAAGATCCACATTTCCTAAAACTGCCTCAGTCAGGGTGCCATAAACTTATTTCTTTTGTTTAAATGCCCTGTTTAAATTTTAAAGGGGAAATCTGACGGCATAGAACAAAGAAAATGGTGAGAACAAAGCATGTGTGAATAAAATTTAAGTCAGGACTAAAAGCAATACATGAATGTTCAGCAATCTTATTTTTCAACCGGCCATGATATAATGGTTGGCCAGACTTCATCAGATTATCATTAACCCTTTCCTAAAGTGATTTCTGCTTAATCTGATTATTATTTTATCTAACGTACAAGGGTGAAAAGGGCCAGCAGTTCCCCCTTCTGACCTCTTTTTAGGTCCACTTTCACACCAGACAACCTAGGAGAGGCTCGTTGGGTCTAAACGTCTTAAAGTGCTATTTTATCGCTGTAAAATGTGCTTCTATGGTTATAGCACAGCACGCCTCCCTGGCGTAATCAGGATTTGAACCCATGTCCCCCATTTTAAAGTCACAAACTCAGGCTACCACGCCACCACAGAGGGACTGATATAGCAGGTTAACGGGGGCTAGAAGGCAAAAATAAGTTTCCTATAAAAAATGGTAAGGATGACGCATTCTTCAAAAAACAATTGTAAAAAATTCAAAGCAAATGTAAGTTTTGAGTGGCCTTCCTCGGTCTTGCAGACATTGTTTGCAATTTGTTGTCATTTTGAAACCATACAGGAAAGTCTTACTCATTGGAAGAAAAATAGAAGGAAGTGGGGGATGTTTGCAAACCTTTGCAAAGTACTATAGATTTTATTAAAATGGGTTTGCTTCGAGAAATCTTTTAGAATGGATTAAAAAGGCCTCAGGCTAAAATCTCGCAGGTGGATAAGATGTGACACAATTCCAGTTTGCTGTAGCTACATAGAAAGTAACAGTTGTAAAAGTATTCACACCTGTTAATTTTTTCAACAATTTATGTTACAGCCAGAAACCTTCAAGGTATTTTATGATAGTGTTATGGGACAGATGTAAACTATTACCTAATTGGAAAGTAGAAGTAGCATGATACAATGTTTAATGTTTTTGTAAATTTCAAAATGAGAAGCCTTCATTTATATTTACACCCCTTCACTCTGATACCTCTATTTAAAATCCTGTGTAACCAATAGCCTTAAGAAGTGAAAATCAGTAAATAGAGTATGCATGTGATTGCTTTAATTTAAGTATAAATCCAGATGTTCTGTGAAGGCCCAAGAGCTTTGTTAGAGAGTATTAGTGAATACCACTAAGACAAAGTAACAAATTACACAGGACAGGAATAAGGTTAGATTTAAGTGAGTATAGAGTTGTATCCTAGAGGACTACTCAAGTCATGATCCAAAAATATTAAGGGTAATGCACAACTGCAAACCTACCAAGACACGGTGTTCCAGCTACACTGACAGGCCAGGCAGGAAAACCATCAATCAGAGAAGCAGCCAGCCTGCTAATTCTGGAGGCGCTGCACAGAACCACAGCTCTGTCAATTATTTTAAGGTATGGACTCCCCAAATCTACATAGAAAAGAGCCGAGACATGTCATATTACCCTGTAAAAACATTAAAATACCATTAAATAGAAAGTCCACGGTGGTGGCAGCATCATGCTGTGGGGATGCGGTTCTTCAGGAAGAACAGAAAGCTTGATCGGAGTTGATAGAAAGGTGATCCTGGAAGTGACTGTAAAAGTCTCGAGACAGGGATGGAGGTTCACATCCCAGGAGGAAAACAACCCTTAAAGGTTTAATATATCTGTGTTGACTCCAAGGCCAGATTTAACTGTGAAATATGTCGCCACAGCTGAAAACTGTAGTTAGCGTTAAAGTTACCGCACCCTGTCGCCGATTAAACAGCTTCTGGGACCCCAGTTCTTTTTACCTTAAGCAAACTCCACTTGTTGCATAAAAGTTGTGAAGGAATGACGCTCCGAAACAGAAAAACTACACTTTAACATATTTCATCTAACAACGCAGAGGGCTGTTTACAGCTTCACTACTGGACTCTCATTCATAAAACAATGTGAGACGGGCAAACCTCTCACTTACATCAACTTATATGGTTCAGCAAAGACCTGACCCATGATTGATCGATTCTTCCCACGTCGTCTTTGAGATACGTGTCACTGTTAGCCCGCCTCCAGGGATATCCACGCGTCCGCTCCGCCACGATATAACCGTCCATCTGTTTATGCATGCCACATCTGTGAAGTCCTTGGCAACCCCCGAGTTATCTGCTGTTTCCCTGTTCACTGCTTTCTGCTGCTATAACCTCATGATCACATTAGTAAATTTAAATAAAATTAAATTTAACCGAGCTGGAGCTACTTTTAAAAAGAAGAATACGCACCACCATTTTCAAATATTTGCTTGTACAAACGACGTATACTTCCACTCTGTTGTGCACGACTATGTGTTGTTCTGCTGCATAAATCCCTTTGAGGTTGTGGGATGTACCTAACAAGAAGTGCAACACATGTTCACCTCTGCTTTTCTATGTTTAAGAATACATTATTATTCTCTGAATGACATCAATCATGTCAATATATGCAGTTTTTACTCCAGCAAGTATTATTTTTTTTTAAAACAAGCTTTCAGAAAAGCAAAAATGTTTAAAGGACATGTAAAAAAAAAAGAAAAAGAAAAAAAAGAAAGACTTCAGCTCCCTTTTGGTGAATGAAGGCGTCAGAAGACAAGTGGTTATAAAATCTCTAAGGGTGAAAAAAAAAAAAAAAAAAGACACAACTGTGTGTTTGACAAGCCAAGACGCCCAGCAGCCAGGCCACCTGCTGAACAGACAGCTGCCAACAGAGGACGCACATGCGCGCAGGGTAAACACGCAAACACTCACAAGCAGCTAGCGCAGCAGAAGTACACACACACAAGACACCAAGCTGATGGGCAAAAAGAAAAAAATATTTTCAAAGATAAACAATTGTGACCATAATCGGCTGCCATGTTTTCCGAGTTAAAATTTCTCCGTTCAGAAGAGCTGGTGACATTTCCAAAAGTGTTTATTCCTTCCACACACACACCCATTAATAAAGATGCTGGCATTATGCCTTGAAATGAAACCATCAAAGAAGATATTAAGCACCCAGCACTACCTTCAAGTAATTCATTAACCCTTACATTAAATCTTAATGTATAAAAAGGGATTCAAATTGTAAGAAAAATAAAAAAATTGATATACATGTCCCTGCTTCTAAAATAAAATCGCCCCCCACCCTTTCCCCCCAGTCCTCACAATGTTAGTCGTTCACAGAAACACAGCGTCTGGCACCTGCAAAGCCTCATATTTCCGTGTTCATGTTGGCTCGCTCTCGCATCCGCAGACTCATGGCATTCGCAGATGTCTTCTACCCCCCAAATAAAGATCACCCGCAAAGTCAGACAGCATTTCAATCTCTCCTGGCCCTGCACAGCCCTCAGCGGATGCCGTCATTGGAATAATAAAGCACAACCCTGAAAACACAGGCTTTATTTAGGATCTTTGGAACCTTTTTCCCGCACGTGATGGCACTGTACGCACTGTGACACGTAACACACCTGTACGCATAATCCAAAAACTTAAGGCTTGAGTCACATCAGCCATAAATATCCTCCAAAATTCCCTTTGGGGGTCGAAATGCATTCAGTGAGGTACGTGTTTTTTTTGCTCTCCACTCTGACAGGCACCGGAGCTTTTGGCTTCGTGTGTAGGCCGCCTCGTTCAGAAGCTGCAGCCGCTGATCTGAAACGAGGCTCTCTCACACTTGAAGTCCATCACCCACAGAGATGCCGCTCCCACACAGATGCATGAGAGGAGAACACTGAAACGCCCACTTCCACTAAACCCAGAGGAAGCCTCTCTGTGTGTGCGGTTACCTAAGAAGACAGCGGCTGGGCAGCGTTCTCTGTAGATGGATCTAAAAATACAAACACCTCTTGATCCACGGGCAGACAGAGAGCGCAAACATACAGTATCGCTGGCTGCTGATTCCGGGGAGTGGATGTTTTAATAGGACTGCTTTAAAAGGGAGCGAGAAAGGTTGGACTGGGATAGTGTAGTTTTCACCCGAGGTGCAATCCATCACACTTTAATCAGACCACTAAAGTCACAGGGGACAGGATCAGAAATTGATCCTGGAGAGCAGTTAAGCTGGTTTAGTCATAAACACCTTTTTCCTACACGAACAAGTTTTAGCAAGCCTCATTAAGTTAAAAAAGGAAAAGAAAAAGAAACTTTGCGACCCCATACAGGTGTCAAACTCAAGGCCCGCCAAGGTAAATTATCCGGCCCTCAAGAGCCAAAAAAAAAGGGCATATCATGTCATAAGGTAGAGGCATATATCCTCATAAAGTGGCTAAAACTGTGCCTCCTGTAAGTGTAACTCACCTCAATATCAACTATTTTTGCAGATAAACTGTACAAACTGGGCCTGAGGTGCTACTTTTATGTTACTGTGTATTTTTTATATTTCTATGTGAACTGGAATGAAATTATGTAATGAAAAGTCTCATCTATATATGTGCAACCGGCCCTTTTAATGACTTCATGACACCAAATTGGCCCCATATAGAAATAAGTTTGACACCCCTGCCATAAGGGATCGCGAGGGTTGCTGGTGCCTATCTCCAGCTGTCAATGGGTTAGAGGCGGGGTTCAACCTGGACAGGTCGCTGGTCCATCACAGGGCAACACAGAGATAAACAACCATTCTCACACACAATCACACCTAAGGAGAATTTAGAGAGTCCAATTAACAATTATTAATTGTCATATTTTTGGATTGTGAGAGGAAGCCGGAAGACCCGGAGAGAACCCGCGCATGCACAGGGAGAACATGTAACCCCCACTCTGGAGAAATAGCTCCAACAGATACCTGGAGAAACATCAGACATCTCAGTCCAGAAGAGCACAATCTTAGGAACAACTAAGATCCTAGCTGTTCCTAAGATTGTGATAGAGATACTGGTAGAGGATCTGGGCTGCTCAAGAATATGAGGGGCGGGTGAGAGAGAGCAGTTTTATACATATATATATATGTATATATATATATATATATATATATATATAGATAGATAGATAGATAGATAGATAGATAGATAGATAGATATAGATATATATATAGTTATATATAGATAGATAGATAGATAGATAGATAGATAGATAGATAGATATAGATATATATATAGTTATATATAGATAGATAGATAGATAGATAGATAGATAGATAGATAGATAGATAGATAGATAGATAGATAGATAGATAGATAGATAGATAGATAGATATAGATATATATATATAGTTATATATAGATAGATAGATATAGATATAGATATATATATGGAAGAGCAGGTGCTTATCTCCAGTGGTCAATAGGCAAGAGGTGAGGGTACACCTTAGACAGGTGACCCGTTTATTACAGGGTAACAAAGACACACACAACCATGCACAACCATGCAAACACATATACCTGTAGGGCAAATTAGAGTGAAAAAATAACCTACCACGCATGTTTTGGACTGTGGGTGTAAAACTGGAATATTTTGAAGAAAACTGCAGACTAAGCTAAGCAAATATTGTGAAGTTGTGGAGAAACTAACAAATAACAATAAACTTTAGCAAACTGCTACTTCTTTGATTGGTCGGTTGACTTAGAATACAAAATGCTATTAATTTCTAGATGGATTAAATATCAAAACAGCAACGTTAAAACCACAATCTGAAAAAGTTACAAAGTGCTGGAGAAAACACCTTTTTAATGTTGCTTTCTGTCTTGTTCTCTGCTGCATATATCTGTAAGAAGATCCAAATAAGACTTCTCACCCCCCCCCCCCCCCCCATCAAACAGATAGGAACACTGCAGATACAGCCTATGCACTTTTTATTTTAGTATGCTGTGGCTGTAACCTAGTAAGTCCCCCAGGACTGTGATATTTGAGATTCTTCTCTCATATAGAATATTTCTTATAGTCAAAAAGAAGAAACTGTGGAGACGCAGAACTGCAGACAAAAAAAAAAAAAGAAAGCCTCTTTTGCACTTGACAATCGGGTTTTTGTTCCTTCTGTTTAGAATTAGTCATAATTTCAGCAGGGCACAATGTAGGCATAGAATGCATCCATTAATTGTCAAAATATGCCAATAATTAACATGCTTCAATAGCTCAACTATGAATATTTTTACACAGGTTAGCTACAAACACATTTACACATTGTGGTCAAGTTTAAGATGTGTAGCATAATATGATGCAGATAAGGAGAGCTGGTGGCATCAAGAACTAAAATCTATGGGGTGTTTTTTTTCTTTTAGAAAACATCTTTGTTATGGAGCCTCCTGCTGCCTGTCACTCCATTCCAGCCTGAAGTGAAGCTCTCTGGCAGTGCCACGCCCTTATCCGCCTTCAGCTGAGAACAGGAGACATAGAAATAATCTGACAGCACAGATCAGAGTTCAAATCAAACACACACACACAAAGTAAAGTATTCCCCCCCCCTCTCCAACCCCCACACCCACAAATTGCCAAACCCACCGTGACCCACTGGCAGCCAGCAGAGGGTGCACACATTGAGGCCGCCCTTGTTAGCTGCAGCTTGTTGCTCAGATCAGTCACTTTTAATCTCGCTCACATCCTTCCCTGCTCCCTGATGCCAGGTAGCTGCTCCGCTTTCACTTCAAGGAGTCGGTGTTTTCACACAGCTTCTCGTGTCTCTCGGCAACAAAAGGCCGCCGCACACACGCCGCACGGCCAGCACAGCGCTGGTCTGACCTTCAGGGGTTTCCACACGGGCACAGTTTTTTTTATTTTTTTCATATGAGGTTTTGGGGCATGATGGACCGTCCGTACTTACGCTGGCACTTTGCGCAGGGGTCTTTCTCGTACTCCAGCAGGTCTGCGGTGCGACTTCGGACGCTGGTGTTCCTTCTCAGACCCCCGCCGTCCCGCATCCCTCCATCCCGCAGGCGGGCCGCCTCCTCCTTGGCATACACACCCAGCTCCTGGGTGTACCGCCCATACATCTGTCGATACATAACACAAAATAAACAATCACCTCAGTGCAGGTAATACAGGTGGGAGGCTGAATGACTCAGCAGGGGTCGTGATTGAACACTTGACATCTCACGGTAGGACAGCAGGCTTATATAAACAGCATGAAATTTAAGCCTAAAACTGAGGCTAAATAGTAGAGAGAGACAAAAGATACACGACTTAAATCACCAGTCCGTTGTTAAATTAATACTTAAATGGTTTTGTTTAAAACAATACCAGCGAGCTTGAAATTGTCAGTAAAGTGTAAAATGTATGTGTAAGTTTTTTTATTTTTGTTTCAATACACATTGGGGAAACTGTACATTCTGTGCTGAATCAAAAAATGATGAACACGATGGTTCTGCTCTGGGGAGGATTTCGCAAAAATGAAAAACATTACAGACAACCCTGAGCATCGTCTTCATCAGACTGTCGTACAACAACAGTGTCTTCAGTCAGAGGCTTCGCCAGAGACAGACCGCTACAGGAGATCCTTCCTGCCATCAACATCTACAACAGCTCCGTGAAGAAACTCCATTTATGTCAATTATGATAAGATCTAATTTCCCTTTGGGATTAATAAAGTATGTTTGAACTGAATCTGTACAAAGTTTGTTATCTTTCAGCAGACAGTAAAGCAAAAATAATGATAGGCTGCTCAAAAAATAGCAGGGTGTGCATTTATCTCCACAAACGCATATATTTAGAAAATGTTTTCGTATAACTTGAAAAATAAGTGAATATTTGCACTATTTAGCTCTATAAGGACAGTTTCAGAGAACTGCTCCACATCTGCGGTGCGTGGAGTCGACCAGCTTTTGGCAGCTGTGAGCAGGTATTTCACGATCATTGGATCTGGTTAGTGACAACTGTTTCCATGATTCCTGAATAAAAACTGAAAATACAAACATACTTTTGATAACAATAATACTAAGAGTATATGAGCACATCCATAATTATTTCACAGTTTAAATAATTATTATGTATCCAATAAATGTGAAAATACTTTAGCATTTTTTTTTTTGTTTAATACATGTCAAAAGCATATACAATTATTTAGGTTTCATATTTAATATAATCATTTCACTTTTCAGTGTTGCAGAAATGTAAATGTATTTTATCTGTCAGCCTTGTGTCAGTCAAAGTTAATGGGCGGGCCTGATAATGCTGTGGACAAGATGACAGGCCGGTGGAGTTGCTGTGCAGGTTAATTAATTGGATGTTAGGGCTGTTTGACGAGCCAAAGTGAAAGCTCAAATTAGTGTGGTAGACTGTGGCAGAGGAAACCTGAAATATATAAATAAATGTTGAAATATTTACATGAGTTATACATTGTAATTTAAATTAATGACTGATAAAAAAATATGTGTATTCAATAAGCTGTTGACATATTTTAAATAATCATAAAACATAGTCTTTAATATAATTATTCAATTCATCCTTACATGATTCTATATTTATATGTTCTTGGACTTAATGATTTTTCTCCCCAACAAGTCCAGTTGCTACTCTCATCTCCAAAGAAGACAGCAAATCCACAGATTTTCTTCTTCTTCTTCTTCTTGTGGAGTTTTATGGCGGTTGGCAACAAACTTTAAGTAGCATTACTGCCACTTACTGGTATGGAGTGTGGTTCTTAATGGTATATATATATATATATATATATATATATATATATATATATATATATATATATATATATATATATAAATCTATACATATATCAATCTATCTATTTATATGTACCTTAATATTCCCTTCATTTATATAATTCTCTCCTTCTATAATCAAATTCTATGATATAAATTAGTTTTCTTTAAATATTGAATAACTATTTGTAAATGTTTACTCCCCAAATGCTTCCTCAAAATATCTAATAAATTAATCTTTTACTTAATACATTTAAACTCTTTCCTCATATATCTTCTTTCTCTTTCATATTTATTGCATTCTAATATAACATGTTCTACTGTTTCATATTAATCCACAGAGCTCCTTCCTCTTCTTGATTTTATTGGCGGTAGGCAAACCAACTCCACAGAGCTTTAACTCATCAGTCCTGAAATGAGTTCCCAGAAATAAGATCCACCTGTCCCATCCCAGCTGATTAACCCTGCAGGTCTGTCACACATTGGGCTCCTGATGGGGGAGGCGGAGCTTCAAGCGCAGCCGCTCCCACAGTCAGCTGTGTATAAAAGCTGTGACAGAGCAGCATGTGCTATAGCTGTAGTTCTGGCTAGAGTTTAGTTCCTAATACTGCCATGGAGTTTTTCAGGTGTCTGTTTGGCGTCGCTTTGATTTGCGGCGTTTCTGCTCAGACGTACTGGATGCAGCCGCCACAGAGACACCAGCTCTCTCCTTCCTTCCAGAAGCCTGAGCAGCAGTCCAAGGTCCCTCCAGCTCTGCCTCCGTTTGATAAATGTGTCTTGGAAGAGGCTGAGAAGATCCAGTGTGGGACTCCAGACATCACTGTTGCTCAGTGTCAAGACATTAACTGCTGTTTTGATGGGCGCCAGTGCTACTATGGGAAAGCAGGTATGTCTCTAATTTTTACTTTTTTATTTTTTTAAACATGTCAGCACCTGAAGGCTTAAAATGAATGGCCTTATTTTTACCCAGTAACCGTCCAGTGTACCAGGGATGGGCAGTTCGTGGTGGTTGTGGCCAGAGAGGCCACTCTGCCACCCCTCGACGTCAGCTCAATCAGCATGCTGGAGTCAAATGACGTTCTCTGTGGACCGGTTGATGGCACCTCTTCCTTCGCCATCTTTCAGTTCCCTGTGACAGCGTGTGGAACTACACTTAAGGTTGACAGACCTCCTATCATTAATAATTTAGTCCCCTGTTTTTCAACTCTGCTTTAAAACTGAATTGAAACTGTGAACATCAAGTTGTATTGATGAGGAATGTCCTTGCATTACAAGCTGACTATTGTTACCAGCTGCGATTGTAAATGTGAGCACTTCTAAATATTTTGGTCCTATGATTTTAAACTCTTAATGTATTGTCATTTGTAGCAGAATGATGAGGGCTATGTGGTCTATGAGAACCACATGGCCTCTTCATATGAGGTGGGAATTGGCCCAAAGGGATCAATCACCAGGGACAGCCATTTTGAGTAAGTTCAACCTGTCAAGTCCACTTTGAGTATGATAACATCATTACTGCCACCCACTGTCAGGAGTGGGTGGCAGTAATGTGCAAACAAATCACTTGCCTATAGGGATGCCTGGCTTTTTTTTTTTTTTTTTTTTTTTTTTTTTTTTGTCTTCTTGAGGGGGTGTGGTGGAGGGTAGTAGAGGTCTTGTTTTGCCTTCATAGGAGACACTTAAAACTATACTTGCATAACATCTTGACGTTGCAAACCTTAACTCAGGTTGGTGTGATTAGACCTTGTCCTGAAGCTGTGATGAGTAAAGACTTGTCAATTTCTAGCTAGCCAGACTTCATTGGGCTTTATGTGTATACAATTTAGCAAAGCGGTGGATTAACAGAAGGCATGAGTTGTTGCAGGCCACTGAAATTCTAATGTAATTTTTTTTTTTTTTTTTTTTTTAAATGAGACTAAGGTGTAGAAAAGTTTATTTGAAAGCACTTTCTGAGACTAGTTTATCTCTTTAAAATTGGATGCAGACTATACACCAGCTGCCTGTAGGTGAACCAAGTCTTGCAGGCAACCCTGTGGTCCACAATAAACATTCAGGATGAAATGGGGAAAACATTGTTAAACCCTTAATATATTTTTGACATGTGCCAAAGAATTCATGTCAAGCTGCTGAAATCTGGCGGTAGCTTGAAAGATGCTAACGTTTAGCAGGAATTTAAAACGCTCTCTCCCTGCAGATTACTCTTCCAGTGTCGGTACTCCAGCACAACAGTGGAGGCTCTCGTCGTGGAGGTGAACCCTGTTCCTCCCCCAGTGTCTGTTGCTGCTGCAGGACTCCTGAGGGTGGAGCTCAGACTGGGCAACGGCCAGTGTTTCTCCAAAGGCTGCCTTGAGGGTATGCGGCATTAAAATTGCTCGTCCAATATGAAACCTGTAAACGTAACCAAACTGCTTTGCTTACAGAGGTGGCGGCATACAGCTCCTTCTACAGCGCATCTGATTACCCAGTCACCAAAGTGTTGAGAGAACCCGTTTATGTTGAGGTCCGTCTTCTGGGGAGGTCTGACCCAAATATTGTCCTGAACCTGGAACACTGCTGGGCCACTCCAACCCCAAACCCTCAAAGTGTGCCACAGTGGGACCTTCTGGTTGATGGGTATGGAAATGGGTTAATCTTGACAATTGGCTTTCCTTGCACTCGCTAAGTATGCTGTCCTTGTATGCAGCTGTCCCTACCATGATGACCGATACCAGACCACAGTGATTCCTGTGGATGGCTCTTCTGGCCTGGAGTATCCTTCTCACTACAAACGTTTCATCAGCAAGATGTTCACCTTTGTGGCTTCAGATACCTATAATCATCAGAAAGATACAGTACGTATGACTGCTTGAATATCGTAATGAAATCCCCCCCCTGTAGCTGCTTGTCCAGGATTGACCCTTGTGCCCCCTACTTTCAGGTGTACATCCATTGTGCAACAGCTGTGTGCTACCCAAGCAGCACAGACTCTTGTGAACAACAATGTCACAGGCAAAGTGAGTATCCTCTGCACTTTGGCTCTTTCTTCCTCTCCAATTATACTTGGAAAGAAAGCATTCTAGAATAAACTTATAACCACCAAGCTTTGGAAGATGTTCCTACATGCCTCACTGCAGTAATCTTTATATATATATATTTTTTTTCTTCTGCTCACAGGAAGAGCGGCAGTGGAGAAGGTCCCCTCAAGCCAGAAAGTCCTGGTTTCTAGTGGTGAAGTTATTCTGTCTGAGACGGCCACTGCAGCTCATCAGAGATGATCCACTCACTGTCACATGAACTCTTTTAATAAAGATCGCTAAAGGTCATGTTTGACTCTGCATTTTTAATTCCCAAACTGTTCAACTTTATGAAAAAGCAGCTAGCTGGTCATTGAGGAAGTGTGGTTTATACCTAAAAATCCTAAGGTTGTGTTATCTGTACAACTGTTGCCAACGAGTAGCACTCACTGAGCTATATTATACACTGGAGTTCTAATGGCCCGCTGTTAGAACGAGTCGCTTTGAAGCCACCATATTGGTACTCCCTATTTTCCCCCAGTAACTAGGGAATATGTGCGCTACAGTGTCAGATAAAAAGTATATTCTTTTATTTATTCCCCCCCCATGTTCAGAGGGGCTTAAAATGTCAAATGCCATATACTTATGTTCAAAAACTATCAAGTACTGAGTCATGTGCTGAAATATTTTGCATCTTATTCATTTAAATATACATTTATAAAATACAAAAACATTTATATATGAATAACATGTAAAATATTTCAGCACCTAATTTACTAGTAGTTAATAGTGTTACATCCACTGACTGTAGAATTGCCTATAAAATGTTTTCACACAACCAGAAAACTGCTGCTTGTTGCAACCAAATCCTATGATTTGGTTCTGTGGGAGTAGCAAGATGGCGGCCAGTAACTTCAGTTTTATGGCTAAATCAGCACTCCAGTATATTATATAGCTCAGTGGTAGCACTACAATAACTTCCCTATAAATCCAGGGAGTCTTGGCTTGACCAGATTCTACTTGGCAAAAGATTAAACTTGAGCTTCAATGCTGTACACCAATTGTGGCAAAACATGAATTGCTTCAGTTCATGTAGAGACCTATAGGTGAATGAGGTCAAATGTTGGCGGCACTGCACTTTTTTTTTTTTTTTTTTTTTTTTTTTTTTTAAACTGACTTGCCAAGCAATGTCTTTAAAGTTGACAACCTAATTGGGGACTTCAGTCTTTTATTGTACAGGCATGATCTCTACACCCACAGGGGTGTGTACAATTACAGACTCTTGCTCAGAAACCCTCCTGCTTTACTACTGTGCTCCACCTCCTTGTTTCCCCTGCCTGTCTCATTGAGATGGGCATCACGACTCCTCCAGCCTAACTCTCTCTGCTTGCATGAACACGGGGGAGGAGGGAGACCAGAGCAGCCATAAAGGCTGTCTGAACACAGGCCTGTGCTGATCTCATTTGACTTTTAACTATGCTCTGTTGGAAGGTCTCAAGGTAGCTATGCCTCAAAGTACATGGCAACATTCTTAATCTGGCATTTGATGTAGAATTAATAGCAGCTCCTCTGGCATAGCACACCTGTGAAGTGTGTGTGTGTGGGGGATGGTCTTACTACTGGTTAAAATTATCTATACTGAGTAACAGATCCATTTGAATGGGCAACTTTAAAGTTAGCCAAATGTCACTTTTAATTTAAAGGCCAGTCTGGGAATTTGAAAGTCACATGTCCCATTTTCATTAGGCTTTTTTTGTTTTTTTTCCCCCCAAAATTTCTTGCATGTTCCAAAAATACTAGTGTATTGACTTCAAGACCAATGTGGGTGTATGGTTTGTCTTATGCATCTCTGCACTGGCGACCTGTTTAGGGTGTACCACACTTCTTGCACAATGACCAGTGGAGTTGGACACCAGTCTCCCTTAACCCTGCATGGATAAGCTGGTATAGATATAGAAATGTTGGCTCCTTTCCAACCCTGACATGACCCAATATTACTAAGCTGCACATAAAATGTAACTAAAAATCAAATACTGAGTTTTTATTATATTGGTTTGCAGGTTTGATACAAAGTCTTGCAATTCTGTTGTAAGAGATCTACATGTCAACATATGAAACCAGCTGAGTTTGAGGGTATTACACAGTGAGTTGTCAGGTGTGCAGAATCAGGAAATATTAGCTTGACTGGACAATGCCAGCCCATTAGAAAACAGAAATCCAATAGCTTTCACACCCCATGATGTGGATTCCACTTTTTACTCTGGACACTGTTGCTGATTTAAAAAAAAAAAAATACTTTTGAGGAAGCAATGTAAAACGGTTTTAATGCATGTTGAAACATGACTGCAGTTTATTAGGCTCTGTTAATATGGGAGAGAGGAAGACCTTGACTAGATAACAGGAAGGCTGAAAGATGTACTGCAAAGTTGCTCTGTTTTAACCCTTTGAGCCTTAAACTTCAAGAAATTCCCTCCTTAATCGGATTCAAATGAATCAGTTCCAGATTGATAAGGTGCAGAACCAGAGTGCTACACACTTTCAATCTGGCTGACCAGGTTAGTGTTTTAGTTCTGCTGTTGACACCCACCAGGCTTACTGCGCTGATTGCTACTACATTAGGATACACTTCATATTTATTTTGTCTTTGGCTTGGAATATTAGTCATACCCGTTTACAGCATCTACTCTCACGTGCGTGGTGGGATGTTGCCTCTGCTCCGAAAATATATAGTCAGTGTTAGCTAACAGCAGAAAGACAAGCAAACATATTTTCAATGCTTCTCTTTCTGCGTTATAGTTCCCTAAAAAGAAATCAGAATCAGCTAAATAGACTTGCCAGGTCAAAGCTTCACAAAAACAGTAGATTAAAGATCCGTCACAAAATTGTCATTGAAGCATGTCTGGAATTTACATTGAGTGGGAAACCCCACCAATGTGGCAAATGTTTGAAACAAGTGTTGCTGGTATGGAGAAAATCCAGTGAAAGAAGTTACAATGCTGCCCATCTCCAGCGGCGGGCACCCAAATGCAAACCATAAATAACCACAGTTTAGAGGACATTTTCACTTCATCAAATAGAATCCTCAAAGCTGTCAGACTATTTCCAAAATTAAATGACCCATATCTTCCAGCGTCTGCAGATCACAAGCAATGCAGAGATCTGCAGTAGCGTTTTCTGGTGACTAGCATTCATAACATTTTTTCCCCATCCTTGGAAAAAGCATATGGATTTTTATTTTTATTTAGTTTTGTATTTTGCACAAACAGTTCTTTACCGAGGCACATGCTACAGCAGAGACACACAGGCAGACATCAGCAAACTCCCGTTAGAAGTACAACGAGAGCCTGTTTCTCACGTGGGCCTGTGTAAAAGCAGTCACAGGCCATCTGGAGCACGCATCGGTCAGTTTTTATCTCAGCATAGCACTTCATATACTGGACATGTAGCCCTAACTTATGGAAATATTTCCTTTATACTGCATGAGAATATAGGCATATAGACAGGGTGTCAAAAATGTTGGATGGGTTGGTCTGGGAATATAGGAAAACAGTTTTAATTTTACAATTAGCAAGCAGCACATGTTGTTGTGGACCAGGCGAGACAATCGATGGGGGCAAATTGTCATATAAATTTAAATTTCAAACCCGTTTAAAGAGAAATAGGCAGCAACTTCAGAGTCTATCCAGAGCTTTAGTCTTGTCACATCATAACCACAAACCTCCTTGTGACAGACTAAAAATAAGCACAGCATACTTGTGAAGAGGAAGGAGAGGTGTACAAGGTTTTGCCATTTTTAAAACTTTTTTTTTTTAAATAAAGGAAACAACAAAGGGTAAAATGTATTTGTACTCATCCCCCTGCACTCTAAATAAAACCCAATAGAGCCAATTACCTTCAGGCGTTAGCTAATTAGTAAGCAGAGTCCTGTATGAAGCATTAGTGACCAAATGTCCCCTGAGAGAACCGTTCAGTCCACGATCTGATCTGAAAACTGGTAGGACAACTGCAAACCTAGTCAGGCCTGGCCGCCCAGTTACACGGACGGGCCAGGTGAGGAAAACATTATTTGGAGAAGCAGCCGAGATCCATGGGGTTAAATATAGAGGAGCTACAGAGATCCAAAGCTCAGGAGGGAGAATCTATGGAGAGGGAAAGCAAGACTGCACAGCCTCCTGAGCACGTGGTGGTGGCAGCATCATGCTACGGGGTTGCTTTCCTTCACCAGAGACGGGGAGGTTAGAGTTAATAGGAGGCTGGATGGAGCTAAGAACGGCACAGGTCTGAAAGTGTTAGAAGCTGCAAATAAACCTGAGACTGGTAGAAAGGTTCTGTATGCAAACAGGATAATGAACTCAACATACAAGCAAAGCTACAAAGCAATTTCTTAACTCAAAGAATATTTATGGGCTAGCCAGTTTCAATTCCAACTGAGAATCTGTGTTAAAAACTGATGTTCACAGCCACTTTCCATTAAATCTGTCTGAGCTTGAACTATTTTGCAAGAACGAATGGATAGAAAAAAAAATCAAAAGCTGGTAGAAACATGTGTAGACCAGCAGATGTAACATCAAAAATAATAAACATAAATAAATAAATGGTGCTTCCAAAAAGCACGGACTCAGCTAGGCTGAATACAAACACGTTCCGTACTTTTCTGATTTTTATTTGTAAAAAAAAAAAATAATAATTTTCCTCCCACTTAACAATTTTGGAAAGATATTTTTACTATGTCCCCCTGACAATGGAAGTTATCAAACAATCTGATACCTGTTCTGGAGAAGCTGGTCAATGTTGCCATCCTCTACTGACAGCGCTAAAGAACCATCAAAGAATAATAGCTGATATAATAACACATATAAGTAGGATATTTGAAGAAATACTGAGCTATCCGACACTTCTTTCGACACAGATCTTTCACACAGTTGAAATGTCGACTTTTGGACAGACGAGCCGGCATCCAAAATGATTTCTGACAAAAACATGATGCAACGCGCTACAGACCGAAGATGAAAAGAGACCCGACTGTTCGGGCAGCAGGTCTGAAAGCCAGACTCTTTGATGCAAGCCAGTCCCCGCTTTGATGGCAGAAGTAAGGCAGAAAAGCACACAGACGGATCTTGAGTTCATAACTTTTTCAAGGTTGCCTTGAAAGCACAACTTTCCTGAAAATACGACTGAAAACACGTTATTGCACTTTTTATGTGTGATAATGTTGTTAAAAGAACAAATTAATATGTTTTCATAAATACTACAAGGTTTCTGAGGCAAAACAAGGTGTATTCCAATTAAACACATTCAAGTTGAACATTTATAGAATTTATTTTGATGGATCCAAAATCGACTCATTCAACAACGCTTTTGCTTTTGTTTTGGCCACGCAGCTCTTTAGCTGCTCCGTGTCTGAAGACGCTCTGACATAAGCGAGGAGGCGAGAAGTGAGCAGCTAACCTTTCAGCCGGCAGAAAGGCTGCCGTTCCTCCCCGAGCCACGGGAAACTGTTGATTCTTTGCAAAAGCCAAAAAAACCACCACCTTCTCATCTGGTTACTTTACAGGTTTCCTCTGCGACATTCAGAACGTCTAAAGGGCGCACAGGCTGACCTTCAGATGCTGACTCAGCTCTTCATATTAGGAGGGCTGAAACAATGTTGGCTCTGGTTTCTGTGTTGGAGGACCGTCCGTGGAAGAGAAGCTGGTGAGTTTTTTGTTTTGGCTCCGAGCTTGGAAAATATAACACTCGTGGGGAGCATGACTGTTCTTTTGTTGAGAAAACCTTTAGCTCGTTTCATCAAAACGAGGAGCCGGAAACGGGACTACGTTAGCTCACTGCCTCTCTGTAATGCATCTTGATTCAGATTTCCCATTGCAACCTGCATTAGTTGCTTAATAACTGCCTGTAAAAGTGTCAAACCATCTCTTATTTCCTTAAGCAGCAAGATTTTCTGGTAATTTCTTGGTTGGCTGCTCTTCTGACTTTCTGACGGTCTTTTTTAGACCTTTGCTGCTCTTTCACAGCAGAATGTCTTCAAAGCAACATTTCTGTGTTTGCTTGTAAACCAGGTACTTAAAGAGCATTTACGCCTTTTTTTACAGATTTGTCCCATCATTGCTTTTTCACACACTTTAAACCCAGAAATTGGTTGGGCCACGCTTGGTTAAAAAGAACAGCTATAAAGTGTTTTACATCAGTCTTGACAGAACTGTCCTAACTCTGCGTGGTTTCGGAGCATTAGCGTCAATGCAGCAATATTGTTTCAGGCCATGCCGTGACGATTTCATCACATTTAATAACCTCCTGCATTTTGAGGTGCTTTGGATCATTTTCCTGCTGTGCTGGAGTTTAATGTCAGCAAACGATTTCAAGGATATTTCTTTTTTCAGTGTTTTTTTTTTTTTCTCTTCTGTGACTTCTTGGATGAGTAGTTGATACTTGAGAAATTTTGGCTCGGAAGGGTCTTCATTGGAGACTCTCCACGCTGTCATGTTGTCTCCATTTGTTGAGGAACTGAAATTCCTAAGCCTAAGGAATAACTTTGCAGCCCCTTTCCAAACAGATAAATATTAGTTTGTTTCTCATCTGTTCTATAATAGCTTTAGATTGGGGCGTCATGTCTTGATTTTCGAGACCTTTTAGCCTACTTCACGTTGTCAGAAAGTTTCTATTTTCATGATTTCTTTTTACTACAGGTCTGGTAGTAATCCTGGTGGTGATATTGTCCTTTTGTCCATCTATTTAAAAAGTAGGACTGGACGGTATGGCCAAAACCTATATCGCCATATATTTCCTGATTTCGGTTGATACAATATAATTCTAGCAATATAAACAAAATAAAAGCCTCAGAAAGACTGCCAAGAATGCCCACAACAGATGCCTGTACAAGGCTATGACAATTATTTTGCCATATTTACAAAACTCCTTCATTGTAACATTTTATGAATTTGCTTAAAACTTTGCTTAAAAAATAACTTGGATTTAGAGTAAACTTTTTTTTAAAGACACAATTTTTTTGTCTTTTCTTTGCCACATATCTATACTAAATACTTTTTTTAAAACACTCTCAGCATTGCAGGGACTTTGGCAAACATCGTCTTACACTAACACGGTTATTCATATTTTTTTTCCTGCCAAACTTACTACTTCTCTTTCCTTATTTGTAAGTGCGGCTTATGCAATATGAACCCATTCTGTGTTTTAGCCAGAGGCTGCAATAAATGCCTACGTTTAGGCTACACAAAGCACTTCAAATATTCCCACAGTTGACATTAGATGATATTTCATAAGAACGTTTTAGCCCCTTAAAATGTGTTCGTGTTTTTATGTCAGTTTTGTTTAAACTGCGAACAGTTCAGAACTGTAGAAGTCGTGAAATTTGCTTTTACAGTTGAAACCAGGGGGATTTTTTATCTCCTTGTCTGACATTAAATCTGTGCTGTTTGGACAAAACGTAAAACCTCCATGCGTCTCAAAACTGTATCCAAGCACTAACCAAACTTGTGAAGGTCTGCAGCTAGCTTCGCAAAATCTTGGCTGTTTTATTTTTATTTATATTCCCACAATGTCAAACAATTAATTGAGGTTTTGTCTCAAAATTTATATATTTCCATCTCTTAAATATGCTATTGTTAATAACCATACGGCATTTTTTCTTATGTTGTAAATAAACTCTTCAGGTACACGTGAATTTCCTCACTGTGAACAAATAAAGGATCTTTCTATTTTACACCTTTACCCTCATTTAACTCACATGCTGTCAATAAACTTATAAGAAGCTCACAAAGTGATTACATTATCTGGGGTTTCCACATTGTTTAAAGGTAAAGCATGAAAACATCTAAAATAATAAAAAAGCTCTAGAGAGATATAGTATACATCTGGTAAGACTAACCTAAAACTGTCATGGTTGAGTTTTGGTTTGGCTTTGTTTTTCTGTTACTTTCATTTTTTCATCTCTTTTGGGTTAGGTTTGACTTTATTTATTGTTAGTTTTCAGTCATCAGTTATTTTCTGTCATTTTTCACTTCACCTCCTCAGCAGTCAGTCACACCTGATAATCATTTACCAGCCAATTAGCCAGACCCTTGTTTCACCTGTTAGTGCTCTATTTAAACCTCCCTCTGCCTTCAGTTCAGCACTGGGCCGTCATCATTCCACACCTCTCCATGCCAGTCCCCGTTTTGCCTTGGAAGCTTTGTTTTGCTCCTGTTGTTAAGGTTAGTCCTGTCAGTCACTCTAAAGACTGTTTGTTCACTGTTTGTTCCTGGAGAGGTTCTGCTCTGTGTCCTGGTGTCTCCAGAGAACTGCTAACTGGACTAGCCATCCTGGAAAGGCTCTGCTCTGTGCCCTGGTGTCTCTCAAGTTCTGCTAACCTGACTAGCCGCCCTGGTGAAGCTCAGCTCTGTGCCCTGGTGTCTCCAATGAACGGCTAACCTGAGTGCTATGAGGCCTGCTAGCCGAGCAGCACCTTGCAAGTGTGGACTCTCTGTCTCCGGGCCGTCAGCTCCTGCCATCACATTCATCCCTGACCTTCTGCAGTCCTGAACCTCCGGTCTTCATCATTCGCCACCCAGCATACTTCCTTCAATAAAGACTCAAACTTTTAGTCCCGTGTGTGCGTCCTGAGTTCATCAGTAAACAAAACCTTGACAAAAACAAGAAACATTTATTCTAAATTAAAGTCAGACAGTAAAGAAAAAAAAAAAAACAATATGTTTGTTTTTTACAGTGAATATCAATATCTGGTTTTAACTGTAACATTTAACCTCAAGGCAACAAACCATAAGGATGAAAACCGTGTCCTAAAGATATGATATTCATAAGAAGTGCATCTTAAAGTAGCAGCTGTAAAATATAGAAATAAAATCATCTGCAGCAGATAGTCTTCTTTCAACGTTCACTTGTCCACCGTTCTTCTTTAAATCACACACTGCACAACATTCTGCCAAGGTTGGAAAACAACAAGTGAAAAAGCAGCCGAAGTCAAAAGAACACCTTCCTGAAAGCCCGAAACTATAAAGAAACGACGACGATGCAGTCTAAAACTTCTGCACTGCATTCTTTTTATGTTATAGCTTCAGACTTTCTCAGTGGCCATGCTTCGGTCTTTTCCGTGTTTCAGCTTGAGTGTGTGCATATGGATGTTTGCCACATATGTCTTTGTAGCTGGAGAGAAGTGCAAGAATAAGAGGGTATAGGGGATGAGCCGAGACACAATGTGGATACCTTAGTTAACACTTATTGTTACCATTCAATCTTTAAGGCATTAAAAAGGCTTAACAGACGCCCAATGTGTTTAGCAGGCACTTTCATTAAAGCCCAATATGAAGGAGGATTTAGATGAGCAACACAGCTTCCCCACTTAGTGAAAAGCTGTTTCAAAGTCTCATCTTTTCCAACAGGAGTACGGCTCCACGTTTCAGGCAAAGTAAAGGGGCAGCAGAGGCCCTAAATGGATTTAAAACCTCGGCTGTTGTAGCTGTATTGCCTCTAAATGGGGCCTGTGAACGACTTCTTCACAAGCAGGAAATATCTTCACATTCTGAGGTTGATCTATCTTTCCAGGAGAAATTTTCCAAGAAGCGTTTTAGTACAGCAGCACTGCGCTGGATCACATGTTGGGTTTTAGAGAGAGAGAGACTGTTCTGCATGTCCGCAGAGTTCCCAGCAAGCAACGCCACCCCCTCCACACATCTCTCGCTGTGTCATATTTGCTAAGTCAGACAATCTGCTTTCTCAGGCTATAGGTTTTGTAATATCTTTGGACTAATTACTGTGTTCAGTTGTTGTTGCTTCAGTCTCATTGTTTTTTACGCTCAGTTTGCATTTTTCAATGTTATCTTTTATTCTGAGCTTTCCGGCGGTATATCGCCGTCCTTGTTTCACAATGCGTTTTCATTTAATGGCCAAACTTAAGCATCCCACCAAATAAACAAAGTGGCTGAGTTAATCTTCTTTAACTAAGTAATACACTGCTTTTGTGACCTTACAATCACATAGTTAAGAATGTTTCATTGGGTATTTATTTGCAATAGACCAACACAAACGCATAGTTGTTTGGAGGAAGTGAAATTATGTATCGATTTTAAAATGTTTTATAAAGAAATCTGAAAAGTGTGGTCTGCTCGTATGTATTCAGCCCAACCACACCAGACCTTAAAAAAAGAAGAAAAAAAAGAAAACCATGTATCATTTACTTCTACTACATGTTTTTGTGTTGCATAAATTCAGATAAAGCACATTTTATACAATTTATACAGATGTAGCTGTAGTGTGGCTCAATGGGAATAAGTCCAAAGGGTTATGAATATGTTTGCGAGACACTTTATACGGGTCTAGGAGAAAATAAAAGTAAACATAAGAAAATTGTCCGTCATACAGCCAATTCCAAGTCGTTACAAAATCATGTATTCAAACGGGACAATTACGGCATGTGACAAAAACATCCACGAGGAACATCTAAAGCTTTCGTGCCCGTTGATTTTAACAATAAATATTCATCAGATGATTTCAATCTCTTTTTTTTTTTCCTCCGCAGAGTGCCTCATCTCTACAGGAAGGATGATGAATTGATGATGGATGCTCCAGATCCTGTATGATTGTGGTTGTCTGATTACTTAAACACGTGCTGGGAACACATTGATGAGACCAGTTACAAAAAAACACTACAAACACGCCGTCTAATCTTAAGCATACAGCCTCCAGGGACAAGACGGAAAATTGAATTAGAGGAGGAAAGGGACAATCTGAGTCATCCTGCCTTCCACATTTGAATGAATATAGGTAGCGCGGGCCACTTTTCAGAATGGTTCCCCGTGAGTCAGGGCTGTTTCTCTCTCTCACACACACACACGCGCAGAGAATTAAACGTGCACAGTCTCGACGCAGTCGGGCAGGGATACGCACGCGCGGGGAACCAAGACAAGAGAAAAATCCACAGCATCACAAGATAATAACCTTAGAGAGGCACAGAGGTTGAAGACCCGATGTGCAGAAGAGATAGGCAGCGAGCGGGGAAACAGACACCCTGTCAAAGAAATACTTAAGTACAGAACTGGATTTTTAGCACACATCCACTCAGGGATTACGCTCCCATCAACCTTAAAGCACCAAAGCTGGAGCAGGTTGCTAAAACAACCTGACATGTCAGTTTATGGCTGAGAGATAAAAAAAAAAACACAGTCTAAAAGTGATTCAGATTTAAGAAGTGAAATCTGAGGCGCAAGCACTGTATTCTGCCCCACTGTTCAATACGTCCACACTTCGCTGCATTTCATTCATGCTCTGCACTCACAGGGTGGCATCGCCTCCCATTAAAAGCGTATTGGGTCAGCAGTCTGCTTCTCTAGGACACTGTGACATTGATCTGCCAATCCTCGTGATTGCAGCACACCCTGAGCCACGTCCGCCGTGAGATTCCTCGTTTGTTCTACAACCTGAGCCTGTTGTAGAACAAACGGGATAATCACACGTACGCTTGTGCAAGCATGACTTAAAAGAATCTTTAAGGTTATGGGGAAAACACGCCTTTGATTAAAGTCAGACAAACGTACATAACACAAAATGTAGCTTGGGCACGCGTGTGTTGTGAATCTCTGACGATCTTGAACCGCTTGTCTGAGTAGTTTCAACGTTTTTTGGTGCCATTCTGCTTGTATTTTCCACCACTTTTGCAACACTGTCTGTTCAAGTACGATGCAACAGAGAAAGTAAGCATTGAAAAAGTTAGTGCTCTTCAATATAAATATATTTGCGAAGGGGCTGTTAACATGAAACGTTCCCTATATATCAGTCACAAAACACATTAATTCACACATACATAAAACCCAACACAAATTAGACCATACATTATGTGAAATTAAGTGAAATGGCTCTGGGACTATGTATTAAACATGCTTATTGAAATGTATGCACCACTCTGTAAAAAATCCTCTGTTTATAGTGACATCTTTATGATGCTGACTGCGTGGATAAATCCGTCGTGTGCATTGATCAGAGGGGATTTCACTTCATTCATCCACACAAGCTGTTTTCAAAATGTAAATCCTAAAAACCTATGGAGCCTTCAGTATTTTTCATTGATTTTAAGTTAGGGTCGAGGTTGACTTGATCCTAAAGCAGCCTTATTTACTTTCTAGAAACCCAAATGAGAGTTTTTCTTGTCTGTGTGTTTGGGATCATTTTCATGCTTAAAAAACACTCTGATTTTATTTTCTTCATCCTGGAGGATAAAAGCAGACGTCTACAAACATTTGTCACTATTACCATCCTACACTTTTGTGGAGTCTGCTCTTGTGATAACCGTAAAAACAGTCCCGCGCCGTAATGTCCTCGCTTCCAAGCTTAATTTTTGTTAGGGTGTTCTAGGGCCCATGTGCACTGACATCGCCCCTCTGAACAGGGCGTGGGAAGTTACATCCAACGAGTTTGACCAGGTTATATTCATTCATAATTGCCTTGTCAAAATGTTCTGCAGCAAATTCTGAATGGGCATAAATCTTATGTGATAAAGCAGCTATTTTTTTTTTCTTTTTTTAGGGGAAAGCTCTTGCTGCTGATTCCATGTTTTTCTAAATCTCTCTCCGTGTACTTCTTGGCTCGTGGAAAGGTCTTCTGATTAATCACTTCTTCCGCTTTTTGGTCTGACTCAAGGTCAAAGATGTACTGCTGATGTACCACTGTGCCTCTGTTTGCAGCCATTTTCAGGTACATAAAGTGCGAGTGTAAACGCTGAGCTGGGGCGACCAGCTAAAAACAGCTCATTCTGAAGGGAGCCTAAAATAGGCGAAACTATAGCCTATAGACCTATCCTAAATGTGTAAAAGGAAGCACCTTCAACTCATCATAAATATGTCTTTTTGGGGTATTAATTAGGACTAAACCAGATTATATTAACTTGCCTTAACGGGAAGCAGGAATGCTGTCTAAGGGTATCAGATTTTTTATTGCAGCTTCTTTTCTTCATGTGTTAAAAACGTACCCAATGTCTCATTCCACTTTATTAGACATAACAATAGGATAGAAGACATGTGTTAATGTCTTGTAGTGTGGAGTATCAACATCTGGTATTAATTTTCATACTCAATCAATAGGCCTGATAGAAATATATTCAATGAGAAAAACATTGACGTTTTCAGTACTTATTTCCCCTGCATAAACATCACTTAGCTTCAAAAAATGACGCTTGTGCATCTGTAATCTTATAAAAAATAAGTCCAAAGTTTTCACCTTTTAAAGAAGCTTTTTATATGTGTATCTTTTATAAATCTCATTCATCATTTATTTGGTACTGCCCCTCCTCGGCTGCTACCTTCTAGATATTATAACATTTTTGTCTTGATTTGTCACTGGCGCTTGTTTCAAGTGGTAAATGGGTGAGAGGCGGGGTAGACCTTAGACAGGTCACCAAGAGAGGATCATTGTGACCTGTTCAAAGTGTACTCTACCTCTCTCTAATTGGCTGCTAGAGATAAGTACCGGAGCCCCTCAGTATTAAAAAAGTATTGGAAACAGCGTGTCTCCATCCTGGTACTATGATTCCACTTTTCTGAATGCTGTCGTTGTTTCTCTGATGCTGCACTCCTCAAATGAAGGGGCAATTAATAGACTTCTGAAGCATTTTCAGTGGCATGCTGAGTAAGTAATGCAATCTTTGTAATCCGGTGTTCTGATGCAAAGAAGCGTCTCAAACATGGACCTGAAACCGGAATTAAGATTTGTTTTGGCTGTGAAGACATTTGAATGAAAATGATCCAATTTTGGCCAACTGGGGACCGTTCGGTCTGCCGTCCCTGCAGTATCTCGCTCAGCAGTGTCTGCAGGTAACAGCACAATTGGGAGGTGACAGGATCTGGACTGGACTCGAGCCAAACCCTTTGTGTGTGTGTGTGTGTGTGCGTTTGTATGTGTAAGAAGTGTGCAGAGTGCTGACAAGGAGAAACCAGACCTCCCTGAAGAGACAGCAATTTTTGTGCGACAGCAATGGAGACGCTAAAAATGCATACGCATCACGTGCAATTTAAACCCCAATGCAATGTTTAACTTCCCTTTCCAGGAGAAAAACAAAAAACAAATAATAGTCTCCTGAGGAGAGTCTGAATGATGGAAATGACAAGCGAAGCAACGCTGGTTAATTTCAGCGTGCCGCAATCCTTCAAAGAGACAGAAGTAAACTGTAAACAGCCTGCTGCTATTTACCAGCCCAACTGCTCTGTGACACTTCAAACAATACGAAAAGCGAAGGCACAGATCTCACACTGCTGAGTCTAGCTTTCTGTGGACACAGCGCCGGCTCAAAGCTGCGGAGACGATCTGTGTCCGCTTTCTGTGTGATGCACTTTGAGCGGCCTGGTAATATCCGTGTAAAGAGTCGCTCCACGCTGATGTGCATCTGCGAGTGCTCAGTGTAAAGCAACGTGAAACCTCTCAGGTCCGCTGACGTTCTGCGTCCTTTTAATTTCATCCCTCTGTGCATGTTTAGCGCAAAAAAAAAAATAATAATGCAGTGGAGTGGCTTTAAATATTTATACGTGCACAAATAGACTGGAAGAGATCTAAAAGGAAGGAGGGATGGTTCTCAGCAGGGGGTGTATGTGGACTTTTTGCGTGAAGCAGATTCCTCACGGAGAAGCCTTCTCACGTGTGCGTCCTTTAAAGACGGCGGCAGCGTGTGTGCTGAACGCACGGTACGTTTCTGCAGTGCTGCAGTGCCCTGTGCCGAGGCAGAGGCAGAGGGGAGTGGCTTCTCTCCCTCTCAGGTGGACGATGCTCGCAGCAGCTAAACCCCTCAAGCCTCCCGCTGCTGGACAGACCTGCTGTCACTGATATGGTGTACGAGGTTTGCGTGTGTAGGCAGGTGAATATGTGTGGGCGCAAAAAAACATACCCACCCACCCACCCCCCCACCTCTTCCACTTTAACACACACAAGCACACGTTTACTCACACAAATGCCCATGCACAACCTTGCCCACGCTCCTGAAAAGAGAAAACACATGTAGCCGCTCGGGCGAATCCTATGACACATCCAGACCGCCCACGTCTCGGAGAAAAAGCTTCCACGGAAAATCAAAGATTGAAAAATAAAAAAATAATCAAACACTTGGAAACAAACTGCCGCGACACAATCCGCTCGCCTCCTTTCTCCTCAGCTTCTGACCCGCTGCTTCTTTAATTTACCACTTCCAGTCCTCCATCCCGTGAGACACAAAGCAGGCGATCGGCTGACTGATGTCCCAGCATGCCCTGCCCTTGACCTGACCATTTCACAGCGGCTACAGCCTAAAATAAAGAACTTATTTGACTCATACAACTGGTTTTCATTTCTTCTGTCTGGTTTAGTCTCCATTTTTTTTTACTGCACTAGTGGCTAATTTTCCATATAGTGGACTGACAGGAAAGGGGGTACAAGAGAGGAGGGGGGGGGGACATGCAGCAAAGTAACCCAGGTCAGAGTCAAACCTGGGTCAGCCGCGTCGAGGACTAAGGCCTCCCCACATGGGTCGTTCACACTAACCACTGCGCCACCAAACCACACCCAGTCTCCATTTTTTTTAAAGGAAGATGTTTGTGGAGAAACATTAAATGCTTTTTAATCAGTTTTCAAGAATTAAGAGAAAATGCCCTTCATTTATTACAGTGAGAGCCAGCACAATCCAAACAAGCTATACTCAAGGCCTAACGGGACCTTCCAGAGATTGCTTGGCTTCTCGCACTGACTACGGGTCTCAAAACATCATATTGGGAGTTATGAATCAATAGTGAGCCTATTTTTAATGCAAAATTTCGTTTTATTTTCTTTTAAATTAAGACTTTAGATGCATTTAGGATAAAAAAAAGTACAACCTGGCAGCAATTTCAGATTCTGATATTGACTAATACAGTTTTTTTTCCCAAAGAACTGTGACAAATAAAAGGGATTGATTTGTTAGAGAAATTACTTTTGAACCCAACAGGACATAAAAGGGATTTAACCAGTCATGCTGTTGGCTGATGCATTACCATGCTGAAAGTGGTGGGAGATCTTAATTTTAATGCATTTCCTGAAAGGGAAAAAAAAAAAGTCAGTTTTCACCCAACTATCATTGACCACAGACAATAAAGAGAAAATTGTCAGGTTTCCATCTCTGTGCTGGACCTCTAAAGGAAATTTTTTTTAGTTTGATGGCTAGCTTGACAGTCGGGACTTATTTCCACTACTTATATGGTCTTTGTGGTTTGTGTCTGAACAGGAGTCACATTTTACGCACAGTTATCTGTGGTTTCTTGTAAGCACAGCCAATTAGAACCATTTAAGTCAAAGATCATCGATCAATTAAACATGGCCCAATAGCCTGACAGACACTATTGAGCCTGTATTAAAAAGCTGTATGCCCTACATGACTGCTAGACTAAACGAGAAAGTCAGAGAAACAACATTGCTTCCACAATGTATTTACAGCTATAAATGTATTTATTTGTTTATATAAGTAATATGAAGTGCCTAATGTGAGGACAAAAGGGGAAGAAACTCTGACATAGTGGCACCCTAGGGGTGTTAAACAACCCCAAGAAACAACAGTGGTGTTGTTGAAGCTGGGTTTAATTGAAAATTAGCACCCAAATCACATTTTGCTCTTGTCCCTCTAAATCTTGAACCCCGGCTATGTAAGAGCTTTGATTTAAAAAAAAAAAAAAAATCATTAACAAAAAAATGGGTGTTCAAAGGCTACACTCTTTCAGGCGCTGGTTCTAATAAAACATTATTGCTGCATGTGTAATACGACATGCTGGTGGCCGATAACATCGAAGGCCCACGCAGCGTCTGCACCTCCTGCACCTCCTGCGAGTTTTCTGTAAAAAAACTGATTGAACCAGAAGCTACCCGCGTCCTTCTATCGTGCCACCATCGAGAGTGTTATAACTTACTGCATCTCGGTGTGGGATGCGGGGAGCAGAGCGGCAGATAAAATGGCCCTGCAGAGGCTCATAAATACAGCTCTAAAAAAAAAAAAAACGAAAAATCACCAGATGCCCTCTGCCCTCTCTGGAGGAGATTGCCAATTCAGGACGCTTCAATAAGAGCCACAAACATCCTCAAAGACTCGTCCCAACCAGCTCATCATCTTTTCAGACTGATGCCTTCGGGCGAGCGTTGCAGGTGGATGAAAACCCGTACCTCCCACGTGGAACATAGCTTTTAGCCGTGGTCCTTCAGAGCTGTCAGCTGTGACAAGTATAAACTCCCGCTGACAGCTGTTTTTAAGGAATAATTTCAGATACAGCATTAACTCCTACAGTGAACATTTTCTGACCAGTACAACATTTGTCCGCTGCTGCTATCTTCCTGCTACTGCTAGATTCCACGCTGCTGCTATTATTATTATTATTATTATTATTATGACTGTCTCAAATGTTTCTTATCAATCTTCATTATATTACTATTTATTTTATCTACAGCGCCTAACTATTGTTTGTATATTCGTGCGTAACAGGAGATGCAAACTTTTGATTTCATTACATGTCATATGCCACCTTCATTATGGGTTCCGCAGCATTCGCTGCAGCCTGCAGGTCCACCAGGTTCTGTAAAAGCCTTTTCCCTGCTGCCATCAGACTGTTGAACTGCTGAAGCTAAAACTGGACTCTGTACCACGTTTGTCCTGCATGGTTTACATTTCAATCGCTGTGCTGTGAAATCACTGCTGCACTTTATCCTGAAACTATCCTGCAAAGTTGCATTATTCTGAAATCCACTGCAATTCACTGAAATTCTCAAGCTGTATGCAAACGAAATTTCGTTCTGTAGGCACTCAGTGCATACAAAATGACAATTAAGTTTGTCTAAAGTCTAAAGTCTAAATGTCCATTTTGCCCTCTGCGATAGACTGGCGACCTGTCCAGGGTGTACCCCGCCTCTCACCCATTAAATGCTGGAGATAGGCACCAGCACCCCTCGCGACATCATGAGGGATAAGCGTGACAGAAAATGGAGGGATGGATGGATATATGTTTCCATTTCCATTTTCTAACATGTCTATGTCATGAGGGGTGCTGGTGCCTATCTCCAGCTGTCAGTGGGTGAGAGGCGGGGTACACCCTGGACAGGTCGCCAGTCTGTCGTAGGGCAACACAGAGACAAACAACCATTCTCGCACACACTCACACCTAAGGACAATTTAGAGAGGCTAATTAACCTAACAGTCATGTTTTTGGACTGTGGCAGGAAGCCGGAGAACCTGGAGAGAACCCACGCATGCACAGGGAGAACATGCAAACTCCATGCAGAAAGACCCAGGGCAAGATTAGGACCTTCTTGCTGCAAGGCAGCAGTGCTACCCACTGCCCCACTGTGCAGTCCGACTATGTCATTTAATGCCAATAAAGCTGTTATATACTTATATGTAACTGCTGAGAAAGTAAACGGAGAAATTATGTTTCTGTCACCCATCCTCCTTGAGAGGTCCCCTAAAGGCTTGGTGACGTCTGCTCATGTGGCCCGCAGCACCATGCTGCCAAACGCCGAGCAAACACGTGACTCAAAGTCGCCTAAGTCTTGCCCGAGGCAAACAGTAAAAACCATAAAAGAGCCTTTTGTCAACATCAGAATCCAATTTTGGGGCTGCAGCTAAACCCGCAAGAAAATCATCACTCATCAGATTATCAATGTTTTCCTTTTTTTTCTTCCCGTGGCTTTTGCAGCGGGTGATTATCAACCTCTAAATCTCATTCAGTGTGCAAGGGGGGGGGAAAGCAAAAACCCAGATGCGTCGCTTCACCTGAGGAAAGAAATGTGATAAATAGCGCTGCTACTGCACCAGCATTCAACTGCAGATACACACACACAGGCATACGAGGCTATTTTTGGCAACAGGACCCGGTGTGTGAGGGGTTAACAATAAATCAACTGATCAGAGTAAGATGGTCAACGACAGAGGTGGCGTGTACAGACAGCACGTTCCAATCTTCACACACTGCCATTTTACATTGCTATTGATCTTTTTTACTGAGAACCCAGCATGACATCGATCTTCACACCAGCAAGAGGGGGGAGAAACATCTCCGTGTTCATCAGGGGCCCGACACAGCTGCGAGAAAACACAACGACGAACAGATCTAATGTCTGAAAATTGTGCATCCATGCGTGCAAATGGGTTTAGGCAGAAACAAACAAACCAAAAAAAAAAAAAGCTAAACAGAAGATGAGACACATAGATCACAGATGCATACATCTATTTGGGATGACACAAATCCACAGGTTTTTTTTTTTTTTTCCTGCCCGACTGCCTGGCTGTTTCTCTGTCCTTTTATCTGAATATAGATAAAGTGCTCCAGGCTATCACTGTCAGTGCTGTAGTGACATGGATGGGAAACTAGTGCAGGAGGCAATTAATATTCAGAAACATTCAACTTTTAGTTCATAGATCCGGCCGGGCCAGCAGGCGAGAAGGGCAGAAAGGATGAAGGGGTATTTCGAGCACATAAGCATTTTATTAATTGATACTTTTTTCACACATTAAGGGATTGTGGATGGAAATGCATGCAATCCTGCTCACATGGCCTGGTGTAAACTTATGGGAATTAATTATATTGGTGCAGGCGGCCAGAGTGATGCAACACCTGTGGATGAAGGTGAATGGAGGGAGGGCGCAGAGAGGACCCCTGCGTTTGCTTTAAGAGCACACCAGAAGCGTTTCACACCGTACACGCTATAGGTGGTAGTAAAACGCAGCGGCAGGCACAGTCGCCTGTCCTCCTGCAGGACAGAGCAGAGCAGACAGGAGCTGCGCCTCCGTTCTCCGTGTAAGCCCAACACGTCCGTCCTGCGGCTGCAAACATCATCCATGACATCACACCCACGAAACTCACCAAAGTTTGCTGGTACTGGAGCGTCCGCTCCTCTGCTTTGCCCTTCACCATCGCTGCAAGATCCTCATTAAGAGGCCAAAATCCCGTCTCCGGCTAATTAATCTTCAGAGGAGGAAGATAGAGAGCGAGAGAGAGAGAGAGATAGAGGACCCGGTGCGGCTGGCTGCCATCGCGTGAGCGGCGTGTAACAGGTTTGTCATCACCGGCCCGCCCGCATGGTGCAGAGGACCGCTGCCTCGGCGTGTGAGCCAGATGAGAGGTAGAGCCGGCTGCTGCCTCACAGCAGCGATGCGGTTTTACAGCGAAACACTGCCTCCCTCCTCCACTTGAACTCTGATGCTCTCTCTCTCTCTCCCTCTCTCCCTTTCTCTCTCTCTCTGGAGCTGCTGTTGGAGGACTTTTCCACTAATGCTTTCTGGACCCGGGTGTGCACAGGTAGCATCATCCGTCACTCCTTAAACATAACACAGTATACTCTAGAGGGGTGTTTTTTTTTGCTCCCTGCTCCTGTACCCAGCTTGATTGATTAGAAAAAAAGAAGAAAAGAATCACAACAATTGAGGCTGGCCTGTAACCGGGACTCAGAAAGAAAGGAGAAATCATGCATACCTCTAGCAAGTTTAGACTATTTTAAATTATTGTCATTCAACCAAGAAGTTTCTTTCTGGTAGGAAATGAAACTATAATAAACAATATAAGAGGAGTATTAGTAGTGGACATGTTGTAATTATCTATTTAGATTTTATTAAAACATTCCATGTCTAAAGTTATTTATTTATAACCTTCTACATAACAGGACAATCATTCATTTGTATTACAGCGGTCAAACCTGGCTCATATTTCCTGATTGGTCCAATTATCAGGGGCCTCCCAGAAATGCTTGAACTGTAACACAGAGTGAAAGTTTTATTTATTTTATTTTTTTATTTTTTTTGAAAATCAAAATTTGATTTAATGGTTTCATTATAGATTAATTAAACAATTTAAAATTGTTTTCAATTCAAGATTTAAAGGAACTAGCAGGTTTTCTGTGTAAACGTACATACAACAACCTACATTGTTAACACAGCTACAATCTGAAATAGAAATAGAAACAGAAATACCTTTATTGTTCCACAATGGGGTAAACCGGTTGTGACAGTGGCAAAAACACGTAGACAGGATACGCCAGGGCTACACGCTAAAATAAGTAACATGAATAAAAGCTCATTTAAAGTTAGGTTTTAAAACAGAAGAGAATGAACTTATCAGAAAGGCCAAAAAAAGAACAATATTTAAGTTGTTAATTGATCATTTGGCACATTTAGGTCACAATGCACACATTATGTAAAAAAAAAAATGCAATATTCAAGTTAATCAGAGGAAAGACAGCAGCTGATTTACAGAATGATGTGAGAAAACTGTAAATGCATGATTGTACAAGCAAACACCTCAGAATAGCTAAAGCATGTGCCAAAGGAAATTAGCATCTGAGAGACAGTGTAAATGATGCACTATTAGATCGAGAACCCGTGCAATCATTGGCATGTTTGTAAACTCACTTTGTGAGTTTGTTGTGAGCAGCAGAGATTATAGAGTCAAACAGCAGCTGGGATGAAGGACCTGCAGATGCGCTCCTTAGGACATCTGGGGGGCAGCAGTCTGTCACTGAAGGAGCTCCCCAGCTCTGCAGCGGCTCCGTGTATGGGGGTGGAAGACACTGTCCATCAGTGGAGCTATTTTTCCTCACAGTCTCTGGACCCCAGGTAGGTCCAGGGGGAATCCCAGGACAGAGCTGGCTCTCCTAATGAGCTTATCCAGCCGCTTCCTCTCAGCTACAGATAAGCTGCTGCTGCAAGGAACCACACCACGGAAGGTAGAGTCTACCCATAACCTTCCTACTGCTGCTCTGACTTTAATCTCTTCTTTGCTGGGTTTATTCACAAATTCTCAAACAAAAAAAACAATTATCTGTAATTGTTTTTAAGCTCAGTCAATTAAACTCGGACCGTCAAGATTCCTCCAAATCTGAATTGAAGGGCTGTCAGCAGTGGTGATATTAGAAATCCTATTCTGATTAATGCTCACCTTGCCCAGTCTGTCCTTTTAGTGCCTCAGAAAGGGCCAGCTCTCTTCTAGGATGCCACCTTTACTCAGTGCAGATCGTAGGAAATGAACGAACTCCGGCATTTTACTGCTGGACAGTGTCTCCCACCCCATGTAAGAAGCCGTTGCAGAGCTGGAGAGCTCCTTCAGTGCCAGACTGCTGCATCCTAAATGCACAAAGGAGCCTGATTGCAGATCCTTCCTCCCAGCAGCTCTTAAACTTTATAACAATCACTGCTCCAAACAAACTCAATACGTGCTTGTGATCTCTTCTGTTTATGCAGTGTGATTCATTCTTGTAAATAGTCTGTTGGTGCTTCATGATGTTGATTGTTCAATTAAGTTCCCCGACAAAACCTCTGAGTTCTTCAAAGAATATTTGCATTTGTACCGATTAAACCAAAATCTATTCACCAGTTTGGTGACTTTCTGAAGGAAACTGACCTCACTGGATGTCATTTAGGGATATCAGATTCAAAGGGGCTGACTTCATAAGCACGCCACACTTTTCAGATTATTTTTAGCTAAACTAATAGAAAAACATGTATCACCATTATGGACTAGTTTGTGTTGGTCTATCACATAAAAACACAGTAAAATGCACTGGGGTGTGTGGTTGTAGTGGCACAATGTGAATCCTTTTGTAAAGCAGTGCTTATTTAAAAATGTAAACTATTAAAAAAAAAACTTTTTGTGGTGGTCACATATTACCATCCACCATTGCTTAGATTTAGGAGACAGGAAAAGTCTGAAAGTCTCATTACTGCACTTCACAGTTATTATAGTGAAATGTTGTTACAATGATTTGCACAATCAGGTTAGAGTTTAAATTGGCTATAAAGGAATCTAAAACCTGAATGCACACAGAGGCCCCACAAACTCTTTTCCTCTTGTTAAAAGGCAGCTTTAGAGCAAAGGAGGGGCTGGACACCCCTTATGTCAGGTCAAAGATCTTACAGACAGAGACGAACAATGAAAACGTTATAAAAAGAAGAGAGACGTGAAAAACCACTGCAGAGTTGAGCTGTTCTGAGATTTTCTGGGATAAATGATAAAGGAGTGAACTCACTTAATTAAAAAAACTCAGGGACTGATATTCAAATTTACGTAATATGTAAATCTCTAAACATTGGAGAGGCAGGTACTATTGATAATAATAAAAAATAACAAAATTTAATGTAAATGATTACATAAAAATCACAAATCAGGGAGAGCTGGCTTTATCAGCTCCTCCCCGAGCCCCCTTTGACAGAGCGCAGTCCAGGAAGGAGTCCTGTCAGATTTACAGCAGTGACATTCATCTCTAGACAGCAGAATTTACCCCCACTGACTCCTCACAGCACCCGCTTCACCCAAAATATTGCAACCCAAGGTAGGCCCATTATAAGTTAATACAGAATTACTGCTTTGTACAGAGGCCATAAGGGGACATTGAGGGAGGGAAAAAATCCCTTTGCCACAAGTTGAGAAAGTGTGCTTTAGGCGCACCCCCTCTCTAATGTTCCTTTATAGCAGTGGTCTCAAACTCCAGTCCTCGAGGGTCGGTGTCCTGCAACATTTAGATGCATCTCTACTTCAACACTCCTCACTCCAATATGAGCTCTTCAGCAGAGCTCTGCAGCGATTGGCTCAATCCCAATACCTTTGTAGAGCAAGTACTCTTTAGCCAAAGTGGAAATGTGTCTGTGGCGTGATAAGTGCTGTCCGGATAGTGCAGTCAGTAAGGAAGGAGGTAGGAAAAGCAGCCTGTATGCTCCCTCTTACAGCTAGTTTTGCCTGGGAACCCCACGACGTCCTTCACCGGCATGCACTTCTGTGGGATACTTAAAGAACCCTTTAGGTATCCCACAATTCTTTGCGTGACCTGACGTATCAGCACAGTCTCCTCAGAGAAATCCACAAAAATGTCCGGAGAGAAGAGATCACTCACTTTGACTCTCATGATCCATGTGCGATTCCGTCACGTAATGGCGCTGGAGTTAAAGCTCGGCACACAGCAGTCCAAAGCTCCTTTCCTCCCCACTTTAGAGTTCTTGCTGTTGACCCTGTAAAAGGCTTCTAGCTCCCAGAGCAGGAGCTAAAAGCTCTTATTAAGGGTATTTGGACGGAGCCAGTGACTGCCTGTTAGTGAGGTAGTTAAGTCATCTGATTCAGGTGTGTAGGGTAAGACACACATCTAAAAATGTAGGGACACTGAACCTCGAGGATTTGAGTTTGAGACCACTGGTTTAGAGGCTCAGCGATGGTTGTTCTCAGGTGATGATTAATATTCAGTTTTGTTAGTTAATAAGCATGCCACAGTATTAAAGTCCAGGCACGGTGTTTGTCCTTCTGGTTTAATTGCATAAACATTGCTTGTTTCCCGCTGCATTAATCTGCCCAAAGCAGATGTGTTTTTTCCCCCCGACTAATATTATTCTACTAGTGTTATTCCTGACAGTCGTAATATGTTCACATGCAGACAGACTCTCTTTGTATCGTGTGTCATTTTACCGATGCCTGTGCGAGTCCAAACGTGCTCGTAAATATAGACGCAAAAACTTTGCTCGCAGTCACTTTCAGGTTTGACAGATCACTTTGCGGGTGGTATTTCATTTGAATATCCTCATCAGCATGTGGTCTGCATATCCATGAAGGCACAGACTAAAAAAAAATTGCGTCTGCAGTTCCGTTTATTCTACACACGCAAATCGCTCTGCACCTGTGAAGATCAGTTTTGCACGCGCTAATTCGTTTGTACATGTTTTTATACACGCAAACCTTCTCAAGATCAGTAAATGCGCAGAGCCCAAATGAAATGTGGAATTGTAATGCATTCCTCTTTGTCCTTCCTGTCATTTTTAGTTTTTTTGGGCCGCCTGGCTGCTTGCCACTCTGATCCGCTCTTCTATTTAGAGTCAGTAGATACACCTGTCTGTCTTCTGATCACCTTCATTCCTCTCTGCTGTGATGCTGCCTTTATATACCTGTCTCTCACAGCCAGTCTTTGCCAGATTGTTGAAAGCCACTATGTGAGTAACTGTCCAACATTATTTATTTTTTTTATTTCTGTTTTGCCTTGCCCTCTCTTGGACAACTCATCACATCTCAGATTCTGGACACGACCTGGACTGTGTTTTGGACCGGGATTCTCGCCCTGCCCATTGGACCTTTCTGCCAGCCATCCTCTGCCTGCCTGCTCTGTATATGACCCTAACCCGTCTCACTGACCTCTGCTCCCAGCCTTTTCAGCCGTCAACCCCGGCTGTGAGCAGCCTACTGTCAGCACTGCCTGTCTCCTTCTCCACTCTGGTCATCAACCAGCCAGCATCAAGTTTTGTTATTTTTGTTTTCTTTTCGACTAAACACTTAAAGCGCAACACCATGTCAGGCTCGAATATCGGGTTCTCTGCAGTCAGTGCATCACAGGAATGTTTTGGGGGTTCGTTCGGGATCTTGTTATAGTAAGCCTATATACCCTCAAAGCTCACTTTTGGAATAAGCTGCCTCAAAGCTGAAGAAATTTCTCCTGAACCATTTGCATCCTGTGCAGCATTGACAACAATTAAACACATATTTAAATGAAAGGATTTAAATCTTTGCATTTAATACTATAAAAATGTGACATTCGGTCCTAATAACAGAGAGACTCTCTGCTAACCAGCACCCCGAAAAACTAATCTTAACAAGTGCGCATCACTCTTCTTGCTTGTCAAAAAAAAAGTTATTTTTGAATGAAAGGGTGCAGTCATGCCTGCAGAAGCCCTTTTCAGGAACCTCAAAGCTCAGACAGGAAGATTACTACTTAAATCCTTTCCTTTTTTCCATGCACTATCTTAATGTGGACTGTGTCAAATAGCCTTTTTTTTGGAGTTCAGTATAGTGGCAGAGACATCTGCTGTACTCAAATGCATGATGCCAATTTGACTACAACCCTGAAAAATAAAACAGTTCAAAGGATTTTTTTTGCTTCTTTATTGGAGCAAAATCATCCTCTGGGTTTATGTGTGCTGAACTCAAAAAAGCTTCAACATTGGGATCTCCTGGGTATTTCCTGGTAAAAAATCAAGTAAGGCTTTCGTATTCCTTGTACCGTGACAAAATTATTTGGTTTTTCACATTTACCACATGACTTTTAGCAATGGAGCTGTTTACTCCTCTCTGAACTTTAAACTCTCTGATCGTTCAACGCATGAAAGACTCTATTCCTAGAGGAGCAAAGACATCTTAGTAGTTAAGAGATTAAACAGTTTGTCAGAAGGGGCGGCAGCTGATAGGCTCCTGGAAAGGCAACAAGTGGAGAGAGATCAGGCAGACCAGAAGATTGCTGGATCTGAGAAACTGCTTAGACTTGACTACACTATCAGAAATGTCATTACTAATGCACTTTATCTAATAGAGTATCTCCAGTCCACAACTCAGCCCCTCCTCCTCAAACCGAGAATAATGAGCTTCAACAGCTTCACTTAAGTTGTGATAAGAGAGAAAAAGTGCTTTGCAAAGTATTTCATTTAAACTTTTCAATCTTTTTTCGTGTTACAGGCTCTTTTAATGGATTTATATGGATTTTATGTACAACCCCAACATGACATAATGCTTATTTACGCATCAGAAGAAGCACGATTCATTGCTTTTATTTTCCGTTTTGTCTTCTTCTTTTTATTTTTACAAAGAACAATGTAAAACGTGTGGCATACATTTATAATTAGCCCTACAGTCAATACAAACTAGCTGGAATAAAGGAATAAAGATTCAAATGTGGTGGTGGCAGCACGATGCATGATGCTGCCACCTCACTGGGATGTGATGTTTAGATGTTTAGCACGGTGTAGCGTTTGTTGTAGGTCCCACAAAGCATTTTGCTTGTAAGCTAGAAAGTTATTTATTTAAATCTCTTCTGAACACGTTTTCTGTTGCCCCTACCCATAGCTGATAGCAAACAGCAAACTTTTCTGACTTTATCCCAACAACAGCTTTATTCCTGCCACTCTTCTGTCAGCTTTATAGATGCCCTCTCAGCAGATTCTCTCACCTGAGCTGTAGATCTCAGCAGCTCCTCCAGAGCTGCCATCAGTGTCTTGGCGCCTTCTCTGATTAATGCTCTCATTGGCCAGCCGGTCTGATCAGGAGGACACTGATGTTTTGGTAGGTTTATAGTCAGCCAGACTGTTTTTGTTTTCTAATGATGGATTGACCAGTGCTTACACTGAAACTAAATTTCACACGAGTGGAGTCCATTTAAGAATTAGTGAGATTGATTCACTTAGGGTATCAGAGTAAAGGGGCACGAAAACACATGTACAGCACACTTTTCATTTCTCTTGATTTCTGACATAACACCTCCATCAAATAGTTTGATGGAGGTTTTATGTGATAATAGCGATGTTTATTGTCGACAAAATGTAAAACAAAATGCCAACATGTGTGAATATTTTTTGCAGGGCACTTTATTCCTGTTCTGTCACTTGTTGTAAATATGGATATCAACTTTATTGGCATAGCTGTTTTACTCATGCATTGTTTAGCTTGGAAGTCTGTGATCTTGTCAAGGACTCATCCAGAAGAGAAGGCATCTGCGTGGTTAACAGATTAAACAGTTCTCCAAAAGGGGGCTGCAGCTGCAGCTGGTTCTTGGCAAGGCAACAAGTGGAGGGACATATAAGCATCATTCATCACCCCATCCGCATAAGTAGCTAGGGCAAAAAGTCAGGCACAGCTCCAGACTGAGGTTAATGAACTTTGCCAGCTTCATCTTGAGGCACACAGAGGTGCATATTCAGGCAGCCCCCAAGACAGCAGGGCTGCTTTTAGAGAACCGGAATTACTGAACATCATGGAAACGAAATCAATGTTCAAAGTGACCCTGGAAAAATGGATACTTCTTGGGCGTATTTCAACATTTTTAGGGAAGAGAATAGCTTTATTCTGTTTTTTATATACGCATTTTGTTGTATTAACAAAGCATTTAATCCTTTCTAAAAATATATATATATAAAAAAAATCGTTACGTACCACAGTCTGTTTATTTTTAATGCCAAGTTACTGAATTTTAGGTCAGTCTGTGGGGCTGTAGCTGACACAAACCGCGAGGGAAAGAAAGCACTAAAGAAAAAATCTGAATCTCAACAAATATTCGACCTTTATAATTACCATTTGTCCTTGAGTCAGATGCAGATAAAGTTCAGGAGACATTTGGATGGATTTCACACTTCTAAATAAGAGCCCGTCAGGACGCTGTGTACTCACGGTTTCCTCTGGGCTGCCTTTTTGCTCTCTTTTTTTCTCCAATCTCCTCCTCGAGTTTGGGGATTCAGAAGCGTCAGCTGCGTCCTTCCATTGCGCCTCCGTGGAACGTTGACTGATATAAAAAGGGGCGCACAGCAGCTACAGGTTGCAGCGCTCACTTACAGAATATAAAGCGATCCGGCAGCTTGTGACCCCCGGTGATGACACAAAACTCTTCCAAGGGAGAAAGATCGGCAGATCCCAGAGGCTGTCCTGTCACTGATGCGCAATCCATAAAGGCTGCCGCGCCAAAGTTATCAGAAAGGCGCGTAAAAACCACCGGCTTTGCGCCTCCGGAGCGGCGCACATCTGTTTTGCGGGCTTTGGCTGATCGCGCGGCCGCTTGACTCCACAAAAACTAGGCGATAAGACGCCACAGTCTCCTCATCTGCGCCTGTTGAGGTGGGAGGAAGACAGCGGGGTACCGGGAGTCGTGTCCGTGATGCAATGCGGGTACAGTCAGCGCTTTGGCCCGCAGTCTTCTTCTCCCAGCGTGTGCAGAGATCCTCTCGCTCCGGTCGTTATCTGCGGAGGCGCGGCGCACATTCGTCTTAATTAACGGCAGCCGGGATTGTCTGCAGAAAGATGAGGGAGAGAAAGAGAACATCTGTATTTTGCTCATGGTGCGTCTTCCCCTGCCTGTCACCGCGCATACGCGCACTTAAAGGTCTGAACTGGGCGTCATGCGTCTTAATAAGGGCACACACACAGACAGAGGCACAGACAGACACACACACATACACACACAGACACTCAAACATAAAATATTTAAAAAAGCGAAGGCGCAAAATTGCAATAACGCTGGGACCCATTTACTGTCCGGAAAGAGGTGACCGGGATGAACAAGTGTGCCTGGGGATTAGGATGGATGTGCATCACTCATGTTTTTTTTTCTATCCATGATTTTGACAGCTAACCCCTCTCTCTACATGGCAATTGAATTGGAGCCATCGCATCTTCCAGCTGCGACCTGGCCGCTTTAAAACCCAAAGTGTGATTACATGTTTCCGGACGAAGATTGTTTCTTCACGGTCTTGATGATCAATGCAGCGAGGTAGACTAACGAGCTTTGGAGGGCAGTGATGTCACCTTGTCCTGCCTGCAAAGACGTGGCTGGATATGACTTTGATTTTTTATTTTTTTATTTTTTTTTAAATGAAAATCTGAATGGCTTGAAATCAACGTGTAGAAACTCAAATATGACTATTTTGGATTGCAACATAGCTCAAGCTCAGTCAGACTGGATGTGAATCATCTAGTAACATTCTCTATATGACCTCTGGCTCTCTGCAAAGGGTGATAGTAAAGATGGAAGGTGGATCATTGTCTCAGCATCAGGTCTTTTGCAGCCTCTAAGAGGTTATCTTCCAGCACTACCCTGCATTTTGGCTCCATCCATTTTCCCATCTGAAGAAAAACCTCCCCTCAGCACGATCCTGCCAGCAAACCTTGCCACTTTTCCTGACGCTGCTGTAGAAAAGCATCCCCACATCATGATGCTGCCCCCACCATGTTTCACCATCAGGATGGAGCGTTCAGGGTGATCTGCAGTTTCTGGAAAATGAACACCTCATAACAGGCCAGAAAGTTCAAAGAGGCCCCGTTTGAATACAGACTGCTATAATATAAAAAAAAAAATCGCTTACATTGTCCTGTCAGGCAAATAAGCTGCAGCCACATATGCTGCTGCTCATTGCCGCAGATGGATGTAGTACTTCTCATTCTTTTTGAGCAGCGCAGGATTTAATTTTTTTTTTTACAAGGAACGTAATATCTCTCAGTCATTGTGAAAGGATCTGACGGGCGGTTATGTAAAACCATTGCACCCCGAAGAACAAGCAAGAAGAGATTTCAAGTCAAATGCCATTTTACAGCCCGTAACATTCAGTCAGTAAAAGTCGGACAGTGTTGTCCTCTTAGACTAGTTAACACTCGCACTTCCCACTACCAAACGAGAAGGTGGGAAATCAAGTGGTGGCGGGACAAATGGGACACACAGCTCCATTTTACGAGACAGCACAGTAGACTCAGAGCGATTTTTGTTTTTTTTTTCACCTGATGCATTGCTCGATGAAACCAATAGGGAGCAGCCAGGGCAGCGCTTTAGGCGGCGAGTATACATTAAACGTCAACACATTGAGCATTTCAACGGACTTGTCACACAGGCCAGATTTTAGATCCACAGGTTGACGACAGGGATCCAATCCAGCACTTCCGCTGCTCTGTCTGCCTGCCAGCCGGAAGCATTTCTGTGCAACGTCGCTGCCAGAAAGGCTGTGAATATTGTGCCAGAGATGGAAACTGTATTGTTAAAGGCCGTCATTTTCTGCAGCTTCCAGATAACGCAGTCTGACAAAGTTGTGCTCGTCTCTCAGAGGAGTCCTAAGATGCTGAATCTTTCTCTTACATATAACACCTGTTTTATCTGGCCTCCCCCCCCCCCCTGCAAACATCCTCACACCAGTTCAAGTACCCCACATTGAGATTCATGCTGCAACTCGGAGAAATAAAACTGGATGTCAGCACAGGCATGAGTCGACTGCTGCTGCACTTGCTCGCTTCCTTCCTATCATCTTTTCTCCTGCTGCAAAAGGAAAAGAGGGGAGACAGCTTTGAGGCTTCTCGTTGGGGTCGTTAGGAAACCAGCGTAAAAAGGCCGTGGGACTTTGCCGCTGCAGGGATTGGAGGTTAACGTAGACACCTGCCCACTTATAGTTGCACAGCTTCAGCTGAGTGTCAGTAGGATGCAGTCGCAGGGACACGCTGCATGCAAACAGCCTCATAAGCACCAATTTGCTGGTCAAATTAACTTTATTCGCCATCAAATTAACTCCTGTCTTAAACCTTTAAATCCTTCGAGTCTTCCACTTGCACATGGTCCGCCTTCGTCGCTTTCACCCCAGAACTTCGCAACACGTGCCGTGTGCTGATTAAAATTCATAAACACCAAAGCAAACACGTCTTCTCGAGTTTTTTTTTCTGTAATTGGCTTGCTTTTGGAATCAAAGGCGTCATTAGCTTCCTCTGCTGGGAGATATCCTGCGTTCTCATAAAATCTTTACTCGGCTTTTGGGAATATCAGTGTTTTGTGACTCAAAGCGCCTTCCTTCCTCAGGACAAGAAGGAGATAGCAGTGCATATTTTCCTGCTGAGAGAGTCCTTCTGAGAAGTCACATGGGCTGTGCATGTGTTATCTTGTTTGTTATCCAGTTTGGAAAGGATTCCACAATCGTGTAATTTTAGCATTCAAAAGCTACGCCGACGATTAAAATAAACCAGTTTTCTAAACAATTACACATCAGGTGTGAAAGATTAACTCTTGACCACCCTACTGACTGAATTCAGTCACACTTTTAAAATAGCAATGTTCTGCATAGTTCCCAAATGAAGATTTGTATCTAGCGTCAGTGCAAACGCAGCTACACTTCAATTAGAGAAATTAAGAAACAAAAAGTCACAGGGCAAGAAATTGCTACAATAAATAAGTAAAAAAAAAAACAGATATTCACAATTAGTGCACTTAAATCCTCTTAAAGAACTGGGAGAACAGTGGGAAAACATGTACCCTCTGTCTTTGTTGACTCGTTTTGCTTAAGTTTTAATGTTTCAGATCATCATCTTCGTGTTGATAGCCACCCAGGACAATCTGAGCAGCAGCTTTTAGACGGTAAAAGTAAAAGGAAAATAAGCTTTAAACCAGCGACGTGGTGTGTTGGAGAAGGGATGCATCTAAAAGCTGCAGGATCGTAGCTCTTGAGAACAGGAACTGGTCCAGCGATTGGACTATAAACTCTGTGTTTGTGTGAGCATACATCAGTGGAAAGTATTGTTTGACATATTTACATTTATCTATACATAGTTTGAAGAATCAACTTCAAGAAACATGTTACCCAACACTTTGATGTCAAAACATTTTATCTGTGTAATTTGCAGCCTTTTTTACATTTTGGAAAAGGTCCAAATGATATTATTGATGTTCTGATTTCATAAGTTTCGGCTGAGGTTAATTCACAACATGTGAGTTGACCGGAGGCACAGCTGTGGATGTATTTTTAAGGCAACAGCTCACAGGCACTGCTTCTTTGTCTGATACCAAGAGAAAAATCCAGCTAACATTTTAGTGAGAGAACTTTGGACCTCCACAAGCCTGGCTCTTCCTTTTGGGCGCAATCTTCAAGTATTTGAAGGGGCCACATTTGTCTTTTCAAACCAGGAGAATGTCCGGTGATCATACCATTCAGGAAGGGGATGTGTTTTGTGTCCCGGTGAAGGACATCTTTTGTTTGAATGTGCAGGGAGAACAACCTGGAGCTCAATGCTCTAAAAACAGTGTAAATGGTTGTGGACTTCAGGAAGAACTCAGCCCCATCTACCCCCATCACCCTCTGTGACTCCACCATTGAGACTGTGGAGTCTTTCCGCTTCCTGGGAACCATGATCTCCCAGGACCTAAAGTGGGAGCTGAACATCAACTCCCTCACCAAGGAAGCCCAGCAGAGGATGTACTTCCTGCGGCAGATGAAGAAATTCAACCTGCCAAGGACGATGATGGTGCAGTTCTACTCCTCCATCATTGAGTCCATCCTCACCTCCTCCATCACCATCTGGTACGCTGGTGCCACCGCTAAGGACAAGAGCAGACTGCAGCGTGTCATCAGGTCTACAGAGAAAGTGATTAGCTGCAATCTTCCATCTCTCCAGGACCTGTACGCCTCCAGGACTCTGAGGCGTGCAGGGAAGATTGTGGCTGATCCCTCGCACCCCAGTCACAGACTATTTCAGACACTTCCCTCTGGCAGGAGGCTGCGGTCCATCAGGACCAAAACCTCACGCCACAAGAACAGTTTCTTACCATCCACTACCAGCCTTATGAATAAGGCCAAGAGTCCCCCTTGACACTTGACACTGCCTCTCTCCTTCCCCTGTTCAGGACCCACAAGCTACACCAAAGTAACATCTCCAGACCTTCTGCGTTACATTAACACACAGTCTACTGTGTACATAGCTCTAGATTCTATAGCTGGTGAAAAAAGTCTAATTATTTTCAGTAAAATAAGTATTGTACTGACATGAGCTGAAAAGCCACTCAAACAGGAAGAAGCCTGTTCCCAACATAAAAAAAAGCTAGATTACAGTTTGCAAATGCACTCACAAGCAAAGATCATATCGACTTGTTATATGGTCTGATAAAAAAGGAAATTTAAATGTTTGGCCATGATTGCCATTATATTCAGGGGACAAAGAGTGGAAGCTTGTAAGCCTGAGAACACTGTCCAAGCTGTGAAGTACAAGGCTGGGAGCATCATGCTGTGGAGGGATATGCAAAATGTTTGATCCAAGTCAGAAAAATGAAAACAGTTCTCCGCAATACTGACAGTGTCGTGGTGGATAGCACTGTTGCCTTGCAGCAAGAAGGTCCTGGGTTTGAGTCCACCTTGGGTCTTTCTGCATGGAGTTTACATGTTCTCCCTGTACACGTGTGGGTTCTCTCCGGGTACTCCAGCTTCCTCCCACAGTTCAAAAACATGACTGTTAGGTTAACTGGCCTCTCAAAATTGTGCTTAGGTGTGAGCGTGTGCGTGAATGGTTGTTTGTCCTGTTTGTCTCTGTGTTGCCCTGCAATGGACTGGCGACCTGTCCAGGGTGTAGCCGGCCTCTTGCCCATTGAATGCTGGAGATACTGTAGGCACCAGCACCCCTTGTGACCCCACAAGGGATAAGTGTGTCAGAAAATGGATGGATGGAAGTTAACTATAAATATCAACTATAAAGTTAAAAACAACAACTTTTCTCACATTGAACAAATCCTATGTGAAACTCTCAGTCTGATTTGATGCCAAACAGTGCAAAAAGGGACTTTTGAGTTTTTAAACCTCTGGTAAATGTTGGGGTGATATCTAAGACTAACCAAACGGTGGTATTAGAGTCTCATTCTGATCTCTTTTGACCTGCAATGTGTGAATTACCTGAATCTCAATTATTAAAGCAGAATCCTGCAGACATGATACATGAGCAATTTTTTTGAGAACAACAAAAAAAATGCTTTAAACAATAAATACAGTGCCATGGATTTCTTTCCTTTTTTGTGACAAAAAACATTTTGTTGGTTGTCAATGTACTTTTTGATTTTATTTTTGCCATTTTTGTTAACATTTTAATTGCATTTTCCCCACATCTTCCATATATATATATGATGTTTTTAACATGATGTTTACATGGTTTGGCTGGAAATGTAAGCAAACATCCTATATTTTGCATCTCTGTTGCTTGCTGCAGTTGTTTATGCAAATAATATTCGCCGGAAGGCCCGAGTTTCATACTTTATGGTTACAAATCTGTGGCTCCAAGCTAATTAACCCCAACTGGCACCTGATTGGAAAACATAGCTGGAGGAAGTAACGTCACTCCTAATCAACAGGTGGTAATTGCCGACAGGTGCGTCAGCTGGGCGGGGTCTTACTGCGGAGGTTCCGGAGGGGAGTCAGCGGTAGCTCCGCAGAGATGGCTCTGAGGACGTCAGCCCCTTTGGCCAAAGCAACCTCTCTGTAAGAGAGTTAAGCTTTGCTGGGTTTGCTCTATTTTCCCCCTGCAGTGACCGATAACTAATAAACCATCGGCAGAAATGGCAGAAAAAACTCCTTTACTCAATTACCGACTGCCCGCCAGCTCCGCTGCACCCATCCCCGGGGATGAGTGTGAGGGGGTCGGGCAGCCGTCGGCTACAGACGCTCCCCGGTCCGCGGCCCGCAAGCTGGGAGTGATGTTCGGGGTGGTCATACCGACCTTACTGTCCATGTTTAGCGTCGTGGTGTTCCTGCGGATTGGTGAGTCCAAAAAAATAAAATAAATAATTATTAAAAATTAAAGTAAGCCGAGTCATATTGACCAAAGGATTTGCTCTATGAATGTTTTCTAAGACAACCACAGAGTTCAAACTCAGTATTTTCCTCTTAGGTACTGGTGCTTTGTCAGGTGGTGAGCGGATCAAATAAGACCAAAAGCCTTCCAGCTTTTATTCAGTTGTTTCTATTAAGTGGAGAAAAAAACATTTGGTTGAATTAGGGCTGGAGGAATCTGGAGATAGAGGCCTTCTTGACAGGTTTAATAACTTTTTTTAAGAGCTTTTCATTCATAACAGTGGCCTTCTGTTAGAAAAGCCTTCAGGATGGATTATTTACAGGATAATGTTTTGAGCAAATATATATATATATATATATATATAAGTATTATTATTATTATTATTATTATTATTATTATTATTTATTTATTTATTATTATTTATTTATTTTTTTTCATCCTAAATTTTCTCCAGAGTTTTGATTAGGCTTGTAAGTTTACAAAAAGCAAACGCTATCTACTGTCTGATAGGACTTTGGTAAAAACAGAATGCACAGGCTTCTACAGTAACACTTTTTTATGTGTGTGTGTGTGTGTGTGTGTGTGTGTATTGACCAAGAATTGTGGTTTATGCTTTGAAATAAATGTATGACTTGTAATTTTTGCAGGATTTGTTGTGGGTCAGGCAGGACTGTACCACTCCATCATCATGTTGCTGGTGGCCTACTTCATCATCACAATGACTGTTCTTTCCATTTGTGCCATCTCCACTAATGGGGCTTTAGAGGCTGGTGGTGCCTACTGTATCCTTTTTTGTTGCTCAGAGAGATTAATGCCGTAGCTTTAAAACCTCACTTGGGTGTCGTCATTAAAAATGTGACAAAGCTAAGTTATGCTCGCAGCACAGACTCCCTCTTTGCTCAGGTTTTGATTTTTTTAGATGTTTTTTCTTCTCATAGGAGATTATTTTTTTGTGTGTGTGATCTTAAAAAGAAATTCCTTTATTTTACTCCCAGACATGATTAGTCGAGCCCTGGGTGCTGAGTTTGGCGGCAGTATTGGCATCATGTTTTTTCTTGCTAATGTCTGCGGCTGTGCTCTGTATGTTTTGGGCTTGGTGGAGGCCATCGTGTCTTCCTTTGGAGTGCCAGAAGGTAAAGTTCATGTAATATGATGATACTAGACGTGTTGCGTGTACTAACGCCTTGTCTCACTGTTTCTTAGAGAGCACGGCAGGCTTTCATCAGATGTTGCCGACGGGATACTGGTGGTGCCTGCTTTATGGCACCATCCTCCTCTTTCTGTGTTTTGTAGTGTGTTTGGTAAGACTTTTTCTTTTCTTTATGAGAACAATTAAGATGGGTGAAGGTGGGTTTGCAATTTATTTGGCACATGTACAGCCAAAAATACAATAAAGGCACTCCCAGTAGCTCTAATTGCATGTTAAAAACAAATTTGACTAAAGTTAAAATTCTATATGTAGTAATAAAAAACTCTATCCAACAAACAATGTATTTATCCAAATAAATTGTAATCAACACAAGCTGTGTTTTGCATTACATGTTTCTTATTTTTAAATGGTTCGATTTCATTCTGTTTCCTAGAGATTCCAATTTAGCATCCTGAATAATTTTGTCTATGTATGAAATATTTTGAAATATCAGATCTTAGATCATAAACATATCCATGAGAAAGACTTGATGTATAATTGCTGCAGCTTAATTGAATATATCCAGATGCAAAAGGCGCAATTTTCTTCTTTTAAGTGACGAAAGAAACCCCTTTAAAAAAAATAAAATAAAAAATCAATCAAATGAATTTGCAAGTCTAATTTTAAAATTATCAATACAAGGAAAGAGCAAACATTTATTTCAGAGTTGGTCAACCATATTCATGACCTCTGATATTCACAAAAGAGAAGCCATCCAAACTTTGTAAATTTCTGCTGCAGATGAGCAAAAGACAGTCTTCAGATCCAAATAAAGAGTTATAAAAGTATTTATACCTCCTGGAAGTTTTCATTTAGTTATGTAAGATCCACCAATTTTAATATATTGGGATTTATGTGATTTAAAACGACATAATGCAGGACACACATTTTTGTGAACTTGTTTAATTCTGCAGTATTTGTATTGAAACCATCGTAGTGCTTGAACGGTGGCTATCGCAGTTGAATTTTCCTATCGGTTCAAACAGTTCATGCTTTCATCACCATGGCCCTCCGTTTGGGGGGTGAAAAACCCTCCACTTCAAAAGACCGTTTTGTGGCAAAAACCACCAAATGTCTGGTCACTACATGTTTCAACAGGTCACTTTCCCTCGTCCTGATCACCGCAGCCAGAAGTGCCACTTAAAACCCCCATTGCTCTTCTGTCTCTCTTGGAACAAAGCTTAGAGTTTAACGCTTAATTTAATCAAGTTTTTCATGCAGGAATGTGTGCGGAGGAAATTAATACTGCACATTCCTCCGAATACTCAAGCCCCACTATGAAACGTGGCAGCAGTAGCTAGCATCATGCAGGGATGGACCAGGATGGAAAACCACTGTTAGAGGCTGATCAAGACTTGAGATTGCATTGACCAAATCAAAGTTTAGACTTAACTCCAACCTAAAATCTGTGGTGAGACAAGACTGCTGTTCAGCAGATTTTTCAAAAAATAATGGGCATAAATTTAGGTCTAGACATGTTAAGCTGGTAGAAATAATTTATCTGGAACCATGATTGCAGCAGTGGTGCTTCTAAAAGCAATGACTACAGGAGTTCTCCATCACATTACACTTCTGAATCTTTGTTCAAACTGAACATGCATAAATATACTTTGAGAGTTTAAGGACTTTGGCAGGGCTCCTTCGGTGGCTTTAAAGTTTAAAGAGTTTCCAGCTTTCTGAATTGGCGTTTTCTGTCGGGTTCTGTGAAATTCATTATCTTCAGTTAAAACCTAACCTAATATGTGAGTTCTAGTCTGCCATCGTGTTTTTCTGGCACGTTAATCCCAGTTAAACAGGTGCCATTCTTTAAATTTCAAAACTACATGCCAAATCCCGAAGAAAGCACAGAGAAGGCTCTTATCCTGGGGCAAGTTTAATATCTGCCACAGTATATTGAGTTAGTAACACATCTGTGTCTCTGAGGCTTAAAGAAACGTGAGAATCCGTAACATGAGGTCATCCCTTGTGAAAATTTCAATAAAATGTAATGGAATAAAACTACCACAATGTAGGGTGGGGTGGGGGGGGGGGACGATACAGCTACAGGTGTCACGCTCCACTGGCCAGCCTACAGTGTTGGTTAGAGAAGAGGGACATGGAAAAGCTGCATTGAGGTCCCTGAAGGGAGGCTTTCACATCTTTAAGCAAATTGCTATGTAGGGATACAGCAATTGTGCATAAAGGGAGTTTTGCAGTTTACCATTTATAATTTCACAGTTCTGCAGAAAATGTCCGTATTGTTGAATCAAACTTGTCTTTTACAGGTGGGAGCCCACATTTATGCCAAAGCTACCTTTATCATTTTTATCATCGTCCTGACTGTTCTGGCTTCAATCGTCATCAGTTTTTTCGTTGTGGGGCACACCGTGGTGATCCTTCCCGAAACCTCTCTAACCAACAGTACAAGAAGGACTGCTAACTATACGGGCCTCTGGCTCGGCACGTTGAAGGACAACCTTTTCTGTAAGTGGAAAACAAGTTTGCAAACTTCTTTTGATGGATGAAAACGTATATTCAGTATTTTTTTTATTTTTTTTTAAGTAATCTCTGACCTATGTTAATGATTAAGCCCTGTTTTTTACCCCCGTCAAGCTAATTACACAGTTGACTACACCACTGGCAGCGTGATGAGTTTCGCCCGAGTTTTTGCAGTCCTGTTCAACGGGTGCACAGGAATCATGGCAGGCTCCAACATGTCAGGTATACTGCTGTGACTGAAGCTGGATATAATAATAATAATAATAATAATAATAATAATAATAATAATAATAATAATAATAATAATAATAATAATAATAATAATAATAATAATAATAATAATAATAATAATAATAATAATAATAATAAAAAATAAAATAAAGCAGCAGCTCTGGAACAGGAGTTGGGTGCAAAGTTTGGAACAAAGCTTTTTCTTTAAAATTGTTCTGAACACTTTATCGAGCTGAATGATGGTTGCTTCAGCTTTGACTAGTTTGAGTGAAAAGCTGGCAAAACTCCTTGGTTTGCTGGAAATGGTTTTGTCACTGATTCAACCTGAAAGCAGGTTTTCATTCTCCCTGCTGAGGAATTAAATGTCCTTAAGGCTCAATATTTAGCGATGAATTACTCGTGATTCTTTGGTTAGCGCCTATTAATCAACTAAATGAGGCCTAATCTCCTCATGGAACAAGCTGCAAATTGTTAAGGAGACACTTACAGTGCCACTTTGCTCAATCTTTCACCAAGCCCCATTTTGACAATTATGTAAGATTATTCCAGTTTGTTTTGGCTCATGATTAGAAGCACGGGTGGTGTTGGACTCCTTTTACTGAGACATATAACCCAGGATGCATGTATGCTGTGCCCCAGTAAAATTCCACATTTCAGAAATGTATGAGTGTATTTAATGTAAAAACCATGCATAAAATCCACCTGTTGTGGGTTTCCCTCCAATAGTCCATATTTTGATATTCCATTTAATTTAAATTGTCTAAATACACCTATAAACTAGCTCTGTCCCTTGATAGTCTTGCACAGCAGACTAGAGGTAAAATGTGATACATTTAAAATCTAATAAACCAAATTTTATCTTAAAATCAATCGATGATGGATTATTCTCCCAACTTCTTGTTAGGGAAGGATCTACGCACCTAAAAGGAGACTTTTGTCAGACTTTTCACGTGTCTCACTTTAATATTTTTTTTTATTTTTTTTTGTCCAATAACTGCAGGTTAGTTTAATGGAGGAAGAGGTTTGTTTTAATTATTACCACTGTTAATCTAAGTTTTTAAAAATCATTTTTGTAGCCATCTGTTAAAAAAATCTGTATGTATGTAACATATTTTAGTACCACAGATGAGCAGAAAGATGAGGAACCACAAGTGTACATTTTTAAAGGAATAAGGACAGAATGAAAAATCATGCACTGCAGATCAGATGTCCTGATGGTCCAGTTCTCTTTAGTCCAGACAATTCAAGGCATACTAGGTTCAGCTCCTCATTCAAGATGTTGCGCTGATTTTTAACAAAAGGGTTGCAAATGTGTATTTACCTTGTAGAAACGGCCTTTGCTGTGTTATCAGGTGATCTGAAAAACCCCGGCTTCTCCATCCCAAGAGGAACGCTTGCAGCTGTTCTTACAACCTTCATCGCGTACAATCTGCTGAGTCTGCTGGCTGCAGGATCCTGTGACCGGTTGGCGAGATAAATCACACACAAAGCTGCAAAAATGTTTCTAAAACTTGAATAGTTTTGACTTTCACAGTCTTTCCATGAAAAATAAATTGCTGTTTTTTGGTAAATGCAGTCGAATGAGATGAACAAACATGTGATGGTTCATATTTCTTGACTCGTGCATAGTTACCTTCTGCAGAGAGACTACAGCTTTCTGGGAGACATCAATGTATGGCCACCCATGGTGACAGTTGGTATCTACTCCTCCGCCATGTCTGCTGCAATGAGTAACCTTATAGGAGCTTCCAGGATCCTGTATGCTCTGGCCAAAGATAACTTACTGGGTGAGAATGTGAAAGGTGTTGCTGCTAAACTGCCTGCAGAGTCTACATCTATCAATGTACAACAACCTTTAGCATTCTTTAACGGATAAAGATTCACCTGTAGCATTTTGTTGATTGGAATTGATTTAAACTGCAGAAATGAAGCTCAGACGAGCACAAGTGAAAAATGAGGTGTTTGAAGCAGGGTGATTATGCCTGGAACAAAGATTTAATCATTCAGCGATCGTTTAGTTCATCTTGATCCATAGTTTACCTCTAATTAAGCCTCTCTTCTGTAAAGCTTGTCTAAACATTTTATTATTCATCCATCTGTTTAGAATTGGCCTCGTTCCTGATTGTGACAAAATGTCGCTTGTTACTGACTTTCATGGTGGAGGCATTTTAATTTTGAAGCCATAGTTTGTCAACAGATGGCTTGCTCTGTTCACTCAGAAGAAGGGAAAAAAAAAAAAAAAAGAAGCCTTTCTATTGTGTGTGTGTTCGGCTTCACGAGTGCAGGATGACTCAGTTGTTTTTGATTTTTGGAAGATGAGCAATTCGAGAGATTTTCCTAATGTTCCACATTTTGTACAGGTGGTGTCCTGGCGCCAGCGAGGAGAACATCCCACAGTGGGAACCCCTGGGTTTCTGTACTTATCTCCTGGTTGCTTGTACAGGTAGATCTTCACTAAACTCAGTATTTTCCTTTAGCTTATGGCATAATGATTTAGAGGATGGATTCCATTTAACCTTCCATGTTTACCCCCAGATACCATCGATGTTTCAGACTTTGGATGAGAACTGTTCAATAATCTCGTACCCTTATCCATCATTTCTGCAGGAGCCTGCTAATGAGCTGTTTACCCTCAGTAAAAAAAAAAAAAAAAAAGTCAGAATGGGTTTCTAACCGAAAAAATGCATTAAAAAGATTCTATTCTGTGATTTTTGTCCCCAGTTGCTTCTACTTTGCAACAATACTAACGGCCGGTTGTGGGATATTTACTAAGGCTATTACTTGAATGGACGTATTATTATATATTAACACAATGTTAGAATTCCTCCTGAGTGACCCATTATTTCACAGATGCTTGTAGTGGTAGTCCACATGACTCAGTGGTGGATTTTATACATGTCGCCACTGAAATGATTGAAACACCTGAATTCAGTGAATCAGAAAGGTGATGCAGTATAATGTATGTCAGGATGACATAAATATTATACTCTATTGCCCAAAATTAACACTTCCAAAGGTTTAACAGGACTGGGAATGTTTAAGGGAAGTCTTCTGTCCAATAAAAACTGTTTTATTTCCATTTTGCTTATAATGGCCGACAATAATAATAATAATAATAATAATAATAATAATAATAATAATAATAATAATAATAATAATAATACATTTTATTTAACAGTGCCTTTCATGACACTCAAGGTCACTTTACAGAGAACAAAAAAAATCAAAACACTAACAAGCAATAGTTAATGCACTATTGTAGTTAACATATGGTGGATTTGTGATGGGTCAAAATGTGACAATCTTAAGGTACCAGTAAATACAACACCAAAACTGGAATCAAGAAACATAAATGATTGAACTTTAAAATGAGCTGTTTTAGATCCGCTTATGTAACTGCTTAGAGTATTATGTCCCGTCTTCTAGATTTTACATTTATCAAACAAATGAGGCCAATAGTTTGAATTCTTTCAACAAGATGGCTGTATTTTGTTATTTTAAACACATTTTTAATGTCATACAAATACTTCGGTAATGGTGGTAGTAGTAGTGAATATTGTATTAAAATCTCAGTGTTAAACAATCATTGATGCAGGTATAAACTAATACCTTCTGAATTTATGTAATAGGCAGAATGTAGAACAAGAAATTAAGTCTGGAAACATATTTTCCAGGGACCATGCATTGATGTCTTGTGTAAAGTTAAATCACTAATTCTGCTCATGGTAGATATATTGGGGAGGGGGGGTGAAGCTGTCATAATTATTTAATAAACAGTCAAATTCAATGACATCTTATTGTTCAGATGGACCCAAGTGTTTTAAATTGTCTGAGACTTTGGTCATGGGGCAGTTGCATTCTCTTTGTCAGCTGTATTAAATAAATTGAAGTCATATGTTCCTTCCACTAGGTGGTGCTGTTTGCTGGGAAATTGAACACCATAGCTGGCATTGTTACCATCTTCTTCTTGTTGGTGTATGCTGCTGTAAATCTGGCCTGTTTAGCACTTGAATGGGCGTCTGCACCAAATTTCAGGTATTTTTATTTAATTTTTTTTTTAAAGGAAGCAGCAGGGATTTACCAGTTTTGGGAGTTAGCTGTACACCTTTTACCTTAACCTGTTTTTGTTTTTAGACCATCTTTCCGTTGTTTCACATGGCACACCTGCACTCTTGGGATCTTTGGATGCCTGGTTATGATGTTCTTGATCAGTTCTATTCACGCTTTTGCCAGCATAGCATTTATGCTGCTCCTCTGGATGCTCATACACTACCTGGGGCCCATCAGCAACTGGGGCTACGTCAGTCAAGCTCTCATCTTCCATCAGGTATACAAACTTTTTCTTGCTATAAATTAATGGGTTACTACTATTAAGAAAAACAGATACACAAGAATCTCTGTTTGCAGGTGAACTTTTGCTAAACTCTTTGGGCTGTGTGCAAACCTGTTTGGCATAATGCTAAAACTGGCTACGTTTACATGGATGAGAGTAATCAGAATTAAGGGCCGATCGGAATAAGGTCATGTAAACAAGCCAAACGGAATATTTAATGATTGGATTAAGCTCAATCAGGATGAAATCCTTTAAAAGCCATGCCAATTTTCCTCCACTTCACAATTAGGTGCTACATTTTGTTAACCTGCCAAAAGAAATCCTATGCATTGAACTTTGTGGCTGTAACTTGACAAACACTCAATACTTTTTTCATGACAAAGTAAATATGGAACATTTAATGTAAATTATTTCTGTTCTTATAGGTGCGTAAGTATTTGTTGTTGCTGGATGTGCGTAAGGACCATGTGAAGTTCTGGAGGCCACAGGTGCTGCTTATGGTTGCAAACCCTCGCACCTGTACGAGTCTCATGACCTTCATCAATGACCTGAAGAAAAGTGGCCTGTACGTCCTGGGACATGTGAAGCTGGGGCTGCTTGGTAAGTATAAGGAGACATTTCATGTTCAAACAGCCTTTTTGTTTTTAAACAAATGGGCTATATAATGCATTTGACTTACAGGTACTCCTATACAATTAAATTCTTGGGTCATCTTCCAAAACCTCATCGCTTATTGATAGTCAAAAAGTCGTTTTTAATAGTACATCCTTCTGTTAAAATAACAATTTCTATTCTTTAATCACCTTTGTGACAAAACAAAAACATCTCAAGGTTACTTTATTTATACCTGTAGATAGATTTGTTTAGTAGGGGTTTAGGACACATACATACCCACGTACACTATGTGAAAAATGTACCCAAAACCATTTACATCAACATCAGAACATGCTCCAAGTGCTAGAGGCTCCACTAGTCATAATATAGCAGGACACATAAGCTTAAAATTAAAAAAAGCCGGCCTGTAAAAATAAATAAAAGGACAGATAAAAACACATCACATTAACATACTGAGCTGTGATCAACATTTCTTTAAAAGAAATCTGTTCAGAAAATAAATGTTAAATATGTGTAATACCCTGACTGTAGAAATATTCACATCCTTAAAGATGATGTATGCCTTGAGATGACATGTTTCATGATTTGGCGCTATATAAATAAAATTGAATGTATGTTTTGATTTACCTCAGCATTCAGTATTTTTGAGTACATCAAGTTTCATAAACCATAAATTAAAGTCTGACTGTTCTAGATGGAGGGCTGTAAACTGAACCTTCTGTCAAAAGAGACATCCAGAAAAAATTCAGGCCCAGTTATAATTTATAGCCTTGAGGTAAACACTGTTGAACATTGGGCTTCATTTCAAAAAGGAAAGTTTGGCACAAGAACACTCAACATTATAAAAAAAACTGATTTTTTTTTTTAATCTTTATGTAAAAATCATTGGTTCCAATTGCTGGTAAATTGTGGCTCAGACGTTTAGGTTTTTCAGCAGCAGTGAGTCAACATATATCCAAATCCACAAGTATTATGGTTACTATTAGCAAATGTTTATAATAAGAAAAGTAAAATTTTCTCAAATCATTTTCTGTAAGCCAGACCAGTTGGCCTGTCTGATTTAGTTGCTTTCCAGTTCACCAGTTCAGGTGCCAAGATACACATTTTTCTTAAGACTCAACAAAATGACATGTTGACATGACAGATCAGTCTGAAAGAGGTGCCCCATTATGTTAGTCTAGCTGTTCCCAAAATATAATCAGGCAATCCTGGCATGTTTTTTCTGCTGAGACCAGAAACTACAATCTTTCCACAATGGCAAAAAAATCATATTCCTGCAGACTTCATCGTCACTGCATTGATGCATTTACCACGTCCAAAGTTTTGGTAACAACGTAACCACCACATTCTACATGATTCTGTTATTTACCCAGAGGTTGATTGTAACATAAGATGTCATTATGCATCCACCTTCTGTGCCTCTTTGTGATTACGCAGATAATTTGCCAACCGATCCCCTGCAGAGCTCCTACGACTCCTGGCTGTCCTTGGTGGATCATTTAAAAATCAAGGCCTTTGTAAACCTGACTCTGGCTGATTCTGTTCGGCATGGAGTTCAGAATCTGCTGTTCATCTCAGGCTTTGGTAGGATCCCTCTGCTCTATTTTAAAGTCTTCTCTGATATGTATGTGATTATGGTGTTAATAATCCTACTGGTTTTAGGTGGAATGAGGCCAAACACTCTTGTTTTGGGTTTTTATGATGATTGTACACCTGAGGACGGCCTTGGCTCTGATGGGTCGTGTCCAAACGCAGATTCTGGACAGCAGAGCATCTTCTTTCCACGGGTCCGAAGGCCTGATGAACCTAAATACCTCCAGGAAGGGGAATATGTGTCCATTATTGCCGACGCTGTTAAAATGGGAAAGAATGTGGCTCTGGCTCGTTATTTGAATCAGTTCAACCGGGAGGAAGTCTTGGGCCTCCAAAGCTCAGTGGGACCATTTGTGGACTTGTGGCCTCTGAACCTTCTTCATCCAAACAGCCACGGATACGTGAACATCTGCTCCCTGTTCCTGCTGCAGCTGGCCTGCGTCCTCCAAGAAAGCCGGGCCTGGAACCGGGCAAGACTTCGCCTCTTCCTGTGTGTGGAGGCGGGCTGTACGCTGCCGGAGGACGAGGAGGAGAAGCTCCAGAAGATGCTGAAGGAACTGAGGATATCGGCTCAGGTCCAAACTGTGGTCTGGGACCAGGTGGTGGCAATGCACTGGCAGAGACAAGGAGGGAGAGGAGGAGAGGAAGATTTTCTACAGAACGATGAGATGAGGTCGAGACCAGAAGATGAGAATCAAGATGGCGCCCAAATGTTTCCCTATAACGCTTCTCATTTAACAGATGAGTATATCTGTGCTGTCAACAGCTTGATTTGTCGCCATGGCTCTCCTAAGCCAGCTGTGCGGTTTTTGTATTTGCCCCACCCACCAGCAGATACCAGCCGTTATCACGCCTACCTTCGTCAAGTGGACTCGTTAAGTAGGGACCTTGGCCCGACGCTGCTCATCCATGGAATCACTCATGTTGTCACTACTGACCTCTAAATCTTTATCAGCATCTCTGAACTTAACGACCAAAGCAGCAGTTTACCTAGAATACTATGATTAAGAGTAAGCCTGCTGATTTTTAGTTTGAAACAGGTTCTTGGGCGTTTTAGGCGTCACTTAGACCAAAGTAAAACATATTTTCAAATTTTTATAACAAAAGTGACAAAAAACCCAACGATGTCCTTGTGTATGTTTATCGTTTGGCCAGGGTTTGAAATTTGTTGCATAAGGGTGTGGACTTGGTGTTTGTGTACTTTGACTTCTTATACTTGTTATATTAAAATTAATTCTCAAAAGCTTTGTGTTAATTTTTGAAAAACGGTGCCATAAAGTCTTGGGCATAAGTCATGGGGGGCAGGCCCGTATTAAGACTATACCTCCAAGCCCCCCCCCCCCCCCCCTTACTCGTGCTGTCCTCCGGTCAAAAACACCAGACATAATCAAGGGGATTTCTGTAATGTAATTTACTATTTACTAACTTACACAACTACATGTAGGCATATGAGCAGTGAGCAATATTCAAATATCTCATTTTAAAATGTTGAAATCAAAAAAATCTTGATTTATTTATCATTATTATTTTGACCTCAGTGTTCACAAAACGAATAATGCATGGTCTTTCAACAATTTCAAGTAAATATAACAATTTATGAAAAATATATTTTTAAAGCATGTGTCATGTAGTGCCCCCCCATGGTTGGTGCCCCTGGGCACTGGCCCACTGGCCCTTATGGATAATCTGGCCCTTATGGATAATCTGGCCCTGATAGGGGGGCGTAAATTGAAAGCTTTTTTTTTTTTTCCTTTTTTTTTTAAATACGATGAGGTATAATTAGCCCCAGTTACCTCATGTAGAAATATAAATGCCATCATGTTTTTCTAAATGTTGGTTCTTACTATTTTAGCCTGTTGTGGAAGGTCCAGAGAGCCACTTGTGGCTCCAGGTTGCAGACCCCTGATCTAAATGAACAACGGGTGCTGCTTATGTCTGGGTCTGCATTGGATAGTAGAATGGGTAAAGCCTTGCACTTGTTAGTTTACTGAACATTTCTTATGGGAATGAAGTTCACTTCATAGATTGGTTGGTTAATAATAGGTGATCAAGGCGTTTTGCCAGCTGATGAAGCAGAGCTCTGTGTGGCAAATGCCACACTTGCTCTGACGAAATTTCCATGAGTTCATTCTGGCTGAGCACAGACGCAGACATGCGCGTCGCTGACAAACGGCATGTGGGAGGAGAGTGCATTCCCAGATGGAGGCAGGTTTGGCTCCATCCAAGAAAAATGGCCAGCATAGATGCTCTGACCTGCATCGTGTTTGCTTGGCTCAAGATTAACTTTATGTGGAAGTGAGAGATGCGCAGCTGTTTTCTCACAGCCTGCGATGGCTCAGATCAGATGGATGAATGTCTGCGCTCTTCACTTCCTAAACCAAAAAGGTAGAGAGGGGAAGAGCTGACTCACTTCCGGATGGCGGGGAGATTTACTGATGGGAGACGAGCACTCTAAACCACATACATTTTGTTGTGACCTGCTTGGCTGCTGCCGGCTTGTGATTTTTATTTATTCATTTGTTTTTTTTTAAAAGGTGGAACATCGGCTTCTATTTAAGGCACTTAGAGAAATGTAATCAAACAAAAATAAATCTCACAGTTGCTTCCACCTCCAGGAGAAATATTAAAGCATTTAATCATCTTTTTTTTTTTTCTCTCGGCGTATGGATTACCTGAAAAAAGACGCGTACAAAAGAGCATGTTTTATAAAAACAGAAAATAAAACTTGGCCATTTATGATGATTACACAAAATGGCCACAATTATCTGCAGTTAAAATTAAATTGAAATCGACCTTAGGAGTTCCACTTCCAAGTACCTTGTGCCGTTTATTGAAGCTAGGATCCAAAACTTTTTTTTTCTTTACAAAGGTCACAGTTTAATTCTCTAGTAACTCACCCATGAAAAAAAAAGTTACAAAGTTATTTGTTAAAATGGATTGACATTCGGGGGGGGCAGGGTGTTGCATTTAAAACAAACAATGCAAAAAGCCCCTGAGTAAAAGAACATGCATATTTTGTAAGCGAGATTCTTCCGTCCAAACTCTTTATAGACATTTCTGATGTTTTTTTTTTGCACTCTAATCTTCAGTTTTGAAATATTTTAGATTTCGCTCCAAATCAGATGACTGAGCAATTCTCATAGTTTTGCTTTCTGTATTTAATTAAAACTTTGGGACTATCGTCTTGCTTGGAACTAACGCCCGTGTCATCTTCATTTCACTGTCTAACTCTTCTGTTGCCAACCCTAAACAATTTCACAATGTTTTTTTCTCTCCAAGAGAGGAGTCTTGCGTACTTGATGTGCAAAGAGGCAATTGTGTTGAGTGCATTACTTTTTTAAATTGTAAAAACTGAACCAGCACCTTCCAATTCCTTCTGCAAGGGATCCTGGATCTTGGACAACTGTTTCTGATTATTCTTTTCACTTCTCTGTCAGAAATCACACAAAGGGCACCTGGCCAAGGTCGATTTAGGGTGAAACTAATGTTCTTTCCACTTCAGTGCTCACTGGGACGTTCAGAAGTTTAGAAATGCAGTTTCAACCATTGTTATCAGCATTTTTTTTTGAAACGGGGAGCTTTGGTGGAGGTTCCTGTGCTTTTGCCCAATCCAAGCAATCATTTGCTTGGATTGAGACCTTTTTTTTATAGGGTATCAGTTAATAAACTGGTGGATATTGATTTGCAAATAGCAAAACGGTTTTATCTTTTTACACATTCTTTTTACACATTCGTCTAATAATTTTCCTCTGTTAAATTTTTACACATTTACTTTGTATTTTATATGTTGATTATATTTGGGGATGCTGACATCTATGAATTTCATGTTAATGACGCTCATTTAAAAACTTTTTTGACTATAATTCAAAATATCTGCTGCATAAATATTAGGATTCTGCTTCTTTGATGGGTAGATCTTTCCTTTTAACATCTGAGGAGCTCTTTGAGCGGGTGTGGATGCTGATTGGTCCTGGAAACAGGAAGATTCCTGGATTTCTTCAAAACTAGAAGCTGCTGCATGTGGTTTCATCGTTGGCACACAGGTTTTTGTCTGAAACGCTTCTTCTGATCCGTAGCCCGTTCTATCTGTGGCCTGCGTCACGTTTGCACCACAACTTACGTATATTTTCACCAGCCCACGCGCTGCTGAAAAACTGCACGTAGGAGGGAGGTAGGGTGTTACCAGACTGAGGCAAGCCTTATAAGGGGATCCAACATCCACGCTCAAAATATCTTAATCACTTGTTCAACTACATGTCAGAATAACAAGGAGAGGTACTGGCACAGCTTTACACACGCACGCACAAATGTCGCTGTCACATGTTACATCGTCTCAGCAGTTTTGGGTGTCAAGGGTGATTCCTTCACTGACTCTGGGAGCTTAATGCCTTAGCAGCTGTATGATGAACACGTATAGAAAGCCTGTTTATCAACCGACTAGCCGCCCTAGCTGAGACCAACTCATGAAAATGGGTTTAAATGATGTTGCTTCTGGTCTGATTTTTATTTTATTTAAATTTTTTTTATTTCAATTTGCATTTTCATAGCCTAATTTCCGTTCTCGTTTTTAGCTATGGCTGGATTTGGACTGTGTCCCAGATTTACTCATGCCAATCAGTAATTGAATCTATTTATAAAGCCCTTTTCATACACATTGAAGGCAACACTAAGTGCTTTACAAAAATGTAACACAGGAGATAACCAAATAAGGAGCCAAAAAAAAAAAACCACATTGAAAAATGTTAAATGTGTAGATTATGTTGCTTTAAAGGTCGGAGGAAAATGTAACCGTTAATGATTATAGTGGAAAAAAAGCACAGGAAATGCTTTATATGGTCATTTTAGCTGCAGCACCAGGGGAAAAATGTCTAATTAGAAAACACCTGCAGCGACAAGAAAGCATCCATACAGAAGAGAAGTGAGAGAAACAATTATACTACAAATTATAAAACAGTGGCTCAGGCAAAGACAGATTTGTCACAGAGGGAAGGCCAACAAGCCTGATTATGTCTGCAAAGATAACTTGAACAATTGAGACACTCTCTTCTTTGATTGATAGGGAGTCGCAGGTGCATAAATGGAGCATGTGTTTAAAGAACTGAAACTAGGAAATGTTACTTATAAAGTGTAATAATACATTTCAGACTCAGACATACTTTAATGATCCCAGGGGGAAATTACTTTGTTACATGCTCCAGAATGCACACATTGTTATATATATATTTACAACATTCCATACAATAAATGTATGATGTCCTGATCGATACTTAAACCATCCAACTCAGGGTCCCAAAAAGCAGTCTTGTTTTTTTTTTTTCGTTTTTTTTTTCTTTTTTCTTTGGGGCTAGAAAATAGGGCAGCTGAAAAAACAATCATGGAATGTAAACGATGGTGTAGAATTACTTAACTAAGCGATTATCCATTTTTTATTTTTGCTGTCTCTTAGATGTTTCAAAAACCTTTTGATCTGTTGGAAGGCTTTGAAATAAATGTACAAAAAGTCACATTTAAAGAAATATTTTTTTTTTTTGGGTGGTCGCAATGAAATGAGGTTTGGAGAAGGGAAACAGAAAACACGCAGGGCAACGGAGGACTATCCTTTAAGCTATTCTTTATTTTCAGCTTTAATGTTTTCACATGTTTTATTTTATGTGGGTCCAGCCTGATAGTCCAGTCTGAGGCGTCCTCTGCTCAAACCATCTCCCAGAAAGCCTAAGCAGGTTTAAGATGGCCAGGTTAATAGCTTGACATGGAGGATAACCTGGTTAATTCAGTTTCTCATTAGCACATACATTTGGCAGGCGTGTCCTCTGATCAACAGATAGAACCATCTGTTGCTTACGTCAGCTTTCCACTGAATTCTAAATTTCTGATTTACGTGTTTAATCACCAGCCTCCATTCCACCTCACTGTCAAACAGGATGTAGGAGGAAATGTGTTAGTAGTTGGGCAAACACCATGAAGGGATATCATCACATTGTTGGGGCTCAGCCATGAGAGGAAACCAAGAACGACCTATACGGAGAACAAAAGAGAGTGGTTTAAAAACTCCAAATCCCAGAATGCACATGATCAACCTATTTACATGACAGCGTCCAGGAACGAGGACAACAGACACATGACTCTAGCACGAAGAAACACGTTTTTTTTTTTTTACCCACTGCCGGTTTGCATTGAGATGAAACGTGCGTCAATGTCAGATAGGTGTAGTTAATCGAGGTTATGCTGGTTCTACGATCTGAGGAAACAGCTTTGCTTTCTTGATGGGGAGAAAACCATACAAGTAGAGATCCTAATTCTGAGGTGCATAGATTTCATGAAGTCATGATATGAGTATCAAAAAGAAGAAAAGTAAAATCTACATGTCATTCAAATAATTGGTAAAACATTTAACAAACCAAATGTATATTAAGTGCAGTTACTTATCAACATAACACAAAAATAAAAGGGCAATACAAATCCAACATCACTGGAGATAAAATAAAATTAGAAATAAATGATATTCAAACCAAAAAAATACACATTTTGAGTTGAGTTTGACAGGTGGAGCTGTGATAACATGATGCCTGAAATGATGCCTTTCCTGAAAGCATCTGGAAAGCTCGTACAAGAAAGCAGATGTCGTCACTAGAACTATTATAAATAAACTCATTAAAACCACCTTAGAATAGATTCTGAAATGTACAGGCAACCAATACAGTGTGTTGAAAATCAGAGTGAGTTGCCTTCCTGGTCTTTGTCTCTTCGATGGACCAATGTTCTCTAGATTTTTAAACCCGCTGTTGGTAAAATCTTAAGTATGAGTTGAAAAACATAAAAAAATAGGTTTTCTTAAGTCGATCTGAAGGGTTACTTTCCAGATTTTAACTGTAAATTTAAGGTTTATCCTACAACGAGTAACTTAATACCAATAAAAAGTGTCTCAAACAGCTGTTGGTCATCAGCATGTACATTAATTTACATTTTTTTTGTCATTAGCATAACTCTGAAAATTAATTTTCCTGGTGATCTTTTTCCAAAGGCACAATATACAAAATAAAAAGTGTAGGACCTATAATTGAGCCTAGGGATACTTTGTGTCTGAGTTTGTAATAATAGTTACCCCATGTTTACGAAGAGTTGTCTGTCAGATAATGTTTAGACAAAAAAAAATGTCTTTAGCTTTAGAGCCCTGTGTGGTCAAGCTTCATCTTATATTTCCAACTTTTTAGATTCCCCTTCTCGTAGTTTGAGATCCTGCAGCCCATATTGTTGTTCAGATCCAGGTTACATCTACGGTTATAAGCAATCTTAAATAATGCTGTCTCTGCACTATGGTTGATTCTGAACCCTTACTGGAATGCAGCAAATCTATTATTAATTGTCAGAGAATAGTTTAATGCATTTAATACATGTTAAAACACTTTTTTTTCAAACTTTCCATACAGGCAGGGAAATTACAAATCAGTTTTTAGCTTCTTTAGCATGCGGTTATTAAGGTTGGTTCTCTTCTGATGGCATTTAATGTTGGCTTTCCTAAAAGCCTGAGAAAGTTTTAAAAAGTGATGTAATTGATCTAAAAAGCAAGCTGTCTGTTTAAGTTGTGAGTATAAAACTGGTGTAGATCAGCTTCATTCAGGGGAAACATCTCTTGCATCTCCTTATCAGCTGAGAGGATTCCACATTTCATCATTCTAGTAGATAACCATAGAAGCAGGTCTTTAAAGGAGAGCTCACTGGTGGATTGGACATATCATGGAGAGACAAGACCAAATGACTGGATTAACACGTAATACAAAGTACTGTTAGGGTTTAAAAGAAGGTGCATTAGTGTCATTTTAACAAATTGAAGTGGCCAATTGGCGGTTTTATTTTTGAAAGATGTGCCTTCTTTTCTAATCATGGGTCCCCTAAACTGCAAGAGTTGTTGAAATATATGCATTAAAAGAGTATTTTTCCTGTTTTCAACATGGTTCTGTATACTGAATATAAAATTTGGTTTCTGTGGCAAAGCTTCTTGGTAGTGTACAAATTAGTTTAGACACAGGCATGAGGCAAATATAGTGTCCCTTATTTATTTTTAGATATACTTTATTTGTAAAAAAATAAATAAAAATTCCCCGTTGATAGATAAATGTAAAAAGATATTATCAAAAAGCCTATTCAGTAATTCATGATTTCTTGTGTTCCTGGGATATAAATTCAACATAACACAGACGCCTATTCCTCAAAGCCCCTTTTCAAAATAGGAAAGAGGAGAGATCTTGACAAGTTAAAGAATTGTAAAAAGAAAATAGTTATGTGCCTAAACTTGCACATATTAACAACCAGAGCAGTAATTACCATGTTTAAAATTACCCGAATTGTTTTAAGCAATGATAAATATTTATCTTGCCACCACACATAGTGTGAAAAATTCACACACCTTTAGAAAAATGCAGAAAGTATTAATTTTAAGGCTTATTACTCCAATGAACCAGTATTTAATTTTGGTTGCATAATGACAAGAAAGACCTTTGATTCTTGATTACACATCTCACCAGGGCTGCTGATTATTCTGAAGGCTTTAATATCATTGAACACGACTTCTACAGAACATATTTCAGCCTGTTTGCTGCTACGATAAACCACATAACTGAGAATTTGCACAGGCATGACCAAAGAGAAATTTGAAAAGATCATGGTACATTTACTGTGATTTCTTTTATATGCTGGCTGGCATTTGAGTCTGTAATTCTGGTCGTGTAGCCATTGTTGAGTGCTATCCAGCGTGTGTTCACATTCATAGGTGTTATTTTGTCCTTTTATGGGTGAATTTGTGTGTTTCAACAATGCTCAACATCATTATGCTTTTGAATAACTAGTGAGGCGTTGAGACAGACAAAATGCCCAATCAGTGTTTATCTCGCTTTAACCAAAGACCAAAGAGTTGGCAGCAGTTTATCACTAGGAGAACATATATATTTAGCCCCACGGGATACTATCTCACAACATTACCCCCTGAGGGCCTGTGCTGATGACGTTCAAAATGTGGAAATAGCTCAAGTTGATGTGAGGGTGGGAGGCAAAGACTGCAGGATGTTTTATCATGTGGGAGTGTGCAGTAAGCTTCTCTCTACTTCTGCCCACACAACCCCAGAGGTTTATTTGTGGCTCCTTCGCAAATATGCTGCACCGAAGCTGCCGTCCAAGGTGTAATCTATTGTTTTGCGACTGTGACGTATGTCTTTTTGTTACTTTCGAAAAGGATCCTAAGTAGTTAAAGTAGCTCAAAGGGGATAGGTTTTGCTTTATACTATGTCTCCGTTCAAACCATTGAATTGTGACACATAACATCAAAGGTAAAAGGCTAAACTAACTGTTCTTTTTAGCAAATTTTTTTTTACCTCATGTTTTTATTTTTTACCTCACCCTTCCTTTAATTTTGTGCCACGGGTTGCCTTTATTTGACAGTAGGCTGACAGGAAAGAGGCTTGAGGGAGAGTGGGAGACATAAAGCAAAAGTCCACGAGCCTGGATGCGAACCAAACACGGCCACGTTGTGGACTGAGGCCTCTAAACATGGGTCACATGTTCTCCACCTGCACCATAAAAAACAAACCAACACAGATAATTAAGAGCAGGTTCAGTTATTTTAATCTCAGAGGTAAGTCAGGGGTATCAGTAATTGTAACACTGATCATCTTGTAAAAATCATTATTTTCCAACATGGGATTTTTCCATCACCAAATAAATGTACAAAATTAAAGATTACGTTTTTTCCCCCCCTTAATGTCTCAAAATATTTATTTTAAGCTGGTCCTTACAGAACCTGCTAATAAGCGTGGCTGGAACTGTAACTGTATCAGACAACTGTACCCTTGTTTCAAGGTTACAGTTCTTACTGTTACCGAACAGCGTTTGCATTGTACGAAACTGAGTTAGACCGAAAAAACAAAACAAAAAAAACAACAAATTGCAGTTCAGTTGAACAGCAATACAAACACCCACTTCAGAATTACAGTGAGGCAAATCAACCCTCTAACATTTTGTCATTTATACAATAGAGGAATGCTGTTGTAAAAAAAAAAAAAAAGTTGTATCTAAACTGAAAACCAAATCTGCATCACCAAGGTCTATTTTTAGAGTATTTCCATGAGGTTCCTTTTTTCCAAAAGCTTTAAATGCAGCACTTGATGGATCCAACTTGTACAATCTTGACTGACTCACTGTTTGTACCCCTCAGTGGGCTGTTGGACTGTGGCCAGTGGTTCTGATGATCATAAATGGTTTTTGTCTCCCTCCGCCCCCACATTGCCGGGGATGCCCTTATCTCCATGGAGAACTTGGCTACAGCACGGCCTGCGTCCCCCTCCTTCTGCGTCACTGTGACACTTTTACTTTCATGCATCAAAAAAGGAAACATTTCCACTTCGTGATGCTGTTGATTGTGATCCATGGGTTGTGGGTTGCATGGAAACGATCAACGTCCAATGAGATCTCAGTCGCTGACTACATTAGTGGCACGGTGCTTGGCAAAAGTGTTCAAACCCTTTCAATGATCCCCTTAAATCTTTTGACATTTTGTCACAAATATTCATGTTTTATTCATTTAGTAGATCATCAAATAGTAGCACATGATTGTTACGCGGAAGGAAAATGATGCTTCATGCATTTGCACTTGGACCTCCTTACTACGATACTTCTGAATACAATTAAGTCGAACCAATTGCCTTCAAAAGACATCATAGTTGGGGGATAGAATTGGATGGATCAGAGATACAGTTGTGAAGAACTAAAAAAAATTAAGCCTTGCTGAAGAGCTAACAATTGAGATGGAAAAAAAATATTTGAAATAAATCTTGTCTAGTTAAGACATGAAACAAACAGACAAACAAACATGTGGTCAGGGACGAGCAACAATCATAGGCTTCAAGCAGGAGGATCAGAACCAATGTCCTGATCTGATTTCCTGTCACAAATCAGATCTTAAATCTACTGCTCCATCTTTATCTCTGGCCCCAACAGATGTGCTGGTGTCTCCCCCTCCTGCCTGTCTGTTTCTAGCATTCTGGTGAAGAGGCTTATGAAGACGCTGAACCGGAACAAGGCTGCACGTCCGGATAGCGTCAGCTCCAGTGTCCTCGAGGCCTCTTCAACCTTACCCTGACCCAGAAGAACTGTCCAGTGCTGTGGGAGACTGCTGTCTCTAGCAGGGAAATCGGTAAATGAGCCACTGATGGGAAGAGTTGTGGGTTTGAGACCATTTATTATTTACCATTTAACCCTTTTAGGATAATTGTCACAAAACCACCTCAAACTGCTCCTGGTGTTAATTCAGCCAACATGCCGTCTTGATGAATGCTCTACACATTCCAAGGACTGTGTTGAACGCACTGTCCTATCATCTAGTGGTCAGAGTGTTGACGACACCCTGAGGTGATTTGACAGTATTAAACTGAATTTAAAATACTGTGATGGTGGACCAGAATGTACTGAAATGCATTTTGCAAGCCCGGCTTAGCAATAGTGTCAAAAAATAATCTATATACCGGAATGTGGAAACATTCTTTAATTACTGTTGTGCCCAGTTGTGCCTAATGTCGCAAATTTGCATCACAGCTAAATTTACATTTATTCTGTGTGATGTATTCAAACTAACATTCTCTACTTTCATTTAGCATCTGCTTGACAAGAAAAGCATTGCTAATTTATTTTTCACACAAATGTATATCAATAAATAAACTCAGGCAAACAGAGGTTAAAGGAGCAGCACACCCTAATATATGTGATTAGAGACCACTTCTTTGGGTCATCTTACTTGTCTTTAGATGATTTAGACACATGTATGATCATGTTATCCCAAATGATGTTTCAAGTCACTGTTCCAACATGTCCCTTGTGGGAAACAGCTGGAGTACCTTTGCTTTGCAGTATTACAATGAAAGAGCAGTTGTTTACATGTAAGTCTAGAAGTTGCACACGTAACATATTCATACAAAACCGTGGGTTAAAGGAATAATGTAGGAAAGTTAAAAAAGTTAGAGTTAAATTATACTTTCTAGGAAGGATTTGTTCCTAATAATAATAATAATAATAATAATAATAATAATAATAACCTTTATTATTATTATACTGTGAGAGACTGGTGACCTGTCCAGGATGTACCCCACCTCTCGTCCATTGAATGCTGGAGATAGGCACCAGCACCCCTTGCGACCCCAGAAGGGACAAGCATGACAGAAAATGGATGAATGGATGAATAATAATTTTAATAATAGTAATAATAATCCTCAGAACACAAGCATGAACAATCAATGTTGTTGGAATTTAACCATTATCTATTATTGCATTCACAGACTAACATGATTCATACATATTTAAATGTAAAAAATGATATGCCTTAATATATATATATATATATATATATATATATATATATATATATATATATATATATATATATATATGTATATATATATACATATATATACATATATATATATATATATATATATATATATATATATATATATATATATATTAGAGTATCTATGAAGTTATTTGAAGTATTTACACAAGCCTTTGATACAGTAAGCTTCTTCTGCATCGTGTAGACCAGGCGTGTCCAAAGTGCGGCCCGGGATTTTGTGCCCCCCCGCCTGTATTTTAAAGCGTAATAATTTTGCCCTAATTAAAAATAATGTTTCCATCTTCATCAGACAGGTTAAGATCTTACAATTTAAAATGTTGGGTACAACATAAGGTATTCATCTTTCAATAACCACACTTTTTACACTCTAGCTATCCAAGGACTTTAACGCAAGTTCAGGCTTTTGTGAATTAAAATAATTTCTGAATTAATTTATTAAAATTTGCGATATGTTCTCATACAAACACTGACCCAAATCCTGTTCTGATATTGCTAGACCAAAACTAATGTTTTTTTTTTTCCAATTGACCCTAAAATACTTTGCAAATTTGGTGACCATCTGTTAATAAAGCAAATGAGCAAAAAAATATTTTTAACTTTGGTTCTGCAATGATTTACACATCATTTTCCTGCAGAAAATCTGACTAATTTTTTAAAGAACAAATATGATATTTTATAGAGCAGGTAATAAAAAAAAATCACACCATATTTTTTTATTCTTTTTTTTTTTTTACTGTTTACATAATTTTTTGGCCCTCCAGTATTTTTGACTTGACCGTTTCGGCCCACGTGCCGAAAAGTTTGACCACCCCTGGCGTAGACGTAACATATCACCGTGTAGCCTACAGAGCGACATCGCTGAAACGAGTTCCTCCTTATAATAAGCAGACGATATATTTGATAAACTTCTGCAGGAGCCTCGGCATTTTTGCACAGGCAAACTTTCCTGCTTACGCGAATGACTGCGCACAAACGTCCCCCCCACATTGCCATGCACACACTTGTATAACCCTTTAGATAACAGCCGGTCGCTCTGAGCCGCTATGAGCCAACCCTGGCCACTGTTTCATTCACCGGCTTCTGCGTCGTAGTGATTTGCTCTCGCACATCACGCTGCCAGCAGCCGTGGGTTTCCATGTGAAAAGCCCGTCACAGCCTTATGTAAAGCGACTGACAGCCGAGCGGACGAATCGCCACGCGGAGCGGCGGCGGCGCTGCCCGCCTTCGCCGGCTCGCGGTGCGCCGATTGGTCCGACTCGCGACGCGGCGAAGACTGGCGTCCGTTCGGACCAATGGGCTTTGAGCAGTGGGAGGAGCTTAGAAGAGGAGCTCGTAATGAGGTCACCCCTTGCGTTGGAGGTCCAGAGCAGTGCGTGGAAACCGGAGCCGGGGAGAGAAATTGAAGTGAGAGCAGCCCAGAAGCAGCGGACGGACCCGATCCTTTAGAGACGGTAAAGCTGCTCCAGCAAGGATTTCCTTCACGGAACGACCGGAGGAACTACAACCAAAAGCCGTCAAGTGAGGTTGGTGAAGCTTAACTTCTTCGATATAACGAGTTGGGTGTTGCATTATAAGGTCACGCGTCATTTAACTGGACGTCTGCCCTCTGGACGGCCGGGGACCCCTGACGGAGTTACCGCTTTACCTGCAGCGGAATGAAACACGGCAGCCGGCGGAGGCTTCCTTTAAGGAACTTGGCGCACGGAGCGTGAGAGCGTCCAGAAAGAAAGTTGAAGCAGTAAAAAAAAAGCGGTGAGTCCCTTCTGGAGCTCAGTTAGATGTAATAGATGGGTGAACTCGGTGGTGTGAGTGTCACATGAAAACGCCGGTATACAGCCTTATATAAAGTGTTATGCTGCTGCTGCTGCACATGGAGCAAGTTCACATGACGCGCCGATTAGCGGATATGCGGCACTAGGAGCTGCAGACTGGAAGAATCAACCGTTCATTCATTGTAGTTTCAGAAAAAGTGAGGGTATAATAGCTGGCCCAGGTGAATCTCTCTCTCTCTCTCTCTCTCTCTCTCTCTCCTGTTCTGCATTGAGTTTTCATGTTCTCCCCTTTGGGTTCTCTCTGGGTACCCCTGCTTCCTCTCACAAGAAAGTGCGTTTTTCCCCCCTCTAAGGCTTCTGATCTCTTCAGTCAGAAGTTTATCACCCGTAGAGATAAAAGAGGAACTGAGTGTGCGATAATAGTGCCGCGTCTATCTCCCTCACCTTAAATCAGATTAAAAAAAAGTGGAGAACTTTGCACGCCATTGACTTATTCGGGCGGATGGGAGACGGCTGCTAATGTCTTCCAACTTGCAGCCACGAAATGCAAACGTAGTTGTGTCAAAATATCCCTGTGACCATTTTGTAGCTGGAAACTAACCGGTGACGCTTTAAAAACTTGTACTTGTCCCAAAAAAACAAACAAAAAAAAAAACAAAAAAAAAACAACGTTATCTCAAGTAGGATGGTGCAAAAAAAAAAAAAGCTTGTGCAGCAGTTTGAGAGGGCATGACAGTTCCTGCCCACCTGTGGCGCTGTGCGCGTTTTGTGATTGAACTAGACCTTTGGGTTCAAGAGCCCAGAGACCAACATGAGCTGATGTTTAGGTTGGCAAGTCACTCTGCAGGGTGCATATTGCAACAGTTAGGACAGAAGTTAGGAAGGTGCAGCAAGCATATTAACAAGGGGTCTTTTGTCAGTGTAAAACAGGTAGTGAAATTGTCCCAAATTGCTCAGAAATAAAAAGTTATTTACACTCTTTACCATATCTGTCTGCGAGGAAGTTTGCAAAATCAGTTGTTCGTATGTTTTGTTGTTTATTTGTCCCAAATTAGATTTTTCTATTCAAAATAAGCAAAAAGTTTAGATTTTATTGCACTTTTGAAGAGGTGACAGTTGGCACTTCATGTTTTAACAGATTAGAATGCTTATTACTCATTCAGATACTATTTAAAAGTTTAACACAAAGTAGCCACAATATAATCCCATGTTATTGAATTCAATATCATTTATTGATTGTAGTCAATTCAGAAACTCTCAAATACAGCTTTTTTTTATTGGTTATTGCAAATATTTATAGATTTTGCCAAACAGGAAACTATAGACTTGATTATACAATAAAAAAATATCTGTATAATGCTTCAGTTTATTTTTAAGCAAGTTTTAAACTGTCTAATGAATACATAAGAATGAGGTAGAAACTTCTCGCTGACTTGGCAACTTGTTGTCATGGTAACCCTGCTAATTATTGATCAGGGCACAGGGATGCTTACGCCCTCTAGTCAATCAGGAGTCAACACTGCAGGTCAGAAAAGGTCTGTGGGACTTAGGTTAATTTTTCCAACTTAAACACATAGAGAACACCCACAATCTAAGAATATGGGGGAAAAAATGTCATGAATTGTTTTTATCTGATCTAAAGAACAACTTTGGGACAGTTTTTACCTTCTTCTTTAGTTGTAGCGTTATCTCTAATGGACGTGTGTTTTCTCCTAATGAATACCATTTATACCATTTAACCAATAAATTATTCAAAATAATTTCTAATCCAAACCAATTCCAAAGCCCCAAGGCAGCCAAATGTTCCCATTAGCCTCAAACACGTGTTAGATTGCGCTGACTTGACCACAAAGTGTGATATAGTGCATATCACACTTTGCAGTCAACCCGACGTTAGCAACATCCGAATAATTGTGTTAGGTTTCTCATCTTGCGGTGTTAGACACCTGTGCCTCATTGACCTGACTTTACTGCTGGACGTACGTCACAGCTTTATGGAGCAGCAGCCAGACGGTGCGCCCTTTGAGCTGAGAAGCACCGTTTAACCGAGTCAATCCATGTGCCGATTACGTTATGAGGAAGAGGAAGAGTCTGACTCAGCAGAAATGGAAGGAAAAAAAAAAGACTTGAAAAATGGGGATGGACAGCAAGGTCCATTATAATTGATTTTTAAAATGATCAATGGTTTACCCACAGGGACAAAAATGACCTATTGCCTCTTCTGTTACCTTTTTTTTTTTTTGCAGTTGCTCAGCTAAGTGGAGTTGCTTTATTGTGGCAAGAAAAGAAGTCAGATATGTTAAATTTGCTCTGGTCCATTGGACACTCATAGCCTCCTTTAAAACTCAATAAATGCAGTTGGTAATTAAGTCAAATGACCTGTAGATATTTGTTTTTTCTTCTTAATTTCTCTTAACAAACAATAAAGCCTTCCCAGATAATCGTCCAGCGACATTTTAACATTGTTAGGAGGAAAAACAAACCCTGAAAGCAGGAATATGTTGTGTATTGTTGCTCATTCAGCGGATTTGGATTCATTCTAAGCTAATGAATGAAAAATCCCCCACGCCGGTAGCTGGTACAGTCTCCTGGACTTTGGCTTTTGCGATTCGACAGATTGTCAGAGAGCTCTTTCATCTTTGGACTAGACCTCCGGTTTGTTGCCTCAGTTGCCCTTGCTGTAGGCGGAGAAGGGGGGAGGGGGGGGGGGGGGGGGGGGGACCTCAGCATAGTAAGTGCAACGAGAAGTTCAGAGCAGAGTGTTCACTATGTGCAGAACAATCTGTGAGTAATGGCTCTAAGTTACATGGGGAAATTGTTCCAATAATGGCAGTGAAGGGGATTTTTATTATGACCGCAAGAGGTCAAGTGCTGCATCATTGTTTTTTTTTTTTCTTTCTTTTTTTGCAGATTTGTTGTTTTCCTCTTTTGTTGACATCACATTTTGTTTATATCTTCCAGTTTAAGTTACTCAATCTTGGCTTAAATATGTCCGCTCTCGAATCATCCCTTCCAAACACTGGATGGCCATGAAGATCTTTTGTTTTTCTATTTCAAATCAGCCCGTATACTTGCGCTTGTTTAGCAGAGATCATGAATATTTGACTCCTTTAGCCCATATGTTTTTCACCAAATTTCAGGATCCTGCTTTTTCTTTTGAAATTTGCTTCCAAGAATCAAATTTCAAAAAGATGTTTGCCTTTTCAAAGGATTTTTACATATTACTTCATACTTTCTGGATCTTTCTACATTTGCCTTCAGATATTGGCCTCCCTTTAACAGATTTTCTTTCCACCTTTTTTAAGCTGCTTAACTCTGACCAGTCATAAAACAGCCACTAAACTCCAGGGATGACCCACTGGGGTGTCTACAGGTTCGAGACAATTTAGTAAGGTGCTCATTTTGCATGAGGTTTTTATACACTTTCTTGTCATCGGCATTTAACAAAGGCAGTACTGTCCCATTTGTTTTGTTGGAAAAGAAAAATCTAAAGAAATATCACAGTTTGAACGATGCATTTGAATTGTAACACGAGGATAAGGATGCATCCATCTGGTCCTTTGTCAGGTCTCTCCTGGAGATCTTCTTTTAGGCTACATCATAAATACATTATTTTCATGTAGTTCTTATTTTGTCTGTATGCAAAAAAAAAATTGTTTTTGCATACAGACAAAGGAGTGAAAAATCCCAAACAGTAGCGTTGACATTCAGAAAGCCTCAAAAACTAGAACATCTGACTTCTGGTGAGGATGGTACACAGCGTCAAACATTGCCTTCTGGTCTTCTATTGGTGTTTGGATCCCCATGCTTTGTCTGTGCATGCCCATTCTTGTGTTAGCCACGGACGTCACCATAGATTTGTTTTTCTTTCCTATTCCCTGCTCTGCTGCACTTTTAATCCTTTCGAGATCTGCTGCGGCTTCTTCTTCTTCTACTTCCTACCCCTCGTCTCGTGCCCGCTGTCTGTGTTGCAGTCCTGACTTGCTCCATCCTGACAGGCATCGGTGAACTCGTTGCTCAAGACACGCTTAGCTAGTAAATTTTACACTATGTAACACGTCACCCTCTGAATGATCCTTTTACTCAGCGGCTGTAAGATGACCTATTTCACTCGGCAGCTCGGACTCTGGCCATGAGCCAACTTCGCAGCAGGTCAGCGATTAGCAGAACACCCCACACCGGGCACAGTCTTCTGATAAGTCCTACAGGAGTGCTGATTATCGACTTTTATATGTGTACTTTCTTCCTTTTCATGTGGACTTGGGCATCCAGTAACAGTGGCCTGGAAAATGATAAGCTTTTAGGAGGCTTTTTAGTTGCCTCGGGATTGTTTCTCAAAACACTCTTTATAAACTTTCCATTGGCAAAGTGTTTTTAATCCAAACACTTCAGCGTTGGTGCTCCCACATGAATGGACGCGCGTCATTGTCTGTGATCAGGCGTGTTCTTAATACTGGATGGAGAACCGTGACGTCCTTTTTTTGTTGTGTTAAAATTACAGTTGTGGTAAAAAGAAGTACACTTTGTTTGTAGTCATCAAAGTTCACATTTCTGTACATGATAAAAAAAAATCTGATCTTTACTTAGCTGTGATATAATTTAAATCAAACCTCCACTGTATAGAAATACATCAGAGATTCCACGCTGACCTCACTGATTTAACAAAAAGCAAGACATGAGCATTGCAAAGTTTTACCTTAGGTGTGAATTTAACTGGAGTTTTCTTCTGCTGGTTAATTTCACTGTAGATTTGAAAATGACTTTATAACTCTAAATAGATTGATCCAGGCAAAATACTAACACACAATTGCTGAAGACAAGGTAATCAAGTGCTTTACCTACTGTATCATTGACTGGGTACTGCTTACTTGCTTAAAGTTTTTAAAGACAGCAAGGGGGTACTTAGGTTTTGTAAAAGACTTTCTAGTTTAAACCATTTTTCCATCTGTTAAACCAACCTCGTGGTTTAATGGATGGACAAATATGGAATCTGTGGCACATTTCTGTTGGCTTGACCAGATTAATTGTGTTATGTCCTGGCTAGTGAAAGAAAAGAGTTGAAAAGAGGACCTACTTTCTCGTTACCATGACTCTGCGCCTGATTGTTGCTTGGCGATGCGCGTTGGCAATCAGATCGATCTTGTGGGGACTTATTGGTCTTCCAAGTTGCACAAATCCTTTGATAAGAGTTGAAGGGGTTTATATAGGACAGACCCGCTGTTCCTAAAGGGCAACCTGTCTGAACCAGAGACTTTCCTGGAACATCAGAGAGGCATTCATCAGGCTCTTCAGCGCTCCAGACCTCACAATGTCTCTGATATGACATCAGACTGAAGGCAGCCCTTTGGTGTAGGATTGGTGCAATTATTATGTTTTTAACTTTGAGCAAACTGCAAGCTTTCACTATTTTATGCAACCGAATAGAAATGGAAAGAAAACCTTACTGTTTACGCTTCATTCTAGTGGACTTTACAACTTTTTTAAGACAATCTTTTTGTCTTCACTGGATGTTTTTCTAAATAGTAAAACCAGTAAGTTGAGACAGATCACTCATGCTGTACATATGTGCTCTCTATCCACAGATCCGTTCATTTCATTTCCATCCACTCAAGTGTCACCCTTATGACAATGGGATGATTTCCTTCTCCCTAACCTGAAACAAGCCGAAGAAAGACCCCCTCCTGATGTCAGACCATTCAACCTCCAAGCCCTATCGCATGTCGGTTCCCGGGGACCGGGATGGAGCCTCGGGGTGCAGCCCCATGGCGCAGATGCGCTGGGTGGGCGGCTTCGGCCAGGGCGGTCCCGGCCTTGGCCTGCCTTCCGAGGGCAGCGACAGCAGCAGCCAGGACCCCGCCCTCTCGCCGCAAAACGTGCGCAAGACCACGCGTTCTCGGCTGTCGCCCGAGGAGGACGTGGAAATGAAGAGCAGCGGGTCCAGCGGCAGTGGGACCGAGTCCCACGGCAACGAGAGTCACGGCAACGAGAGTCACGGCAACGAGAGCAACGGCCACGAGTCGACGGGCAGCTCCAACAGCCGCAGCAAAGACTCGGCCTTGCTGGAATCGTCAGAGAGCAATAAAAGGTAGGAGACGTTTGGATTTCCTATTTCTCTGCCTCAAGTTTTTATGAGTAAAAACAATGATTAAAAAAAGTTTATCTTTTTAATTTGGGATGGTGCACATGTGCAGGAAGCCCCCATGTTTGCTTCTCACACTCCACAATATCCAACTCTATAACCTTTCCCTATTCTCAGCTGTTAATTTTCTCTGTCCAGAGGCATTAAAACTTTATTTGTGCCAATTTACAGCAACATTATCTTGAACCAGCGTGTGATGGGGTGGGCATTTTTTCTTTCTGCCGAGAAGTTAGTTTTGATGTGGGACTTCATTATAGTTTCAATTAATCATTTACAGACTTATGGACTTACTGACCTATGCTTATGTAAACAAACAGCATGGGGTCTCCTGGGTGAGCATTCACAGCAGGGGTATTTACGAGACGTTTCTAAACTCCGTCAGTAACGACTAGCAAATATAACAGGAATGGACGAAGATGAAGTGACCGTTAACAATTTTACTGGATGATAGCCACTAGCGAAATACCGTTAGCACCTTTTATCCTCCCTACTTAACACTGGATCCCTCTTCCAAAACCATGCAAGAACTTTTGAATGGAGACTCTACAATTAAATTAACCACATAAATTGCCCATTGTCAGTTCTTTTCCACTGATCATAAAAACACAAACACTTTAGCTTCATCTCTCATCTCCTCTTGAGAAAATTAGGTGTTTTTTTTTTTTTGTTTTTTTTGCCAACGGTGCCACAACTGTAATGTGAAGCCACTTTATGATTCAGTTCCTCTCATACTTATACTGGCATTTACAGCTGTATAGCAGCAGCTCTAAGAGATCAACTGGTTAACTTTCATTCCTGCACACTGCAAAAACGCATATAAAAATTAATAAAATGTTCTTAAAAATTAGTGTTTTTGTCCTCGATTTGAGCAGTTAAATAAGATCATCTGCCAGTGGAATGAGTATTTTTACCCCTAAAATAAGACATCCTGCACTTGAAATAAGATGATTGAGATGAGTTGTTCCTATTTTAAGTAAAAAATCTTATTCCATTGGCAGATTATCTTATTTACCTGCTCAAATCAAGGACAAATACATTAATTTTAAGAAAAATTTACTTATTTTTAGTTTGGTTTTTGCAGTGTGGTTTTAGACAAGGATTATTCATCCCATCATCTCATCAATCAAACCGTGTCATGCAATCGTCATCCCTTGCTTTTTAGCGCTAAAAGACGTACACTAAGACTCTAATCTCTGCTTAATCAAACTCCAAAACTGTCTTAATAAGCGTGGTCCAGCTAGACAAATAGTTAGCAGGACCATGCTTCTCATGACAGTGACCCTAGAAGAACTGCTTCTGCAGCAGAAATGGCTTGCAGAGTTTATTTAGCAAACATAAAAGCAGTTTTAACGAGCAGCAGCGTCGTCCTTTCTGCTGCCATGAAGCTGCGCACAGAATCCAGCCACAAAGTCGTTCACCTTTCACCTCGTGTTGATCATTGATTGTGCTGCTGTGCCAAAAGCTTTCCACCTTTTTCTAAAGTTAGACTTTAGTCAGACTCAGTAGATCCACAAATAAAGGTAAAAATAGCATTAGATAAGAATCAGCCCGGTCCCTTTTTACCACTTAAATCCAACATTCTGCTACTTTTACTTTTATGATTCGTGTTTGGGGGTCGCTGTTCTGAAAATAAAAAATCACGATCATTTCCATTAGTTTCCCTGCAGATTGCATAAACGCGTGAAATCATGCCGTCCCATAATGGCTCCCAATGAACGGAGCTCTGAACACTGAATGTGTTTGCCAGATCTGACTGATGTCAGAAGGACGGTGAATCAAAGCCTCAGCAATAACCAAAAGTGTTTGGCCTAAAAAACAATGAATAACGCACGTATGTGACAATAGACTGCCATAAATATTAAAGATCTGTACAAAGCTGTAAAACAAAACCACATTTTCTCCTGTGTTGCAAACTTTTAGCCCAGTGCAAAGTCTCTCTCTCGTCCTTAAATGAGACTCAGGCTGTTCATTATAAATCCTTTTCGTTTTAGGAGTTTTTGGAGACATCAAACTTTTTTTTTTTGTTTGTGGCAGAAAAGAGTTGTCCTAAATCTAAAAAAATGCTTTAAAACTCCCAGAATTTCCGCCTGTTGTCCAGAAATAGCCTCAGATGCTCGGCAGCTCACCCAGGAAGAACGCAGGAACAAATAAATGAATGCATCACCCAGCAGGAAAAGCAAATTGATGTCATCTCGGAGGCTGGAAGCTGGCTTTTCCGTAACGCCAGATGGGCCGTGTCACGCTCTCCGACTCCTTGTCACCATGACGATCAACTGTTTGGGTCTGTTTACGTCTGGGGTGGAGCAACCCAGTTGCAAGCTCTGACGTCTTTACTCTCACTCCCGGCCCTGCCTTACCCTAAAGTGCCCTTGCCCCTTTAGATCAGGGCTTTTTGTTTAAACCACTCCTCGGTCTGTTTCCCTCCTGGCATTTAACTCCCCGTCTGCCAACATGGTGACGGATTTTAAACACACCTAAAAGTTTCTGCCTCTTTGTTGCTGCATTTCACCCTTGACTACCAATTCTCAGTCAGCCTTGTCAACTTTCTAAGTTTTTGTCCTCCATTTTTTTGGAGGTAAGCCACAGAATATTTTATGTTCTGCCTCTTTTTTTTTTTTGCACTTATTTCATACAGCTCACTGTGATTTACACAATGTAGGTTTCAGAAACAATTCAAAATCCAGTTCTGCAGCGATACAAGGAGATTTATATGTCTAATCCGGTGAGTGATTTAAATAAAGATAAACAGCCAACATTAACCTTGTTTCACTCATTAAACTAAATATATTAGCAAAAAATTATCTTTCCAAATGTTAGTACGCCCTAACCCTGTTATCTGACCCCGTTTGGTTGAAGTAACTTCAATGAGACACTTCTTGTGACCATTTAGCAACCTCTGCGCTAATCTAGGGAAAGTTTGCTCCCCACTCCACTTTGATGGGGATTTTGTAAGTAAAGCCGGGTTCAAGTCACACTATGGCATCTCAGCTGGATCAGGGACTGGCCTTTGACTAGACCCAGGACTTCTCATCTGTTAATTCTTGTCCTTCATGTATTACTAGCAGTTCCCCCATGGATCCGCTGATAGACAATAGATACAGGCCAGATCCTGCAGAAGAAGAACAGCCCCACGACACGTCCAGTTCTGATCATCTCTAGACAGAACAACTAGAGCATTCAAAAAGATGGAAAATATTGTTTTCTTAAATTCTAGCCTTAGTTTGTCTACAAAAAAAAACTGCAAACATGTGATATAAACATCCAGTGTCTGAAATTTTAACCCTTTTATCGTGTCACAGAGTGTCAAAATACTGGTGGGGGGATTTGGTCAGTAGTTGCAAAGTTAAAAAATAACTAGGTCGGACTGACATTGTAAAGCAGTGACATGATTATACTGTTGTCTTGATGCACTGGCTCTAACAAACAGAACAAGAAGGAAAAGTATCAAATAGTGTGATAAGGCAAATTGCCTATTTTTAGCAGGTAAGCAGGTTATTAATAGTGGGTCTGTTTTAGTTCAGCTGAGTCAGGTTCTTAGACAGCTACTAATAGTCTTGTGCTAAGTCTGTAGGCTAATACTTTGTGTAAGTGATAAGCAGCATTATATAGGCAATTAGGCCATGATGGCTTTTCTCAAACGTTTTGCCAGCGCTCCAGCTTTCCCAACAGGCCGAGCAGCTGAGTGTGGCGGTGAGGAGATGTCTGAGACGTTTACCGTCGAGTCTTAAGCCTCCGTTATCGTCTGTGGGTGTTGAGACTGAGGAAGGTTGTGGTTTGTTTGATACGGAGCGAGCGTTCTCAAATTGAGGTCAAACAATTTCTGTTTATGTCTGAAGTAACGGCATGTTCTTCTTCACTCACGTTAGCAGAAGGTTTTAAAAACAGCCGCTGGTGTAATGAGTAGTGGAAACATTTAGCTTTATGCCTGAGTAATGAGGACGATGACGCACTGTTGTTCTCGGTTTCTTTGAAAAGGAAATTGTAGAAACAACAAACTAAACAAGAGGGTAACATGATTTGAAAGAACCACTGACTTTGTATTTATTCAATTCCATTTATTAAAGCTGTAATTCTACTTTTTATCTTCTCTGTAAATCAGAATATCATTTACATGTTTATTTTTTTAGTGATTGAATTTAAAAACAGAAACGCAAATATTGTAGAGTCATTACACGCAGAATAATATAAGCATTTATTTCTGAACTCTCAAATTTCAGTTTCTGAGAAAAAAAAAATCCACATGGGGTCAAGAATTTAGTTTTTAACACACTAATTATATGACTGTATTGGTAGAGCCTTCAAAACCAAGAATAAGGCCGCTGACCGGACCCACGTCCAGTCAGTGACGCCCTCCAAAAGGACAGTAAGCCACCAAAGGTTGTCTAAATAACGGGGCTGTTCACAGGCATATCAATACAAAAAATATCAATAAAAACTGTTTTGTAAACATCGTGCACAAGCAACTGTATTGTTAAGACGTTAGAGGTGCAAAGTCCATTCAAGAGTTAGAGGCAGACTCACAAGATGCAGGACGCAGCTCCTGTCAGAGGTTAACCTCTTTAGACCCGATTAATTTTAGTCTAAACATTGGCTTTGTGATGCCTGAAAATGACCAGTTTCTCTTCAAATATATATTTTTCTTTCTCCTGACAGATCTGTAAATGATTTTGACAACCGATCAAACAATACATTGGTGCAGTAGTCCATGCAGGAGAGGTACGGAGAAAGTACAGAATATATAAACCTTACAGTGCATACGGCTGCTCAGTAAGATCATATTCCTGCAATAAAAGTAATTGTTTAGTAAATCTAAATGATCTGGGTTTGTTTAAGTTATCATCAAAATCTCTCCCGCTGTGGCGACAGTACAAATCTGAGTTTCACGTTTTGAATTCAGTCCCTGAAAGAAAAAAAAACGACCTTTTCGATGAGTTTCTCACTTCTGGATATTGACCTGCAGAAACACACGTGGCTGTCTTCAACTTCAGACTGGGTAGCGGAGTCAGACTCCACGGCCAAAAACAGTCCTCGGTGACAAAATGTCAGATACTCTTTCTAAATCTGAGCACCAAGGCAACAAGCAGGGATGTACTGCCCCCCCAGTGGTGCCTTGACCTCACACTCGGCCACGCTGATGTTTTCCTGCTGTGCAACCATTGAGCTGCCGGCACCAATTCGGGTCCTTCAAGTCGGTGACAAAGACTTCAAGATAAGAGCGTGAACTTCTTTTGTGACTCGGCCGCTAAATTGGATCTGACGCTCCAAGCGCACTCGTTCCAACGGTCACAAAGGGCGAATAAAAACGTAGAAAGGCTGATCTTCTTTTAGCCTGAGTTAAATACCACCCCAAAACGTGAAAATGGTGACACTTGTCCTTTTTTTTTTTTTTTTTTTACTGAAAGACACTTCAGCGCCTCAGATGGGTGCAGGGCACACGTGATAAGTTTGTACTTCAGTGAAAAATGATGTGGACCTTTTCTTTACCCTGTTGCTCTCCTCCCTATGACCTGAATGTGCTAAAGAATGGGACATCTCCATCAAACACCCTCAGAAAATCAGTTTTGATGAAACTGACGTGATTTTTACTTCCGTTTTGCAGTTGCAATTTCAACTTTTTCCTTCTCTCTTTGCACAGTTCCAACTCCCACAGCCCGTCTCCCCCCAGCAGCTCCAACGCCTACAGCCTGCTCAGCTCGGAGCAGGACAACCCTTCGACCAGCGGCTGCAGGTTAGCTCGCCGACCGCTGCCGCCGCCGCCAGGATCAGAGTCTTTCATTTTGTCCCTCTGTGGGACTTTTCATTAGTGCTTTGACTTGACGCCTGTTTGTTTTGCTCGTCCGTCTCGCAGCAGTCAGGAGTCTGCGAAAGCCAAGAAACAGAAGGAGGTGATTAAAACCCTGAAGGAGCTGAAGCTTCACGTGCCAGCCGACAAGGAGCACAACAGCAAGTCGACCACACTGAGCGCGCTGAAGTACGCCCTGCGCTGTGTGAAGCAAGTGGAAGGTCTGTCGCAGATTTAAAAAAAAAAAATAACCCTTATCTAATTGTTTTTGTCAAGTTTTGTTTCTGTTTGCTTTTATAGTTTATTATCAGAGTACATCTCTGTTTAATTTCTGAGTAAATTCATGAATGCAGCTGTACTTTATTCAACAAGACTGCCGTGCACCACCGAGAGCAAAGTAGTTCTGATTTTGATGGAGGTAATGGCCTGTAAATGTTTGCAGATGTAAATTGGGCCGGGTAGCTGTTCAGTAGTACAGCTCTTTAGGTTTTCAGAGTCTGAACATTGTCCTTTATGAGAAAAAAAAAGTCCTAGGCATCAGTGTCGTGGGCGTCTTGGAAGACGATGCTTTCTGTGCTGCGTATTGACCAAATTTGGACAAAATCTTGTTTTCTTCCAGCGAATGAGGAGTACTACCAGCTGATGATGATCAATGACAGTCATCCCTCAGGGCCGGACGTTTCTTCCTACACCATCGAGGAGATAGACAGCATCACTTCAGAGTACACCCTCAAAAACAACGTAAGATAATGTTGTTGTTTCCCATGTGTTTTATTTCTTTTTCTTCGTGAACCCGACTGGTCCGCTTCATATTCATTTCTGGTTATCAACAGGACATCTTTGCTGTGGCGGTGTCCCTGAGCACAGGAAAGGTCATCTATATATCTGACCAGGCTGCCTCCATCCTCAACTGCAAAAGAGATGCGTTCAAGGACTCTAAGTTCGTGGAGTTCCTGATGCCGCAGGATATCAGCGTGTTCTACAGCTTCACCACGCCTTACCGCCTGCCCTCCTGGAGCATGTGCACTGGAGCAGGTACCAAGAGCTGCTCTCCGAATCCACGGTTCATTTCAGGCCCCGTTAAACATATGGATGCTTTAGTTTCCATTTCGCGACAGCTTTAAAAGAACGTGTTTTAATATATGAAAGAATTATCGAATTAGAGCTTTATTTAGACAACAGTGGCTTACCTTTCTGTATTTTTCCATTTCATTACATCTTACTGCCACTCACCATTCTCATGCAGAAAAGCAAAGTATTCATCCAGCACCTTTCAAACTTTTCTACATTGTGTTACGTTAAAATTTGATCCAACACAAAGAAGTGCGTAACTGTAAAGTGGATGGGAAGTGACACGTGGGTTTTAAATAGTACTCTGTAAGGCATGGCCTCCTATTTAGCCCCTCTGAGTAAATATTTTATACAAAAACCTTTTTACATGTTTACCTGTAAGCCACAATGTGCAATTTTGTTCTCGACTCCTCTTCATGGATTTTAACAAACTTTAAATATGATTTTATTTTATTAGTGGCTTTCTTCTTGTCACATTTCATAAAACTTTGATTTTTAACTAAAAGTTCCACCTGAGTGGTTGATATCTGCAGCTCCCACAGAGTTACCACAGATCACTTGGCTGCTTCTCTGGATAATGCTCACCTTGCCTGATCTGGTAGCTTTGGCACTCAGCCATGTTTTGGTAGGTTTGCAGCTCTGCCGCACTTTTAGAGGATGAATTGAGTTGTTCTCTGTAAGATGTTCAAAGCTTAGGACAAAGGTTTTATCGCATAACCCTCCTTTAAACCTCTCCTAAACATTATCGCTGACCTATCCGCTGTGCTCCTGGGTCTTCATTAGGCTGTTTGTTCACTAATCTTCTCTTACAAAGTGCCACCCGGATGGACTGTATTTCCTAATTAGGTAACTTTTGAGGTGGTTATGCAGAAATTTATTTAGGGGTATCAGACTAAATGTGGCTCAATCCAAATGAAATCCAAGGTTCTAAGATTTGAATTTGTTAAACATTTAGAAAGCCATATTTTCCCTTAACAATTATGCTCTACTTTGTGTTGGTCAATCAATCAATCAATCAATCAACCATTCAATCAACCAATTTTATTGTCAACTATAATTTGCATTGCAGTTGAAAATTCACACCAATCAAACCAACATCCAAAAAAAACACATTAAAGCATGTCGTGGTAACGTGACAAAACAAAACAAAACAAAGTTGTTCATACTTTTAGAAAGGTCATGTTTGTCCCTTTTGATTTAGCTTAAAAAAACAAAACAGTCGCTGTGCAAAGTGCACAATTAAAGAAAGAATAGCAAAAGAACTGAAGCTAATTTTGGTAAATTAAATATGCAACCACAACTTTCTTAAATCACATGACAAAGGGATTAAATTGTTTTTTCATAAACTTGCCAATGTGTCATCTAAATACTCCAACATATTTAGGTTAGAGCTGTAACCTAACTCGACACCCTTGTTTATTACGTATTCAGTGTTCGCAGGGCTTTTCGATGCATTTTTTCAAACCTTACGCAGCTGTGGTTGCCTGCATCCTGTCCGGATCATGTTGCCGTTGAATTTAAATGTGTGTTTTTTCCCTTTTCAGACCCATCTCCCTCTGACTGCATGCAGGAGAAGTCCTTTTTCTGTCGTATCAGGTGGGGTAATTCACATGTCAGCCCATCTGCTGCTCGTACCTGTCTTGTTGCTTATATTCACACATTTAATTCCAGTCCAGGTGTTTCGCAATTACTCTGTGATGTCACATGCGTACAGGCCGTGATGAGATGCTTCTTCTAGGTTGACCTAGTGCATTTATGCAGAAATTAAAAACACACATTGCATTTGTTAAGGCAACTGGATTTTTCCTTCATTTTTTTGTCAGATAATCTACAAAATAAATAATTTGGAGTTATCTTAAGCCCTAGAAATGTATAACTAAAAAATTTAAGTTTGCCTTCTTTTTTTGCCCCCTCTCATCTGAAATGAATATTTGCCGAATACTGCCCCCATGTGTTCAGCTTGAAAACTAAAAGAAGCTAGATTTTAATATATCTATTGGCTAAAACATGCTGTTTTTTTTTTTTTCTTGGGTTGATTAATTGCTAACTAATTGTTTTTTGACCAATACTCAGTGGAGGCAGGGAGTTTGACGGTGACCTGCGCTACTATCCGTTCCGCATGACGCCTTACCTGATGAAGGTGCAGGACACGGCTCACGATGAAGACCAGTTCTGCTGCCTCCTACTGGCTGAGAGGGTTCACTCTGGATACGAAGGTGAATACGCTGCTGTGAAAAGAACATTGGCATGCAACCATCTAAATTATTATCGTCAGTAATTTAAATTATATTTTAAAATTCCCCCCAGCCCCGAGGATTCCACCAGATAAGCGCATTTTCACCACCACGCACACGCCAAATTGTGTGTTTCAGGATGTGGATGAAAGGTAAGTCTTCAGTGTTGTTGGTTTACACTTACAGGGCAAAAATGTTCATACCCTTTGAAGATTTTCCACATTTTGTCATTTTAGTACCAAAAACTTTCTGCTATCTTGGAGCATTAATGCGATAGACTAACACAATGTAGACAAGCCAAGTTAATTTATAAAACACTGATATAATAAAAACTGCTGAACACAAAGGTGTAGAAAGAATTCAGTTATTATAAGAGTTAAATTAAACTCTTGTAAATCCAATTAACATCCTATATTGGATTAGACACCAAACCAAAGCGGTGGCTCTTAAGAGTAGATGTAAAAATGGCTGGAGATGTAATTTGGGAGCTGTGAAAGCAGAGTGCCTAAAATCTTAGAGGAGCGTAAAAGTGTGAAAGGAAAATTAAGACATAGTTTTTATGCACTTTTAAGTGAGCCGGTCTAAAACATAAACATGCTCTGAACTAAACGGCAGCTTTTTTCTATAAGTCTATCAGAAACAAATTTCTATAAAAATATATTATATTATGGTTTTACTGTGACAAAATGTAAAAAACACCTCAACAGAGTTGATTGTTTTATCTCTTCGATCTCTACACGCGCAACACTAACAGATTATCTCGCCATGTTTTGGCTCAGGGCCGTTCCTCTGCTCGGCTACCTCCCCCAGGACCTCATCGGGACCCCGATCCTTTTTCACCTGCACCCCAAAGACCGGCCCATCATGCTCGCCATTCACAGAAAGAGTGAGTCCAATAGAGCAAACAGATCCAGGATCACGTATGTGCACGCCATGATCCCAGTTTTAATTCTTGAGGTTTTATGCTTCAGTCATACAGAACGCAGGGCAACCGTTCGACCACTCGTCCATCCGCTTCTGTGCTCAAAACGGAGAATACATCGCCCTGGACACCAGCTGGTCCACCTTCGTGAACCCATGGAGCCGAAAGGTTTCCTTCGTTATCGGGAGGCACAAAGTTCGCATGTGAGTACGGCTATATTGTTTCCTGTACTGACCAAGATTTTTACACAAGCTATTTTATCAGTGTTTAAACTTTTTTTTGTAAGTCTTTAACTGTTGATGTGTTTTTTTTCTACCAGGGGCCCCATGAATGAGGATATTTTCATGGCTCCAGTCTCATCCATGGGCCACATAAAGAACATGGACTCTGACATCCAGGAGATAACGGAGCAGATTCATCGCCTCTTGCTGCAGGTGAAACAAGATGGCCGCCGAGCAGTACTGCGCAAAAGTCTGCAGACTTTGTTTTGGACATTTAAAATGTTCTTAAATAATAGTTCTTTGGGCTTTCTGAAGATCTTTCGCAGCGTTTGTTTTTACTTTAGCTTTGATTCACCTATTTAGTTGTTAGATGAAATCGTTGCGTTAGAGAAGATAATCAGCGGAAGGATGCTTCCTCCTATAGGTGCTCTTTCAGGTGTTCACTGCATTTTATTGCCATTTATGTAAGATAAAATACATCTGCAGTAGATAGTTGTTTAGGCTTGTTTGTCTGGATCTTCCATTTTAACGGATTATTAGAAAAGTCTGACTGAAGAAACTGTTATATAATATAAAGTTAGACGAACATTTCCAATTTGGGTGCAAAAGAGTAATTTTATTTTTTTTCGGCATCTCTTTATCTAACTCTCTTCTATCTTTTCTCCCCCCCTCTCCATCTGCCATCAGCCGGTTCACAATAGTGGGTCAAGTGGTTACAGCAGTCTGAACAGCAATGAGTACCTTCAGGGCATGACCTCCTCCTCTAGTGAGAGCCTGAACAACAGCAAAGGAGGCAAAACGCAACAAAAGGAAGGGGAACTGAGCATCAAAAGCAGACCAGTGAGTAAAACTGCACATTCATGTCTGGCTTGGCAGCACATTTTATTGCTAAATCTCTGTAACCACTTAAGTGCAAAGTGAGCCCAGGGAATAACTGCTCAGTACATTTTCCTCCACAGCGTACTTTTCATGAAATCTGTAAGGGAATTCATCTTCAGAAGAGCCAAGAGCAGCAGACGGGCAAATCAGAGCACAAAAGAAACAGTGCCGGTACGTTTTTTTTTGTTTTTTATATATATATTGCAGTTATTATCCCATTTACCTGTTTATTCAGAACGTAATTGTTGATCTATCTCCCCTAGGGTCTGGACAGAACAGCCAAGCTGTGGTACGGCTCAAAGACTCGGCCCCTCCGATCAGCTGGAGGGAGGCCACCACGGCGGACAACCGAGTCTCTTTTCCCGAGGAGCTCGGCCTTAACGATCAGACTGTCTACTCCTACCAGCAAATCAGCTGTCTAGACAGCGTTATAAGGTATACAGATAGAAACTGACGTGTCTCTGATGAGTGAGTGAGTGACAAACCAAAGTTCCTCCTGCAAAAGAAGAACCTGCCTATTGATTATATTTTAAAGCTGAAGGTTTTTAGTGGACTAAAAAGGCTTTCTCAGTAAAAGTTCTGCCTCTGATCCCAATAATTGTTAAGAGACTATTTTATCTTCTCTGATCTGTTTAGTTCATGCTTTCTGGAGTTGATGTGTAACCTTTTAAAGGTTTCTTAATCTCCCAGGAACGTTCGTGCACTGAAAACACAGCTGCTGACCAACAGAACCAGAGCTCACATTTCAAGCTTCAAAGAATTTAATGACCTCCATGGCCGACATGAACCGCCTTTAAAATACATTTTCCTTATTCGTTTGGACTTTACTTAATATTGCAGTCAACTAGCTGCTGCTAAGTGGAAAAGACAGAAACTGACCACAGTGTTGTGACTGACTCCTGCAGGTATTTGGAGAGCTATAATGTTCCCGTCATCATGAAGAGAAAGTGCCAGTCGTCCTCCAACACCACCTCCTCTAACTCTGATGAGGACAAACAGAAGAAGTCACATGCAGTGCAGGCCTCTGAAGGTATGTGCCGATGCAGTCCATCCGATAGAAACAACCAGATTTGCTACCTCTCCAACCAAAACCAGAAGCCCTTATAAGGATTTCACGCTCTTTCATGTAAACTCATCACTCTTTATCTCTCTCAGCCGTCCCTTGAATGCCAGTGCCTTATCTGTAGCTGTTGTCCTCTGTTCTCTTTGGCAGAACCAACCTTATCGAAGGACCAGTCTGGTCTTTCAGCTTTGGACGATCCTCACAAAAAGAGCAGTGACGCCGCCACGGCGGTAGTGGGCACTTCGATGCCCCTACCAGTGCCAAACAAACCAGAAAGCGTGGTGTCCATTACCAGCCAATGTAGCTACAGTAGCACTATAGTGCATGTTGGGGACAAGAAACCTCAACCAGAGTCAGGTACAGTGGAGAGAAAACTCTCCTGCCAGAATCTCTCTATTGCTCAATATGTTTACAGTGAAACACTTCTGGTGACAGAGAATATCTATATGCTGTTGAACTAATCCTGTGCAAAATCGAGACCTCTTAGCTCTTGTTTGCTATGCTAATTCTCTCCTCTGAGATTGGTAAGGATTTTGTCTGTAATCCATTGTTTCAGTAATCTATACCTATAACATTTTTTAGCATATAAACTGCATAATATTACAAAATTATAAAAAGGCATGTTTTTTTCAAAGCATCTTAACATGCACGCGTAAACATTACTGTCTCTGTGTGTTTATGTGTTGATTTTTTTTTACTCACTTCAACTAGTCCTTCAGACAGAAAGGCATTTATTTACCATTTTGTGCTTTAGTCTGCACAAACGTTTTCAGGCTATACACAGTCTTCGTCACCAGAACTGTTTTAACCTTAATCTAAAGAGTAAAGCTGCTGTCCCACTGTTTCATATCCTGTCACTTATGATGGTGTATCTAAAAAAAAACTTTTTTACATGGGTCAAAATGTGAACTAACGAAGAGCATTTTGTGAAACATCAGCTCATTTCATGCATGTGAAGAATGTTTGTTGCGTCTGATGAGCCATAATCATTTGGTTGAAATGCAGAGCTGCATGCAAGGGCTAACTAAGTTACTTGTCGTTGTTTCCATTTTTAATTGCATGACCATCTTGGGCTGAGAAGTGAATTTTTTAAACACTGTCTATAAGTGTCTTCACATAGTCAAATAGTAATTTGCTGAATTTATTGCAAAAGGGGTCCAATACTCCTAACTTTTCTGCAATTTTAGGCATTCAGCATGCCGATGTGAGTTAATCTTTGTTGGTGCAGACAAAGCGTCTATAAACTGTAGGATGAGATTTATTGCTATTATTGGGTTTTCTACAACAGTTTTTAGACGTTTGCCTCACAGCACAAAGGTCTTGCAGTCTGCACGGAGCTTGCACGTCCTCTCTGCGTATGCATGGGTTCTTGCTAGGTACCCAAGGTTTCTCCTACTATACGAAAGCATGCTTGTTAGGTTAATTGGACACTATGGCCTTGTGCACACGTAACCAATATCTCCCTCACATCATTTTTAAAAATAGTATCTGTCTTCAGACACCAGAGGTTGCCAACCTCTTTCAGGCCTTTTTCTGATTAAAGAGTTTTGAAGGTTTTCGTTTCAATGCCGCTAACCATTGAACTTGATTGCAACCTTTACACCTGCCCATAACCTTAAAGGAGACATATCATGCCTTAAATACATTTTGAGTCTGTCCAGGTGCTGCATAGATATCTTTATATTCTTTTTGGGTCCTATTTTTCAAGCTGTTCAGTTTTCTCTAATTTTTATACATTTTTTGAATAATTAGTCACAGTATTTGCTGCGGAACAAATAAGTTCATGGACCTCCGCCTAGCCAATTGCGCGAATCTGACATTTTTATTTCTCAGAATGATTTCGTAGTCCAAGCTGAAGGATGCTGAAACTACAAGTGGGCATGCCAAAATGTTCGGTTATTCTTTACCATCCCCCAGCATACTTAAAAAATGGCAGAATGGGGTGTAGCGAAATGCGATGCGACCTGCGACACGTTTATTCTATTCATAAAAATAAGTGTTAAATAAGTGTTTATTACAACCATCGTAGACTTAGAGAAGCATAAAAAGTGCATGTTGAGTGGCCAAAACCTAGACTGAATTAATAAATGCTATTTGCAGATGCTGCAAAAGCTGTGATTTATAAGTTTTCTGTTTAAATCCATCCATCCATCCATCCATCCATGCATCCATCAGTCGGTATAGTTGGTGCATGTTTGGTTGTGTGTGAGGTGGTAGAAGGAGGGGCTTGCCAAGGACCACCACTCATCATAGAAACAGAAGCAGATATGCAACAGTGTGACAGGAGCATAAAGATCATGAATCATACAATTGGAAGCTCCTTTTATCTCCTAGTTCATATGGTGTTTTTAGTGTATATAGCTAAACTGTTCCTATGTCCACTCAGTATTTATCAGCTGGATACGTCAAGCTGGTGTGTTGTTTTGATGTCTGTCAGTCACTTGTAGCCTTTTTATTTACTTAATATTATAAATTCAGCTTAAAAAACAAGATTGTTCTCTTAAGGCTGATTAAATTTAATTATGATTAGGATGAATTACGAAATGCAAAAACTCTTAAATATTTCAGTAATTAGTATAGACCTCAAACGAGTCAGAGTCCAGGATAACGAAACAAGAGCCACCAAGCAAACAAGTCCAGATGGTGCACAAGTGAAATTTTCCGTACTGTTGTACATTGTAGGAAATGTACTTTTAATGTCATGAGAAGTGGTGATTAAAACATCCAATGAAATGGGTCACCCCTTCAGGAAGCTGATTCCTTTTGCCTGAACCGACACGTTCCTGCTGGTGATCTTATAAGACGTAGCTACTCAGAGTGGAGTAGCTGTGACTGCCATCCTTCAAGCTTCTTAAGGAAGATTGGGAATTATACCAGAAGTAATAATTTGTAATACATCAGCCGGCACATTAGAATCTTTTGTTGTGACAATAATATGTTTGACTGAGAAATTCTGCATTTCATTATGCTTTTTAAAAATATTAACAAGTGCCCTGTTCAAAAATCCCCCCTGAAACATGTTCATTTTCAGGGCCAGATTGCCCTACCACTTCAACTAACGTGAATGTTGAGAACGTATGGCTATAACTAAGTGGTGAAGAGTGAAGCAATGAGTTGAAGTTCAGTCTTCTTCTTGGTGCTTTCACACTGCAGGATGATTGATCCCACAGTCTAAGACTTGTGACCTGTTATTAACCCTCAGCACAATGTGACAAGGACAACAAAAATATCAAGGAGAATGTATATGTGCCCCTTCTTTGCAGGGCAGCTCTGCAACGATTTGTGAATAACTGAAATGAGATCTTACATCAAAGTAAATGGTTCCAATATCCAGCAACATTATCATTTCACATTTTTCCAATAACGTGCAGCCGCCGCAGAAACCCCAAAGTGTTCAGGCATTTCACTTCTTTTTAACCTCTAGCATAGCCCTGAAAGCGGTTTCTGCTTTTGTATAATTTCCCTACATAACATTTTTGCACTTAAGAATGAGATAGCGTTTTTAATACAATAAACATATAGCACTTGTGGTTTATGTTGGTATTGTGGCTTAAGTGTCATCTGTCATTTGTGATTATGGTGCGAGCAGCCGCTAAGTAGTGAGATGTCAGAACCTGTGTTAGTACCTGCTTCTGTGCCAGCCTGTATGGTGCTAAACCCGTCTTTGCTATGTTTGTCATCTTGGTGGACGGTTAACAGTTGCGTCACAAACAAACCGTGAGTTAAAGGTTCCTATCGCACTGTCATCCTCGCAGAGATCACAGAGGATGTACCGGTTACAGGAGAGATGCCCGAAGCCAGCCAGAACCTCAGTGCTCCTCGTCCAGTCTCCCCTCCCAGCCAGGAGATGGAGTCCTACAAGAAACTGGGTCTGACCAAGCAGGTGTTGGCGGCTCACACGCAGAAGGAAGAGCAGGCCTTTCTCTGTCGCATCCGGGAGCTTCGAGGACTCACTCCCCACAAGACGAGCTGCTCCCTGCCCTCCGACCAACAGAGAGACGAGCGCACCATCACTGGTACTACTAAACACCAATATCATGGTTAAATAGATGTTCCAATATCATTAACTTTGAAAAATATAAAAAAATAAATACAATCATACATCAGAAGTCTATCTATATATATGTATCTATCCAAATTGTTTTGTTCCTAAATAATATTTTCTCTCATTAATCTACAGCTTCACGCGCTGTTCAGTCCAGAAAACAGGAAGGCCAGAGGCCAGAGTCGGCACCACGCCGAGGAACACGGAACAAGAAGACCAAAACCAAGAGGGCAAAGCTTATCACATCTCCAAACACTACAGCGTCTCCTCGCAGGGAGCGACGGCCGCAGAAGCCGCCCCTCCAGCCGAACCAGAACCTTACGCAGACCCTGAGATCTCCCTCTGAGGCCTCACAGCCCACTTTCCCCTCACCGTATCCAGTCATGGTGCCAGGCTACCCCATGCCGGTCTACCCCAGAGTCGATTCTTCATTTCCACGCACAGAAGCCCCCCCACAAGACTTGGGGGACAACCAGGGTGCCCAATTACCTTCTGCTCCCTTAACCTCTCCTCTGGTCACACCCATTGTGGCTTTGGTGCTGCCCAACTACTTATACCCTTTTATTGGGCATCCAGCACCACCATTACCAGTGTATCAGGTAGACGCTGGGGGGGTCCCAATGCAGGCGCAGCCTTTCGATCAGGCTGCCTTTCCAGGCCAAGGCGCCTTCACACCCCTACCTGTCATTGGTGGTCAGAACCAACTCAACCCATCGTTGCCATCATACATGTCTCCATCATTCTACTTCCCTTCTTCCTCCGACACCCCGAAGCCCATGGCGGACGGCCGCTCGCGCTCCTCCACACCGCTGTCTGGTGAAATCGAGGGCCAGGCGTCCCCGCCCCTGTTCCAGTCCCGCTGCAGCTCCCCCCTCAATCTGCTGGAGCTGGAGTTCTCCGTGGACAGGCAGGACAGCACGGCTCACGCCTCGGGAGGGCAGAGCAGTAATATGGCTGAGAGGGAGAAAGGAGCAAGCGCCTGCAAGGCAAAGGAGAGAGAACTCAAAGAGGTAAATGGAGCGAAAGAAAGAGAGAGGAAAATGTTTTTACTGTCATCGTTTTGTCCTCGAGTCTTTCATTGTTCTGCCTGATGTTCTCCACATATGACCTCCAAAAAATTCCCAATTATGTTCCTCCAATAAATTCAGCTCTTTTCCCCCTTTTGGGATTTATTCCCATCACTTCCCGGATTCTTAAAATATTCGCACAATTGAACTGACCAAGTTTTCGTTGTATTGCTATGTGTAAAATCAAGTGAGTCAAGACTCCTTAGATGAATTTTGGCTTTGGGTGTTAATGATGCTATTATCCCTTACACCCTTTAGCCCTCTCTCAGTCTACTTGGTCCAACTGGACCCTTGTATTTCCAGCCCACATCCTGTGTCTGTGAGCGTTTGTCTTGGGATAAAGTGTGGTCTAGGCTGGGGGCTTGCAGCAAAGAGGTAGGCAAACCATCAGAAAACTCCACATTCTGTAAATCCCATTCCTCCATATTCCATGTCGACTGTGAAAGCTTGTTTTTTTTATGTTTGCATGTCATTTACATCGTACCCTGTGAATTTTTAATATTTTTCAACAGATAGCTAAGACCAAGATGAGTTTAACTCAAATATTAGAGTAAAAAAAACATAAAAACGGGCAATAAATTCATTCTGCGGGATTGCACAGAGCTTTGCAAAAGTATTCACACACATTTCAGTGTATGTTTCTTAATAATATGTGTGATATACCACCTCAAAGTAGTGTGAAACTATAAATCGTACAGACAAGAATAAATGCTTTACAAAATCTTATTGCACATGCATGTTTAATGCAAGTTATATAACAGTACATCTGCACTGTTTAATCCATCACCTAAAGATGGAACCAGGAACCGTTTTCTGGAAGCCATGTTTTACTGGAACAAAAAACAAAAACTCTCACCAAATATAATGCAGATACAGAGACAGAATGTATGCTACTTGTATAATTACCTCAACTTTATTGCAATCAAGAGGTCCTGCATAATATGCACATCACATACTGTAACAATGATAAGTTTGGGATATATTATGCATTCCTAAGGACGTTTCTCAAATGACGTCACATTTGGCCAAAGACAGCCTAGTTTTTCCTGCTGGTCTGACAAGCTGAGTACAAGCTACACTGGCAACAACTGCAATACCAATCATTTTGGGAGATGACGACGTCCCAGGAGCTTCATTTCAACCTGCTTCAATCCAGAAACTTGACTTAGAACAGCTAAAACGTTGAGCTCTGCTCTTGTTGCACGATAACCAGGAAAAGGGGTTTAGTCAGAAAAAAGCCAAGCCCAGAAAAGCGACTTCACGTTCAAAAACAAAACCCAAGAAATCACAACAGCAAAGTTAGAAGAAACAAGCCTAAAGTTACTTATAATGAGCAGACTAAGCAACACTTGACGCTCACATGAACAGCCCTCATGGATTGTATGATGAAGTTTTCATTCCGCTGAGAAAAAGCCAAACAAACGTCGCCTACCTGCACAGACGCTGCAGTCGCTGGTATTAGGTCTGGACATTCAAGTGTTGACTCCTTAGCATCGAGGAAATGTAAAGAGTACATAGGTGACTTTGGTCAGATTCCGCAGTAAAGTCTTCTCGGTTACAAGCTTGTGTCCAACACTAACATTTATCTGCAATCCTCCAGGGTTTTGGAAAATCAATGAAATGAAAGAAAAACCTCCATATGGTCAACAATCATCATTTCGCGAGTCATGCAGACAAAAGCGCAGCAGCAGCGGTGTTTTGTTGTTGCCATAATTTGTCTGTTGAGGCAATATTCAGGACAGATCTGTTCACTATTTGACTTGTACAAGTAAACTATTCAAGCGTTATTTGTACGACCACAAGATGGCCGCGATGCATGCGCTGTCCTAAATTTAGTCCTTTGACGTCATTTGAGGAATGTCCTATTCAGTTTCATGGTGTGACCTTACCTATGCCTCAGAGTCCCTCCTCTCTTTCCACTTGAAAAGAGAGAAAAAAACAAATCTGCGTCACCAAAATCACTTTCCAGTTTTTACAGTTGCACTTTTCTCTGTGCGTTGAAGAGACTTTATAGGTCATAAAGTGTAATTGCTGGGGCCAAATCGTAGGTTCCTTATATTATTGCTTCCATCCTCAGCAGCAGAGCAACAGATCGGTCGACCCTCTTTTCAGTAGGAGTCACATCTCTAAGTCTTCAAATGAAGCGCTGGTGTCACTGTTTTTCTGATGTTAACGGCCATGGCGCCTTGTTACAGACCAGTTGACTGCTGAGACGGACTCGCCACGATCCAGCAGGAACATATTCCCAGCGGTGGTGTACTGTGGTTGAAGGTCAGAGCACCACTAATGCCACTGTTTCAATGTGTGCTTTTGCAGAGGAGCGATGAGGGTAACCACAGTGATGTCATCTCGACATCCAGCGACATGTTGGATATCATCCTCCAAGAGGACTCCTGTTCGGGAACCGGCTCAGCCACCTCCGGCTCCATGGGCTCCGGTTCCAACGGCTTCGGAACTTCAGGAAGCGGGATGTCCAAGAGCAGGACGTCTGCCAGCGGGGCCTCAGCCAGTGGGACGTCAGGCAGTTTTTCAGGTCTGGATTTAAGCATCAGCTCCAAAGTCAATGATATAAACAGAATTTCAGACACCCTGAACTGGGGAAACTGCGAAGAATGTAGCAACTCTTTTCTTAGTCATTAAAATATGTGGCTTTTGGCTTTTTCTTCAGGAAGCAACAACAGCAGTAAATACTTTGGCAGCGTGGACTCGTCTCAGACCAGCCAGAAGCCCAAAGGCCTCCTGAGAAGCAGCGAGGAAAGACCCGCTGAGACAGAGCTCCTCAAGTGTGTCCTGCAGGACCCGGTCTGGCTGCTGCGGGCCAACACAGACGACAAAGTCATGATGACCTACGAGCTGCCCTCGCGGTGAGTCGAAGGGATAAAGGCACAGCAAGCGAGGAGTAGAAACAAGGACCTTGTTATCACTGTGGTTTGATACTTTAACAGCCTGTGGTTGGTTAAGGAATGCACAATGGCTCTTATTTTGTGGTGTTGTTTTCTGCTTATAACCAAAGATGTGTCTGCAGCCAGGTGACAGGAAGTTGCAAATATACGGCTCCCTCCAAACGTAGCTGCAGCCCGGGAGTTAAAAAGCTGTAAAACACAAAAATCTTTTATGCATCTGGACAATCCATTAAAAAAATCCAGCGAAACAGTTTGTAAGAAAATCACTAATGAAGCATTTAATGCTGTCAAAAGTTTGTCCAACCCCGCTTTACTAATAGACATATCTTAGATATTGAGCACTATGCAGGACGATGACCCAGACTGACCCTACCACCGTCCACAGTGAGGAGATTATGTAGAAGAAGGGTCAAAGGTGCTTCTCTGGCATGGCCTTTAAAATGCTGCAGGAGAAGACTGCTGGCTGTCCTGTTGACAGGTGGTTGTATAAGGTGTTAACGATAATTGTGGCACTGATGGGTTTTTAAAAAACACAAAAGTATTTTAAATGTGTTTTCTCCCACTGATTGAAAATACTCAGATTGAATGTTCATAGTTTCCAAAGCTGTTAGGAGTTGTAAAAGCGACAAAAGATCTATTTATTTTAATGCTTTTTACACTTAATTTCCAGAAGGTGCCAAAAAGAGCTGAGAAAAAAATGTTGAAAGGGAAGTTGAGAATGTGATGAAAATGACGCTGTAAGCTAAAGTGCTCTTAAACAGACTATTTTTACCAGCTTTTTTCAAACATCATGTTTATTTCAGATGATTTGATTATTTCACATTACATACCTAAAAGAAGCTGTTCCACTAAAACTAAAAGTTAATTATGATCAAAACATTAGCCATCTTTAAATCTGGACTCTTTTTTTATTACGCGTTCGCACAAACCACGGTTGTGCCCTGATGTGCTTTGATATTGCAACGTTTAAAACTTGTAAAAATCAAGTATGCACGCGTAGTGTAAATGTAAGACTAATGCTCTTAGTGGTCAGTGGAGAAAACCGCAGGCCAAGGACAAAATAAATTAGTCTAGACTTGAGAAAAGCTTTGTTGATTCTATCACCTATCATGTTTCCAAGTGCCAAGAACTGGAGTAACTAGTTTGATTAAGAAATCCAAAGAGAGCAGCGTACAGGAGAAGCCTGGCAGGCGTAGGACGCTAAAGCTTTGAAAGACCCTGGAAAGAGAACTAGGAAGACATATCCCAGAAAGACCATACAGAAGGAGTATTAAAAGCTAGAACAAACGACAGAGGGATTTCCTTTCTGACCGCAAATTAACAGAATGAAAGCTTCCAAAATAAAACTAGCATATCAGCAAAAGCTATGAAAAAAACAATTTTGCTCTGTTTAACGGGACTAAATACTTGAAATCTTAATGGGGGGTGAATAATTCTGTCCTTAATCTGTACGTTATCCGTTATAGAAGCTTTTCCTGCCTTTTCCCATAAAGCTTTGGACTTATTTCTGGCGCTGACTGCACACACATCTCAGAGTGGTTTCACCTTCTACAGAAATATTAAGTGTTGACTATGTCCACAATAAAAAAATGTTTCTGCTGTTGTGTTTACATGAGCTGCAGATCGGATATGTCAATAATAAAACAACTTCCACGTTATGCAATATACATATTACATCCTCCTGACAGTGTTTCATTCAGAGTACGACCTGAATCTGATTAATATGGTACTATTTCTGTCTATTGCATTTCTCTGTCCTGTTTGAAACGGTGTAAACTAAACTTTACTGAATCGTTTACTCCTGTTGTTATGAGATTAGGAAAGCAGTAACTGGCAACACCAGATTAATGCTGTTACTGGGTTTAACAAGACTTCAATAAGTCGGGGGGAAAAAAGCTTTGTACAGATCACTTTGTTGTAGATTGGCAGGTACTTTTTAACATGAAGTAATATGGGTTGCAGAATGTAAAAATTTAGTTTGGGAAAAAAAGTCACATTTCTGTTATTTACCGCACTTAGATTTTTTTTTTTTTTCATTTAAATGTTTACATTCTGTACCCCATAAAGCAATAAGCTACAGGCCCAACTGCATTTTTGTATCTTATAATAATGAACTATATTCACTTTTGGGGATCTTTGAGTAATTTCTACACCCTCAATTCGTGCGAAATAGACAATTCTTACCTTTTCTGAGTGTTTTGAATTGTTGTTCATGATTTGATGTTTTCTCTTGACAGCTTCCGTTGTAATTAAATATGTATGTGTATTCCTGAGTAAACTTGCAACACCCTCTGAAAAAAAAGTTGGTGGAAGAGTCCACTTAGGGCTGGTGGAAAATGTTGAAAATAAATCTGTCATGTATTGAATAAATATGTTATTCAAAACAGGTGATGTCACTAAATATTTGTAATGATACAGTAGTATAAATGTATCAACAAAAGGACACTGTTACTCTTAGCGTTTCAGCACATCCATTGGAAGTTTTTTGAATATGTTAGGAAAACATATTTCACTTTTAGAAAAACATTCAAAAGGATTTGATCCCTTCTAACAATATGTGATAACGTAATATCTAACATCTAATATAGCAACTATACACTTCAAAGGATAAGGGACAAACTGAGGTTTAATCTCTACTTTCAATCAGACGGTGCTACAGCTGTGTGGAGAAGGCTTAGTTTGGAAAGCCATTTGTAACAACAATCCAGAGTTACAGAGTCGCAGCAACTAAAAACTGTTATATTAGTCTCATATAGGCAGCGCTGAGTCCTCTGCACTCTCTCACCTCCTGTCATGAACCATAACCAGCGGGCATAACGGCTCTGCATTACTACGAGTTTTCCTCTGGTTTGTTTTTTTAAGGAATGATTAAAGCAAAGACAGTAAGAACTGCAATGTTCTCAGTAACGACCCTGGAGAGTTATCTAATATCTTGTGGTCACATCACAGCCCTGGGGCTAGTTTATTTAAGCGTCAGCATAAATACAGTCTTGTGTTGCAGATCTAAAATTCAGAAATCAATTCTTCTATACGTTGACGAGAGAGAGCAAAAAAGGTTGCCACGGTTTTCAAATAAGAGTAAATCAGAGGATGATTGCTTACCCAACATTTGCGTCTTCGTCTTAACCTTTATTGAGCACATATAATTACTAAAATAACTTGTTTTTGATTTGTGCGGCTCTTGCAGGGACATTGAGAGAGTGCTTGAAGAGGACAGTGAGAAGATGAGGCTGCTGCAGCAGTGCCAGCCCCACTTCTCCGATGAGCAGAGGAAGGAGCTGAGCGAGGTCCACCCCTGGATACAGAAGGGAGGGATACCCAAAGCCATAGACGTTGAGGTAGAGACAAACCTCCCTTTCATTTTCACACACACACACACACACACACACACACACTGCTTATACCTTCCATTTGTTATAACATTTTAGTTGCGGTCCTTTTCGAATAATAGTTATATTCACTTCCATGACCCAAACTGCAAAGGTTGAGTAAAAAAGACACGGTGTTTGGAGCAAAGGCTCCATCTTCATCATTTTAAGTTCATAAGGTGAGATGTGAAGATTTCTATGGAGAACTATCTGGTGAGGAGCAGGCAGTCAAGAGAAATGTCGCCTTAGAGAAGCAGCCAAACAAAAAAGGACTCCCTACTGGGAGAGATTTAAATGTGTCCTGCTGTAAGCCCAGGAGTGCTTGTAATTCACCACAGTAATTCATCACAGTGGCAAAATGACCAAAACTATAGTAAAAAAAAAAAAAAAAAAAAAAAAAAAGACCTGACTCTGACCAGCATCGTTGGTCTGATGTCATCCCCAGATTAGCCCGCGTTTTATTAGAGAGCCATGCAGTGGCCGTGTAAGACTCTCTAACAACTGAATACAATCCACAGGCATTAGCGGAAATCTTTAAAGAGGACCCATAAAAAGTAGGAATTGCAGGAAAAGAGTGCATTTTATTGCCTGATGAAACGTGTGCTCACACCAGCAGCTGTGGCCGCCTCGGGGCATCTGCAGTTGCAGCCTTTTACTTCAGCTTTTAGTTCTTACTTCTCTTTAATCAAGATTCCAAAGGTTTTGTATGCAAGGGGCTAAAACTTTAAACTCTTTGTCTACTTTCACATAGCTCAACCTGGGTGCATGATCAAAAGAGCTCACTACATCCTTTGTGGTGCCAATAAGCAGTCAAATATTAATTCTACATAAAACTGCTTAAACCCTTTTTTTAATCAATAAAAATAGCTCTACATGTCGAGGTACATTGTCATCCATATGTGGTGCTCACTTCCTGTTTTTTTTAAGGGCGGCATTTAGACAAAGCCATTTGTATTGTCAAAAAAAGTGATTTTAAACAAGCTTATCTGTTTTGAAAGACAATGGGGGGGGGGAAATCTAAACAGCATTTTCTATATTTAAAGGTTTTGTAGCTAAAATTTGCCCTTTTAATTTGAAATTCAAACCCCATTTGTGACTTCCAGGGATGCACGTGTTGTGACAACACTTCGGAGCAAGCAGCAACGGTCGGGACAGAGGATCAGCCAGACCTGGGACTGGGCGATACAGAGACAGGAGACGACTGCTGTCCAGAGAGGCGCAAAGGCGAATCTCTAACCTCTGCCACCATCTCCAGTCCCTCTGGTCCTCCTTCAAGCTGCGGCCCGCTGGCAGAAAAAGAAAATCAACGAGACTTTTAAGGAAACCGCCGCTCTGCTGTAAAGAGGAAGCCGCCTTGGATGAGCTCTTTATGCTGTGTATTGCAGTAAAATACGTACATTTGTAAAATGTGAATATCTGTGGCGAACATCAATTACTTTTTTTTTTATTTTTAGCTGCATTAGGCCGGGTCGCTTTGTTGCTTTTGGGATAAAGGCTGGGCTCTGTGAGTTTGTGTGTCTTGATAACTGGCCTTTAATAGCAGGTAACAGTCTGGCACCTTGCATAATTTTCACGCACTGATTTATAGGAGATGCGACACGCAAAAAAAAAGGGAAAGTCAAAGCGTGACGGCGGATGAAAAGCAAGCATCGACGTGTGGCGGAGGCCCGAGTACGAGGCAGTTCGTCAACTCAGTGTTTCGTGATGTTTTCTCAGTTACCGTACATCAGCATGGGACGAAAACAGGCGGAGGGACTTTTTAAGGGCAGATTACTTTAGTACTGCTGTCATTCCTGCACAGAAGGCACCAAATAAGCACACGTGCACTTTTTTTTTTGGAATCTAAGGAAAAAGTATTGGTACTCCTAAGTGGCTACAGTTGCTCAGTCATTTCTGGGACTGGGGGAAGTTGAAACTTAATCCCATACTGTTTTAAGCTATCCACCCTTTCAACCCTCACTTCCCCCCCCACATAAACATGCTCTGCACTTTTGCACTCACTGGAGTATCAAACCTTGCATAATGGCAAGCTAGTCAGAATACAGTTGAACTCTTTCATTATTTAGGAAGCTCCACCACCAGATGTAAAACCAGTTTGTTTTTATTATTTATCGTTCATCCAATACTCCGCATGTCATGACAGCTGGAAGCAAGCTGGGCCACAGTAGTCAGTTGAATGTAGTGGAGGAAAATGTGAAATATTTCCCTCTGAAATGCCAAAAAAACAGAAACCATATCCCACATAACGAAAGCGCGTGCAATATGTCAACATAAGACAACTCAGCATGTGCCGAAAGCCGCATTTACTCACCTGGAGATTGGGCTGTAGTGTTAAAAAAACATTTAAGTTAGTTTTTCTTTGGAGCCATGTGTTACCAAATTTAGCTTGATGTGGGCATATTTTAGTTATTTGTGTCTCATAAAATGCATCAATTCTTTTGGATGTGAAATTTTTATTTCTTTGCTGCCTGTCATTGAACGAGGTAATCTTTGTAACAGTCTTTGAGTACATATATGTATATATTTTACATATTTGGGTTTTTTAAAAGCATATAATGCATTTCTTAGAAAAACGAAAATTAAAAAAAAAAAAAAAAAACAGGACCAAGAAGAGTAATGCTGTCTGCTGATATGATTTTGAAATATTGTGTAATCTAAACATTTTCCCTCCATAAACAAGAAGAAATGTTGATGTGGTTGTTTACCATGAATACTGTTGGTAAAGTAGGAGATGACGCCAGCTCATTACCGTACTATCCAAAACCCCAAAAGGTTAATTTTCAGGGTGACAGTAAAAGTATAAAGAAGCGTTTAGAAACGTGAGGTGCCTTTGGTTTTTGATGCTGTCACTTTGCATAAATCTCTGCTATTTATCTGGAACTTTTCCTTAATGTCTGCCTGCTGTCCCTGCAGACATTTAAAGCACCTTTCTGTTGTATTGTGTCCTTACTTGTTCTTGGTTTAGTGAAAATAAATATTTTGCTGAAATAAAAAGGTTTAATTTTTCAAAGAAAAATGGCTTTGCTTGTTACTTACTGCAGTTTTATGTCCCTCCCTTGTTGCCTGATATCCGGGGCAAAAGGTTTTTACAGGTCAGTAAATATGAAATAGGTCTTTAAATAAACAGTTATGCATCTGATGAGTTAAATCAAACTAAAATGCACACATGAAATAGATGACTACAAACAAATATAATCATCTTAATGTTTCAGTAAATATATTAAGATAATTCACTGTGAAAATCTATTAGAAATTTAAATTCATTTGTTGGAAGAAAAAAAAAGGGCATATTGTTGCCTTTTATCTATTGTTGATTTTTGTCTTTCCTTTTCTGTGGAGCAAATCGATAACAGAGCAAAAGCTTTTTTATATGTAAATGATGCATAGAGACCCTGCAACCTTGCAATGGCCCATAACATACCAGTAAATTCCCCAGCGCTTGTCAATATATAGTCAAAGCCCAGATTTGACTCTATATTCCAAAAAAAGGTAAAAAACAAAGCAACTGGACTTGTTTTCCGTAGTTGAAGACGTTTCGCTTCCTCTCCCGGAAGCTTTCTCAATTCAAAAAGTCTGGAGTAATGATGAGTAACAAGCTTTATATGACTGAGAATCTTCACCAGCATTTGACTCTATAATTATATATATATATATATATATATATATATATATATATATATATATATATATATATATATATATATCGTTGGCATGCTGTGTGGCGACTTAGCGGTGGTTCAGGTTGGCCCTCAAACATTTTAGAACTGAAATAGGATTGGGGCAAACTTTCCCAAATATTATAAGAGACTGGAAGATGGCTCTGAGCCGGTCAGGTGTCCTAATTTTTTCCTCAGAAGACAAACTTGTTGATGTCTTTTATTTGAATGACGGTGTAATCAAATCACTTCCTTGTTCAGATGTGGCCTGAAATAAGAGCAGACATTTGTGAACATTTCTTTTGAAAGAATCACAGAGCTGTTTAACAATGTGTGCACATTTTCCACGTGAGTGCGAAACTAATACATAAATAAATGGGCTTTTTATTTCTCTAACTGTTTATTTGCTGGCTTGTGGCACTTTGGGGCTGTGACAGACAGGACCTGAGAGCATGGTCGTCCTCGGAGGATGAGCCTTTGATCGGTAACAAATCACACATGACCACTAGGGGGCATTGCAGCGCATAAATATGAAAGAGCGCTCCGGTGACGCTCAGCATTCACATTATAATGAGGGGAGAACATGCGTGGTGTTAAGGTTCTCCTGTCCTGACTTTCACTTTCCTGGAGGTGCAAACAGATCTCTGCTTGGCTGCGGGCTGCAGGGACCACTTTGCTGTCAAGTCCAGACAGATGTCTGAAATTATAGCGACCAGGGAGCAGAACCCGGCCTTTTTTATTTCAAGTATGCTTTTAGTAGCGGAACTAATTAAAATGTGCTGAGTGCTTACATTCAGGATCTGGTAATACTGTGCAATACTTACTCTGGTATTTATTTATTTTCTTTTAGTTGTTGCCTTTTTTCTAGCTGAAGCACGTCCTCTGTTGCTTTAGAACTAACTTCAGATTCGATTAGCTTGTTTTATTTTTACTTTTGTCATTACTATAAATTGTGTGTAGCTATCTTTGTCACACGGCCGAATTTCCCCACTCAATAATAGCGCTCACACCTTCCTTCCTCCCTCTATCTTTTAGGCTACAAATTTAGTTACAAGGCGCAAATCGCTCGCCTGCTGCTCTCATTTACATCTGAGCCGATCTGAAAATCCGCCCCCCCCCCTTTTTTTTTTTTGTTAAATAACAATGAAGTGAAACTGTTTTTGAACTACTTTTGATTTTGTTTTTAAATGATTGTGCATTTTGATGGGTTGTCAGATAAATGCAGCATGTTTTGTTTCTTCAAATCTTATTATCCCTTCACTCAAAAAAAGTAACTTGGTCTATTTTCTGCAAACGTTTTATTTCCAGTTAACACATACAAAAAGGTGTCAACATTTTTTTTATATTTACTAGGGGGGAAAAAATCTATTTAGCCAAATTTAACCCAAGTTCAGACATAGAAAAAACATGGTCCAATCAGCCTGCAGCACTTGGGGACTTTACTGTTTCAGCTTTTTATAAACATTCATAAGGAGGTGCTTTCACACATTTTAAACTCTAAAAAGATACTGCAGCTCCAAATTGAATTAATTACTTCAAATAATTGAATTAAGCTGATTCAACTGCCGTTTGTGAAACCATTGTGAATTAATTAATTTGGATACATTTAACTAAATTACTTGCCACCGATTGAAGCAGTTCATTTAAGTTGAAGCTGCAATCTTTTTTTTTTTTTTAAGAGTGTCACATCACATTCAGTGTATCACTCTGGGACTTCGTGTGAAATTCTCTACCAGCGTTTGTATGAATGCATTCTGTTTCATCGTTGTTTTCCCAGGGTACACTGGGATGTTCACTCTCGATGAGGCTTTACCTGGTTAAATAAAGGTAATACATTTTCACATCTAGTAACAAACATCTCTGTCCCTTCTTTGTTTACATCTAGCTCAAGCTCAGTTTGGCGACTGAAAATCCAGTTTCAGATTCTCAACTGGATCTGGCTTTGAACTTTGTGCTCTAACACTGATTAAACTTATTGCAATCGAAACCATTCACATGTAGCTCCTACCAAAAGATGAACCTTTGCCCCAGTATGAGGTTTATCGCAGCCTCTCGACAGGTTTCGCCCACAGCATGATGCTGCAACTACGTTTTAGGGTGGTGTGTGGCCAGACACGATGTTTTGCAAGCATATATATATATATATATATATATATATATATATATATATATATATATATATATGTATGTATATGGATTTTGGGCTAATATTACCAAAGCACTTTCCCCCACGTTTGCTGTTTCTCCTGCATGACCTGAACCAACTGGACTCCTTGTGGCTTTCCTTTTGCCGCTCTGTCATAAAGACCGGCTTTGTGGGTCTCTGCAGCTCCTCCAGAGTAACCATGGGATTCTTGCTTGCTTCTCTGGTTAAAGAGCTGGTATTTTTCAAGTTCTGCAATCCTTTTTTTACCATTCAAATGATATTGTTTCAAACCTGACCCTGCTTTAAACTTCCCTATAATGTTGTTACAGACCCGTCTGCGGTCTTCACAGGCCGTCGTGTTGCTGTTTCTTCACTACCGCTCACTGACAGCTGTATTTATACTGGACCCAAATTACACACAGGTAGACCTTATTTACTGATTAGGTGACTTGATTATATGTAAGGTTAGCAGGGTGAAAAGGGATGGACAAAAACGAATGCCTCCCTCTTCAGATTTTCAATTTGTTTAAAACGATTTTGAGAACCATGTGTCATCGATTTCCTTCCACTTTACAGTTATTCATTACTTTGTAGTGTTAGGACTGTGGATCGTGAAAGAGTTGACACTCTGAGGGAACATCGCAGGAACACGAGAGGAAACACGCGACCAAAGATGGATTTCGGAACGGCCTCAGAAGCGCTGCTTAATCTGAAATCTGAGGGGTCTGAGTCACACAGTCTGTCTCTTTCGCTGCGCTTAAGATGCAGGCATGAGATTAGAAACCTGAGCACCTTTGATTGTGAACAAAGTAAATAACTTGCTATCATCTGCACACCCAAATGCTCTGCAACGTTACTCTGTTCCAGTACATTACAGCCTAATCCAGATGATGACCTACTGATGACCTACTGCTTATGGAAAATTCCCACTCATGACCAGCCATGTATCCAGGTTATTTAAAATAAAAGACACAAAAAAAAAAGATGAGCTCTAATAAAGCTATAAAACCCATTTGTCAAGTTCTGAACGAGGCCTATAAAAGGAGCGATTACTCATTTCACACCTCACAAATGCCTACGACGTGCAAAGAGATCTTAGAGAGAGGGAGGGAGGGAGAGCGCACAGAAACTGCAGAGTAAAAGCTAAAATCTTTGTAACAGACGAGGGTGGGTGGCTAGTGGGATCCTTCTGTGTAAAATGTAGCTTTTTAGGAGCGCGAGAGGTGCATAAATAGAATTTCGACGGAACCTTTTGTTAAAAAAAAAAGTCGTTTATTAGAAGCGTTTGAACTTAGAAAAATAATCAGTCGAGGTAGCTTACTAATGCACTATAAATACAAAGTTCAGGTCTTCCCAAATGGGAAATAATTTATCTAACAAACGTATCTGCAAGGGAACAGCTAAATATTAACAAGGACATATTTACAAATGCATTCACCACCTTCACCTGGAGGTAGGACTAGATACACTTTTAAATGCACACCGATTTTATTATGTTTTGTTTCAATTGTCATTTTAAAATATTTGACAAAGAGCTTCTTGATGCCTTAGACAAAGTGGTTCCCAATTTTTTTTTTATCCAATGACTACAGTCACAAAATAATAATAATTTTAAAATAGTCAGTGAACAGGACAGGGACCTTGATTCCTCACGTTATTTAATTTTAATTAAAAAGCCCAAATTCTTACTAGAATTTTGGGTTAAAAAGATGCAGCGTGTTGGCACCATGCAGCAGACCCTGAGGACTTGGCTTCTCCTCTGCCCAAAAACAACTGAATGCAAATTTTAAAACGACTTGTATGGAACCTCCCTTTTGTTTTCCGCCTTTTGTCGTCCACAGTTTCAACAGAGATATCAATCGCGCTGCTCAGAAAGCCTCTAGCTCTTGGTTCCAGTTGACGGTTGCCTGCTTACAGAGGTTGAATCTGTTTGAAGAAACGTTCCGTGAAAATGTTACCGTCAATGTATTTTCGTTAGTTTTTGCACAAACATGTTTTATCGCAGCGAGTTTGTAAGGAAGTAAGGAAATCCTATGTGCAAAGCTAACAGGTTGTCAAACATGACCACTGTTTTAGCTTATTTATGGGTGACATGGACTGTTGTTAAGTTTGTTGCTGTTCTCAGCTAAACTTCACAGAATTGCATATCAAAAACATCCTTTTTGCCTCTTCACTGGAATCTTAAAATCATTTTCTACTAACCGGAGAAGTTTTTCTTTGGCGACAAGACCATAATACCATAGTAATATTGTCCATAGCAGTACAAGGTACTTTAAAGAACTTTGGAATTAATCATTTTAAGCTAAGTGCAAACACATTACCTGTTTTGCAGCAGATGGCAGTGAAACAGGAACAAAGGGCTTGTGGTTACCTCTGCTGTGTCCCACTGACCTCTGAAGCTTGACCATGGAAATGCCATTAAACCCAACATAACCATGTTCAGGGTCCAGAGGTAGAAAACCATTGGGGTTTGTTAATTGTGCTCAGTGAAGATTCTACGTAAGATTAGCAATACCTGGTAATAATGTTGCATTTCTCTTAATTTTGTGCTTTAAAACATGTTGCAACCTGTCCATTAAAGATTGCAATGCACTCTTGATTAGACACACAATGTCAAATAAAGCTTTTCCTTCCTCTGGCAATCAGTAAATGTAATCTCAGGGAAGTCATATTGGATCGTGAGGTCAAGGTTGGTAAACGTCTTCTGACTTTGGAGTTTCAGATTTCTTTTACGGTTTCCAAATTTGGAAATGTGAGCTTCTGAGTAAAAGTGAAGGACCTATATAAACCACATTCATTCATCCATAGGCGAAGCGTCAATGGTAGGGGAAGGTTTTTGTTTTAATGGCAAAACCCAGCAAGTGGGGGAAAAAAACAAGTCCTGTTTTATTTCTTATGTTAAAATGTCTATAAAGATGGTGGTACGGTGGAAACTTACTACGGTTTTAAGTTTAAAAATTTGAGAACCACTGTCTTAGACATTATAAGGTCATCTGTTCAGGGATGTTTTGTAGTGTATTGAGGCCTATCCATCAAATTCTTATGCAAGCTCCTTCAAAATGCTCTACCAAGGTCTCCACACCGGCTTGGAGAAAGTTAAGCCCGATGACGCCCGCTGGGTGTCTACCTCCTCCGTGGAGGAAGCTTGGCTTTGCTCCGAGTCTGTCTCATCCAGGTCGGAGCTGAGGTCGTTGGTAGCAGCCGGGGTGTACGTGCTCTCAGGGTGGGCCCGAGTGCTGGTGCAGGCCGGCTCGTTTGCATCAAGGCGCTCCTCATCATTAAGGGGCATGCGGTCCAGGAGGTGGTTCAGCAGCTCCGCCGCTATGGCGCTGTCTATTCCAGGGCAGCTGGACACAAACGTGTGCACGTCATGCATGCACTGGATGTAGCCCGCGGCGAAACGCTCCCTGGCCTCCCTGTTCAGAGCGTCCACCTCTGGGGAAAGACCAACAGCAGCCACGGCGTTATTTCATATTTTAAATGACACTACCACAACGGTCTCTGATCTGATTGGCAGATTCACATTTAAAACCATTCTGCCTTCAGGCGTGTGACATTACAAGTCCGTCAGTGTGTTGCAATATCTATAGATTATTGATGTTCTCTGAAAATCATCATCATCATCATCATCATCATCATCATCATCAGGGTTACTATCAGCAAGTCTGTTGTTTGTTCTCCAGTCCCTTCATTGGTGATCATCATCATCATCACTCTTCATCATGGTGTCAAAAACAGCTTTATTTTACCTAGCGAGGGTTTCAAGAAGCTCTGATGATAGACTAATCAACCCAGAAAAGCAATAAATATTGTCTATTTTTTTTGTTTTGTTTTTTTCATTACTGTTAGCAACAAAGCTGGGTTTCTCACTTATGTTTTAGGTCAATTTTTTTCTTAAATCAACTCAATAATCTGTTAGATGTTTTTCTACCACCTACGTACCAAAAATCAACTCGTTTGATTTGTGAGCACACGCTTGACTGGCCCATGTGGAAATCATCTTATTTTCAGGATTTAATACTTCAAAATCACAGCCAGCTAACCGTATATATGTTTGAAGGTAAAATATTTACTGTTGATGTTTTTAATCAGGAAAAATGTATTCAATTGGAACAAACTAAAGGACCAATGCAGTACATTTTTTGACCACAGTTTGTTAAATATTACATGACAATTTCTTAACAAAAAAATCAATAAATAAGAATAGCACAATGTGTGACTTCAAGTTACAGAATCTCCCATGTTTTGATTTGACTTAGATTTAGACAGACTTTGTTGACATTCAACTCTGCATTTGCTGTGTACATTTTAGTGAAATTTCATTGCAAGGCTTTAAGTAAAAACAAAGACATATAACATTAAATCAATTAAATGTTTCCCTTTATAGTCCCACAGTGGTGAAACGTGTCTCTGCATTTAACACATGTCTTAGGTAACAGTCTGCTGCCAACACCGAAACGCACACAGGCAGCAATCTGTGGTCAGGGTGTTGCTCAGGGACACAGAGTGACAGACTGAGTTTCGAACCGCCAACGTTTGGGGCCTATCCAAGATGCAAATGTCCTGCTCTGTAACCACTTCCACATAAATAGAGAGAAGCAAATTAGCTCAGAATTTCAGCTTTTAAAATGCTATAGCTACCTTACTGTGTTATTTAAAAGTTAATTTAATGTGCTAATATTGTTTTGACATACATTTATATAGTCATAAATTTATATATATATATATATATATATATATATATATATATATATATATATATATGTTTGACGCACATAGGCTCCGCACGGAAATGACACTGCTGCAGCATTTATGCTCCGTGCGGCAAATTGGCACTATTCTCCTAAACTCTAGAGGGCAGTATTGTGCTCCTATGCCAAGCATAATACACCCCACTACACGTAACGGTATAAAACAGTTGTTTCCAACATTTTAAAGCCTCTTCCTTTCCTCCAAGAGTGATGGCGATTTATCACCAGCACTTGTTAACAATTTGTTGATCACGGTGATCTTTATGGGCCGAATCATAAAGATGTCTATATTTACGGACCTCAACAAGGAGGAGCTCTTGCTCATCCGCACTGAACTGTCCACGTAGTTAGCAATTTTCCAAGTGCGGGGAGCGGCAACATTTGGCCGGGATGGCCAAAATTATGTAAAATTGCCTGCTTGGACCTCGCGGATGCGTCAAGGATAAAGATCTTTTTTGTCTCTCTTGTTGTGTCCCTGCTCTGTCTTCTGTAACCCCAGTCGGTCGAGGCAGATGACCATTTATACTAAGCCTGGTTCTGCCGGAGGTTTTCCTTCCCGTTAATGGGGAGTTTTTCTTCCCACTGTCGCTTCACGCTTGCTCAGTATGAGGGATTGCAGCAAAGCCATGTACAATGCAGACGACTCTCCCTGTAGCTCTACGCTTCTTCAGGAGTGAATGCTGCTTGTCAGGACTTTGATGAAATCAACTGGTTTCCTTATATAGGACATTTTGACCAATCTGTATAATCTGACCCAATCTGTATAATATGATTGAACTTGATTTTGTAAAGTGCCTTGAGATGACATGTTTCATGATTTGGCGCTATATAAATAAAATTGAATTGAATTGAATCTCATGACCCAATACTTGTTCATTTGCGACCCCAAATGGGGTCACAACCCACATGTTGAGAACCCCTGGGATAGTGGGAACATACTAAGAACTGCATTGTTGTTTTACTGTATGTATTTATTTCTTTATTTTTTTTTTTTTTTTTTTTTGATTATTTGTCTCTGCATGGGTCAAAGTTATTTGAAACTCTCCTGACTGGCAGCAGAGATTTACCTTGAGTTTGGTTCCGCAGGATGCTTTCTACGTGTTTCACCGCCACCTCCAGGACCTCAGCATTCTCCATCTTCGACTGTAACTGCGGTGGAGGGCACAATTAACACGAGCAGCAGCCGATGGCTGAGCCACATAAACTCAATCCGGACTCGCCTATTAAAAATAGAACTCACGTCGCGGTCTGCGATGAGAGCCCTGAGCTCCTGCAGGCTTTCATTAATGCGAGCTCTTCTTTTCCTCTCCACCAGAGGTTTCCTCATCTACAGGAAGAGAAAAAGGAGATAGGTTACGCTTAGTCATTTCTTGGCTCTGCTGCTGCTGCCAAAAAGTCTCCATACATCCTACCTTCCTGTCAGGTTTTATTCCTCCATCGCCTCCACCAGTGTTGCTGCGTATCGGAGCCATGGGGGCCGCTGGCTGTGATCCAGAGAGCCGTTAGAGCAGATAGGGGTCCCTCAGGGGGGGGACAGATGGCGCTGCGGTTGGTTGGCTCCCTCCCTCACAGACAAGGGGCTGTTTCTGCGGCTCCGAGGGGCCTCGCAGCGGCTCTATGCGTGACCTCGTTTACATATGAATGACTGAACTGGGTTGTAAGACAGCGAGGGCGCGCAGCGCTCGTACCCTTTATCAACAGGGGGTCCTGAACCACGGAGCCCATGTCAGAAAAAGAGCCCATCCCGCAAACTCTCTGCAGCTACTAATTTCACCTGAAAGAGTAAACACGCTTATTTTTTTTTTTTTAAATGCCTTGGATTCAGGCTATATTCATAGAAGGTCTGTTGCAAAATCCAACTTCATATTTTCCCTGTTTGTTGATTGATAAGCACCCATTAAAGCGGGTTTATGAGGGCCGGTTCTCACATTGGATCATTAGGTAGTTCGGGTCATTCATTCAATTAGCTTCCACATGAAAACCAGTTCTCTCCTGCTCAGTCAGAAGGAAGAAAATACTAATGTGAATGGAACAAAAAGACGGCAAAGTGCAAAGATTCTGAATCATTTCTCTTTCTCTCTCTCTGTCTCTCCACTCCCTCAATCCCAGTTTCAGTTTTGTTTTTGTAAAATAAAATTTAAACTAGAGCCTGGCAACTTTTTAAAATAGAATCAAAGAGACCCTTATAAAGGTGTTTAAATCGTTAATAGGACTACAGAGTAAATTAAAATATTTGTATTTGCAGAAAAATAATCTTGGATTGAAAAGGAAATTAGCCACATCTAACTTTTGGTTTTGGCAGATTCATTCAACACATCCCTTGTTAAGATATAATTGTTTCTAACAAAATCCCTGGTGGGACAATGCGAGCCCATGCTGTTAATACTTTGTTTAACCCCAAGTTACCAATAGAACTGTACTTATTCTTCTGGTATTTAACGCGTTTAGAGAAGAGAGGAATCTTTGTCCATCTGTCCACAATCTTTCTAAATCACGTCAGCTCACGCTTTCATGCTGTCTGTGTGACTCTGGGTCTGTCTGGGGAAACATTTCTGTGCCGATTTGGCCACATCTTTTTGGGTTATTATACCAATGAAGAACCCATCGTTGATCCATTTTCAGTTTACCAGTGGAGTTTTCTGGATACTCATTTAAGTTAATCTGGCATTTAAAGAATTCATGATGCCAAGTCGCATCATGCAAAAGCATTTTAAACAAACATTTTATCCCCGCTGGTCTCAGGCTGCAATGAGTGACCGTATGTTGTTATAATGTATTTTTTTAAATGTTCTTGTAAATGTTTTAATTGTATTTTACTGTGTAGCACTTAGCCTATAAATAAAGCGTACCTGCCTACTGGTGCTGATGATTACGTATGATTTGCTCCATTCGCCCCTCTGAAGTTGAAACTTGAAGTTGGAAAATCAGTTGGATCAGCAAAGCGATGTTTTCAGTGACCAGTCGAACTATTGTCAGCAATACAAGTCCAAAGCAATAAATGTAGCTGGCTCTGTACACAAGCAATGACAATTCAGAAAGACCAGCTGCATCACTCCTTCTCAGAAAAGAAGACCTTACTGTTGAACTTCTGCTTTTTTCTTCTCCTTTTTTATGTGAGTCTACCACATTTTTCACTTCTACTGTTTATTTATAGAATGCAAACACATATCATCTATACATGCTGAAGGGTCTGATTATTCAAAGATAAACTGCTTAGAAAACATTGCAAATTATTGCTAAGGATAAAATTAATATTGTTGAAAACAAATCAATTCTGGATCCTGCGCCTGGCTTAACCCCTTTGTGATGCAGAGCATCACATTTTGAAGAAAATCGCTGGATCAATGCCGACAGCTTACAGATTATCCCTGTTTTGGATTTTTGTGCTCTTGAATCGGGATTTTACGGAAGTGTAAACGTTTCTGTTTGGTTTCCTATTATCCAAACGAGGTCTGTCTCAGCTGTATGTCAGATGGTCACTGTTATGACACTGTGGCAAGCTGACCGAGATCATTGGCATGAGTAGCCAATTAGCAAGGGAGATATGTTTGCAGCACATGAATGGCTTGTAGTGATGTTCACTGTTCATGTGTGTCACAGATCATAGACTCCTCGCTGGCTGATGCCTTAATGAATAAAAGAAAAATTTTGTTGTAGTGTACCATTGTATCATTTTATCTAGCTTCTATTTTATTGGACCTCTTACTTGCAACTAAGCACATTTTTTCTTTGCTCTCACAAATGCTTTCATTTTTTTAAAGTCTGATTTTCTATTAAATTGCTCAGCCAGAGTAATGTATATCATTCTACACAGCGTACAGTTATGTTATCACTACCAGTAGTAGTAACCCATTGGTAACTTTATTGCAGTGTAGCTGCTGGCTGAGCCAATTTGAAACATCACAACATTTCCGGATGATAGTGTTCGGAACAGTGATGAGGGGAGGATATTCATCTTTAAATACATTTGCGGAATTCATTGCCATATTGGGATTTGGACCATAAAGTAAAAGCACGGTGCAGATAGATATGTGGGAATTATTTTTTAAAAATATACTCTTTTCGCTGTAAAGCGGGTCGAGGGGCCAATTTGTCAATTATTTTCACGCGACTCGGTAAACAAAAGGTATAATTTACACTACCGGTGCACAATTGACACTATTTAGGAACCTTTGACTTTAGCGTGAGCTTTTACTTTGAAACCAACGAGGAGGCTTTTCCCTCGGTCCCACACAGCGCTCGTACGTCAGAGAAGACGCTCTTCTGGCGTCACAGATTCCCGGGGGCGAGGCAGCACCGGCGCTATAAAGACCTGCTGGTGCTGAGGATGGAAGCGCGGTGCTGAACCAGAACCAGAACCAGACAGGGGGAGCATCCAAAATAATATTCATTACATTAAAAAAAAAATACACAGCTAAACCTAAACATGGTGAAGATCACCTTCCAGTCAGTTTCGGCGCAGAAGCCGGAGAAAGATCAGGATGTGGACAAGATCGTCATACCCCAGGCTCACGTGAGTTTGCGCACTTTATCTTTCTTTGTTCCATGTTGTGGCATTTCTCTTTTGGCTCTATTATTATATTGGTTTCACTGCATCTTGAATAGATTTTCACTGCATCTTCAATAGATCCTCCTTTTGCTCGAGCAGATTAATGCTGTCTAGTCATGCGTCCTCCGGTCGGTGATAGGATTTAATTCTAAACCTTTAATCTTTTAAAGTGGCTATATATAAAAACGCCTCCTGAGGTGCAGTGTGAACCCTCATCTACTTGTAAATGTTTTATGATGTAAGATTTCTGTCATCCGACTGAAAGTTGCAGCGATTGTTTTGTTGAGGTGACTGTGTGCAGCAGCATAATGAAAGGGGTCAGTGCATGCCGACGGCCGTCTGAGGATGTTGACATTACATCATCTCATTCGGCCAGCCTTGAGGACACTGCAGATAATAACCTCCTCTTCTGCATAGATGTGCATTAAAGATGGACGGCAGTCCTGCCTTCCATATACGATACTATACAAATATATTCAAATTATCGACTAAGTTGTACTTTTACCTCAAGGAAGTAAAGCCAGTAAAGAAAAAAAGGGGCAAAAACCCCAATAAATACTGATGCAATTACTGCAGCAGTCGTGTCATTCAGGGGGTGATGTTCAAATTCAGCCCTGTAGAAGGCGACATTGAGCACATGAGGATGAGAGGTGTAGTGATTCACCTTGTGTTAAGTGTCTTCTGGTTATAGTCTGAAGACAGCTGGATCCAAAACTTACTGGAAAATTACCAATTTAATTACAAAGTAAATTATGTGTTGACATTGAGCAGGAGTTAAATTGAAAATAATTCATGCATTCATAAAGAAAGACTTTAAAGAAGGGTTGAAGGTGGGAATGTGTCAATTCTACCCCTGCAAATTATTGATAGATAGATGTATAGATGTATAGATAGTGGTATAGATGTATAGATGTATAGATAGTGGTATAGATGTATAGATAGATAGATAGATAGATAGATAGATAGATAGATAGATAGATAGATAGATAGATAGATAGATAGATAGATAGATAGATAGATAGATAGATAGATAGATAGATAGATAGATAGATAGATAGATAGATAGATATTCCACATACGCTCCATCTTTTCTTAGCCTCTTGAATCCATCCCAGAAGTTGCATATTATTAGATATCTGGCAGTGGATAGTCTTTTTCGAATCCCTCACCCTCCCCTGGATCACACTGCACCCTGTAAAAACCACTCAATGACGTACCAGTCATCGCAGAAGACACCCCTTTTTTGTCTGTTTGGTTACGTCAGCTGATGGATGTCAGATGCAGAGTGGGTTTTGATTGGCCAAGACAGGAGGTGAGGCGTCAGAGCCAATACGTGTGGATCTATTAATACGCCCCCCCCCCACACACACACACACACCTCTGCTGAGGGACCCCTCTACTCTACGTAGCCGTCCTCTTTTTTTTTCACTCCCACTTGGTGAGCCGCAATTTAATTTCTGCAAATATGGAGCATGGAAGTAGGCCTCCAAGAATAGACCCAGACGGCCACGTGCCAGCATCTTCGTCAGAGGCTGGCACAAGCTGTTCTCCTCGCTTCCGCTCTCCATGGCAACAGTAGTATGGGAGAGGCAGAAGGTCGGCCGAGAGACCGTGGGCGGGCATCTGGCGTGCCTCACTCCGCTCCATCCTACGTCTACCAGATCCCCTCGCCTGACTAACACCTTCGCAACTGCCTCCTGTCAGAATTACCTCTTGTTACAATTCAGACTCTGTGAGGAACAGCATGGGTGTGTGTGCTGAGACGTCACCAGGGGTCCTATTGTAGCTCCATGCGAGAGCATGTCCTTCCTCCTCAGTTTGCATTTCTTTAACAAAGTAATGAAAGAGAACAGAAGCGCAGCCTTGTGTGAGCCCACTGAGCTTCTCTCTAACCCATCGGCTTTTCTTCTTCTTCCCTTACAGGGGCGTCTGGTTCCTCCTATGAAGCCCAGAAAGCCCTTCCCAGTGGGCTTGTGCTGCCTCGCAGTTGGCCTGGTCATTTTCACGCTGGGACTGGTGCTGCCTTCCATTTACATCTACCGCTACTACTTTATGTCCCAGGTCAGTTGACTTAAGAAAAACAAAATAAAAAATCTGAGCTCAAAGCTTACCTGCCGGTCCATGTCATTGAAGATAAAACGTGCTTACCCAGCTCTGTTTCATCCCCTTTTTAGCAGATGCCAGAGGACAGCCTGTTCCACTGTCGAGTCATCTATGAGGACTCCGTGTACGCTCCAATGAGAGGACGCCAAGAACTGGAGGAAAACGTGGGCATCTACCTTGACGAGAATTATGAACAGATAAGCGTCCCCGTACCTCACTTTGGGGGCAGCGACCCGGCCGACATCGTCCATGACTTCCAGAGGGTACGCTCTAAAAAACACATCTCTTGTTCTCTTGTCTAGATTTCCTGTAGTTGATTGTTTTAGTCTAAACTGTTTTTTTTTCTCTTTCGCTTCATCCCAGGGCCTCACAGCCTATCACGACATTGCCTTGGACAAATGCTACATCACCGAGCTAAACACGACCGCCGTGATGCCTCCGCGCAGCCTGTGGGAGCTGCTTGTTAACGTCAAGGTGAGCACCGCGGTAGATTGTACCCGCTGCCAAAGACGAGCGAAGACATTGTGTTCCCCCCCTTTTGACTGACGGCTTCATCTCTTTGTCTCAGAGGGGGACGTACCTTCCCCAGACTTACATCGTCCAGGAGGAGATGGTGGTGACTGGCCGGTTGAGGAACATGAGACAGCTGGGGCCCTTCATCCACAGGCTCTGCTTCGGCAAAGAGACGTACCGCCTCAGACGCCGCAACCAGCGCCAACGTGAGTGAGAGTTTGCGATAAATTATGCGCCGCACGTGCCCGGGGTCACTTCCGCTTAGTTATCGCCCAACCATAACGCCAGGCAATGTGAGAATGGGAGCATGCGATATGCTTGGGATGGGGGAGGGGGACGGAGGGGGGTCACTGGGATCCATCTGCATCAGAGTTATTCGGAGAGTTCAGATTGGCAGCGTGGGCGCGCCGGAGAGTGACCGGTGCCCGAACCAAATAGGGTCTTCCTTGTGAGGATTTCAGACAGTGTTCAATCTGCTTCTGTCGCAGACGTTTGTGTGTTCGAGTGTGGGAACTTCCTCCTGCTGCGTGAGTCACTCGTAGTGCAGTGGACACATCCACACATTTGCGGAGGAGGTAGTGATGCACATGAAAGATAACTCTGGCGTTGTGTCCCTCGGCTTGGTGTGAGATCTTTTAGAAATGATGCGGCAAACTTCCCCCCTGGGTACATATAAGGACGAGACTGGTGCTGATTGAAACCGGACAGCAGAGGCATGCCAGCGGCAGTAGTAATACGAGGAGTTTCAGTACTGAGCTGATTTCTCTAAACGCGTCTTTTGTTTCTCTCTGTCTCTCTCTCCCTTTGTCTCTTCCAGGTATCGAGAGGCGCGAGACGAAGAAGTGTCACAAAATCCGTCACTTTGAGAACACGTTTGTGGTCGAGACCGTCATCTGCGACCGATTCTAAAATCTGAGGCGGAAATCACAGCCATCCGACACTGAAGCCAATTTCAAACCATACCTCTTGAATTTCTTATGCGTTTAAAGCTGCACTTTAAGAGCAAAATGTCGTCCTTTAGTTTCAGTTTCCGAGTTTTTGTCGCATTTTTGCTCTTTTTATTGTCCACGTCCTACTTTTTCATTCGGGTTGTGTTCCGTGACATGTTTGGATTTATCTGTAGCTCGTCTTGTAGAGCAGGAGACCAGACTTGTTCTTGTACTTTCTTGTCAATATTTGTTTCCTGGTCACATTTTGTATTCTATCTAAAGAGAAAAAACATACCTCATGTAGTTAAGATATTAATTTTGCTTGTTGTCATAACTGAATTGTGTGTATATAACTGATTGTTCCTAAGCAATATACATATATATATATATATATATACTGTAAATTAATTTTCTTCTTAATACCACAGTGTTACATGCATAGATTTTTATCAAAACCTGTTTTGGGAGAGATCATTGATTTATGGTTCACTCTTTTTTCCTTTGGTATCACATTTTCGTACTCCTTGGGTTATAAATGGCTTTAGACTGTAATCAGTAGCAGTGCTGTAGTGGGACAAAGGGAACCAAAGTCTGCAGTCAGTGATGCTACACATAGTTGTAAGGGATATAATATTTATATTGAAGAGTGCTTTATTGTTTAGATCACTTACTGTAGATGATATCAAAGGCAAAAACCTACTTTGTTTTGCTCTTCCTCCTCCTCCTCCTCACTCAGATTTAGCTGTTTGTCTTTCGCTCTCGCCTCTTCTCAGTCCTTTCTAAGTTCCGCTCTCTGCAGCGTTGACACGTCCTATCGTCAATATCCCTTTGGGGTGTGTTTATGATGTATATGTGCTCATATTTCACTGTTTTTTGACACTTTATCTTACTGTACAGTCTCAATTCTCTTGTAAGATCTCGCTGCTTTAAAAATAAACTATCAAACTTTCTTTGTCTTCTGGAGTTTCTCACTCTCGTCGATTCATGGTTTCTCCTGGAGGGCATAGGTTAAAAGTGCCCTCAGCCATTATTGGCAACCCTGTTGAGGATGTGTGTAACGACGTGAGAAGAAATTGTTATGGAAACTTTCACTGTATCCCTTTTCACCGTTTAACCCAGTTGTCTTCATGGCCTAAGTGAAGGCTTAGGGACATGGCTTTCTCACTTTCTCAGACTGAAAAACAAATAATTTTCCGGGCACAATCGGAAACCTTCAAAGACAGTTAAAAAAGAAAAGAAAAAAGGATAAGCAATGTAATGTCCAGTTGGAAGGATCTTGATGTAGTGCATTAGTTTAAAAACTTTTTTCATCTTAAATGTGACATATATCCCACACAAAACAACTGAAAAATGAACAAATCTGCTTGTGAGAATTTAAACGGAATAAAAAAAAGCCTCAATAACCGGCCCGCCGAACAATTTAGTCCAGCCCGGTGGCTAAATGCATTATCATTATTCAAAAAAAAATTTCTAGTGTCCTGTCTGGCAATGTGGCAATAAGAATTGTTGTCTTAATGCCAAATAAGAGCTCATGAGATTTGACTTTCACAAGTGGAGCAGTACTGCTTTTGCCATAGTGCTCCGCTTGATTTATGAATGTGAATAGTTTTATTATGATTCATGCGGGGAATATCTCAAATGATATGGACACTACAATGGGAAAGTAGGAGAGGAAAGGAAGAAGAAGAAAAAAAGAAAAGGTGAAAGAAAGAGGAGATAAAAGGAAGAGAATGATAAAACAATTATTGAAAAAAAACATGTACTTCGTTTAATTGAAAATCTGCAGTTCCTATATTGTCCTGTGTTTTAATCAGCAGATGGTAGCACTGAGCTTCAGATGATGTTAAATCATTTCTTAATTTTTATCTGTTTGATGTATTTTGTCATGCATTACAGTGTTTTTAAGTTCCAAAAAATGTGAATAAATGTGTTTCAACATTGTACAATCGCTGTAATCAGTTCTTATGCATAATGCACTTAAGTAAAGTAGTTTAACTGAGTAAAAGTATTGTGGAAATTGCACATACTTTTCTTAAAAACGCTGAGGTTATTCATAATATATTGTGTATAAGTGAAATTCATTTAATATAAAAATCAACAACAAGTCCACATTTATTAGTTCTATTTAATCTTGCAATGAGTTTACTCTAGTGGCCCTCTTGAGATCAGATTAAGCTGTATGCGGCCCCTAAACCAAAATGAGTTTGACACCCCTGCTCTAACTAGTGCCTTGTTGAAGCATGTTTTGATACAGTTTCTGCATGCAGAGCTCATGTTCAGACTTATAATAGATACAGATAATCTGATTAAATCATCTGGATTTTTGACATTTGCATCTTTTAGCGAATGCTTTACAGAGAGGCATCAAAAGCCCTTTCTGTACAAATCAGTCAGGAGAACAGTTCAGAAACTTCCTAGGCAGTAACATACACAGCGTGGCACAGAGAAGACAACTGAAAAAAATATTACAGAAAGTATGGAGCAGTAGCAATATTCCAAAACCTGTGCGTTTCTGCAAAACTGATGAGACGACGAGACTGAAACCGGTCAGAGAGGCTGCCAACAGGCTTGGCAGAAACACCGAAGCAGCTGCACAAAGTTTCGCCAAGTGCGGGTTGTGTTTTGGTTTCAGCTCAGTTGAGTTTGTTTATACAGCATCATGTCTCAACAAATATTGTCTAAAGGCACCTTACCAAAAAACAAATAAATAGGTAAATTCATTGTCATCCAGACACGTTCAAAGCCAATTATATACGGTCTAATTTGATCCGAGTTGTCGAGCAATGCAGTCTGGTTCAGTTTATTTTTTTCTAATTGGTTAGAAAGTTTCCAATCTAAGGAAACCCGGCCGATTGCATGGGGTCACTGAGTTTCAACGATTGCTTCTCTGGATCGAGCATGTAGCAACAGACAATTGCATGGTATCATTAACCTCTGACCTCAGTTCCAGATGTTCTTTATATAGGTAACAGGTTTTCTTCCAAAGACCATATCCAGGCCTTGTTACATCTGTTGTGGGCAAATGTGTTAGGCCACTGAAAGACTACAACCACAGAATAATAATGCTGAAAATGAAATCAAAGATGCCTTAATAAAGGACGAGTTTAAGGTCGTCACACTTAAACAATAAATGTTTAGGCGCCTTTTTTAAATTATTATATTTTCCCCTTAATAGGTTTCTGTGCTTTTCTGTTGACTTGTTTTGAATATACTTTGTGTCACAGTTATAATGGCAAAGGTTTTGAAGTGATTTTCAATGTTGCTTTTACAGAAAAAAAGAAGAAAATGCTAGATTTTATGAAACCAGGCTTGTGTAAATTTTGGAAATCCACTATAGAGTAGCGGTTTTTGCATGAGTGGTCACACACAAGACAAAATTGAGAACCTTCTTTGTATTCTTCTTTGTACCCAAGGGAGAATGTAAAAAGATTAAACAGAGTATCTGATATATATATATATATATATATATATATATATATATATATATATATATATATATATATACATATATATATATATATATCAATCGTGGCATGCTGTGTGGCAGCTTGAATTGTTGGGCACCCATTTCCCATTTACTGGAAGGCAAATACACAACAGGAAGTTGGGTCGGGGCACCAATGACAGAGAACTGTTTTTGTTTTTGCCAAGTTTTCACTAAGTGAGTTTCAGTGGGTAGCGTTCTCTTGCAATCTGAAGCTTGTGATCCTGGTTCCAGCTTCCCCATGCCATATGTTGATGTGTTTGCTTTACCCCATGTTGCATAATGATCTGCGTATCAGTGTATGAATGTGTAAATGTGATTAGGTGAATGTGGCTCTAATGTAGAGCGGTGTTGTTATAACTAGAAAAGTGCTATATGGAGTCAGTTCATTTACCATTTTACCATTCATGCCACACCCTCGTGTTGAGACGCTGTAGGCAGTGAATCATAAGGCCCTTATCAAAGAAATGCCTCTGTAACACTCTGCAAGAATGAATTATAATGTTTGGCTAGATGTATTTTGGTATATATATATATATATATATATATATATATATATATATATATATATATATATATATATATATATATGTGTGTGTGTGTGTGTGTGTGTGTGTGTGTGTGTGTGTGTGTGTGTGTGTAAGAGTTCGGAATACAGTATATTATTAAAAACTTAACATGCCAAAAGATAACGTGATGATGTCTACAGGATTAATTACATTTACGCAACACATTGAGTCACCAATCTTTTACACAAGTAGATTTTTTAAATTTAGGAGTGGGCCATTTTTGAACAGCATATTTTAACTGGATTTAGTAAAGACATATGGGGGTGCTATGGGTGGGAATATAACTGTAGGATGCTGTTTTTAGTGACCCCGAGACAGGAGTTATTGCTTCATTTCTTTTGTTCAGCTTTTAAAATTACTTTTATCATGCCACCACTGCCAGAGACAGATGAGCGCAGGTCCTCATGCAACCTTTCCTGCCACCGTTCTAGCTAATTTTACATGACTTCTCTGAATATCGATATTGGTTAAGCCATCATAGTCTATCCATTTCCTGACTCTTACAGATGAAAACAGATCTGCCCTATTTGAATAACACATTATTTTGTCTTTCCCATTTGGAGAAATGCTAAAAATGAAGGACCTCTGTGCCTCATACTTAAAATTTACTTTAAAAAAAAAAAGTAAATTGATAGAAAAAATACCTCAGTTAGACTAATTTCTCCTCCACTGAATACATGTTCCCAAATTAAAGGTATGTGAAGCATATTTGTTTGTTTTCATTTCTTCTCATCATTACATCTCGAGGGCACCGTGCGATCATTCTAGAAAGGAGCCAGCAGAGCATAACCCTTTGTTTTCCTGTGTGGTCCCCATCACAGTGGTATACATTTGTCATGTGGGTTACCTGGTTTGCTACTTGAAGTTTTTAATAACTTCGCCTAGTTTCTACCAGGGGCGTTATATTGCAAACACATCAAATTTCAGTTTTCAGAAAAAGATACCTTCATATAAAGCCCGACTGCGTCTCCACTGAGTACATATAAACTTTGAATTTTTATGTTTATTTTGGGTTTTAACTTAGCTGTCTGTTTTAAATGTTTAGCTTTCTGAATAACATCTGAGAAATGTATTCTACTGTTTTTTTTGTTGTTGTTTTAAAAATAAGACCCATAAACATGATAACACTGACTATAAGATGTCCCATACTATATAACCAGTATTAAATATCATCATCACAATTGTGAGTTTTTGTCATATGTGTTTGCACCTGCTCACCGTGTCATATACATGAAACCACAGAAAAGAAATCTTTGACCTTTTAACATTTCTTTTTTATTTTGCTGTATAAACATATTCTTAGTTAGTCTCTAATTAAATTCCTCTGTTCCTAAACTATAATCTAATAACAACATTGTAAGTCATATAAAATTAGCAGGCATCTTAACCTACATCACTGTAAAAACGTACAGTTATGTTTGCGCTGACGTATAAATGAAAAGTTTATTTTAGAGGTTTATGAAAATGGTGCCACAACCCGTCTGGTGGTTCACACGGTGAGAGTGACTCGCATCAAAAATGACTTTGTAACTACTTAATTTAGAAAAGCACACTTAATGCTTGAAATTAAAGTTCTAAAAACAGCGCTAAAAGTCAACTGTCTGAATAATATCGCCACGTTATATAACCAGCAACATGCGACGTATAAAACTGACTAAGATGATTTCTGGTACGGAAAAAAAAAAAGTTGCTGATTTTGCGTCTGTAATATTCAACTTGCTTCGCCTGATGTTTCATTCAAAACAAATCGACATACACAGAGATATTTTAGTGGCTTTCAGCAGTTTAACTCATAAATCCTGCCTCAGGCTTACGGTCCTTGTGCAATTAACTGAAACAGAAACAAAACTTTCTGTTAAACTTTATTTCAAAAGACAAACGTGGGGGAATATTCTTTGTTTCTAATACAGTATTCTGTATTATTTAAGGCTCAGTTTCACAGTGGTTTCTTACACAAGCAGTTCATCCTACTTAAAGCATTTATAATATACAGGGGGCAATAAAGAAAAAAGAAAACACAATAAAAGCCAAGTCAAAAAAGTTTTAACTATCATCTAAAGGGTTAATGTTGGTAAAAGAAAAAAAAAAAACATTTATTTCACAAATGTTTTCTAAGATCATAGAGGATTTATTTGGTGCTGATGGGACTGGAACTTTATGACTAAATATAGAGATGCTTTTATCAACATGCCTTTATCAATCATTCATTTGCACAGAAACGTTTTAATAAATAACTTTTAATATTTCTATATAATTTGCACATGTACTGGGCAAGACATGTTTTTTTTTTCTATTTGAACTATTGGTTCCTTTATATGACACATTTAATCATATTAATATGTTATTAAACCAATATTTCAATAAGCATATATAATGAGATAAAGCTGTTTGGTATTTATCAATTGTGATCTTTTGGTCTTTTTTTTTTTTTTTTTTTAAACGAGAACCTGTAACAAAGGGCTCCTTTTTCTCTGTTTGACTCCCGCTTTCGAGAATCAAAACAACAAAGCTCTGCAAACCAGCCGCCTGTGCCAGATTTAAAATGAATCATACCACAATTCAGTTTCTCATCAGGGAGTCAACGAGCTGAAAGTGTTCTCAGCCATCAGATACAGAGAGAGATAAAAAGAAAAAAACATATTCGTACCATCTCCACCTGTAGTGGAAGTTTTCTGTTTTTTTGCCGCCCATATTTTGGTTATCGGCGCTCTTTGAGGTTACACATGCGTCAACTGGCTTTACTGCTCCAGCGCAGTGGTTAATCAATGCAAGCTGACCTGGTTCCCTTCCCACTGCTCTGAGCACATACCACCTCTTTTTTTATTTTTTACAAGAGCTGCTTGCTCAGTCAGTTCAGTTTTACTGTCCTGCTAGTAAGGAAAAATAAAAACAAGAACGAGAGCCCGCTCTGTTGCGTGTACAAGTTCCCTGCTCTGGCCCAGCGCTCAGACCTCTGAAGTGCTGGAATTGGCTCTTCGTTGGCTCAGCCTCGTCATGCTGAAGCTGCTTCTGGTGATCCTCACCTCGTTAGCCACGAAGTAGTAGCACAGAGCGTCCAAGCAACAGGTGACGTTGGACAGACACATGGCCGTCTGTATGAACAGGCTCAAACCTTTCTGGGCGTTGCAGTCCTGGATCACTCGCTGGTGGACCTGAAAGTATGTGTTGAGTATTGTCAAACCCAACTGCATGATGTATTTTTTTATTGATTTGTTTATTTCATAATTGCATGTATTTATTCACTTCATTTTGTGATAAATTTTTTCTTATTTGTTTAGGCCCCACGAGTTGCTTCCACTCACCCTGAGAATCGTCTGTTTAAAACGGTAAAGAAATTAAATCAAGCACCGCTGTGGTTTAATTCGACTTTTGCATGTCCTCACGTTCACACCGCGTCTCGGCTGTGCTTACATTAGATTTTATATTGACAATCATCTATTTATGCACTTTTTCGGATCCCACGATAAAATTAGCGCGAACCCAAAACCAAGCATAACTTTGCCAGGTAGAAATTATTTCGCACGTGTAAGTGAAGGCGTTTGATGTCTGCGTGGGAATATTCTTCAAACCTTTCAAAAAACGAAGAAAACACCCGAGACTCTGAGTCATTTTAGAAGTGTGCAAAATAGTAAAGCTGCAAGTTCCCCGGTGTGTAGTAAAGGAATAAGTTTGTAAAAGAAATGTCACATACAGAAAACATTTACAGTGGCTGATAAAATAAATAGTTTGGTTGACATATCCTTTGAACAAAATCTTGTTGGTCTTCAACCAAAGAGTTCCTGCATTGTCTGCTGCCGTTAAATTTTAAAATGATCATCTGTATCTCTGTATTATTGAACTGATTTACATGTCTGATTTATCTAAAAACACAAAACTTTTTAAATCCATCCATCCATTTTCAAACACGTCGTGAGGGGGGCTGGTGTCTATCTCCTGCTGTCAGTGGGCGAGAGGCTATGGCAGACTTTACGGCAGACTTTTTAAATCATTTTATTTTATTTATTATTTACTTTTGCTTCACACACACACACACACACACACACACACACACACACACACACACACACACACACACACACATATATATATATATATATATATATATATATATATGTATAGATAGATAGATATAGATATATAGATATATAGATATGTATTTACGTATATGCAGGGGTGGTTCTAGACAGGGGCCAACAGGGGCCCATGCCCCTGTAGAAATGGTCCTGGCCCCTGTTATGGTCCCTGTACTAAAGACATGATAATAAATACACTTCTCATAATTATTTCCAATGGTAAAGAAACCATAACTGACTGGTCCCTTTGACCAATATTATTTTTTACCTATGCAGTTTTGCTCTAAAAAGAATTTAAAACTTAAGATGTTCCATGTTTAACTTTAGCCGTATTGAGCTGGGGGCAAAGTTTTCAACTGCTAGATCAGGGGTCTGAAACCTGCAGTTTCAGAGCCACAAGTGGTTTACTTAATATTATTACACATTTAAATATTGCCATTTTTTTTTTTTTTTTTTTTTTTTTGTTCTGTGCCCCTGTGAAAAAACACTGGCCCCACCTTGGCCCCCCTGGTAAATTTGGTCTAGAACCGCCATTGCGTATATGTACATAAAGTTTAATAGGCCTCACCAGGAACTGAAGGAAGATGGCCAGGTTGCTCGGAGTGAAGGGCACCAAGAAGGCACTGAGGCTGCTGTAGATGATCTTCACGCAGGCCTGGCTCGCGGGGCTGCGCTGGCCCGACTCCTGGAGGGCCCAGATGGTATAAACTGAACAGCAAACCACCACGAGCGCAGGCCCCAGGAAACCAAACACCAGCGAGCACGTGATCACCTTGGGACTCCAGCCGTCCTCTGAAAACCTGTGGAAGCAGTGGAAATCCCTCCCATCTTCTTTCCTGAGGTTGTAGGCGACTGGAAAGATGGCAGAAAACGCCAGACACCAGATGGCCAGGCAGGTCAGGAACGCCACTTTGGGGGAACGCAGCTGCTTGGCTTTGTACGGGTGACATATTGCCAGCCACCTATCAACGGCTATGCACATGATCATGTAGATGCTGCCATATATGCCAACAAAATAAAGGTATTCCAGAAATGAGCAGAGTTCCTGGAGTTCGCTCCGCCACTGCTGGTTTGCAGCGTGCATTTTGAAGGGTAGTGGCAGGAGGAGGACGAGGTCCATTAGAGCCAAGCTGGTCATGTAGATGGTTGACTCCGTCCATTTTCGGCAAAACACCAGCAGAGCCGCCACATTAAGAACCATCCCCAAGATGAATATGGGAACGTAGATGACGAGCTCCAAGTATCGCATCGTTTCGTCCACATCTTGCGTCGAACAGTTTGCGCTGTCGTTGCCGTAGGGGGACAGATTTGGTTCGATTTCATCTGCCCTGCAAAATATTTCAAAGCAAAACAATTTCACTGTGAAAGCCTCTTTGAAATGAATGTGCCTTTCCTGTCATTACTCTCCGTTCCCACACTGAGCGTTGAGCATAAAGGATCGCAGCGAGGCAAGTGAAACTTCTCAGATGTGTGGGTACGCAGACTGCGGGCTTGCTTTTTTCATCTCTGCTGTAAAGACCTGACACAACGTAGCATGGGAACTCTTCACACGCCGTCGCTCAAAACCTTCTTCATCTAGACTGGCGATGTCGATTTGAATCAGAGGTATAGAGACACAGACTGAGGCCGGTGGTAATTTGTGGTGGAAATCACCTTGCCGTCAGCATTTAGTATCTGCAGAATCACAATTATGTTTCTAATTAAATATGTGTTTCTCAAAAAGCAGCTTCAGGTTTTTGACTGAAACTCAGTGGAGTAGGGTGAGGGACTGCTAGTTGACGGTGAACTAGTGTGCTGCGAACTGTGTTCGCTACGGTCACGTTATCACACAAATCTAAAGTTATTTTTAATTCAAGCAGAAAGAAAAAAAAAAAACTTTTACAACAGACAGAAGCCCAAATTAACCCCATGACGGCTCTGTGGTGAAAATTGACATATATTTTGAATATTCAAAATCAGAAGCTGTTTATGTGGAAGGATGGCAAGGCGAATAACCTTGCAAAGTTCATCGCATTTAAATTCACGCTCATTCTCAAAGCAAACCCTTTCGTACACAGCAGCCATGCATGAAGAGCTTCACCTGCCTTTGTTTATAATGTAACCTGCGCAGAGGAAAAAGTCGACATGTAGTTTTGCTCTTACCTCATGACTGTCAGAGAGGAATTCTGCTGTTTCTTTCTGAGTGTCTCTGCTGTGCCAGACAGCTTCTGCTTTTGTCTTTTGTTGTTTCATCACCACTTCCTGCATCATGCCACACATGTATGTTTGCTCAGATGTCTTTTTTTTTTCTCTCTCTCCTCTGAACTTGTCCAGCAAGTCTTAAACTGCCACACTCCGAGCTGCCAATGTAAACAATCACTTGCAAAGCGACAAAAAGGTCTGACTGAACGCACCAGGGGGGAAAAGGTTGATGCAAACTTGTGAATAAAGATGTTGTGTGCGCTACCGCTATCTTGAGCCATATTATTAAAAAAAATTGTGTCGTTGAATTATTGTTAATTCCCTTTAATTTTGTTTACCTGAAACGAGATTCGACAACACAATATATTTTAGGCACATTGTCAGTCTGCCCGTGTAGTTTCTTTTTCATTTTCATACGCTGCTCAAAAATGGATTATTGTTTTCAAGACGCGCTTCCAGAGCATTCAGCATTCAGCATCCAGCCGACACTTTCCACTGAAAACCACAGATTTCAACCAGACGTCAAACACTTATCTCGAACCAGCACGCTGTTGTTGATGTGTTTTAGGCCGGATTCAAGTGAGGAACTGAACGCCTGACTGCAAGAGGCAAAAAGGCAGAGGTGTAACCTGAAATACAGCAGCACCACACTTTTATTTCTACAAAAAAAAAAAAAACTGAAATATGAAATTGAGGAAACATTGGCTTTAGTGAATGTCACCGGTTCCATATGACTGCTTATGATTGTTTTTGTTTTGTTTCCTCAAACTGAAGTTTCCATCACTGCAGAGGGGATTATTTTGTTCCTTCAATATTGAAATATGCGTGAGTCTTAAACATGTGAATTTACTTTTCAGTGTATTGTTTCTTCTCTTTGTCTGGTCAGTTTCACCTTCATCTTTTGACAGTAATGAGTCATACAGTACGAAATGGGCCAAGCTGTGATTCCTGTACTGGTACATGTGCTGGCATTTTGTCTGCATCTTCCCATATCAAAGGGAATGACTGAGCCATGAGCGGGGTGACTGTGAGAAGCTGCCGAAGCTGATTTTTGACTGTGATTAAGTCTGAGGGTTTCCTGGTTTCATGTGTTGAAATGACTTTACTGAATTGTAAGTGTGAGAATTTCTCTATGGCCCCGTTCAGTCGCTGAAAGATGGAGGTCTGAGCTTTCCGAAGCCAGTTCACCGGTTAATGTTACCGACTTGGAGAGTCTCCATGAAGGTGAAGCCTTTGAGATTAATGACATGCAGCTGAAAGACAGTCAGGAAACTGCCTCTGTGAGCTGAGGTGAGTCTGCTCACTGCACTGCCACCTGCCGGTTGTAAAGGGTACTGTGAACAGTCCTGGCTGATGAGCCCAAATCTTGACTCACCTAAAATGAGTTTATTTTGTACACTTTTAAGATCAGTAGCTTGAGATTTTGGCTCAAGTTATTTGACGTAATAAATCAATTTGTTCATATATTTCGGCATAGCTGAATACGAATTGGATCTGTTTGTTTTGCCTTCAGATTACATTTGTTGTGAGTTGGAGCTGTATAAATATGCCGTACTGAACCAAATTAATCAAGTTATTTGAGTGGACAGACCTAAAACAAATAATACTTTTATAAAGTAGTGAATATTGTTCTGACATTATTCTTTGTATTGCACGTGCATCTTTAATCATCTCTGTCTAGATAATTCCTGCATAAAGTGCATTTTCATACTGTATTAATCAGTTATACATTATATATCAGTTATAACCATTAATGCTATTGATATTAGTACCAATTGCTGTTATTGCACTCCTACAGTTCACAGTGGGGGTGCTTTGCAGCATAGCCTTGGTTAACTATTATCATCGTCATAGGTCTGTATGTCATTATAAAGCTTCACAGCATTTCTACTTCACCCTGGTTTACTATATAGTGTAATTACTCTTATACTTCTTCTTTATCTTGTAATTTTAACTACACTTAGCTGAATAATCCCCATAAGATCAATGAAGAAACAACTTATTTTATTTTCTCATATGTTAAAGTCTATTTTAAACAAATAGGTATCTTCCTAAAAAATATGAAATATTCTTTATAGTAATTGATGTTCACTCATGATTATGTACAGTAGATCTAAAAAACACTCACAGTAGTCAAAACTTTTACTTGTACTGATATTATTTATTTGTCCAATAGAAAATAACATCAAAGTGTTTGGCTAAAACTCTGAGGCGAACAGAAAAAAAGACAAAATACTCAGACTAATATCTTTAATCGCATGAAAAAAGGTAGCAGGCTAAGGAGTTAAATTTGAACACGACATCCATCTAAAATCTGATTTAATATTTACTCTGCAGAACCATTCAGGCCACTCTCTCGCTCTCTCATATATATATATATATATATATATATATATATATATATATATATGCCCTAAAAGCATACATTTTATTTATTTTCTCTTCAAATGTTCACAAAGGATATAAGAGAAACTTCTAAATTTGTTTCACGTGTATTTTCTTGTTTATTTTTGCTAGCATAAGGAGAATTATTGTGAAATGTGACACACTGAGGGGAAAAAGACATAATTTCCAAGAAACAGTAAACCAGAAAATCAAGATAAGAGAAAGAGATATAAAAACTCCTGATGAATAATTACCTGCATTTAATGGGTATGATTACAAGTAGAAGAAAAAGAAAACAGCACAACTAATCAAATAGATCTGGTGATAAGCACTGGAAGAACCAGCCAGTTTTTATGATTCAGCAAGTTGCCAGTTTTATTTTTAGTTAACGGACCTGCCACAACTTCCAGCTTCTGGGGCACAAAGCATCTTATCTCAAAACGAAATACGAGGGGGCCAGCTCAGGGTTTGATGTGAAAGACAAAAGGTAGCAATAGCGACACATACACCCACCCACACACACACATCCATGCACACAAAAAGGAAAATGTCTGTCCTCTAGGAGGCGGTGAATTTCCTGATTGTGATGACGATGAGGGCAAGGAGGACCGACGCTCCCAGGAAGACTGCAATAACTATGGCTGTAATGGCCCCTGGTCCCAGAACACCTAAGGACACACAAACACACACACGCCGGTAATTATTTTATACACATTGCCATTATTTGTCCTTTACAGATTTCTTCTGTTCTGATGTTTCAATTCAAAACATAAATTCTAATACCAGACATACCACAATAAATACAAAAGGAGCACGTTTCAAATGATGATTTCATTTAGAAACAGAAAAAGCTGTATCAAAACCAAAATGGCCTATGGGAATATTTAACTGAACTCCTATGTTAAGTCAGTAATTAACTACTATTAAGTACGTTGTTTTGGAAAGCTCAAGTTTAATTGAAATAGCCACAATAAAGTCTGATTAGTACCAGACCTGAACAACGATGAAATGACTTAAAGGTGAAAACGATGCCTCATTTTAAACATTTAGGATAGGTCTATGGGTTATACAAAACATGTTCATTAATTTTTTTGCACAAAATCGACTTAATTTTCTCAAAAGTGACTAGCAACATATCTAGCAGCTATTTTCTGTGTTATTAATTATCTAATGCCAATATAGTTTTTAATCTAGTGTCTTTTTTTCTCAGAAACTGTTAAAATAATTTCCTGAATTTGATGTAACCACAGCTTAAATCCCTTATTCACCTTGTTCACTGTGTGCCTCGAATAACTGTCTTTCTGGTAAAATTTTATATATGTAGTGTAAATTCAGGCAATGTATAAAAATTCATGAATTATTTCATAAAGTTTGTTTAAAGTTTACTAAAATTTGTAGCTCTAAACATATTTGTGTTTTTAATAAAATTTGTGTCCTGCCAAAAATTTCTATTTCCTACAAGTACATGAACAAATATAAACATTATGTGATGACGTTATAGCGCGACTTTTATGACGGCTATTAGCGAATTTCCCTGCTGAGGAATTGGCAACAGTGGTTTACCCTCGCACTCTATATAGATTTTGAAAGGGTGACTTAACAACCGCACTGCATTGTGGGAAACGTGGGAAACTAAAAAAAAAAAAAAAAAACTTTGTTTGTTTACTCCGCCTTCATCCCCAACACTCTCTGTTTTCTGTTCTTTTGTTTTTAAAAAGTTAAAAGCATGGTGCAGCATGCTGTGTCATTAACTGTCACATTTGTTCTCACAATCGTTTTGGGAGCAAAAAAAATTTGAGTTGAGATTTTTCAGTTTACCAACGTGGAAGCAAAGCCAAATTCAATCTAGAATTGCCTCAGTGGCCTCGCTTAGCGTCACGTTGATCCCAAGTGGCACCTGTGCATAGTGATATCATTTAATCTGTCACTCAGCCTGCCATATTCACACTCAATGTGAACGCAGCTTTACTTCCTCTATGTCAAACACAGGAAAGTCTAACCTGTTACATGCTTATAAGGCACAAAACACCATGCCTACATTTTACAGAGACAGACTATGCCCGTTGGATATAGTTAATATTTTAGTTTATTAGGCATAAATGAAACAATATTCAAACTAAATATTTCCAAAATAAATGTAGAGTAGGTGTCAGGCTTAAAAATGTCTTGCAGGCACCAGAGCAGAGGAGGAGCACCGTGAGGTAAAGGTGTGTTGTTCAATTACCTATGAAATGATAAGTTTTCTCTATAAAGGCAAAAAATTCAGAGATCCTGGACCCACCCAGAGTTGCTTAAAGACGTAGCATTTCTGAATTCTTGAAAATTAACTCCACTGATGAGATAGAAAGCAAGCCGGAAGGATAAGAGAAAAAAAAATAAGATGCTAATAGTGCTAGCATTCCTCTGGGATTTTTTGATACAGATTAGCATCTTGTTAACTGTTAGTTGTCTGTCTTTTCAGCTGTAGTTAAACCTACAGTTGGTAATTCTGTTCAGAAACACTTTTTGTTATATTGGATGAAATCGCTCTTCCATCCCGAGAGTAGTCAATGCATTCAGAAAAAAGAATGAAAGACCTCTGTGAGTGCTGCAGGCCTGTAAAAACTCTGACCAGTCCCTGCCATTTGGTCCAAATGGAAATAACCAATCAGATGCCATCATGTGTTTACATGCCTTTTATCGCCATGTATTAGTGCCAGTGTTAAGTTGTGAATGTGATTTATCCCAATAACAATTGTAAAATTAATGTAAGATGTGATATAAAAGTAATATGTTAAATTTTTGTATGTTTTGTAAATCAAAAATGCATCCAGCAAGTTACAAAATAAACAGAAAAACATCAAAAGTGTTGCAGACCCTTGCTGGTTTGGTTAGTCAAGGCTGAGGATTCAACAACGGAAGAAAAAAGACAGGGCAACAACGGCAACGTTTTTTTCCACTAATAAATTATATAATCATTTTTGAACTGGCTATTGTATTTACTTGGTATTTACTATTTATGTCCATTACAATGTGTGTGATGATCCTAAGCATTTAGGGTTGACATAAAAGGGAAAGAAGAAATCTGTAAGGAATGAATATATTTTTCAGAGCACTGTAGAGCACTAAAAAATATTTTCTCTCCTAGATGAATAAAATACATTCTTGTTTATAGATTTTTTAACCTTCGTCCTCGTCTAGGATGGGAGGATGCGTGGCTTCATCAAAGTCAAAGGTGTAGGTCTGTGCTGGTCTGTCCAGGAAAGGGTTTTTGGTTGTAACATCAGCGGGTGGGTCTCCAGACATGGCATCCTGGTGGTCCCTACCGGTTAAGGCAGGGTCCAGTACTCTCTCTGCACAAAAAAAAGGTAGAAACAAATAACCACACAAGCTTCTTTACCTTCCTGTGGAACTCATGATTAGGTAAAGCCTAATGCTAATGAACCTTTTTGTCTGCTTTGGAGACTTTCTGTATACACAGCAGCATGCATGGCCTCTTCTGTAACTCTATAAACAGCCTCTTTTTTGTTTTCCAGCTAAGGCCTGAGTATAAAGATGTCTTTGTAAAGGATGGACAGTTTCTCAGCTTGACCCATGAGTAGTCTGTTACGTTTTTTTTTTTTTTATAAAGGCTCCACTAAATTTCAGAGCAAACAAACAAACAGACGGTTGGTGACTGGGGATACGTCAAAGCCGGTGCTTCTTCCTCTGTATCTACCCGTCCAAATTTGGCCTCGTCTGACATTCCTTTGCGGCTAGCTTGTAAGTTTTCACACTTTGGCAGCGGAGGGACAAAAGCTGTTTCTCTGAGACACATTTGTCTGTTTCCTAAGTCTACAGTTAGAGTGCAGCTTATGTAAATGTTAAGTTGAAAAGTCCAAAAAAACAACTTTAACTGCTCTCTGGTTGTGGTTTCTCGAATCTCTGAGGTAGATGAACATCAATGAAGCCTTGCTTTTAAAATGCAAGGGAAAGGGGGGAAATTTCTGAATCATCCCTCTTATAAAAACAAACTATTCATGAGGCCCACCCATTCAGACACTAATAAGTAATTTACTTATCCAGTTCTCTTGACTACTCGCATTCCAACATAACCATAATCAAAATATGTGTACATTAAGCCAATTTAACACTCAGTATTAATTTTTTTTCTCTCTTATCCTCTCTCTCTTTCTCTTATATATATACAGGTGGGGTATCTGCTAATATTCTTAACTCCAACGTTTGATGTGAGTGTTTTGATGCTGCCGTGTTGACTCTGAGCAGTGAGCAGCTTCCTGTCCTGTTGCTGGCTTTAAGTCTGGAGGCCCAGGCTTGTGGCCAGTTTAGCCATCAATGAGGCCTTCAGCCGGTGCCACAAAAGGCAGCTTGTGCGGCCAAGCGGACCAGCAGGCTTCAACCGGTAACAGCCGGACAGGCCAAAAGCAGGCACGGCCTCGGCACTGGATGTCAAACAAACTTGTTTATTAAATAGAACCTGTGTGTAAAAATGGCTGCAGTTCTCAACACGGCGACTAAACGAAAAGGTGACGGAAATTAAATGCAGCGTGTTGTTGTTCTTCCCAGGTGTTTGTTTCCATGGGATGAGGTTTGCTAAATCTTTTCATTGGTGAAATGTTAATTTAATTCTCTGTCATCAACTCAACATGTCTTCACTCCTAAAAACTGCCGGTCAAATTAACCTATTAAAATATTATAGCTATAATACAATGTCTACATCGTTTTAAATTACACAAGACCATGATGTGCATACCTGTGAAACCATTTGAAATTATTGCCAAACACTTTATGCAATTTTATTAATATGTCGGTGATTTGGTGCATTGTTTAAAAAGTACTGCTGAGGCTATTCTATTGCTTTCTGGCCGCCTCAGATTCTAACCTAAACTAACTAGTAAAAAGTTAGTTTGGATGTTTTTTTCCCTACCCAAAATATATTTATTAAAATGTTGGCAGTTTAAACAAACATCTTGAACAATCTACAAAATATGACAACAGCAGTAGTAGTGTTACTTGTTCAAGTCAAAATAAAATACAAACAGAAGAAAAAAAAAAGAAAAAAAAAGCCTCTCACAGTATTAGTTCCTGTGCAACTTGTCACATTTCGTACTTAACCTCTTTATATTGAGAATTAAGTTTAACAGTATATGTCCATAGATAAATTGTCTTTGGGAACTGCAGCTCACATGTTCTTCAATCACTTGCACCTTCTTCTGAGATATTCAAGTTCTTGACATACTTATTGAAGGAATTCCAGATAGACTCAAATAGGTCCTGTTTGCCCTTTAATATATATGTCACTTTTTCCAGAGGGAGGACATCTGCTGCAGCCATTGGTTTATGGTCGGTCTGTGAGTCTTTTTCCAAAGTTTGGATGTTTTTTAATATCTTTTCTAATTCAGCAGTTTAAGATAATTATTAACTCTCACCACCAGTTAAGGTGTTTTATTGTGTCGGGTTTGATGTGACATAGCTCTGTATCATTTTCTGTAGCTTTTTTAGCTAACCCTTGTTAATTCTTTTGATAGATTTGAAATTACCTTTTGTTGTTTGCTAGTTCAACCACTTCTTTGTGATCTGTATAAGCCTATTTTAAAATGTAACCATTATTATTGACACGTTTTACAAATTATAGTCGATTACAAACGTTAGCTCTCACCCTGGAATTACACTCCATCACAACCCTACTCCTGTTCAAGGTCAGGCTAAAGACCTTTTTGTTCATATTGGCCTCTGATATATAAAAGTAATGGCTCCTTTTAAAATGTGAACTCAATTATAGTTATATGTCAAGTTATTTTATCCATTTATTCTTTTTGATTTATTATTACTTTTTGAGTTTTTAATTCTGTACAGCACTTTGATCAATCTGTGGTTGTTGTAAAGAGCTTTAGAAATAAAATTTGATCGACTGATTCAAGGTATTTCGATTATCTACTATGTGGCTATAATTTGTGTGGGAGCAATAATTTAACCACGTTTCAAATTACTTAAATCTCTACTCAAAAATATTTTCAAGAGTTATCGTACAGCACATTTTTTCTAATCTCTGCTGAAACCCTGCGAGTTGCAGATTTGCCAGGGATTATGTTCCACATGCATCACCTTTTTTCTGACACCCACACACTGGCAGTCTGAAGATGATTTAGAGATCAATATCTTGCTCTTGGTGATTGTGTTCTGCAAACTGAAAAGTTGATAATTTTCACCACTGATCCTCCGATTACAGGATGGCAGACTCTTATCTTTTGACTTCTTTGTTCTATGTCAGTTTGCTGCCTACATACACATCATCTGGATCACTGCAGGCCTCCTTCTGTAACATCATAAAAATCAAAACTTATTACCTGCGTTACAGCTTACACCAAAAGGAGGGAGATTTCAGGCAGTAGAAATGCAGAAAGCCATTTGTTGGTACCTCAGGGCTCCTCTATCAGGATTTCACACCAACCAGAGAGATGACCAAGAGTTCAGACAAGTGAGTGTGAAAAGTAACCTTGCCCAGCCTTGGAAGTATAAGTGATGCATCCCAAATATAGACGGGGCATCACTGTCTGTGCCCTTGCTTCACCCTTCTTAACTACCACATGAAGTACTAAAGTTTTAATGACAAAATATTAAACGCATTGGCAATATTTTATTCAGTTTACAAAACTGTTAAAATGACAGTTTTGCTGAAGACGTGGAGGGATAAATCAGATTCTTGAAACAAGCAAAGCTATTGCTTGCAAAATCGTCAAACTAAACCTTTTATCATGGGACCTGTGTCGGCTCTTCCTTCATGCTGAATCAACAGATGAGGCGGCAAGTCAGACTGCATCAGTTGCTGTGGTCAAGTCTCGTGGATGACTGGCATTTGTGCACATGACAACCCTGTCACTCAACAAATGCCAGTAAGAAGCCTGAGGACAAACAAAAACTAACCTAAACTAAACCAAAACATTTTACTGATTCACAGCAGAGATTTTTTGGTTGGACCGTCACTATAGACATATAAAACAAAGAGGACACTGTCCTCGTTATCCTACTGGCCTCTTGACCTTTACACTGATCCCCGGGCCTGAGATTCACTCCGCTGCGTTTGAAGATTTTTTAAGCTCTATACCGAAGCTATTCTAAAGAAAAATGCAGAAAGAATTTGTATTAACAGCTAGATTTATATCTGACTGTTATTTTTTTCTATCTGAACATAGCTGACGCTGATCATAAAATGTTCCCCACGTCATATATATATATATATATATATATATATATATATATATATATACTCTAAAATATAAACCAGTGCCACACTGAATCACTTCTGCTCAGGTTGAGCAAGAGGGAAGTGGGTTTTTTTAAGCTTCTTACGAACATCAGGCATCATGAAGGCAACTGAGTCATCCTGACCATCAAAGAGCAGCTTTCACAGCTTCAACAACTGCATCATTTACTTCCAACTGTCGACGCACACGTAAAGGCGTGCGTGAATGGGGAAAGAGGGGGATAAAAAAAAGGCACAAAACTCACACACCAAAGAATTAATAACTGCAAGAATAGAAAGCCGCCATGTCTTCTTAGTAGAATTCGCCCTTAACGTTTCCTGCAGAAGCAGGATGAGGTCTCCTCTGACCACAAGCATGAAACCATGAAGAAAACAGATTTACCTGCGTGTGCAATGGCTAACAGGAGGCTGAAGAGAACCAGGACAGCCCTGCAGATGCTGCTGTGAACCATGGCGGCTGTGACGGTGGAGCGTCTCCAAAATGCCTCGAGCAGAGACTTGCAACAAGTAGCCGGCCCAGGAGAGGAGCAGGAGTGGAATAAAAGAGGGCCGTGAAGGGAGAAAGGTACAGAGCTAAGGGGGTGAGAGGAGAGGTGGGACTAGGTGTGCACAGGGCCGTCAGAACAGTGTGCACTCTGTGTAAATGTACAGACCCCCCCCACCACCACCACCACCCAAAGAAAAAAAAAAACACCCCTGAATGCTCAGTTTGATTGAAGGGGTAAACATTTGGTCAGCTGAGTGTGTGCGGATCATAACACAAAGATTTCTACCCACATTTTCACTTAATCGACCTTCAAAAAGACATATTCTATATTCACTGAAAAAAATAAAAGAATAGAGCATGGAAAACTTATTTTACAACAAACTACACAATCATATACGCTATATATATATATATATATATATATATATATATATATATATATATATATATATATATATATTAGTATTGCACCGATACCGATACCAGTATCGGACAGGGCCCCGATCCAGTACTAAAATGATCGGCGAGTACCAACAAATAGGGCGCCGATACCATATTGATGTTTGTATGTCACTTGAACACAGCCTTCTCTCTCCCGACTAGTATTATACATGTTATATAAGTTCATGAAAGTTGCACTATTTTGGCATTTGAGAGCCAAAACTCAGGGTTTAAAAGAGATTGTTCAATTATTAATGTTATTTTACTCTCTTACTGTTGCACTACTATTATACATGTTATAATTTCACGAATGTTGCACTATTTTGGCCTTTGAGAGCCAAAAGTTTATTCAACTATTGTCACCCATTCCAGGTAGGCAATAAAAAGTTCTACTACCCAAAGTACGTAGTATGCAGTTCTTCATATATACACACACACACATCGATTTCAAACAGACGGTATCGGTATCAGCCAATACTGCACAGCCAGGTATCGGGTATCGGTATCGGGGCCAAAAAGTGGCATCGGCGCAGCACTAATACATATATATATATATATATATATATATATATATATATATATATATATATATATATATATATACATATATATATATATATATATATATATACATATATATATATATATATATATATATATTTTTTTTTTTTTTTTTTTTGTCGGTCTTGACCACCCTCAAATGTCAAAAACAAGGGATGAAAATAAAACCATTGCAGAAGCACAAAACCTCCGTTAAAGATTAATATCAACATGCATAACTTGTTTACCATCGATTAAAACATCTTTTTGTAAAAAAGTGAGATCTTTGCTCATTAAAGTTTCAATTGTGTAGGTAATCCATCTTTTTTGGGGGGGGGAGTGTACGCACTGTTTGGTGTTCAGCATGAAGGTATAAAATTTCCCATCATGTCGTTCCTACAGTTTCAGATCCTTTAAAAGCCAGAGTTTGAGTTTTCTTGGGCTGTAAGGAGCATAGTACAACGCTGCGGTAGCCCCTCCCCCACATGTTACTCTGCACTGCCAGTCAGCTGGCTGAATGAATGAAAGACTTTTTCTTTTTTTCATTGCATATGGAAAGCTACGAGCCCCATGTCTGTGAACCAACCAACTGCAGGCTGACTACCTGACCTGATTGGCCAAAATAGCCATTAGCTAATATAGCTAATGTTAGCTTTGCATGCTCATGGTACTGCACAACCAGAAGCAGAAACAGAAATGCACAATAAAGACTTTAATGCCATGATTATATTTAACAAGTGTTTGTATTCTAGATTTTTCCTTAGAAAACAAAGTTACAGTAAATAATATGGGCAATATAATAATGTAATACAAAATGTTGTATTAATCCAGCAGCATTAATACTGATAGTTTTTTTTTTCTCTTTTTTAATAATTAAGTTATTCATTTTTGGACATATTTCTGTTAATATTGTGATATGGGCATATGGGCATACTACGCCGGGTAAAAATGCAAGAGAATAAATTATTTCACGTTTAGTTAACTATGCCTGCAAAATATTTATAACTAACTGAAATATGTATCCTGAATATTTCTTAATGTTCCTAACTTTAATTTACACATTGTTTTCTTTACTGGTATTGCTTTATAACTTTTTTAAAGTTCTAATTCTAGCTTCACCAACGCTAACTTTTGTCTGATATTTTTCCTGTCTCAGAGGGAACGTAAGTAGAAGAGTGCAAGTGTGAGTAGTTGAAATATACATTAGGCAAGCTAAAACCAAATCCATCCATCCATCCATACACACACACATATATATATATATATATATATATATATATATATATATATATATATATATATATATATATATATACACACACATATATATATATATATAATTTTTATTTTATTTTATACATTGGGTAATATGATCAGCACTCATTTTTACCATATTAAAATGTGGTAGGGTTATGCAAAACATACCTGTGGCAGGCAGGACCAAATAAAACACTAGAGAGAATTTACGCAGATGATGATTTCCATGTTTAATGGTGAGAAAGATAATCTAAAGGCTTAAGAGGGGAAAAACATTTGAGGGCTAGATAATGGCACCTCTGTGTGTCCATATGTTGCTAAAACAGCAGCAGTTTGATTGGGTGCCAAGTGGAAAGTGATTTTTAAACGGTACTTGGCCAACTTGAATTACAACGAAAGGGTACCTTTCTTGCACACTCTGATAGCAGAACTACAACATTCCTCTACCAAACATGTAAAAAAACAACAACATTTGTGGTTGTTGGATTTGCTCTCGTTAATTTGAACGAATGTGTTAAAGGCGACAGATAATCTGTCACTGACCTTTTGAGGTGGGGGTTCTGTTACAGTGAGGCTGGCTACAGTTCAGACATTTACGCCGCAAAATATGTGAACGACTTTGGCCATGCATAATTTGAAATTACATGAATGTGACAAATTCTGGCAAAGTGCACTTGTCTGCATTTCTCACTGGGGTGACTCGCTTTAAAGGGTGAAGGATGAGTATTTTTAAAGACTATATGCCACAGGCTTCTATAGCTTTCAGATTGAGCTGCTCAATCTGAAAGCTATAGAAGAAGAAAATTTAAATCAGATATTAATGATTTACATTAATATCACAACAAAATTCAGAACCTACTTTGTATATTTAGGACGCCCTCTCTATAGTCAAAACTGAACTTGACATTAAATCAGTTAAATGTCTGTAGGAAAAGTGGCCTTGTTTCGCAATATAAAACAGCTTCTCTGTTATTCCAGTTTTTACGCATCAGCAAGGTATAGATACTTCTTGTTGCATTGGCACAATTGAGTGCATGTTAGTTGGGGGGGTTTCTTTTCCTCTGCTACAAGTAGCTAGTTTTACTTCCTAAGAAATTATCAACTGCTTTTGTCACTGCATTGTGGTTTAACGACCTAACTAATCTTGGGTGTGGAAATAAACTGTCAGTGCAAAACAAGTGGCAAAAGAGAAATGTGACCTTAAACAACAAGGGCGTTTACCCTGAAAATGGAAAACATTTGAAACTTCCTAACTAATTAAATACTAAGTGTTAATTACCTAATTTATGTACACTGGATATTTACATACAGAGTATTAAAAAAAAAGACATGACTTGTCCTCACTGACAGTAATTAACCTTAAACCTGTAGGGTGCTGCACTGCTCTGTTAAAGGTATAAACACCGTGGGAACGTTTGGCCGTCATTCTGTTCAGGAAGAAGTTGGGTTCTGCATCACAGATGAGATGTGAGTAACATGCTTTTGGGTGTTAAAATGTGTGTCAACCCCAAAACAAAGGTTAAACATCTCCTGACGATCCTGGCTGAGGCTGGTAATTATCCACAGTGAAGCAGGTTTTGCACCAACCGGCCTGAAAGGCCACTCAGATAGGAAGAAGCCAGTAAATAAAAAGTAACTTAAAAAGCCAGATTACAGTTTTCAGAGGGAATTGGGGGACAACAACTTTACATTTTGAAGGCATGCTCTGTGGTCTGATGAAGCCATATCGAAGAACTTTGTCTATAATGTCCGTTGTTTGGAAGAAGGGGGGGGGGGGGGGGGGGGGTGTCAAGGTTCGTAGTGTCATGTTCTGCTGCAGCAGACTGTTACCCTTCACAAAACACATGGCATCATGATGAAAGAATATTATGGGAAAATTCTCAAGACATCAAGCAGGAGGTCCAATCTTGGACATAAACTGGTCTTCCACTGTGACACTAAGCATACTGCAAAATTAGTGACAAAGTGGCCCAAGTACAACTAAGCCAATGTTTTAGAGTGACTATCACAAAGTCCTGGTCTGAGTCCTATAACGGAAACAATTTCATGTAAAATAAATAAATAAAATAGATTTATGTAGGAAGTTTGATTTAAATAATCTTATTGCTGTTTTTTTTTTTTTTTTTAAATTGAACAGATTTTGGTAATCCTCATTGATCTAAAGCAGGACATCAGATCACCCAACAATCGTATCGTCAGCAAATTTAATAAGTGTTTGTTATGTGGGCTGGCTGGCAGCCATGGGTGAAAAACAGAGGGCCAAGTACACATTCCTGGGGTACACCAGTGTTCAAGGCGATGGCAAAAAAGTAGCAATGGGTAGTTCCCCATTCCAACAATTTTAGGGTGGTTGGTCAGGAAGTCAGGGGTCCAGCTGCAGATAGAGCTCAGGCCAAAGATGAGCAGTTTGGACACCAAACTGGTGAGAATGACCGTGCTGAAGGCTGAGCTGAGGTCCAGCAAGAGCAGCCTGATGCAAGTGTTCAGTTTCTACAGGTCGGTGATGCTGATGGCATCCTCTGTTGACCTATTAGCGCTGGTGAACTGGTGTTGATCCAGCATAGCAGGGATGGTACATTTGATGTGAGCCTTTCCAACCTTTCTAAACACTTCACGATCACAGAAGTGAGTTAAATCGGTCTGTCAATGTTCCGGCTGCCTTTTCAGCTTGGGGATACACAGAACGGCTGTAGATTTGAGGTATGCTGGTCCAGCAGAAGATGAAGATGTTGAAGATGTTCTTTGTTGAGGTTCTCAAAATGTGTAAAGAAAAGTTTAGATCCTCAGCAAACCTGGGGTCACCATAAAATGTGCAGATTTAACAAAGGCATAAAAACTGACCTTGGGAGATACTTCCCAATCATGGCACTGACATAAACACCATCAATTCTGACCTAGACTGTTAAAAAATAATGATCTATGGTGATATTAAACTGAATTAATCGAATTCCACAGACTTTCTACTTAGAACAAAATGCAATGTTTGAAACACTTTTATAAAATCCTAATGCATGTGAAAAGATGTTAAATTATTGCCGTTTAAAGTAAATATCTTCTCTCCTAAGACCATCTCAGTGGAGGTCTCAGAGCTTGAAGGACACGCATGGTTGGTATTATTGTTTTGGTACACTACCTCTCCCAGTAAAGAGGAAAAACGTTTTCATTTATTTATATCTACATAGATGTGGAAAAAAAACTCCCTCTGAGCTGCGAGATGTGTGTAGCTACTGATAAGGCAGCACGGTTCAGTTGTTTTTGTTCACCGCAATCTTCCAAAAGAGCTTTTGATTTGCTTAAGTTTGGTTCTGAACTCTAAAGAGAACTTACAAATCTTCAACACCTATCCCAAGAACAAAACATCGAATGCTGCGATCACACCGTCTCCTCAATCTCTAGCTGTTTTTTGGGCATCAGAAACTGTCAGAGTGTGAAGGCTTTCCTATGAATTTTTGGTTTCCTTCCCTTATAAAGTCAAGTATTTTGAAAATATAAATTATGTACTGAAACCCTGAGGTTATCATTCATGAGGAAGAAATCATCGGAAAGATAAATCTTTACCAGCTCAAGAAAACCTGATTGTTCGTTCTTCAACCTTTCAAAATTCCTGCAAGAAGTTAATTTGATGTTTATGTCTGGTTAGATAATCATCATACTAGCTTGATCACAAAGGGTGCATTATGGATTCTGCAACTAGATTCAACATATTCACCCAATTCAAAACCGAGCTTTAATAACGTGATACTGAGAATAATAGATGTTTAATCATTCTTTCCCTTTTATGTTTGCAATTATGCTCCCTGACAGGAATTTATCCACCAGACACATTTCAAAGCTTTGAAATCAAGAAAAATATTTGATTCACTGAGACTAATGTGATTTCTAATAAATACCCAAGTCTACTTACGCATTGCACGTAAGCTTTTGTAGTGAGACACTTATCTCCATTTCCCTACATATTGTATGTATTGTGGCGTGTTGTGGTGATTTGTACATTTAGGATTTGGCTGAATAGTTCAGACACAGATGTGTACAGCCCACACATAAGACTGTTTTATTAATTCATACTGTAATAAAAAAGTATGATTCCAGCAGGTCCTTTTTCATATATTATAATACAGATGCAGAATTGAAAGTTTATTCTTTTAACAGCCTAGTATTTTACAAGAAATAGATAACTAGTTGGAACTTTTGAACATGTCCTTAAAACAGGACATAAGTGGGCACGAATCCTTGGGCTCTACTTTGCCGTTAATATCCACGAACAACCAGCTGAAAAAAAAACAAAGGGAGAGGGTGGGGGCAACGGGGGAAGGCGGGAGAAGTGGGGGCTTTCAATAAATAAAACAAAATAAATGAATATAGTTTATACTTTACCATGCTTTACCACCCATCTATCCACACTTCAAATAAAACCCACGAACAATAGAGGCCAAATCTGAAATCTGTTTCAGTGACTTTTTGCAGGAAGTTTTTTTTTTTCTAGATCAAATAGCTGAAACCAAAAGGAGGTCAAAATCTCTGAAGATTTTGCTGATTTGGCCTGGTAGATGTTTCCCTCACCAGTTTGCTCCAGCTACAGGTCCATTTGCAAGAGAGCAAAAACAAAACTGTAATGGAGGTGATCTATGATGGGCAAACGATAAAAAAAAATAAAAAAAAAAGAAATTGTGGAAACTTTAGGGGACTGGGGATTCGGTAGAACAGCTGCTGTTCAAACTGGATACAGTCCTTGGGATTTGCTTGGCTGTAGTCCCTTATGGGTCCTCCAAAGTCTCGATTTCTCCCATATTCAGTCTCTCAGATGATGCGTTCACAGAAAAACCTAACATTTAAGAAGGAAGACAACCTTAGTACACAGTGTAGATGAAACAAGTCATTTTATTTTTATTTAACAGATAAATGTTTAAAGCCCACCTAAAAGGCTCGGGTCTGCTCGGACCATCTTCTGCTTCTTTTTCTTCTTCCCTGAGGTGACCGTCTCAAATCGTTGCTGCTGGCCGCTCGTATGGTTGGACTGGTAGATGGCTGAAGATCCCGTCCCCCCCCACACAGAGTCCTTTAACAGAAGCAGGAAACGTACGACTAATAAAAACTGTCCATAACCCTGTAAGTGCCTTTAAAATACAGACTGAACTGTATGCTTCTGCTTAATTCAACCAGTTCCCTGAATGAAGCTGCTCTACCTCTGGCTAAACATAGTCTTGTACAGAGAACAATGTTAAATACATGAAATAATGTCATGTGTTATAGGGAAGTTACTGCTTCAGTCGTCTGCCATTCGTGAGAGAAGCACCGTGTACGATATTTGTCATATGAGTCTCACACGTTTCAGGCTGAGAGTAACAACACTTTATGGAAAAATAAAGTGAAAAATATGGCTGGAGTTTAATTTTAGTTAAGGAAGAGAGATCAAGATGTAAGAATCGTTGTTTTCATTCTCCCTCCTGTTTATAGGATTTTGCCTCCCCTCCCTATAAAATAAGGAATCTAGTAGGAAATGCAGTTTCAAACAATAAAGATAAAGTTCACTTCTCCTTTAGTTTTTACCATAAAGCTGTAAAGAACCACAACAAATCAAACATTAGTACAGCTCTACTGACATGAAAATAAAAATGCACGGCGAGGGCTCGACAGACGTGCCTTGTGATAAAAATAATAAATAAGCTCCACACACTCGACATATATCAATCGATAGACGTGTGGTGCGAAAAAAAAAAGAAGATCAATAGAAGAATGGTTTTCCTTGCTTTTTGCATTGCAGCCTATCATGTAGGTTTAATACGACAGTCATTAAATCCTCCCAGCCAATCACAAACAGATCCAGGAATGCTCCGTCACCAAGCACCGCCCCCTTCATAGGATTCAGAAAGCATGTGTTCTTTTTTCCCCCTTTTTTTTTAAGCTTACAGTTTTCGTTAAAATGTTGGTTGAATAAAAGATTGAGTTTGAATTAAATGCTTGTTTATTTAAAAACAGGGCATTAAGCAACAGCATAAAATCACCAGGTCTGCACTTAAAATAGATGTTTTGATAATTATCGATATCGAACAATATGATTTCCATTTCATCGATCTCTGTTTCACACCGAGGTGAACCCACTTATGGAGCTAATACTACCATTACCCTTTAGCTTTTCTCTAACATAGAAAGTATTCCTGGGTCAGGGCTTCTGTGTTCTTTTTGTGTCTCTGCTCTGTCTTCCCATAGCTCCAGTTAGTCGTAGCAGATGATCGTTCACACTGAGCCTGGTTCTGCTGGAGGTTTCTCCCTGTTAAAAAGGGAAGTTTTCCTCTCCACTGTCGCTACATGCATGCTCAGTATGAGGGATTGCTGCAAAGCCATGGACAACGCTGGCAACTGTCCACTTTCGCCACCTGCTCATCCAGGAGTGAATGCTTGATGCAATCTGCTCGGTTTTCTAAGTTAGCTTTTTCTAACCAACATGAATGATAAACTGATCCTGACTCAATCGTTGGATAACTAGGATCAACTGGAAAGTATGAAATTGACCTGGATTCTGTCTCCATGATTTGACTTTTTTTGTAAAGTGCGTCGAGAGAACATGTGCTGTGAATTGCTCCTATATAAACATAATAAAATCAATAAACTGAATATGGACAGCATAACAGGGATGTTTTAGTTATAATTGCCTAAACGTTTCAGCAGCCTCCACAAAGTAAAGTGCCATTTATTGCCGTCGGTCAGAAAGTAAAAAATGTTTGGGACTGAAAAATGCAACTCTGAATTCCTAAAAATTTACATTTTTTGCATGAGATTACTTTACCATAAAAAAATAAACATGCAACACCAAGTTAAACAAACACAGCTGTTTAAATGCGCTGAAAGGCGTCACCCTGAAAGGCCTGATGAGTAAACTAGTCTCATTTTGACCTGGTGGCAAGACAATTTGTCTGGAGCTTGAAGAGCAACACAAAGTAGAACCTTTGGGATCCTTTAAACAACAACTAGCACTTCAGGCTTTCTTACTTGCTGCTGCTGCTGCTTGGCTTGCTGCTGTTTCGGCAGCGCCTGCTTCTGTTGGTTAGCGTTCTGTTTGGCACGACGTTCCAGGAACTGCTTGGCAAAGTCCTTGGATTCAGGCGTGTCCCCCAAATAGGCCCTGACGTAGTCATGCACCTCATAAGGAGAGTCCACTTCCTTCAGGAAGGACGCAAACGTGGGAACTGGCAGGACGAGAGAAACGGAGCGTTATTCCTGACTCGGGCATCCAGGAAAGGGGGCGTGGTTAGGTGTGGGTGGAGCGACTTTGTCAAATGCTTAAAAGATTTACCATCCAGGTTGTTGGCTGTGTTGAGCGTGTGCAGGGTTTGCTCACACCATTGCATAAACGTGTCCTGCTGGCTCTTACTGACACCCTGGAACAACTTTAGCAGCTTCTCCTCCTCGTCGACCTTCTTACTGGTTCGCCCACTCATAGAGTTGCTTAATGCGGAAGACAAAAGCACTGAGTTAGAAGTGTGTATTACTCATAGCTCGCAGATAACAAGTCATGCTTTTTCATCACAAGCTCTGACTAAGAAAGTTTTAATTTGGCATCCTAAACAAATACCTGAGGTTGGCGTTGCCTTTGTTGTTCTTCTGAGTGTTGCCTTTTTTGGTCTGGGGAGGTTGTTGGACGGCCTCCTTCACGGCCTCGTCCCAGAAGCCCATGTTTGAGTTGTGGGTGTCGCCCCAGATACTGCTGGAGTCTGAGCCCCAGTTAGTGCCGGCGTTAACAGAGCCCCAAACCGAGTTACTCAGCGATGTCTGTGAGGAGACGCACAATGCTTTAGAGTCAAATCAAACCATTTTCACCATAAATCTCACATTGTAGTTCACATGTTCACAAAGCTGTTAGCGACTAAATGCAGCTCATGATTTACCACTACCGTATTTTTCAGACTATAAACCTCTCCGTTTGTTTTTTTGTTGTTTTTTTTATAATTTGGTCGACCCTGTAGCTTAGTCAGGTGCGACTTATATATCAATTTGAAATGGTAATTCATGTTGACCAACATGAACCAACAAGTAAACACTACTGTCTACAGCCGCAACAGGGCGCTCTGGGCTTGTGAAAACTATATGCTGCTCCTGCACCACTTAAAAATGTATTGAAACATTAACTTAAAGACAACAAACACTGAACACGTTTGTATGTTGTTTCGCTGTTCCAGTATGGATTCAGGCAGCGGAGCGTTGCGTGGTTCAGCTTGAAGGGCCCAGACCGCGACAGAACCTTGTTACTGGTCTGTCTGTGAAGCTAATAGCAGCTAGCGCTAGCTTACAGGTCTGTTGTCCGGGCGGTTTACAACCTCACTGATGCACGTGAGCTTTATGTTGCTCTGAAACATCCGTGTCATAGTGTTAGCTTAGCACATAGCACCGCTACGCTCACGGTCTAATTTCAGCCTCACTTTGAGAACTTTTAGCGTAACGAGCCGTTAGGCTGAAATACGCCGGCAAGAACTTTCCTGGTTGGAGTCGCTGGCTTGTTATGCCAATTTACCCCATTCATTCTCCCAGGTTTGTTTCATATTATTCAACCAGTTGTGGATGCAGCTGTGTAACTTAATAAGTTGGTTTTCCAGATTAAATGTCGGTTTTTGACTTGGGATTGTGAAATAAATTTCTAAATAAATGCGTATCTGGTGTGACTTACAGTCCAAAAAATATGGTACGTGAAATTGGTCTAACTGGAGCTACTCTTATTATAAATGTGCAAAGTCACCATGGGAAAAAATGTTTAAACAATATTTTATCATTGTTTTTAGGTTTTACTTCAAAATGTTAGACTTTATCATATCTTAAGACAATGTCTTAACAATACCTTCTGAGCTATGATACCAATTTGGGACAAATGATCAAAATCTGACCTAATGTTCTTGCCATGGTTCATGTAACATCCCTGTGATACATATGACCTGTGGACTACTACGTGCATTGCTAAGATGACTAAAAACGAAGCACGGAGGCTTATATATGTGCCAAATGATAATACTAATAATAATTATAATCAGTTCTGCCTAACCAATACTGATAAAACCCTAGGTTTTAACAAGCTACATTCATACTCAACCCACAGGGAACACTTTCGTGCACCACAACTCTAGAAAATGTGGACGTGGCGAACGTCCTTTTTAATTTTACAACTTCATCTGAAGCGCATGCCATTCATTGGAGTTCTTCTTTTAAACAATGGAAGATCAAATCTGATAAAAGATAAAAATCTGTATTTTGCTCTTCGCAGTAAAAAAAAAAAAAAAAAAAGTAGCTATTGAGGGAGTGGTTCACTAACATAAAGCTCACACATATAAAGTCAGACTTTATAAGTGTGAGCTTCTATATATTTTTGGAAATCTAAGTAACACTTTAACATTAAGCCAGTTAAACTTCAGAAATACTGATCTGGTGGGTTCAGTGGTAGAGGTTGTTAGTCAGTGTCGACTGTTCTGGTGTAAATAAAAGCAACAACAAGGGCACTAAAGGAACAACAATGAGACAGGAAGGGTGTTGCAGGAGGAAGGCAACAGCATTTTCCCTCCTCCTCTTCATGCTGGGGTGAACGTTATGCTGCCTGCAACATTATTCACTATGATCGCTTTGGTGGTGGGTCAATGTTGGTCTGGGGAGGCAGAGACCTGCGCAGGATAAACGACGGCACCCTGAATGCCTTTTAGACTTATTGTTAGACCCGTCTCTGCTGCGGCGGCTGCTCCTCCTGCTGCATGATAATGCCCGCTCTAATGTGGTGAGAGTAGGCAGGCAGTTCCTGGAGGATTAAGGAATTGATACCGTTGACTGATTTCCACGCTCCCCTGACCTAAACAAAATCAAACATCTCTGTGACGTCTTGAGAGAGAGAGAGATATAATCTGATCAATGACGAGCCTTCTGATGCAGCAGGTTTTATTCCGAATTAATTTATTTACGTGCAGAGTTGTCATATTTCCCTAAAGAAAAACAAAAAAAAAACCCCAAAGAAGAAGTCTGTGCTGAGACAAACAAACACGGAAGTGCTCCGTTTCTTCTGAGCAACCCAGAACGGACCCGCGGCTGGTACCAAGACAGGGTGCTTGCTCTTTTTCCAAATCAAAATTCCAGACTTTTTCCAGACTTTTTTAAAACTGATATTTTTTTTCCCCAAGACCTTAACTTTATGTACTTGTATACTTGTGTGCCTACTTCCTAGGTTGAGATTGTACAAACTGTTTATTAGAAATGTTAATTTTTATAGGCTAGTATTCAATGAACAAATGCATTATTCACAGTAAATTATGCTTTCACTGATGAAAACGTTTCAAAACATGAAAATCACAAGTACATGAATTTCACATCAAACAAGTGTTTGATTCCATTAGGCTAATACAGTACGTGACCAGTTAGTAAAATTATAGTTTTATTGCCTACCTTCCTATTTCTCATTTCACAATGCCTTTGAGCATACTGTAAAATTCTACCATACATTTTTTTCCCATACTTTATTAAGACTTTCACACAAAATTCAAGACTTTTCAAGGTCTGGAAAACAGTGTTTCAAAATTCCATACTTATTAAGACTTTCAAGACTTGCGCAAGCACCCTGCAAGAACAGTTTACAGCCATCATGGCGCTCGATAATTTGGCGCTCTTAAGGTTTCTAATAAGAAGGTGGTGTCGCCAACAGACCAGTTTTTGCTTCCCCAAACATAGCCTCTAGTCAGTGACGGAGCAAACACACGATGTTGACATAGGGCCAACGTGTGCAGCCAGGGCGCTTTGCCCCGATCTGAATGACACGATCAGAACAAATGTTTAGACGGACGCTGCTCGGATTAAGGATCGGCATAAACCACCGCTCTCATTCGGACCATATCCAGACTGCCGTGTTTGTGTGATGCATTTTTATCCAGACTGGCCCCTTATTTCATTACTTATGTCCACATAAACACATAGAGAGACAGAGTGTTTTAGCGTTCTGGTAAACAATAACATAATCAGCCGTGTTACATACAGTTCTGTTCTGAGGTCGGGTCTGTTGGGTGACAGTTGGATGTTGTTGGTGTGTCTGCTCCTTCCGCTGCTTCATATGCTGGGCCTCCTCCCGCTGAATCTCCAGCAAGGACTTGGTAATAACGGGCTGTTTGGCCATGTTCCCCCAGCCAGACAGCTTGGCCTGCGACAGCTGAGCTTGCTGCAGCGCCTGCTGTTGCTGCTGCTTGAGGAGCTCTTGCTGCTGACGTCGCTGCTGAGAGGGTGAGAAGACCACAAGGGTGTTTTTTTTTTATGAAGGATGGGTCACACGTGAAATAATTATATAACTGGAGAAACTGAAACGATGTTCTGCCGTGACAAATGGTCTAGATCAGGGGTGTCAAACTCATTTTGGTTTAGGGGCCGCATTCAGCTTAATCTGATCTCAAGAGGGCCACACGAGTAAACTCATTGCAAGATTAAATAGAACTAATAAAAGTGGACTTGTTGTTGATTTTTATATTAAATGAATTTCACTTTTACACAATATGCTATGATAACCTCAGCGTTTTTAAGAAAAGTATGTGCAACTACAACAATACTTTTACTCAGTTAAACATTTACTTGTGCATTATGCATAAGAACTGATCACAGTGATTATACAATGTTGAAAAACATTTATTCACATTTTTTGGAACTTAAAAACACTGTCCTGCATGACAAAATACATCAAACAGATAAAAATTAAGAAATGATTTAAAATAAATTTTCCGCATCTGAAGCTCAGTGCTACCATCTGCTGATTAAAACACAGCGCATGTTTTTTTCTATAATTGTTTTATCATTCTCTTCCTTTTATCTCCTTTCTTTCACCTTTCTTTTTTTATCCTTGTTCTTCCTCTCCTACTTTCCCATTGTAGTGTCCAAATCATTTGAGATATTCCCCGCATGAATCATAATAAAACTATTCACATTCATAAATCAAGCGGAGCACTATGGCAAAAGCAGTACTGCTCCACTTGTGAAAGTCAAATCTGATGAGCTCTTTTTGCCATTCAGACAACAATTCTTATTGCCAATGTTTTTTTTTTTTTTTGTTAAATAATGATAATGCATTTAACCAGAGGGCTGGACTAAATTGTCCGGCGGGCCGGAACCGGCAGAGGGTTAGCACTTCACTCACACTGGCTGAACTAACTTCTCTACTCACAGACTCAGTCAGGCTTGTTCTTATCAAATAAACTTTCATTACACCCACATTCTACAAAAGTGCTAAATGACAAAAGGCATCAGTCGCTACATTGTCGCCATCTTTTCCTTAAAGGCGTACAGGACTGGGAGAATGGATGTTTGCATGTTCTGTTCAGCTTGCGTGAACCCGGCCGTAAAACTACATTGAGATCTAAGCTTGTCCTGGAGGTATCTGCATCCATTTAGTGAAACGTTCAAAAACACAAAGAAACAAAACGCAAAAATGCAAAAGCAGTTTGCAAATTCTTTTAAAACGGACACAATGATTCTTCTCTTCAGCTCCTCGTATGTTCTGCTGCAACTTTTGCAGCAAAATGAAGACCCTAAATCCACTGAGATAAACATACACACAGGTTATAGTTGCCACTTTATCACTGCATGCGACATGAAGAAGAACTGCGGCAAACGTTGTCCAATTATTAATTAATTATAATTGCCATTAGCTGGAAAGACTGCTCATTATTTGGGTTCTACGAACCCCAGGCAGACAAATATAACTTTTACTTATTAATCCCAAGCCGTAGTGTTGTTTCAACATTCAGCAACATTATTGGATTCCTTCCTACTATTGTGCTGCCCTGATGTTCAGAAGAAGTCTCTGCTGAGGCCAGACTAGAACAGCTTGTAGTTTTTATTGCATATTTCTTCTGTGGGATTTGTTTTGCCGTGTGGCGGTGACGTTGATACAACGCCGGATAACGGTGGTCTGTTAAAATGAAGCAGAGAGGCAACGTCAGCAGCTTGGACCCTTCACTGCAAAAACAGAACTAAAAATAAGTAAAATGTTCTTAAAATTAGTGTATCTGTCCTTGATTTGAGCAGGTAAATAAGATGATCTGCCAATGGAATAAGATTTTTGCACTTAAAATAGGAACAACTCATCCCCATCATCTTATTTCAAGTGCAGTATATCTAATTATCTTATTTAATGGGTCAAAATACTCATTCCATTGGCAGATAATCTTATTTACCTGCTCAAATCTAGGACAAAAAACATAAACTTTAAGAACATTTTACTTATTTTTAGATCAGTTTTTGCAGTGTTGTATCACAGCGTCAAAAGAATATCGGCAGATATCAGCCGTAACACAAACCCTGCCTCTTAACATCCAATTTTGGTGCTCCATATGGACTTTAAGATTTTAAGAAAACCTGCAGGAGCCCTGATAAAACTATGTAATCAGTAAAAGAGTCCAAAATAAGCAATGCTCTTTGACAAAAAAATAAAAAGAAAGAAAAATCAGCCATAACAGAAATATTAATACTGGATGTGGATATGGAGCCAAAGCTCTATATCACTGCATCCCTAATAATCATTTTAATCATATTTTAAGCTTGTGGACTTCCTGAGTTTCGTTACACTCAGCTGCCAATCAGTAATCTCTCTATGAAAACCAAAACCAAAACACAACGGTGCGTTTTGGAGAACATAAGCTAAAGGTGACAAATTCCTTTCATATTAAATATAATGTAGAAAGTGATGAGAAGAGCTACACATTACGGTTCTCACCTCCTCGCGCGCTTGTCGTTCTCTTTCCTCCTCTAGTTTCTGGATCTCGGCCAAAGACAAGGCATTCTGTGTGTGGTTGTGATTGGCTGACTGCTGTCCCCACTTAGATGACGATGGAAGCTGCAGACCAGGAGAAGTCTTAACTCCGAGTCCATTTTATTCTGTTTAAAACCCTCTGGTGGTTATGAGTCCTCACCTTCATCTGTGCAAGCTGCTGCTGTTGCTGCTGCTGCTGCTGGAGTCTTCTGAGGGCCTCCTGCTGCTGCTGCCTCTGCCTCTGCAGCTCCTGCTGTCTTTGGGCCTCCTGCTCCCTTCGTTTTTGCTCCTCCTGCTGCTGTGCAAGAGCCGCTGCAGCTGCGGCAGCGGCCGCCTCCTCCTCCAGTCGCCTCTTCTCCTCCTCGCGTCTCCTCAACGCCTCCAGTTCCTCCTGCTTTCTACGCTCCTCTTCCTGATGAAGAAGAGCTAGCTCTATTTATCTGAGCATTTTATGGAAATAAATACACAGACGATTTATTTTTGTTTCACCTGTTTGCGAAGGAACTCTTCCCGTTTCTTTTTCTCCTCCTCTTCCCTCCGCCTTTCCTCCAATCTTCGAAGAGCTTCCTCCTGCGCCTTCCTCTCCTCCTCCTCCTTTTGCCTGCGTTGTGCCTCCTCTTGTTCCCTTTGCAGCCTCAGCGCCTCCTCCTAAAGATGCAACACGGAGTCAGGGCCACTAAAACAACGGCAAGCTAAACCGACAGCGTTCAGTTGCTCGACCTGTTTCTGCCGAGCCAGCTCCTCTTCTTCCAGCCGTTTCCTTTCCTCCTCCTGTCGAGCCCTGAGCGCCTCTTCCAACCGTTTCCGTTCTTCTTCCTCCCGTTTTGCCCTCAACTCTGCCTCCCGTCTTTCCAGCTCCTGTTAGCAGATCAAATTAGAAGTTCACCTCATATAATTCACCTGAACTTAAACATCTTTGTAACCGGAGTCCGTTCTAAATTATGATTTGATCATATCCAAGGTTGCAGGCACGATTGTTCCAGGTTTTCCTGACACCTATATTTCCACTGAAGAGATGTATACAGTATGGCCACATTTCTTTATCCGTGCTTTTATTGATCGTATGTTTAGCTCCAGAAATCGCATGTGCACTGGCCATTTTGATGGTTAAAAACAATGTGGTGTTGGTAGATGGGATGGCTGGTCTGGCCACAGAATTCACATCATGGATTGATAAACTGAGGTAAAAAGGTGCATTTTCTCAGGTTTCTATCTCCAACAGAAGGTCAACATGTAACCCTGAGACATACAGAGATTCCCTCCAATTGCAGTGGCTGAAATGTCACCGACTCTCTTGGCCATGAGCCACAGATCCAAAGCAGATCCATCTCCCTTGATGATGTGTTTGACGGTGGCTCATGAGTGACTGCATGGGTCTCCAGTAAGCCAAAAAAAGGCACCGTGAATAGGGCTGGACAATAATTCAGTAACAATATATATCGATCGATAGACGTATACCGATGATAGAAAAAAAAAGCTTCAATAAAAAGTTCAATAGAATAACAGTTTTCCTTCCTTTTGCATTCTAGCCATGGAGGTTTAATATTACCGTCGTTACATCCTCCCAACCAATCAGACGCAGACCCAGGAACCAAGCTCCGCCCCTTTAAGAGTTCGAAGAGCACGCGTTCTTTTTCTTTTATAAAAACTTGCCGCTTTGGTAAAAAGTTGGTTGAATAAAGGTTGAGTTTGAATTCAGTATAAAACAGCCAGGGCTGCACTTAAAATGTGTGTTTTGAATTTTTGTGATAATTATCGATAAATGTAATTCTATTCTATCGATATGCCTTTTTTTCTGTATCGTCCAACCCTAACCGTAAACCCCAGCATGGAGAGAACCCGCACCGTCATGGATTTGGAGCGCCAGGCTCCCCTACTTCACATGTGCTTTTTTAAGAGCGTGGCTTAGCTAGGAGACTCAACAGTAGCTGCGTTTCCATCCAATTCGCATGAGAATTTTAAGACTTTTAAAATATCGCAAAAAAGAAAATGCGCCTCAGACGTGATTCCATTTACTGGTTTGTAGCGAATTAACCAATAGATGCACATCGTATCGTGGTCATACGCTGATGTTGGCTGTAATAAACAGGAAGTAGATGTTGCTAACTGGCACGGACCACAGATCAGTGATGAAGCAAGGCTTTAATGAATGTGCTGAATATTATTATTTAACCGATGAGACGACAAAACGCTCACATCTCTTTGTCGCTCCACACGTACCCGTTGTTGCTTCCAGGCGTGTTTTCGAGCGTTATGGGAATATCCGGCAGCAGAAACATCTGATCAGTCACGTGAGGTGAACGTTCGCTACGTCACAACTGATTCCACAAACGTGCTTCCATCTCCTCTTTAGCGCATTTACTTGTTTTTTGAAAGTCAAAAACCCCCTCCAGCTGAGCGTAAAAACTATTACTTCGAATTTGAACCTTTTCTAATGCAATACTTCAAAATACACATTAAAGAACGTTGATGGAAACGCAACTAGTCAGTCACCCATTATTCTTGATAATAATAATATTAATAATAAAAAAAAAATCAGTTCAATCCATCAAACATCTAGAAAACCCCTTTTGGAATATGTTGCCTAAAGAAGCCGACTAAACTGTGCTCTGTATGATAGGGACTACTACTTCATGTTAAAAACCAGGGCATCTTGGGGGGGAAAAATACTGGCTGGTCTAAATTAAACACCAAGGAATCTTCAAATGCCAGAGAGACCAAGTAAAGTTTTGTAAGGTTAGGTGACGCTTACCTTTGCAGACCTCGCCTTCTCAAACTGTTGCATCTGCTCAATAGTCGGCGCTTGTGCCACTGAGTCTATAGGCAAATCCCACACGCTGCTGCCTTCCCATGCTGTGTAAGCAATGAAATACCATTTATAGCCGAGCTGTTGTGCCAAACAGCGAACTTTGCTGAAGACGAAAGACAGAAACTCACTGCTTGCGGGAGCTTGTTGGAGGTTTGGTGTGCAGGAAGCCTGAGACGACGGATTCTGCATTTCCCACACAGAACTGGAGTCGGGCACCGATAGCGATCGGGTCACAGGAGGTAGAAGGCTCTCAGAAGCACTACGAGAACAGACAAAGAAAAACGAAATTAGTACAACGCTTCACTGAAAACGCTGCCAGACGCAGCACCACGTGTCAAACTGCAATTGTCATCTTAACATCAGTGTTTGCTTTATTGCAATTGCAAAGGACAGCTGGACAGCTCTTTGAATCGTCTTGTTACTGAATAGTGCTATATAAATAAACCTGCCTTGCCTTGGATGCAATACTTAACGAGCTACACTATTTCAGGTGTCAAGTGTTGAAACTTTGCTTTCCAATAACATATATGGGCAAAGTTAACTGTCCTTAAAGCCAAATCTGATCTAGGTCTCAGTGAGGAGGATCTGAGAGCCCAGGATAAAGGTGAAGACATTGTGATGATTTAAGGAAAGGAAGCGATGAGGAAAATGTAGGTAACTCATAATCTACATGATCATCACAATCTTCAATAGGGATGCACGATACCTATCGGGCCGATTAAATATCAGCCGATTTGGTGGAATTTTTTATCGGCCCGATAGGTAAAATTTTCCGATAAAAATAGCCGATAAATTAATTAAATTTGGTGGTATTTTATCCAGGCAGAGTAGCCCCAAAGCGGGACAAGCCCTGTGGATTTTGCGCTCCTCACGATCAGGACCCAGGCTTGGCTCCGTTATTGCCTGACTAAATAGTCAAACATGTCTTCACCAGTGTGGTTGTTTTTTTCTGTATCGGAAGAACACAATAGTATTGCAGTTTGCAACACCTGCTCTGCAAGGATTTCGAGAGGAGGAAAGAAGACTTCAGGTTACAACACAACAAACCTTATAACACACCTAAAAAATCGTCATCGTGGCGAAGCAACATGGAAAGAATACGAAGCAGCCGCGGCAGCAGCCGGTGGTGCTAAGGCTAAAACAACAACAACACGGAGCGCAGATGTATCCATTCAGAAGGCATTTGAAAGCTGTAAAAACTTTCCAAGAGACAGTGAAAAAGCTAAAGCTATTAACGACAAAGTGATGGAATTTATAGCGCTCGACAACCAGCCTTTTTCTGTGGTCGAGAACCCGGGTTTTCGTAACTTAATAGCACTTTTGGAGCCCCGTTACACCATTCCTAGCCGTCGCTTCTTCTCGGACATCTCGCTGCCTGCCCTCAATGATGCCGTCGCCACACACGTCCACAATTTGATCAATAAAAACGGGTTGTAAAAGATGAGTAGAAAGTGGTTATTTAAGTTATTGTAATTTTGATTTTATTTTCTCATATTTTCAAAAAAAATTCAAAAATACATGTGGAGTTAAAGCATTGATCTGTTCAATAATTTTCAATTATTGTTCTATGAATGTAATTGTCTTTTGCTGCTGTTAATTGCAGTAAAGGACCCTGTTTTTGTTATGAAAAAGTCACCACTGATGCACTCACCTAGAAATTAGAAAAGACAATGTAGAAATTAGGAGTGAAAATACTTTGGGGGTTAAATTATAGGTAGAAAGTGACAATTATTTAGTATTTTTTATTTTATTTTGAGCTATAAGATTTAAAAAAAAATCTCTACAATGCCCCCATGCAGTCAGGCAACCTTTTCTTGATTTTTCACCTCATATTTAAGGATGCACTTTTATTTACTTTATTTAATTTTTTTAACTGAGGCTTACATGCATATGTGTGTCTGAACATTTTTTAAGAAGTTGAATTTTTTTCTGTCACCTTAGCTGTGGTTATTTTTGAGGGTGCACTTTATTTTTTGATTACATTTTTGTAACTGAGGCTGACTATGTAAATGCATATAATTTTATATTTGATATACATATTTGACTTCACAAATACCTATGCAGGCATGGATCTGTTCAGTAATTTTCAAGAGATGCTCTTTGTATTGTGTCTTTTGTTATGTAAAGCAAATTACCACTTTTTGTGTGATAGCATAAAAAAATAAACATCTGAAGAGCAAAAACCTTTTGTTTGCTGTTATAAATAAGACAGAGCTACTAAATAATTGTTTTTCATAAATGCATCCAGCATAAGCTGCTGATTATGCAAAAACTATATTAAATATGAACTTATCGGTATCGACCATGAAAAGCAGAAAATTATCGGTTATCGATATCGGTTGAAATTTTTAATATCGTGCATCACTAATCTTCAACATCTCAATGTCCTGTTTTCCAGATATCATGCAGGCCCATTTGAAAACTAAAGAACTTAAAGATAAGATAAGATAAGCTTTAATGATCTCACAGTGGAGAAATTCACTTGTCACACATCGGCTTAGTGATCAAAAGAAGGTGCCAAAAAGGAGGAAAAGGTGCATAAGGTGTAAACAGTGTGTCCACATGTATACAGTGTATCAAAAATCAAAAATAAAAATACAAAGGAAGTAACGCAGAGACTTAAGTGGACTTATGTTCATTCAGGGTGGCTTATATACAAATGGATTGATATTTAACTTGATTAATGAATTAATTTTTAACTAATATTTAACCCGAGTGCAAGTTTAGAGAGAAAACAACTATATATTTTTTTCCAACAAAACGTAAACAAGCCCAACCTCAACTTTAGAGCCTGGTATTGCTGCAGAAGCATGTTGATCTGCTGTTGGTGCTGCTGCTGCTGCTGGACAGGAGCCGAGTTAAGAACCAACGTTTTCTGCTGCGCCAACGCCTGGGCATACTGCTGCCTGTCCGAGAACGAGAGAATCAGAAGATTAGAGGAAAAAAATAAGACCAATACCTGCGTAACTTAACATGTGATGATAAAAGGTTCAATCTAATTCTGTTGAGTGAGATTTAATCCGGAGACGAGCTTCCTTTGAATTGTGCAGTAAAGAGTTTAGAAGATAGACATTTAACATTCTGTTTTACTCACATTGAAATAATAGATATGTCTTTGTTTTCATTATTCTACGCAATTACCGTATTTTTCGTAATATAAATTGCATCAGTCAAAAATGTGTCATAAAGGGGAAAAAACATAAGTTGCACCAGACAATACGCATTTATTTAGACATTTCTTTCACACATTCCCATGTCAAAAACAACATTTAATCAGGCAAACCGATTTATTAAATTAAACAGCTGCACCGGCTGTATAACATGGAACTTACCTGGGAGGATGAATGCGGTAAATAAGCATAACAAGCCAGCAAGCTGTCAAAATTACATTGAAATTAAACCGTGAGCGTAGCATTGCTATGTGCTAAGCTAACAGTACGACACGGATGTTTCAGAGCAACATAAAGCTCACGCGCATCAGTGAGGTTGTAAACCGCCCGGACAACAGACCTGTAAGCTAGCGCTAGCTTTATTAGCTTCACAGACAGCCTAATAACAGGGTTCTGTCACGGTCTGGGCCCTTCGAGCTGAAACACGCAACGCTCCGCTGCGTGAATGCATACTGGAACAGCGAAACAACATACACACGTGTTCTGTCTTTCTTCTCTATAAGTTAATGTTTCAATTCATTTTTAAGTTGTACAAGAGCAGCATATAGTCTTCACAAGCCCAGATAGCCCTATTGCGGCTACAGACGGTAATGTTTACTCCTTGGTTCAAGTTGGTCAATATGAATTACCACTTAAATTTCATTTATAAGTCGCAACTGACTATAAGTCGCAGGATCGGCCAATCTATGAAAAAAAAGGTGTGACTTATAGTCCGAAAAATACGGTAATCAATTTGACCAATATTTAGCCATATGAACATGGTTTGTTAATTTTGACCATGCTCCTGTGGAGAAGAGCAGAGAGCTGTGGGGTTTCTCTTTGGGACTGTTGGATAAGAGGCAAACATACCTGAGGAGGTATTGATATTGTAGCTGCTGCAGCTGGTAAAGGTTGAGAGCGGTGAGCTCCTGCTGCCTCTTTAACCTCTCCTGGTCTCCATCAGCCTGCAATACAGAGAAGGATAACATAGGAATGAATCACTGCAAAAGCTCTAATGAATCCCTAAACTTGGGTAAAAGCTGCCTGATACGGACTCACTTTGCATTCATGACTTATAGGGCTGAAACGACTCCTCAAATGATTCAAACACCTCGGCTCCTAAAATTCCTCGATGCAAACTATCTGCCTCGAGGCTTCATTAAACTCATTAGCGCACTTTGTTTACGCTGCTGCTACCTGGATGCCAAGTGGCGTTATCAGCTGTGGTGGGCCAGGGGCGAAAAAAGAAACGCGGACAAAACGACAAAATATCATAAGTCTAGGATTCCTCTAAATTTAACAGAAAGGAAAACAGCACTGTGTGTGCGCTGTAAAGCTAAATTAGCATTTTAAAATGGCACACAGCTGGGCAGGAAACATCCACTGCTGCAGCGGTGACCCCCACCCAGTGATTTCCTTTCACTGCTTGGAGCTCTGTGCTCAAGGCAGAACTTTGTTCTCATAGGCCAGCATGGCAGCCAAACACACGATACCATAACAGGGTTCCTGCCTTACGCAGAAAGTGGTCAAAGTTACACTGAAATTAGAGCGTAACGATCAGTACAACATGGACGTTTGAGATCAACATAGGAAAGTCACTCCAACAGCAGACAGCAGTGATGAGAGCGCATCCAGTTGTCCCGTAGTTTAACCATTAGTGACACCTAAAGGGGGAGCAGCACCTGGGTGTGGTTTAAAATGTTTGGAACAACAAAGCAGAACGCCTTTACTGAAAAATGAAAATAACTTTGAGAGCAGGTTCCACCACAAACCTGCCGACATATCGGATATTTAAATTTTTTGGTTAATATTATGCTTTTTGATGTTGAAAATCTCTGTAAAAAAGCAGAATGCAACTTTTAGTTTGTGACCATATTCACCACACTTTTACTGAGGTTAAGCCAACCAGACAGGGGAAGAGCTTTTTTTTAATTCTTTTTTTAATTCTTTTTTTAACAGCTGATGCTTCCTTTACTACAAATGTATTTTTTATTCTTTTTAAGAAACCGAGTTGCATTTTGCTTTTCACGAATTTATCTTATTCATAAAACAAGCTTAAGTAGTGTTAAATAAATATCTGCAGAACGTGCCTATTTTTTATCCGATTATTTGTCAGAATAATCGATAGCATGCTCGACTGCTAAAACATGTTAGCTGTGCCTCTAATACCTTAGAAAAGCTGAGACTTTGCACGCTCTGATAGAGAACAAAGAAAAGAAGTTGTGTGAAGGTAAAACCAGAAGATCAAAAAGAGTGGTTATAAATCTCTGATTTCACACTTTCAGGAATTATTCCATAATCTTAAGAAAAGGAAACATTTTAGGACAAAAATAAATTCAAAACATCGATGCTTCTTAAAATGATGCGTTGTTGGTAAGTTGGATGGACGACACCGCCATCTACAGGTCACAGCCTGGTACTAGTAACACACAAAACGGCCTGAAAGGCCTCATCAACAAAGTTTAAGCGCTTCTGACGAGTTTATGTTCAGACTCAGCACAGAGCCACTTGGATTGAGTCCCTGGAGACTCTTGTTCTCTAACCAATGGACCTTTTGTTCTTTCTGAAGTTCTTTGAAACATCCTGGTTCAGGTAAGCAATGCCTAGAAGATTGTTGCATATTCTCACATTTATAAAGATACTATCAGTCCACGTTCATGAACTCAGTGTTTCCTTTTATAAAAGCCGGATGAACTGCAGAAAGCAAACATTTTGGTCTGCATGAGGAAATTCTAACGTGGCTAAGAATAGAAAGCTGGTAAAATGAAAAGGTCAAAGAACATTTCTGAACAAAGCTGAATTGCTGCTTGATGACAAGTCAAGCTCATAATCTACTTTTAGCTACTCGAGTCGACAATGAAAAATTCCTCTCAGGCAATTTAATACCTTCTTTTAGCTTTTTCTAAACGGAGTAAGAACACACCACTGATACACAGCATCCCTTGTATTTTGCGGCGGATTCTTACTTGTAGTGGTGGCGGCGCATGGCCTGGAGTAAAAGGGACCCTCCCCCAAATCTTCATCATCTCTCCCAGAGGCTGGAACACTTCGTCACATCCTCTTTTCACCAATAGAGACACGGTGAAGTAACCAGCTTGAAACCAGTCAGACATCTCCGGATTACTGAACGGACCTGAGGACGTAAGGGCGGGTCAGAGGTCCAAATTAAATGTTATTAAGAGAGTGACATGGAAAGTTGGAGCGCATTGAGCTCCCTGCATTCTTACCCTGTATCTCCCCCTGTGGATCTTTGTAAAACCACTTGAGAGCCGCTTCGTGGGTGAGGGGCAGCCCTGCAGGCTTGGGCTTCTCTGAAGGCTTAGCTGCAAGTCTGTCATCGTCCACTCCGCTGTCTTGGAGGTATGCTACCATCTTCTCTGCCTCCTAGACAAGAATAGGAATGATATTTGATCCTAAACCAGCCCAAAAACAACGACAAAAACTGGAGATGCACCGATAAACAATATCCACTGATCCGTGTATATTTCTACACCCTTTAAACACCATGAAAAAAAAAAACCCACGCAGCTGATTTTGCTTCTCTGCTTCAGCTAAACAGATATATTGTGGATCCCTACCTAAAACCTAAGAGCACTCACATGTGGGAGTACAACATAAATCAAAATAGGATTTCCAATATAAAGAAAACTTTGACTTATACACCCCGCGTGTAAAAAGCAGCGCTACCGAAGGTCATTCATCCCTGCTGCCATCAGACTTTACAGTGACACTGCACTATAACCTGGTGTAATTACACTGCAATAACTGTGCAATAACCATTACCCTGTGCAATAACCTGTATGATAAAGAGCCTTTACCTATCTCAGTTATCTTATTTTAGTTATTTATTTAACAAACCAGAAACCGCACTGTTTTTTACCTGCCACCACTTGAATGTACATAAGATACCTTAAATCCTTACTGTAATTAAGTCATCTTAAATCTCTTTATCTTTTTTCCCCATCCACTGTATAAATCTGGATGCACTGTATATACTTCATGCACCTTTTCCTCCTTTGTGCACCTTCTGCTGCTTATAAGAGCCGATGTCACAGGTGAAATTCTCTATTGTGAGATCGATAAAGTTCTGTCTAATCTAAAAGCTCTTAAAATTTAATGAAAGCTTCCAGTTGAAGCCAAAATAAATAGTAGCATTGTAAAAAAAAAAAAAACGAAACATACTTGCTCAAAATGTTTCAGTCCATCTTCATCAGCGTCGTGTGTCACCATGGTGGGCCTGCTTATAGGTGCCATCATATTTGATGGGTAGGGTAAAGGATTGTTTATTGGCACGGGGACTTCCACAGGTTTTTGTTGTGATAGATGAACAGTGGATGAAGGAGCAGAAACCTCTGCATGAAAGACACAAAAACAGAAAGTCTTAGTTTTGAGATTCATGCCAACAGAGGATTAATTTTTTTTTATATATATATATATATATATAAATGCCCACCGGGTAGGGTGGTGGAGATGTGGGTCATGGGGTGCGACTCCAGCATGCTACTAGACATGGGAACACGAAGCGGTGCTTTGCAGGACTCTGCTGGGAGCTCCAGGGACGGATGGCGTTCAGCTGGCCTTTCTGCCTCCTCTGTTCTACCGGGCTGCTTTGGAGACAAACTCTGAGGAGGGAGCTGGGACTCAGAGACCGCTGAAGACGCCGCTGGAACAGGCGGACCGTCTTCGGACAATCTAAGCAACTCTGAAACAAATAGAGATGTGCAAAACAAGACAACGTCTGAAAAAGGGCTTTTGTTTTGCGACAAAAATCAGAACAGACAAGATGTAAGGTGAAGAGGTTTGCGTTTTTTTTTTTCCTTCTTCCAAGAACAGAGCGGCTCGGTCAGCTTTATAATACTGGGTGGGTCGGCTTGCTGCAGCTCGATGAGCGGCTTTTTGTTCTCTCACTTCGTGGTCCTTTAAACTACCCTTTTCTCTCTTTTCTAGTAAAAACAACCCTCCTTTAACACGAAAGTTGATTTTTTTCCCCTGACAACATGCATCAGTGAAGGATTTCTGTGTAAAAGATGAAAAGACTTTAAAAACAAAAATGCAAACAATTCAGGTAGAAAAAAAATATGTGATTGTTGAGGAAACCAGTTATGCTGACTCAACAACAAACTTTAAATATGAAATGATAACGAAGCAACAAAGCACAAAGCAAACAACATTCAAGGACAGATTGTACAGACCTTCTGGACGTCTGCAGAAAGTTCTGCTGAAATGGTTTAAACTTGTTTCAAAAAGGGCAAGAAAATTAGAAATACTGCTGACTCAAGCCACTGGAGTCCTTGTTTTGCGGTTCTAAAGAAGGTTTGCAGTCCATTCTAAGCAACAACTAACTTTTTTCAAAACCCAGGATGTATTTAGCTAAGTTTAACGAATGGTTCTGCCCACGTCTGTTTTTTGAGTAAAAAGTTGCTGGATGCTTGTGGTCCAGCTGAAAGGAACATTAAGTAATAATGATATATAGTGGTTAAAATGAGAACATGCGCTTTTCACGGAGACCAGCCCTTTACTTAACGGTCCGTTGGTGCTGTGAATCTCCGCTCAATTTTTACTTCCACAGGACAGACCTATGATGTTGTACCTTGTTTTATTTCTGGTCTGCTTCTCTTACTGGCTTTCATGTTAGCAGGCTGCTGCTCTTTTGCCAAAATAAAATACCAAATGCTGCGCTCTGCTTTGGGAACCCTGGGAACTGTCATATGATTGGCTCAGGAACCAGGAAGTAAAAACAGACCACTAGGTTTGAAAGGAAAAAAACTTGACATTGCTGATGAGAGGACAGATTGTTTAAAGGAAAATGTTAATTCCATCCCGAGTGACAAATTAGAATGATTTAGGTTGATTTTATAGTAAATATCTTACTTATTGCTCCTTAATATATTATAATGACTGTCGTTACAACAAGAAGGGGAATTAGGATGATAGAAAAACAAGGGTCAGTAAAAAGTTCAATGGTTTTCCTACCTTTTGAATTCTAGCCATGTAGGTTTATATTTAATTATTTCCTTCCAACCAATCACAAACGCAGACCCAGGAACCGAGCTCCGCCCCCTTCAAAGAGTTCAGAGAGCACACTTTCTTTTTTCTCTTTTAAAAACTTGCCGTTTTGGTAAAAGTTGGTTGAACAAAGGGTTGAGTTTGAACACAATGTTTATGTGTTCTGTATCTAAAAATTGGTCGCCAAGCAACAGCATACAATAGCCAGGGCTGCAGTTAAAGTATAGGTTTTGAATTTATTGATAATTATCGATATTGATCAATAAGATTTCTATTTTATCAATATGCTTTTTTCCTATATCATCCAGCCCTACTTTTACTATCCCTGAAAGACAGTTTTATTTCAATTAAAGCATGGAAATTAATTTCCTGTTTATACTCTAGATGCACCAGTAAGTGTAAACATGGTAAAAATCCACACTCAGAGGCCCATTCTCACTGACCTTTTCGATCAGGTTCTCTTTTGGCCTCTTTTTCTGTCTCTTTGGTCTCCCTGGGTAAAACGTCTTCCTCCTCCGGACCCTCGTCACACTCTTCCAAGGGTCGGAAATCAAGCTCTGCCTCTTCTGGGATAGGTTCCTTTGATGCTTTCTGGAGGCAAAGACATTTGCACCAACATTGACACCCGCATCATCCCGGAAACATAATAGGTCATCTAACAGGGGATGAAAATGTTCTTTTCTAGAGTGAAATGAGAGCTTGTTGACAACTAACCGCCTGCCTCTCCTTAAAAAGCCTTACCTTTAGAGAATGAAAGGCTCCTGAAGAGTCAAACGTTCCTGCCTCTTCGTCTGCGTCCTCCAGACACCACTCCGGTAAGCTGTCTCTCTCGTCCTCCAGGCTGCCGCTGCCCGACCTCGGCCTCCTGTAGCCGCGCTCCTCTTCTCTTGCATCAAACGGGAAACGCCGACGTTGGTCTGGTTGTTCCCGCCACCCTGCTGATCGAGGCCCATCTACGAGAAATGGAGCAAAAAAAAAAAAAAAAACTATCAATCATATGTTTGCAGCAAAATAAAGATGGTAAAACTGGGTCTTTCTCTTGTTCTGTCTGCATTTGGTAATCATGTAAATGCAACTGAACATTTAGAACTACAGATATTTATCCACGGCAAGACTCCCCATCATAATGGGACAGAAGCAAAACATTAAGCAGCGTTAACCTCCACATCTCCAGTAATTAAACAAGTCCAACCCAGTGGGGCAATCCTGCAGGACTCCCATGTGACAAGTAATGCACACAGGTCTCCTTTCTCTCTGCTCACAGATTAGCATCGTTTGGGCAACGAGGGTGAAAGGTACCTTAAACGTAGTGAACTGGTAACCAGACGAACAGGTCAGCAACAGAACAGAAAGATCCGTAAAGACTTAAGATGCACAGATCAGACTTTTTTTTTTGTTGTAAAACTGACTTGCCGATATTTGCCTAAAACGATACAAGAAAACGTAAGATTGACAGTAACACTAATTTTTCCAAGAGTTGCTGTTGCAATTTACAGTAGAGGCAGAAGCAACATAACACGGCGTGAGTGAGAGAGCAGACGCTGGGAAATGACTCCACTAATATTCTGACGAAATGAGTATGGAGTTCAAATCTAAAGCAACATTTTCCAAAAAGGCTGCCAACATTTCAAAATTTAGCATTCTACACAGAAAGACGGAGGTAGAAACCCTCAGAAGCCAGGCCCCTCCCCAATCATCCTCACCGCTCTGTTCGTCACGAGAAGTACGCCAGTTCTCACTCTCTGACCGCGTGAACTCGTGCTTCCTGGGTAGGGCTGTCCCGCCCTCCTCGTAGGGGACTCCTCGGGCTACAAAAGGAGGTACTGAGGAAATCACATCAACTAGACTAGCATCGTGAAGTGACGATCGACAAGCAATAAAAAAAACTTACACCTGCCCATAAAACCCCAAATTTACGTTGAATGACTAACGTCTGTGAAGCACACTTACTGTGATTGACTTGAAAATGTCCAGGAGCAGCTTCTGAAACGTTCAAAGAGAGGAACAAGTAGGTGAAGCAGGCCGCTTGCCAAAATAACCCGTCGTGTATTGATTACTCCAGCAGCTAAATGTGACACCAACCTGGGTCTTTTCGACCTGGCTTTTCAAATCTTCTATCTCCCCTGATGGAAAAAAAGTCATCACTAGAAAGGAGCAGACTGGTCAAAAACACGCATCTCACTCAACATTGTATGTGGTCAAAACAATGCTTGGTTTTGCCAAAAACACGTCAGTCATGTTCCTTTACCTTTCCTCCCAGCTTTGAGAGCGATGCATTTCCCTGCCTCCACGACCAAAACCTTCCACGTCGTCAAAACTTCTTTGGTAAAACCCGCCGTCGCCTCTACCCCGCCCTGAAATCAGAAGTACTTTTAGTACGTTTACATTTAAAATTGTTACCAGCAGACCAATGAAAACTATTCCTGGTGAACAATCAAAAGTGATGGCGTCAGTTCTTCGATGCTACTGGTCACCTCGGGTCTTGGCTGAATATTGCTTCCTGAATAAACCTTAAACTTTACCAGAGTAAATAAAATGAATCCCAAACATTTAATGAGTTACAACAGTACACCACCATTACCTTTAATTATCCAGACTACACCATCTTCCTTAGCTTTTCAATTTATTCATTAGAGACGACAATACAATTCACAATGAATTTGGCTGTGGAAAGTTACTCCATTAAAGAATAGATAAATCCTTGAGTTCACAACAATATTTGTGCGCTACTCCCAGGCACCAGATTAATTGTTCCTACATGAACAAACAACATCAAATACACAGTTGTCTGATGTAATAAATAGAGCATCCTGCAGGACATTTAGTAAAAATTCTTATATCTTTAGAAACATTAGAATCAGCTTCATTTCAGATGGGTGAACGTCATGATCTGAGACGCACATTTCTAGAGATTCTCTCCTAATCTGCTTTACATTGAGGGGGATTTTAACGTAGCTCTGGATGCTTTGCCTAACAACAACCTTAAGTTGATATTAATCACATTCATGTGTTTATGTTACCAAAACCGGTCAAAAGAGCCACGAAAGCTCGCACCTTTGTGAACAGAGGAAGTGTGTACTGTCAAGCATGAAGTGAAAGAAGATCAATTCTGTTTATTTATAATGGTGCCAACTCACAACACGTCAACAACACGTCATCTCAAGGCCCTTTACAAAGTCAATTCTAGCAAATCATGCAGATTATTTCAGTTTTCTATCAAGGAAACCCAGCAAATCAGCATTCGCTCCTCCTGGATTGAGAATGAAGCGGCGGACAGTCGCCTCCGTTGTGTCGTTCACTTTGCAGCAATCCCTCATATAGAGCATGCATTTAGCGACAGTGGAGAGGAAAACTCTCTTCTAACAGGAAGGAAACTCCACCAGAACCAGGCTCACTGTTGAGCGGCCACCTGCCACGACCGGCTGGGGGTTAAGAAGACAGAGGAGAGACACGCAAAGAACACAGAGGCACTGATCCAGGGGTACTTTCTATGTGGGTGAGAAGTAAAAAGGTAATAGTAGTAGTAGCTCCTCTAGTGGCTTCATTTAGGAGAGACACACAGCTAAACAGATCAGCTCATTTCTTATAGGGTTCTGCCCTGCCACCCCTCCTATTTACTGCCTGAAACCGAACTGCAGTACAGGAGATGTCTAACCTCTGTTAACTGGGGCAAAAATCGCTGCGTTCAAAGGGAATTTCCATCCTTCACGGCCAACCGATGAGATTAAACAGCTGAGGTTTAGGTATGCAAGGCTAGTACAGCAACTAGAGAGTGGTGCTGTTACACCCCGCGTTCTCAAAGTGTGGGAAAAACGTTGGGCTCTTAATAGGAATCTTAACCATCTGCAGTTGTTTTCCCTCTGAAGCCCCACATGAGGTAGAAATACCTTTACTGTCCCACGATGGGGTTAATTTGGCCCTGACAGAAAAAAATACTGTGCAATTATCAATAGATAACAAGGCATATTCAGATAAATATGAAATGTTGAAGTAAAAAAAAAAAGAAAAACAGCAGTAGATTATAGAACGTAAACAAAAAATGCGATTTGCACGAATGTACAAACGAAGGTTCCCCGAGAAGCGAAAAAAAAAAAGTGTGCAAATAGACATTAGCATCAGAGAGACAAGAACCGGTGCAACCAGTAGCATGTTCGCAAACACTTATTGAGTAATAAATGAAATCTGCTCTTGGAGTCACTTATTCCTCAGAAATGTAACAACAGCATGTACCCTAATTATGGCTGAATTCTTACCTCTACCTCTAGACGTACTTCGGCCTCTGGGTGGCCCAACTATGGGCCCCGCTCCACGCCCTGTCAGCCGGAGGACAGCCGCACTGTTTACAGACATGGAAAAATTTCTCTGCAGATACAAGGAAGGGGGAAAAACAGGGAATCCTTCAGCTCAGTACTTTGGTCAAACTTTTTATGTGATAATTGAGTCACTAAAAACAGATCCTGTGCACACTAAAAAACTCGAGTCAACTAGGTGATGCCAAGATATTTTTATTAATCTGTGCAAACATTTTTGGAATTAATAAACCTAAACAATACATGTTTCTCAAAAGAAAGAGCAAATATCCTTTTGCAATAAACATTTACATCTAATACATAATGCCAAAATGCAAACAAAGCTTTCCACTCAATTTATTCTGTAACATTATAATTTAATTATACGTATATAAAGCACAATCTGTCTTTACAAATAAAACAATTCAGAACGTCAAATATGAAGAGACTGAATTGGAAAAAACAAAAAACAAAACCACGCCTCGGTTCAATCATGAGTGCAACTCCAAAAATAAATCTGTTTCTATTAAAGCCTCCACTTTTAGTGCAATAACAGACTATTTAAGGTTATCTGTATTTATTAACCCTACACATTACTTATGGGTTTGTCTGCTTTAAACTTCACTCATTTAGAAAAGTACCATCACACGATCAAAAGTGGTTAAAACTGATTTGGTCGGCCACACAAAGTCTGCACACTAACACACGGATCCACATCCTTTATTATATCAAGCTTGCATCTGTTCGGAAAAACTCAGTGGAGGAAAGGAGCTGAAACTTTGGTTAAAATGTTAAGGAAAATAAAACATCTAATTTCACGATGTCAACTCAAAAGAACTGATCATGATCATGTTGAACGGTCGCAGCAGCCCCAATAAGTCAACCGGTCTCAAGTAGGTCTGGCTTGAATTATTTTTATTATTTTTTTACTGCCTTCCTACCTGTTCTTCCTCCGTAAAAGACACGAGTGCCAGAGGCGGCAAGGGCTCTTCTTGCAATATAGGTAGAAACTCCTTATCATGTAGGTCTATAGGGATCTGGAAGGGAGGAATACACATTCTGTTACAGTAAATCTCGTTTCTAAAAGGATATTATGCACAAGAACTACAGACGACGTGCATCTTATACTGGAATTACAATTTTTTTTTTTAATAAATTCACAAAATGTGTAAGTCACAGCCAACCGCTGGCAGCTCCAGACTCAGGTGACGTGAAACTGCCCACCTTGTTGTCCTTTACATAAAGTGCTAACATTTCTTCTCTCCCGTAGCGATAGTCTGCAAGTTTGTACTTTGGCAACGCAGGTGAGAGCGGCGGAGAAGTAACGGCATTGCTGCTTCCGCCACCGCCGCCGACGCCGGTGGCAGCACCGGCGCCACCCCCTCCAGACAGGGCACGGAGCCTTGCAGAGAAAAAAACCAAAAAAAAACGTAGTGAGGCGAAAGGGTCAAGAAAGCCAAGGACGGCAAATCTACCTGAGAAAGTTAGGGGACAAGTTTGAACATGTATGGGAAAAACGATCACTCATGTCAGAGCACAAAAATCATGGCTGGGGTTAAATTCAATCCTTTATGCATGTTTAATTACCATTCAGGTCCAAAGTTAAGTGTCTGGGTTTCGGCCATTTTTCCTTGAAGTTCTACAAACAAGCAAAGAGAGAGAGAGGGAAAAAAAAGAGAGAGATTAGCATCCATGTTTCCTAACAAGTAAAAATGGAGTTTTAGGAACAATTCTACATTGTTGTTCTACAAGGTTGTTCAACCTCGTTCAAGGGTGTAATGCAACAGTTATAGCATTTCTTTTAAATAACGCTTTAACCACATTTTGGTAACAAACTAGCCTAATGGCATTTTTTTCCCCCACCTTACGATTAAATGTAAAAGCTGCTGCATCCCAACCACAATCATCCTCAGCCCAGAAAAGCCAGATAAAACGTTGCTCATATCAGGGCGGCTTGGTTACAGTTTACATGAGTGATAACATTTCCAGTAGGTCGTTGCAATGGACAGTTTTTGAAACTTTTTTTTTTTTTTTTTTTTAAATACAGGTTTTAGTGCACTTCAGCCATTCTAGATACAAGTCTCATCCCAAGAGCACGTTAACAGTTTAAGATTTCAATCTATTTTAGGAAGCCTCCCTGGGTGCAGCAATTGATAACAGAGGTGCCCTTGTCTTGAGCAAATAAAAAAGTTACACGACATACACACACACACTAAATAATGACGTGACAATAATCATTGCTATTGCATAGGCTAGACAGCAAAGCACCGCAATGAAGGGTCTTCCTCAAATAGCAGGCACAAATGGTCAGAGTGAGCTTGCGACACTCCCGCATATATGGCAACCCGGGACAGGCCACGTGTAATCCCCTCCCCACTTAAAAATAATGAATAGACCCACATCAAAGTAAGTCAGACACAGCTAGTATGGGAAGAGTCAGTCGTGGGGCTTTTCGCTCCTTTGCGCAGTGTTTACAGAAATTAACTGCGTCGTCGGAGCTTGCATGACACGCTGGAAAATGTTTTAAGAAGCAACTCCGACGGAACGTGGTGATTGTAGCGATGCGTCGTTTAAAAGGGTTTGACGTTCGTGGCCATAGAAAACGACCAAATTTGTTGTTTTTTAAATAACTACAATTTATGAATCAAAACGTCAACTTTTAAGCTATATATATATATATATATATATATATATATATATATATATATATATATATATATATATATATGCTGGTAACCATTCGTTCTTTTTAACATCAGCTCGCCATAAACCATAAAGGGTGACGCTCGGTTTGAACCCTGAAAGTTGCTCTGCGATGGCAGAAGTGTCGAGATAAGTTTAAAAACACTCACAACTCACCACAGAACTTTATTTAACGCGTTTCGCAGCTTTGGTCTGATGATTAAGAGTTGACCACACAACAATATGTTCACTGACCGGGCAGCGCAGTTGAAGTTAAAGTACTCTTTTGGCTGCATGCTGTTACCTCACTGTATTTTTCCAAGCCACCAGCACGAGAGCCAGTTGTGTTAGCACGTTAGCATACGGAGCTTTAGCTCAACGGTGGCGAGAGATACATGTCATACAAAAGTATTCGCATGCCGACAGCTGTTTAAAATGTGCTTTCGTGTGTTTCAGGTGTTTCGCCTGACCTCCACTGTACTAGAAATTAATCTACATAATTCAACCGAGGCGGTTAGCATGCTAACTGGTTAGGCTAACAGCTACGCGCGGCCTTCCCCGAGAATCCTCGGTCCACGGCGGTGTTTCTTCGCCGAGGCGCGCCGGCCTTAGCGCGACCTGAACCGGACGCCCACACACTCGAGCTCGGTGCTGCAAGGCCAAGTCAACATGGTATCTTAAAACAGCACCCCTAACCAGCTCCCGGCCGTGAGAACATGCCCCCTTTCACACGGGACTTAACTCACATGTTTAAAAATCCCTGGCTGGTGGATGAAACTTTGGCCGTCTTACCTCTGCTGGCTATGACAGCTCAGGGTTTGTATGCGTGTTGTTGAGTGGCTCTCTCTCTCTTCGTTTTCCACAAGATGGCTGAGTCTGGGTCACATGACAACACACATAAACCCGTATGCGGTGGACAGATTTGCTGACTAGTACAAAGTGATTGCTCCCAAAAATGTATCACATTCAGATACACAAAACAAGAAATAATAATAATAATAATAATAATAATAATAATAATAATAATAATAATAATAATAATAATAATAATAATAATAAAAGAAAAAGAACAGGTTTTTAAAAACGGGTTTAAAAATTACAATTAAATGGCCTTCTTTGGATAGGATTCTTTTTCTAAAATATTGGGGCGATTTCCTTTATTAGTTCTTTCAAACTAATCAATGCAAGAAATAAATGATATAAATACATTATTACTTATTAATAACTTACAAAATAAAAGATATACACAAAACATTTCTCAAATTGATTTAGAATCAGAATCTGCTTTATTTGTTAGTTATGTTTTACACATATGTGGAATTTCACTCTGGATTGTGCAATGCTAATGATGTGCTTACTTGTACAATGACACAACATTACAGTAACAAAACTTATACACAGTCCATAGTATAGAGGACACAAATGAACACATTATAAACAGATTGAGCCAATAATTATTGGCCAATAATGGTACAATGGCTATGTTTACATGCACAAAATTTCATGATTGGATTAAAATGTATTCGGATTAAATAATCGGATTGTACCATTTATATGGGCACGCAATCAAGTAATCCGATCATAATGTGCATGTATATGTACCTGGCTTTATTCAGAATAGAAGCACTCTGACATGTGCAGTCATTAAATTCCCCTAAAAAACACAAAAGAAGATGTGCTTCCTTCTTTGCTAAACAACAACAAATAGTAAACAAAGCAGTATTATACAAGCACCCAGGCTGGATTTGCACGATGTTCTAATTGCGGTTGAAACATTACTGAGTAAACAACAATTTTGAGTTCATTTATTTATTTGAACAGAAAGGTTGTATCGGGAGCCCCAACAGTTTTGCTAATGCAGAAACATGTCACGTTTACGTGGGGCGCACATGGACACTCAGTTTGTCACATTTTGAATAACTTGAGCCTGACAAGTGTTTATTTGCACGTTGATCGGATTATCAATCAGCGTAAACCATTCCTCTCATTCGGAATCCAATTTCATTCCAATTGAACTTAATCCGATCATCATATTCCAACTGGCTCGTTGACATGACGCATTTTATTCTGATCTGCTCTTTACTCCGAATACCTTTGTCCATGTAAACGTAACTAATGAGCAGCGTGCAAAGGATGCCGGAGAAAATATTATTTCCATTGTTATTCCATTGTTATTATTATTATTACAAACAGGTGCACATACACATAAACATACATGTCCACAGTGTGATTGGTGCAGAGGATGAGGACACTGTAATAAATAATAGGTATATGATGAAACATATTTAATTCTGTTTTACATTCTCATAAATTTAATTGTATATTATATATGAGGTTTATTTTACATATCATCTCAAATATTTTCATGTTTGTTTTTCTATCTGTATTTGTTATGGTTAATTTCTTAGTCTTTAGTTTCTTTTCAAGGGTGCAAGCTTAAGCACAAAAAAGATAAAGTACAGACATGGTTATCTTAGAAAATTCTTATTAAACATATAGAAATAGCTATTTAATGTAAGAAAAACACAAATCGAGTAGTGTTCGGTGTGAAAAAGAATTGTATGTCTTAAACAGACAGAATTGCTCTCAAAATCAGGTCATTGTACCAATGACATATACTGCACGTAGATCATAAGACGGTTGTATTATTTAGTTACACTTAAAATGAAATAGAACCAGAGCTGATTATATAATTAAACAATGGCTAATGGAAGAACAAAGCTTCAACAGAGCTCCTTGATAACAGACTGTTATCAAGAAAAGAAAAAAAAAAGTCTTCAGCGGAGCCAAAGTGTCATGAATGTGACACTGAAGAGACACTGTCCAGTAACGCTGGCCATTTTTCTGCTCACCCTCCTCCTTTCTTCCCCTTATCTGAAGATAAGCTGCTATCTCGACATGTTACTAAATAGAAAACGATTACTACTAAACATTTTTGTATACTGCTTCATATGCCATTATTTTGTTGTCAGCTGTTAGTGTCACTTGTGCTTCTAGAAACACAAAACAAAAGCCGATTACCTCCTGGTATTCTCACTTTGTTAATATAGAAGAAGTTAAATCAGTCACCGCCCATGTCATGCTCTTTTAAACAGGGCCCTCTATTGTTTGATGTGTCAGCCACCTTACAGGTTAGTTCAGGCCCTGCTGTCGATGCAAATTGTGTCAATCAGGTGTTAGCAAGCACCGGTGGGGCGGCAGCAGCTGGAAGTTCGGATCCCATTACAGAATGAAGTAAAACAGCGCGGATTTTGGTACGTGGCTTTGCTTTCTGTTATCAAGCAGTATAACGTGAAACACAGACAAAGCAACTGCCTTTTGCAAGCTGTCATGCCAACAGGTAGCTGAGGTTTCTGTGCGAGATGTGTCATTTTGTGATCGCTTCGTCATTCAACGTCTTTCATAACATTTTGAAGAGCTCTTTGAGGACTTTCTTCCACGTGGCAACGTTTTCTATTAATTTAGCTTAATAAGCTAAATATTTCGTTTTATGTAGTAAAATGGTATAATTGTGAAACGGAAACATGAATTAGCAGACGTAGAATCGACCGGGTTTATGATATTGCAGCGTAACCGCATACTCGTTTTCCCTATAACAGGGTGTAGGATCTAATCTGATTCCGCCGTCCATTGACGCAGCTTGGCTCGTTGGTCTAGGGGTATGATTCTCGCTTAGGGTGCGAGAGGTCCCGGGTTCAAATCCCGGACGAGCCCTCTCTTTTTTAATTAACTTCTCAAATGAAACTCTCTTTCGCTACCCTACAGTAGTCACAGCAGTTTCTGTGTTTGAGACATATCGGATCGTAAAGGTATTTAATATGAAAATGTGTAATCAAAAAATATATAACAGTTCATATCTCGTTTGTGTTTATTGAATCTTAAAAAGATGGGATACTCTACGATGTTGCTCACAGAAGCTGTTAAATTGTAAAATAATAACTGATCTTCTCCTGCGGCACAATTAGAGTCATAGTAAATCTTTGTGGAATTGGAAATATCTAAAGATGAACAAAAACCGAATGACCCCGACGTGATTTGAACACGCAACCTTCTGATCTGGAGTCAGACGCGCTACCGTTGCGCCACGAGGTCTGAAAACGCAAGGCTAACTCTTCAGTTCATAAACCAACAAAGAGGACATGGCGTAAGCTACATCGAACATAACACTTATGCTTTATGGGGGTTTTCTACACATGACACATTTGCTCTACGCGCAATATAAAACATAAGACACCCTGGCGACACATCAAAATGGCATTTGGCAAAATGCGTTCCGATTCTTGGACTACATAATCCTGTACACCATGGCTGCGTCCCAATACTCACACTACACCCTAGCCCCCTCTACGGAGTATGCACCTGGTGGAAGTACACTAATGGGTCGGGGTGCTCAGGCTACAAGTGTGCAAAATCGGAGAATTGGGACACTACGGGTTATGCCACCAACTTGCGCCTCTGCGCCATATCTGCGACACCAAAAATGACGGGACCTTCGCTGTTTTTGCAATCCTGACTGCCAAAAATAATGCGAATGTTAACAAGCGAGTGTTTGGAGGGGAATTAAGTGCAGGAACATAAATTTGCAAGGCTTGGGCATAGCAACGCGTGTATTCCCATATTCGCGAGATTTGACCAAAATGAATGGAAAATAATATTGTTAAAACATATACCCAAAATAAATATTAAATAACTAAAAATATATGTTGTGTGCCTTTAAGTAATGACAGCATCTGATGTGATTGTTTCCTTGTGATTCAGAAATTTTGTAAATAATATTAAACAAATTTAATATTTTTTCAGAACTATTATATTTCTTAGAACTTCAATTGCTGCTACTGGTTGCATACTTTCAGACAAAACATACACAACAAATAGACATTCCACAAAAGTAAAAAACAAAACAACTGGACTTTTAAGTTTTAAAGTTTTGTTTTTTACTATTTTGGAATGACCCTAACCTGGATGACTGAGAATCTTCACCAGCAAACAAATAGACATACTTTACTTGCTGCATTCAGACATTTATAAAGTGCAAATACATCGAACAAATTTGATAAAACAATTTGAATAAAACTAAACCGGCTGGTAAGGTGATCAACAAGTCTCCTAAACAGATCTAGCATTTTAGCCATATGTCCCTGAGAATTTACCAGCCAGGCTGGTCATCTTTCAGGCTGGTCATGTTTTGCCTGCTCTCCGTGTTCCATGTTCTCTAGGTCCTCTTCTGCATTCCCGTCACCGTTTCTCCACCTTCTCCCTCCAATTTCATGATTGAAAGAAAAAAAAAATATATATATATATATATATATATATATATATATATATATATATATATATATATATATATATATATATATATATAAAACTGTTTGGTTCATACGAACATAACTGTTCGTATGAAAAGGTCCTTCTGTTACTTGCCCAATGACCGCTGAAGATTATAAGAGGTAAGGACTGTTGTATTGTCAGACAGATAGCATCCTGCACACCTGGGACGGGCAAAATATACAATGGCCCGTACGGGGATCGAACCCGCGACCTTGGCGTTATTAGCACCACGCTCTAACCAACTGAGCTAACCGGCCGAATTACGTCAATGTGACAAATGAAAAGTCAACATTTGAAACAACATAAATGTTCAGCACGTACTGTTTAGTTCTGGAGAGGGACACATCTTTTTGTAAGGCCTCATGTATTACATTGCTTTTCGCAATATTGTACGACACATTATGTGGAAACAATCGAGTGATTTAACACGTTAAAACTCAAGCTTTACGCTGAGTAGGAGAGGTAGACAGGAGGTGGGACAGAGAGGAGCTATCATCCTGACTCTTTAAGAAAATGGAGAAACCACTGAAACAGAAAACTCAACAGGTTTTTGACTACCGTGCAGACTAGATCCAAAAAGTGTGTGTTAACCGCGCCCAAAAAAAAGAACGGCCGTTTTCCATTCATGGATAGTTGTCACGCTTAACACGATATGTGGACTGTGTTGCACAAGCGTTGGTGGTATAGTGGTTAGCATAGCTGCCTTCCAAGCAGTTGACCCGGGTTCGATTCCCGGCCAACGCAAACCTTTTGACTATTTTTCTGAATTTTTTGGCAGAGGTCAATTTTATAGCAGATTTTTACACACAGTTCTTACAAGGTTAGAAATACCTTTATTGTTCAGTGGTAAAAAAAAAACCAAAAAACAATCCAGACAAAGACAGTTACACACTACATCAGTAATGAAAAACAAGATAATATAAAGTTAGGTATAAGGCAACAGAGAATGAACAAATCAGAAAGCCATTTGCTGAAGCCACAAATGGACTCTGTACTACATTCGTATATTGCACGGTTTTAATTATACTCACCTGTACACCGTGAATTGCACACTGTCTATTTCCCCTGCATTGTTTGAATTGTTTAAATTTCAATTGTTTACATAAATCACTGCTGCACCTTTATCCTGAAATTTACTGCAATTTACGCTGAATTTTCAAGCTGTATGCAAACGAAATTTCGTTCTGTATGCACTTTGTGCTTACAAAATGACAAATAAAGTTGTCTAAGTCTAAGTCTAAAAATAAAATAAAGAACAGAAAAAGGAATTATTCAGATAAAAATAAATATTCAAGTGAAACAGAGAAATTACAGCGGCCTTTTTTACACAGCGATGTGAGAAAAATATGCTATATGCACTGACTGAAAACTATGTATGAAGAGAGGCGATGCACACCACAATCTGAGTGCAACGGCTTGGAAAAATAGTTTTTTTTTCAAGTTCTGGAGACCATAAAAAGGTTTTGATTTGATGACCTCCGACAGAAGAGGCATGTATTTGAATCAAATCAGACATATAAGAAGGAGCCTGTCCGTGTAAAGCTCTGAAGGTTAAGACTGATTTAAAAAAAAAAATGAAACATAGACCTGATTGACAGCCAATGTAGCAACTACAAAACAGGTCAAAAACAGGTCTTGCAGCAGTTTTGGACCAGCAGAGGAGTCAACCCCTTCTTATTGAAACAAGTAAACACACCATTACAATAGTCCAGTCTTGTAATGACAAAAGCAGAATTTTTTAATCTCAAGTTCACTTGTTGACACCACTGATCTAGGTTTTGAAAGGTTCTTACTATCTGTTTTTAATGATGCTCCAGGGAAAAAGATGAATGAACACCCAGTTGCTATTTAACGTCAGACATGGTGCAATAATCAAAGTGTTCGTTTTGTTTGGATTTAGCCGTAAGTAGTTGTTATTCGTCCACAGCTGAATGTCTGTTAGACACACGTATTTACGCTACGCAACCCCTAAATTAGATTGAAGGTCTTATTTCAGATGTGCGTACACTCTTGTTTGGCAGGGAATAAACAGGAAAACCACATCCTGTGTCAAAGTTCACGTCAGGAAGTATCCTAAAATAAGAATTGTGGGAAATAAAGTGCCATGGATGATGTAGTTGTGATAAGTTAACAAGCTAACAAATAAAATATTATCAATATCAGAATCAGAATCAAGTTTAATTGCCAAGTAGGTTTGCTCTTACAAGGAATTTGACTTGGTATTGATAGTGCAGACAAAAAATAAGAATACAGTAAATAAATAATATGCTGATTTCTAATCAGATGTGGACTTTTAGATGCTATATATATATATATATATATATATATATATATATATATATATATATATATATATATATATGTATATGTATATATATATATATATATATATATATATATATATATATATATATATATATATATATATATATATACACATACATACAATAACAGGAAAGGATTTTAAAGGATTTTCTTTACTAAACACTTGCTTCTGTCACCAGTGTTTAGCAAGAGGTTAGAAACATAAAAAAAAAAGAATAAAAAAAGATGTTCCTAAACTGTTTTTTTTCCACAAACCTTTGCAAGTTTTCAAGTTTGGAACACACCAACCTTAATTATTGTTTTTGCTACACGACATCCTCTTTGCATTAATTAAAACAATAGAAAAAAGCAACTTTCTTTTCAAGGTCACAAATTACAGCTATATGACATGTGCATGTAATACACAGCCATATAGTTACCTGGTGCTGCAGGTAACTATATGGCTGTGCATTACGTGCATGCACATTTACATGCATGCACATATTAGTCACAGTGATTTATGCTGAATGCTGACGTCTGAATGAAGACAGACAGGGTTGACTTGAGGAGGAAATGTGTCGCAGTTTCTCCTGCACAGAGTCCTGTAAATTAATTTATTACCCTGTTCAACAGTGTTAATCCTGCTTACCCTCCTCTTTCCTGTGTTGCCATGGATATGCTATTCCTATGGCAACTGCATGCCTTTGTGGATGGCCTCGGGCCCCCGCCATAGAGGACTCTCTGAACCTTTCATTACACATTCCCTTCAAGCTCACAAGCAACTCATAGAAGTCACACATAGTCCTACTCTTTGATTGTGGCATTTTTTTATATATTTTTTTTTTTGTTCTGGCTTGCCGCCGCTTTGTCTCTGTGTTTGACCACAAACGGAGCTCATGATAAAAGATGCTCATAGGGAATGTGATCAGATTTGAGGCAAAATCCCCTGTCACAAGAGTCAGGGCTTCAAGCATTCTAATATCCAGCAGCAATAGAAACCAGAGCTCCGCTTTAAAGATTCATGAGGTCCCTTAGAAAACAGAGAACAGTGTCTAAACCAGGGAAAGTGATTCTGTGTCAGAGCAACAGACAAGCATTGGAGTGGCTGTAGTTGGAACTCGGGACTTGAGCTGAGGCAGATTTCAGTGTCCACGCTATTAGCTGTGCAGGAAGAGAGCGTGTTAGGTGAGCGTGGCGGGTGGAGGACCTCCACCTGCTGAATGAACCCTGTTAGCATTGGGGAGTACCATGGGCTACGGGTGGGCTCGGCCCTGCTCTGCATTGTCGCCGGCTGCATCATCATCGGGGTGTCCAGGGAATGTGACGCGGATGCTGTGGGAGGAATCTTCCTGGGAGCCGGAGGCCTCGGTGAGAGCCTAGAACTCTGAATGAGACGGACACTGATTTTGTTATTTTTTTATTCCTTATTAGCATTTGCAGATATTGTATAAATATTTAAAATGTTCTAAATGAGACGAGATAGAAAGGTTTACTTAGGACTTTATCAATGATCTGCTGAACATTTTAAGCTTTATGTCTCTCTGACATCGTTTACTTTGGTTTTAGTTTACTGTTTTTTTTTTTCTTCAAATAGCTGAACCTAGGAGCCCCCACAGCCTTCCACAGTTTTCAAAAGTTATATATTATATTAGGACCTTCTTTTAAAAAATAATGATCTGAAAAAAGTGGCGTGCAGCCGTGTTCAGGCCCTGTGTATAATACTTTGTAAAAAACATATTTTGCTACAGTTGCCGCTGTACGTTTTTAAGGTTTGCCTGTACCTGTTTTGCACATCTGGAAAGTAACACTTTCTGACAATTGTTTTTTTCTTCAGTATAGAACATCAGTCTGTTTGGATGAATACTGTCTGTGAACAGCATTTTTTAATCCTTGTCACAAACTCATTGAACTTTGACAAGACCATTTTGCCACATAGGTTGCAATCTTAACCAATTCATTATAGCTCTGGCTGCATGTTCACCGTCTCAACACCTTTTAGGCCACTAACAGGCTTTTAATCCAGGATTGCCTTCCATATACCTTCGTCCATCCTCACAACAACTCTGACCATCTTACGCTTTCTTCTTAAAGAAACGTTTTGTAAAATATGGAAGAGAACAGACTTTCTGAATATGTTCTACTATGGCTTGGTTTATCACATAATACCCCAAGAAAATACAACAAAGTTGGTGGTTGTAAAGTGAAAAACTCTGAAAATGTCTAAGGGGTTAAATATTTCAAAAAATAACATACATTGCAAGCATCAACAAAATTCTTAGATTTAACTTTCAAGGCAAGGGTGATGTGCCTTTTTACTTGTTCTGTCCCAAAATTACCCAATGTCCAAATATACCTGAATTCACTCTATACATGATATGCATGGGGGATATTTTCCGTCCCATGTTCATTCGATACAAGCCTGTAACCAGAACCAGCTGATAGCAGGAGGAGCTGCTCTGATAAAAGCGGGTCCTGACTGGTTTCCCGCAGAGAAAGAGCAAAGGGCAGCGCTTGTGATCTGTGCGAGACAACATCAGCACGTGTATACATAGTTAATGAGAAATTCATTCTCACTGGGGAGTCGATCGGCTTTCAATAATTAATCCGTCTTGCTAACATGCGCCAACCTGCATTTGCAACTAAAATCCGTGCACCGCAGCGTGACTGATACTTTCGCTCTCGCAGCATTATGTGCGGCTGAGCAGCAAACGTCCTAATTATGTGTTTTTTTGGGGGCTTGCGTGGCTCGCCGCCGCCGCCTCCGACACGCAGGCTGACTAATTGAGTATGAACAGAGTGTACTCGGCAGATTGTTTTCACTCCTTCTGCAGTTTCATGACATTTTAAGCACAGACATGCATCACAGCCACCCCCAGGAGCTGCCAGGCTATGAAGCCAGTTTTTTAGACTAATAAGAAAAATCAACGGTTGTGCTGAATGGAAGCATGGCGCTGCAGAAAAGCGCAAAAGCCCTGCGTTTTCTGAACCAGAGCAAACATCTCACACTGCACCGGGAGCAAGGATCATACCGCCAAGCTTATATTACCCTTTGGGGCTTGGCGTATGATTAAAAATGCCTAATCATCTGTGACAAAGTGATAAAATAGATCACCTTGGCTTCTGTTTTTTTAGAGTTACATCTTTTTCCAGGTATTAAAAGCAATTACACTATTTCTTAAAATAAATTGACTGGTTGGAACATGCAAATTATGAAGCTATTTCAGATCATTCACCCAAAAAATAATAATAATTGCCACTTTCTGCTTTGCAGGCTTGCTCATTTCAATCTATCCCTTCATAAAAGCCTGGCTCAATATCAACAACATCTTGCCATCTTTTGGTAAGTTTTTTTTTTTTTTCAATCTATACATAGATTCTCCTTTATTAGAAAACAGGATTGTTATTCTATCCCAATATCATTTGGCTGCTTTGTCCTCTCAGGAAATTTCAGAGTTCACCCCGCTGCAGCTATTACTGATCAACCCGCTGAGACACTAAGACGAGAGGGTGAGTAGAAACAACATCCCAAAGTGGAGACGGCTACAACTTCAAGGATCTTGAATTTACTTAACCTAGATCATCTTTATTAAATCAGATGTCTGCAAATACACCAGAAAGCTAATAAGCATCTATTTAGGACGTTTTTTTGCATGTTGTCAGGATACAAACTCAAACTTTGACGTATTTTAATGGCATGTTCTGCAACAGACTAACACAAAACAGCACATAAATGTGAGGTGGAAGGAATAGAATATATGGTTTTCCAAATCCTGCAGAAATGAAATGTGACATGCATTGTTTTACTCGATATTCCCAATTGAAATCCAGTGGAATCAGAATTTACCTAATTGGTAAGCAGAGTCACTCAGTGTCAATCATGTGAAAGAAAGCGCTCCAAACAAAAGAAACCAAAACTAAGCTTTCTGGCCTACATGCAAACTAAATTGTGTTCCCAACTAGCATTGCACTTCACCCTTAAGACACCATTGCTACCTTGAAAATTGGTGGTAGTGCCCTCAAACCTGGGCTGAGAAGCTGGTCAGAGTTGAAAGGAACACTGTTGGAGCTAAATAGGAGAAGAAATATGGAGGACCAATCCTGCCATAATTAAAAATACACACAGAAATAAATGAAGGACTTAATAATATAAAATGGCTTAAGAAAAGTGTCTAATAATATTAATTTGTGTGCCATTTAATGTGACAAAATAATAAAAATAAGATATTTCTTCAACAATTCATCAATTATTCATCAAAAAATATATATTTTAACTTACACTTTTATTTTTACTTTTCTTCTTGCTTTTATGCTGACTTATTTTTAACCCTTGTATTTCTGAAACAATCATTTATTTCTGCCTCTAACATTTCTAGCTGTTTTTTTACCCAAAGGATTTACACCTGCCCTTTTATTTCCTTTTCCCCTTTTTCCACTTCGTGTATTTCTAGTTCTTGTATTTAAAGCAACATTTTTAAAGCATGTTTTTACTCCACCATAAATATTTCTTTCTATTTTATTTTAAACTTATATTTCTGAAACATATATTTATTTCTGCCTCTAACTTTTCTAGCTGTTTTTTTACCCAAAGGATTTACGCCTGCCCTTTTATTTCCTTTTCCCCTTTTTCCACTTTGTGTATTTCTACTTCTTGTTTTTAAAGCAACATTTCTAAAGCATGTTTTTCCTCCACCATAAATATTTCTTTCTAATTTATTTTAAACTTATATTTCTGAAACAATCATTTATTTCTGCCTCTAACTTTTCTAACTGTTTTTTTACCAACCCAATTTTTGCCTGCCCTTTTTATTTCCTTCTCCCTTTTTTCCACTTCTTGTATTTCTACTTGGTGTTTTTTTACTTCCTCTTTTTCCACTTTGTTTATTTCTACTTTGCGTTTTACTTCCTCTTTTTCCACTTTGTGTATTTCTACTTCGTGTTTTTTTACTTCTTCTTTTTCCACTTTGTGTATTTCCACTTCATGTATTTCTACTTGGTGTTTTTTTACCTCCTCTTTTTCCACTTCGTGTATTTGTGCTTCGTGTTTTATTACTTCCTCTTTTTCCACTTGGTCTGACTGCAGCTGTTAATGTTAATACGATGGCAGGGAGGGAGGGGGGAGAGGGGGGCGGTGTCACCGGCAAAGCTTCACAACTATTGGCTAAGGCCTGCCTCCCCGGAAACGAGCCTGCATCAGCTGGCCGCTTTCCCAGAATGCACCGCGGCCGCAGCTTGCTTATGGACAGCGCTAACAGAGATCACAGTGGTAAGTTAAAAAATACATTTTCTGCTGCTGTTGTTCTTTAAAAGTACGTTTGAGGCAACAACATTATACTTTTAAGCTTCCCTATATGGCCTGTTTACAGAGTTAGTGTGTAATTTAAAAAGAACAAGTCCGACATGAGTGGACCACAGTGATCCGCAGATTCATTCGGGAGCGTCAGAAAGCTATGGTGCGTTCAGGAGCATGGGACATTTCATATTTACAAGGAAAGAGGCATAAAACGGAACAGAACTTCACTCATACAATATTTTGTCTATCCAGAAACAGTGTGGGCTTTCTTACAATACTGAATGCTCTATAATTGTATTTTGGTTATTTTTTTATTATGCACACCTGCTAGCTTTTTATTCTGAAACTTCTAATGTCCCATGCTCCTGAATGCACCATACCTTTCTGAATGCGCTGTGCTGTGTAGATAGATTCACGTCTGATCTTCCGCTTAAGACAAAGCTTTGCAGTTTCAAAACTCATGTCGGCTCTCACGGATTACTGTTGTGTGAATGACAAGAGACCACAACAAATAAATCAGCCATTCCTCTAGGGAACGCAAAAGTATTCTGAGGTAACGCAAAAAAATATATATTTTCCCCATGTCCCCTAAAGGGCTCTGTATACACTTCCCTCGGCCTTGTCGTGTGTCAAGTGCTGCTGGTTCTGATGCCGTTTTTTGTTGTTTTAATTCGGCAAAACGTTCATTTGTTTTGTGTTTATCTCACTGACTTGAGTTGCTTTATTAACTCAATACTTGCTGGAATAAATTATGTCTCCCAAGGACGACAGCAGCATTAAGGACAAAACGCATAAGCAGAAGCAGTTAGTTATCAGCTATTATATAGGTTACAAAATATGTTCGGTCTGCGAGTGTCATGTTAGTTACACATAGCAGAAGCAGTCGTAATATTGCCTAGCTTTTAGGTTTAACGTGGGTTCTGTTGTCTGTTCATCTTTTATTATGAAGTATTACATAATTGACATTTATATTTTAAACAGGGACCACAGAAGGAACCCAGGCCCTCATCAACTGGCGTATTCCCAATGAGGGCCTATTTACAGGCAGGAGGAACTCCTCCAAAACCAAATGGCAGTAAGTAATTTTTATTTATGTCTGCCTAAATGTTTATGTTCAGCTCTTGTGACACTAAACTTGTTTTCTATTCAACTAGTGATTTTGTGTGATTTTGGCTACCAAAAGGGCCAATAAATATTTGTCCCTTTTAGAAAAACTTGACAAGTTTTAAATAAAATCTATAAATGTTTTTCTTATCTAAGTGAGTTTCTTTTGAGCAAGGACACAGAGAATTGAGAGGGGAAAGAAAACAATTGTAACAGTGTAAAAAGACATTTATTTTATACAAATGATTTTACTTTGGAACAGAGTCAAGATGTAACATGTTCAGAACAATTAACATAAGATTTAAAACAAATAATTAACTTTTATAAACACCATGGACAAAGAGAACACCCACAAACATACAATTGATAAATAACAGGAATGGAAATTAATTTACTGATTTAATTTGTTTTACAGGTAGTGGAAAAAAAATTAAATGAAGCAGCATGTGTACATAACTACAACTGATCTAGGTTAGGTCACATGTAGGCTTGTTCACTTAAACATGCAGCCAGCTCTGCCGGGCTGCCAGTCTGGCTCGGAGGCAGCTTCCAGACAGCTTGCTGTCTTCAGCCGCCGGATGCCGTCCTCTTCTGGGTCAACCTCCTCCTCCTCCACGTCAAGCTGGTCCCCTGCCTCTATACTAATATTGTGGAGGATGCAGCAGGCGGCGATTACTTTTGGGGCAAATGTCGGGCGGACCTCCAGCGCCCTAAAGAAAATGGAACGCCACCACGTCTTTATAGCACCAAAGGCACGCTCAATGTTTCTTGCCTTGGCGTGGTGCCTGTAGTGGCGTGCCTCCACTTGGACTGTACCAAATATAAAATAACTTGTAATTTAGGTAATATGCTGATATGTCTTAATGTTCTATCCAATTAATATAATCTATGTATCAATTTTGTGTCATTGTTGGCTCTATTTAAGGACAAGAAGATAAGAGATCTTAATGGCAACTGGCGGGCGATAGGGCGTCAGGGAGGTGATTGGGTCCAGGAGGCATGGGAACGCACCATTGCAGTGTAGAAAAAAAATCCCTTAGGTGGGTATAAAGCATTTTTATACAACGGAGAGCGCCACAGTACCAGTGAGTGATGGACAAAGCCTACATTGTCGATGTAAACATTCAAAATCTTTCCCCGTGCCTCACACACACCCTGCAGGATGATTGAAGGGAAGAGTTTTCTGTTTAAATAACATTTCTTTTGTGGCTCTGCAGGTGGAACAATTCGCACGTCACCCACCAATGGCACCGACTGCTCCTTTGAGCGCCTCGATCCCGGCAAGGCGGGCAAAACCAGCACCCACTCCCTCCAAATCTTGTCTTTTTGGGAAGAATTTTTTTTTTTTAATGATCCCCATCAAGGAGTTCATGACTCTGTGCACCACCTGGCACACAAGGGCATCACAAAGATGTCGGCTGTTTCCCTATAGGATGCACCACCGCCAGCCAGAAGAGGGTCACCAGCACTCTCCTTATCCTCACATGTTTTGTTGGTGTTTCTTCCTGTAAATAAAAAATGCCAAATGTTACCATAATTGGTTTTTAATTTCTCACCTTTTCATATCATAAAACTATACCTGGTTAACATGTAAATTAATATAGTTCTCAAGAAGGAAAAAGTAAAATGTATAGTCCTGTAAAACTAGTCAAGTATAGCAAATGTAACAAATGGCTTCTCTTCTCTGGTGTTTTTATAATGTACAGATTCTCATTGTAAGATGTATTGATTAATTTTGCCATTTCACTAAGAATGAACTGAACTAACTGCACATAATTTATAGATTAATCACTGTAAAAGTGGGCAGACAGAAATGACTTTTCCTATCTTAATGATCAATGCTGTGGTCAGTAGGTACAACAAAGTACCCTAACCCTGCAATGTTATGTTAAAATTGTGTTTTCGTTTTCCCATGAGTTATAGAGAAATGGTCACAATTTCAACCTTATCACTTGGTCAATACCATCCTCAATGTTTTTTTTAAGATAAAAGTAGGAAATAGGCATGTTAATATTAAAATGGCTACCAGTTGGCACAGTTGAGCTAGCAAAGCAACACAAGTCAGTGAGATAAACACAAAACAAATGAACGTTTTGCCGAATTAAAACAACAAAAAACGGCATCAGAACCAGCAGCACTTGACACACGACAAGGCCGAGGGAAGTGTATACAGAGCCCTTTAGGGGACATGGGGAAAATATATATTTTTTTGCGTTACCTCAGAATACTTTTGCGTTCCCTAGAGGAATGGCTGATTTATTTGTTGTGGTCTCTTGTCATTCACACAACAGTAATCCGTGAGAGCCGACATGAGTTTTGAAACTGCAAAGCTTTGTCTTAAGCGGAAGATCAGACGTGAATCTATCTACACAGCACAGCGCATTCAGAAAGGTATGGTGCATTCAGGAGCATGGGACATTAGAAGTTTCAGAATAAAAAGCTAGCAGGTGTGCATAATAAAAAAATAACCAAAATACAATTATAGAGCATTCAGTATTGTAAGAAAGCCCACACTGTTTCTGGATAGACAAAATATTGTATGAGTGAAGTTCTGTTCCGTTTTATGCCTCTTTCCTTGTAAATATGAAATGTCCCATGCTCCTGAACGCACCATAGCTTTCTGACGCTCCCGAATGAATCTGCGGATCACTGTGGTCCACTCATGTCGGACTTGTTCTTTTTAAATTACACACTAACTCTGTAAACAGGCCATATAGGGAAGCTTAAAAGTATAATGTTGTTGCCTCAAACGTACTTTTAAAGAACAACAGCAGCAGAAAATGTATTTTTTAACTTACCACTGTGATCTCTGTTAGCGCTGTCCATAAGCAAGCTGCGGCCGCGGTGCATTCTGGGAAAGCGGCCAGCTGATGCAGGCTCGTTTCCGGGGAGGCAGGCCTTAGCCAATAGTTGTGAAGCTTTGCCGGTGACACCGCCCCCCTCTCCCCCCTCCCTCCCTGCCATCGTATTAACATTAACAGCTGCAGTCAGACCAAGTGGAAAAAGAGGAAGTAATAAAACACGAAGCACAAATACACGAAGTGGAAAAAGAGGAGGTAAAAAAACACCAAGTAGAAATACATGAAGTGGAAATACACAAAGTGGAAAAAGAAGAAGTAAAAAAACACGAAGTAGAAATACACAAAGTGGAAAAAGAGGAAGTAAAACGCAAAGTAGAAATAAACAAAGTGGAAAAAGAGGAAGTAAAAAAACACCAAGTAGAAATACAAGAAGTGGAAAAAAGGGAGAAGGAAATAAAAAGGGCAGGCAAAAATTGGGTTGGTAAAAAAACAGTTAGAAAAGTTAGAGGCAGAAATAAATGATTGTTTCAGAAATATAAGTTTAAAATAAATTAGAAAGAAATATTTATGGTGGAGGAAAAACATGCTTTAGAAATGTTGCTTTAAAAACAAGAAGTAGAAATACACAAAGTGGAAAAAGGGGAAAAGGAAATAAAAGGGCAGGCGTAAATCCTTTGGGTAAAAAAACAGCTAGAAAAGTTAGAGGCAGAAATAAATATATGTTTCAGAAATATAAGTTTAAAATAAAATAGAAAGAAATATTTATGGTGGAGTAAAAACATGCTTTAAAAATGTTGCTTTAAATACAAGAACTAGAAATACACGAAGTGGAAAAAGGGGAAAAGGAAATAAAAGGGCAGGTGTAAATCCTTTGGGTAAAAAAACAGCTAGAAATGTTAGAGGCAGAAATAAATGATTGTTTCAGAAATACAAGGGTTAAAAATAAGTCAGCATAAAAGCAAGAAGAAAAGTAAAAATAAAAGTGTAAGTTAAAATATATATTTTTTGATGAATAATTGATGAATTGTTGAAGAAATATCTTATTTTTATTATTTTGTCACATTAAATGGCACACAAATTAATATTATTAGACACTTTTCTTAAGCCATTTTATATTATTAAGTCCTTCATTTATTTCTGTGTGTATTTTTAATTATGGCAGGATTGGTCCTCCATAAAGAAACCCTTTTTTGAGGCTCCAGAAAACTTGAGAGTTTCAGCCTCCAGCATTATTACTCGTAGGTCCGAGCTACAGTTGAATTGTGGAGACCAAATTGTCTCAAAGACCAAGCATGAATTTCCCTGTCAATCTGTGGCAAGACTTGGAAAATGCCTGTTCACAAAAGCTCATCATTCAACCACATTTTCCCTCTGCTGCACAATTTAGCCCTACAGTGGGTTGAGGTATGACACAAAATTCTGACAAAATACAGAATTAGAATCATTATTGCATGGTTTTGAATTTTCATTAAACCTAAAAAATATATATATATATTTTTTCCTCTTCATCATAATGTTTGGTCCAGTGCAGCTGTAACGACGTGTAACAGTATTGCTGCAGCATGTTCTGTCTCCTTTCATGTGGCGTTGTCAGGCACTCAGAGTCACATCCAACTGGAGCGCTCGAAGAGTCGAATGGGAACCTTCGTGGAGGGAGGACCAACGGCTGAGCCCAATCCAGATGAGGGGTACGAACTGAAAATAGAAATGAGCTGAAATTAATTGAACATACTGTATTCACACATACTGGATGCAATGTTGTATGTTGGATGTGTTGTATTTTGGGCACCGCTGGTTGGAAACACTCCATATCACATACAAAACTCCACAGACTTAATTTCTAAGGTCCAACACATGAGACTGGCACCAGGGGAAACCATTGTTTGTTTGGTAGGCAGTGAACACTGTCAGGACCCAGCTAGAACATGATGCATGAATAAAAGACGGAACCAATTTAACACCAAATCAGATTTGTGACTTGTTGGACCTCTGTCTCTCAACCACATATTTCAATTACAGATGCAGCTTTTACAGACAGAAACATGGGGGTGCAATGGGCTCCCCAGTGTCACCCATTGTGGCCAATTTGTACATGGAGGAGGTGGAGAGCAGAGAGCACTCAGTGCTTTCAAGGGAACACCACCAACTCACTGGTTTAGATAGGTGGATGACACTTGGGTCAAAATCCAAACCAAAGAAATTGAGGCATTCACCAACCACATGAACTCAGTGGACAGCAACATAAAGTTTATCAGAGAGGATGCCAAGAACAACACGTTGACTTTTCTGGATTGTGCCGTACACATTGAGGAAGATGGTAGTCCTAAAACAGAGGTTTACCGGAAGCCCACACAGAGACCCATATCAGAATTTTGATTCACATCACCCACTGGAGCACAAACTCTCTGTTATCAGACATCTGAGTTACCGGGCTGAGAACATTCCCTCTGCCACAGAGGAGAAACAAAAAGAACACAAGCACGTCAGGAAATCACTGATTTAAAGCTTATGGTTACCCGAAGCGGGCTTTTGTCAAGCTGGCAGAAGAAACAACACAGCATCAAACACAGAGGAGAAAACAGAGAGATGCAAAAACTTTGCCATTCCATATGTGTCAGGAGTTTCTGAAAAACTCCGGAGAAGTTTCTCCAAACACAACGCCAAGGAGGGCCAGCAGCTCAGGGCAAGATTCAGCAGTCCACTTGTACCTTAAGAACAAAGGGCACTCTTTTGATGACGCTGATGATTTTGGACAAGGAGAACTGATGGTTTGAAAGAAGGGTGACAAAAGCCATCTTGGTCAAAAGAGAAAAGCCATCACTAAACAGAGGGGGAGTGTTTACAACTTAGTCCTCCAACACTTTTCAAAGAGATTACATCAGCATCATTCAGGTGACCAAGTACTCCATAGGATGGTCAAGTGCGAGACACTAAAATGATTAAAGACTCCTGGATAAATGTCAAAACGTTTTCAGAAAGAAGTGAGTGAAAGTCCAGTTGCCTCCAATTTAAGCCTGTTTGCTGACTTGGTGTATTATCGTGCCGTGAGCAGCAATCAGAACATTAAAATAGTTAAATTCAAAAACACTTTATTAATCCCAAAAAGAAATTAAATGCTTGTGTAAGTCATATTATAGGGTTTTCTTCTACATGTTGTTGTAGATGCTGATGGCTACAGGCAGGAAGGATCTCCTGTAGCGGTCTACAGTGGATCTCAGGAGGCCTCTAACTGAAGACACTGTTTTTGTGCGACAGTCTGATCAAGAGGACTCTCCGGGTTGTTTATAATGTTCTTCATTTTATGAAGAATCCTTCTTTGTGAAGTCAAAGGTCCCCAGAACAGAGCCAGCCTTATTTATCAGCCTGTTGAGCTTCTTCAAGTCAAGTGCTCTGATGCTGCTACCCCAACAGACGATGCCAGAGAAGATCACACTCTCCACAACAGACTTATAAAAGATCTGCGGCATCTTATTGCAAACCCTGAAGGACCTAAAGCTTCCTCAGGAAATTCCGTCTGCTCTGTGTCTTCTTGTAGACAGCTTCACATTTCCAGTCCAGTCTGTTGTCCAGGTGAACGCCGAGGTATTTATACTCCTCTACCACCTCCACTTCTTCTCCCAAGATGGTAATAGCGTTAGACCTATTCCTGTTTCTACCAGAAATCTACAATTATCTCCCTCATTTTATTCACACTCAGGATGAGATGACTGTTTCCATGTACTCAGCTCCCTGTCCGTCTCAGATGCATCCAAGGACTGAGCCGTGAGTCTGACTGAGATGAGATGTGGTGAAGTTCAGCAATAATGCTGAAGTAGGGTATGGCATTGAGATGTTTACTCCCTGGTACTGAGAACCCCAAAGTGAGCTTAGAAAATATGCTCCACACCAGTATACTACCACCATACTGAACTGTTTAAACAAGTCAATTGGATCCATGCTTTCACCCTACCATGTGGATATCGCTGCTAAAATCAGGACTCATCAGACCAGGCATTTTTACGAGTCTGTGTGAATCGTAACCTCACTGATGGGGTCTTCTGCTGCTGTAGCCCTTCTGCTCCCTAATGGGTTGTTCGTATCAGACATAGTGCTCCACATTCCTTTGTGTAACCCGTGGTTATTTGAGCTGCTGCTGCCTTTCCACCACCTCAAACCAGTTTGCACAGTCTCCACTGACCTCTGACATCAACAAAGGCATTTTCATCCGCACAACTGCGCATCACTGGGTATTTTTAGTAAGGCTGGCGAGTGCAATGAGTATAACTGAAAGGAAACACAAGGAGGGAAGCTAATAAGAAATATTACAAAATGTATATAGAAGGAACTAAAAACATAATCCACTGAACTAAAACGTAAGCGACTAGAATATATAGGTAAATTAGTAATTATTACTTAAATAGCGCATTTCTCAAGCAGTAGTCATAAAGTGTGTCAAAGTAAAATACAATTTAAAATAATTTAAAAGAGCAATTAAAAAAATAATTGATAAAAACTAAAATATGATATGAAAATAAAACAAATACAAATATCAGAAAATTAAATAAATTAGCCCAGACACCATTAAGTTGATTTTTAAAAGCATCGACAGAGTCCAGCGATCACAGGTAAGGAGGTATTTCATTCCACAGTCTTGGTCTAACAGCGTGGAAGGATCTGGCTGCATCCGAAAAAGGTCTTATTTGTAAAGGCTCTATAACCAAAGTGGAAGTGAGTCAGTGGTCACCACAAGTGCAGTGCGAATAGCGCAGAGAGTAAGGCAGGAGGTAGCAAAAAGAAGCCTGTATGCTTCCTATCATAGCTCCTTTAGCATAGTTAGCTCGTCGTGTCCCTTACTGGCACTAAGCAGCCATAGGAAATCCCACAATCCTTTGCGTGACATGACATATAAGTGAGACGGGAATGCACAGAAACATAAGGAATGAAGTAAAGAAAGCAACAACAAAGAAACTAAAAAAAAAAAAAAAGAACCCAAACATCTGGAGATCTTGACAACAGTAGGATGAAAAAGCTAAACTAAAGCTAATAAAATAAAACCACATTGAACTAAACTCATAGGGGCCATAGAGCAGTGGACAACCCTTTTTACAGCTCTTTGACTGTCAGGTCCACATGACTGTAATAAATATGTGCTGAACAGAGTCCTCCAACCCAATGTTCTTCTGATTTTTTTTTTCTGTGTATTTTTCATTTTCTCTCTTTTCAGTTCTGTCACACACTGACACCCACCCATGCGTGACTCATGCATTGGTCTGTTGCAGGACTTCATCAGACATGCCAGATGTCTTATCGAGACGGAAACTGAAACAGCCACCCACCGATCAAGACCTTGCGTGATGTCATCATGTGGCACGACCGGACCAGTGGAGACTTCAATTCTCTCCTGCTGCAGCGTTCTCTGTGCAGCTCTTGTTTCAGCTGAACTGCAGGTTTCCATTGCCTCCTTATAGTATGTAAACTATGTGGTCTAATAAACCAAACAACGATGAAATCAATGACTTTTGTTAAATTTGTTGAACTTAAATTGTATTTGTAAGGTTAAGGACTTGAGGCTCATTTGTGCGGCTTGTGTTATGGTGAGAGTAAAACTTAACTGAAGGTTATTTGCTCTTGAAGGCAACCACATGTTGTCACAAACAGCAACTATTAAACTCACATGGTGACCCGCTCCCCACTTTGTGACATAATGCACATATTCAGGATGGAAACAGCGAGGGCGAGGGAAGGAAGGCTGCAGCCTCACAATAAAACATAGCATGCTGTGAGGAAGAATAATGTCGAGTTGTGTTGATAAGGCTTTAACCATCAGGGACCTCAGGATTCAGCCGTGCCTTGATGACTGCCAGCAGCTTCATTGTCAGGCTTCAAACCACAATACCTCACCACACAATCCTTGTGCGTCACCAAGCGCCACCATGAATGGGCACATGGAGAACGTTCATCACTACAGTGTTCAGGTTTTTTGGTCAGTCAGTTGATCGGCACATCAACGAAGTACTGTAGGGTTTTACCTGAAATGCACCACAGCAGACCCTTCAGGTGTGAACTATTTAATCAGATTTAGTCATCTTTGTTTTCTTATCATTATTTCCCTCCCCTTTTAGCAATTCAGCATAATTTCGAATAAAAACACACTTTCAGGTTTAAATAGAAATAAAACTAGTTAATGATGTCCCAACTTATGTCTCAGAAAAGATTGCTTTTAAATAGATTTTATTGAATAAATATGGCGTTCAATTCCTGGTTTTCATGTCATGCATCTCCTGATAATCTTTGGTACTCTTCAAATAATTAGCCTAAAATTAAAGATAACCTGTCTTTGCTCCTTATTATCTTGTAAATGATACTTTGTAAATTGATTTTATTTATTATCATAAAATTCACAGGAAAACGTCTTATGTGACTCTTCCCCTCTACTTCTGTATAGGTTGAGCTCCAAGCCTGAGCAGCTCTTCTAATGCCAGCTCATATAATCATTTTTTTTTCCAATAAAATCCACAAAGAGATGTAAATCCATACACTAAATCTTGTATATTAGGCAAACATAGAATAACGACAAGGTGTCAAGAGAAAGCAGCAACAGTCTTTATCCTCATTCAGCCCACTTCACACTGAGTGGTGTACGGTAGATCATGTGATGATTTATTAATCACCCACTTTAAAATAAAATGACCCATCTTTCCTGTAGTTCCAGGATAGCTCTGGGTTTTGGAAACGAGATTCTGTTAAAAACCAATAAGAAGACATCTACTTGTTTTAGATAAACTGTGTCTTGAGTGTGGAACCAACCAGATTAATTGGTCCCAGAGGCTGAAGCCAAGCGCTCAATCAAGAGGGACACATTCTAAATTTCTACTGTTTAAAAAACTATATGGATTTAAAAAATCTCATAGTGCTTGAACTTAATGCCATTTTATGAAATATAAAAATTCTATGAAATTTTATTTATCTAGCCCCTATTCATAATGTATGTCATCTCAAGGCACTTTAGAAAGTGAAATTACTGTCTGTATGATTTGGTCAAAAGGTTCCCTGTCTAAGGAAACCCAGCAGATTGCATCGAATCCTGACAAGCAGCATTCACTCCTCCTGAAAGAGCTAAGGAGCCGGATAAGGAATCCTACAATTCTTTGCGTGACATGATGTATAAGCACGTCCCACCCCACGGAAATAAAAAAAGATGGCCAGAAAGATGAAAGCGAGGAATTCCAAGTAATCCAAGTTTACCCTTTCATACGGAAGAAGAAGAAATCTTTATTTGTCATTGCAGCAGAGTACATTCCAATTAAATTTTTCTTCTGCATTTAACCCATCCCTTAGGGATCTTGGGCTTGAGTTGATAAGCTGTTAGTTTCAGCCTTCAGGACCAACTAAAGGCTGACATGACGTAAAAAAGTATTGACACTTAGAAGTTTAGATACTAGGGTATAAAAATACTTCTATAGAAGTAGAAGTATGAATTCAAACTTTTTAACAAGTAAAAGTAAAAATTACTGGTTTTAAAACTACTTAAAGCATATAAGTAAAAGTAAATTAGATAGAAGAATGCCATTGAGGACAACCCCTCAATGCCAGGTGAACAGAGTGAAACTAATTACCAGAATGGGTGGAGCTGATCAGGGGGGACAAAATGGCTGGAAGTAAACTGAAGCTGATTGGATGGTGACTGGTGAAGGGGAGTGACAGGAAGACAAAAGAATGCTGGCAGGTGAACTGAATAAAGGCTGGTGACAGAACTGATCAGAGCAGGCCAGAAGAAACTGTTAATATAAAACAAAGTACAAAATCAAACCACATAAAAACCCAAACTATTCAATTAACCAAAATTAATACATAACCTAAACCTAAGACAGAATTGATTACATGAAGAGAATTACTAAACCAAAACAGAAGTTAAACTAGACTAATCCAGAACCAAAATCAACATAAAGACCAAACCTGAGACTAAACAGAACATAAGCAAATAATAAAAACCAGAGCTAATACTAAGACAGGAGAGTGAACTAATTAAAAAGACCAACATAAACCATAACAAAACCCCAAATCATGACACAATTTAGTACAATTAATATAAAAGGAGAGGTGCAACAATGAGCATCAACATAAGTTTCATGAAACAGAAAATCTGATGTAGTTTGTAACGGTGCAAAAAGCCTAACTTCACAGACTATCAATAACAGAGCCTGCACAGAGCGTCCATATGGGCCTAGTGCTGAATATTGACCCGAAAAATCATTTAATAGATCAACTTAAGCTAATACTTGGGTCAAAACTTACACGGTACTGCTTTAAAACATTTTCATAGAAACTTTTCAAAAACCCCGAACTATCCCTTTCAAAATATAACTGGGTGCCATTTTAATGCCTGTGGATTGCTATGTAAAGCTGCAAGACCACAAAGCTATTTAATCCATGTCCTTTATCCTTGAAATCTATGATATTTGAAGTAGGCTACCATGAATATTAACGGTTGAAAACAATAAGGGCATTACAGACATTTAAACACTCCTTGACAAGAAAGGTGAACCATGGGTTCCTTTCTTTAATTATATGGCAAATCAGCTTGCCATACAGCGACCCACTGATGGATGGATCTCTGACGTGGGGACCAAATCATCGCATCCAGCGGTCCACAAAGGAGGGGATCAGCTCTGCGCGGCACCCATCAGACATGAATTAAGGCAAACATGAAGACTTTAGCCCGTCTGGCAGGAAGATGCTTCGGACACACTCTGTGGTTTCCGCCATTGACGACGCAGCAGTGACCCGTCAGACGCCACAGGCATCTCTCCTCGGGTCCACAGCTGGAGCAGCGTGTCAGCGCAGAGGAAATGCCGTCTCACCTCAGTGATCCTCAGTCTCCTGCCGGATTTGACACTCCGCAACCCCTGTCTGGTGTTTCCTGTGACACTCACTGAATTCCTCTCATGACTTTATGCCCTTCGGGGTTGAAAAGGAGGGAAGAGAAGAGCGCAACGAAAGCAGGATGCAAAATCTCCGTTTTGGTGTTGATGCAGCCTTTTAGCGTGTCGGTAATCACATACGACTATAAAAGCGGAGGATCACCGTGAAAATCCGATGGATTGGCAATGGCAGCACCTTTACTGAGTTGACATAATGGGTAAGGGCTTATTCTGATTGTTTGATTCTATTATTATTATTATTATTATTATTATTTTTTACAGAGATGCGGAATACATTCAATGTCGCATGGGACATGCATTCTACCATAAAAAAAAAATAATAAAAATCTGATTTACTTTGTTTGCTGTAGTCCACCAGACAAAAACAGCACTCCCACCTCTCAGATCCGATGCAACGCGCTGCATCCATGCAAACTGGAATGATTTGGAGCCGAAAAATGATGTGATTGCAAATTTGCACTAATGTGGCCTCTCTGGCCTGAAGTAGGCAGCTACACTGCTTTTGATCACAATTCACTTCACGGACCCAGGGGAAATAATACAAGCAACAACAAGAAGGCTTTTGTTTTTAATGTAGTAGAAAACGTGAGTCGCTGCCGCAGAGGCTTAACAATTGTGATGCTATTGTTTTAGTCCAACACATTTGTTACGTTTGACCATCTGAATTAATGCCTTCCTTCTCTAATGTATTGTGTGAAATAGAACTGATATTTAAAATAGATTTTTTTTTTTTTTTTACAGAGGACATATTGGAAAACTGTTAAAACTGGGAGTTATAACATTAGGCATTTTCGTTGCTATAGTTTAAGGGCCAGTCCTATGTCACTGACCTCCAGCACGCAGGGGATGGCAGGGATCGTGAGTAATGGCTCATTGTTGCTACATGTGCGTTCTCTGTTTCTAAAACACAGAGAAGTGCAGTATTTTACCAAAGTAATCATACCCCTTGAGCCTTTTTACATATATTGTCACATCATATTGAAAAACTTCCATGTATTTTACCAGGATTTTGGGTGATAGACTAAAATCACGTCGCACATGGTTATGTAAAGAAGGATAACCGACATAACTGTCTCAAATTTCTTTGCAAAAAAAACAAAAACAAAAATAGTGTGGTATTCCTTTGCATTCTCCCCTCTTTACCCCCATACTCATAAATAAAACCCAGGGCCACCAAATTAATACCTCCAGATGTCACCTAACTATTAAATTAGTCCATCGGTGTGGAGTTTATTTTCAGTATGGATACGAAGGCCTCAGTTTTCTCGGAGAATCTTAGTGAACAAACATCATCATTTAGACCAAGGAACATACAGGGAGGTCTTAAGTAAAGTTAGGTTAAAAGAAAGTACCAAGAGCTTTGACTATCTTTTGCAGATAAGGAGAGCATTATTCAGAGTAGCCCCAAAGACGCCCATGATAACTCTGGAGGAGGTGGTGAGATCCACAGCTCAGGTGGACAAATATATTGACGGAGCAGCTATCATGCAGTCCGCCGTCTCTTCTTTCCTCTGATGTGTCACAAGCAGAAAGGCGCTGCTGAAACAAAGCAGTAAATAGTCCAGTTTAAAGTTTCGCATAAAGCATGTAGGGGACATAAAAACTTAATTTAGAGATTATTCTGGTAAGATGAGAATTTTTTTTCGGCTTTCATGAAAAATTTCATGTGTTTAACAAAATGAATTCTGCACATCCCCCTAAAGACTCACCATGCCCATGGTAGCATGTGGCGTTGGCCGTATTATGCCAGGGGATGCTTTGCTTCACCAGGAACAGGGCAGCTTGTCAGGGTTGATGGGAATCAGCGATCGAGATAGAGGACAGTAGTGGAAGAAAACCTATCAGAGGCTGCAAAAGACATGAGACGGGGGTGCGGGTTCACGTTCCAGCGGCACAGTGAGTGAGAAATATGTCCAGAGCTGGAGGGGAATGGTTTCGGATGAAAGCACATCCATGGGCTGGAATGGTCCAGTCAAAGTCCAGACCTAAACCATAGACTCTTTGAGAAGGCTGGAAAGTTAATGTTCCTCTCCATCCAATCGGACTGAGCTCGAGCTATTTCACAAAGAATGGGCTAAGATGTCCAGAACTGGAGACATGCCAGCTGTAAGACTCGCAGCTGTAACTGCACTGAAAGGTGGATTTACAAAGTACTTAGTCGGGGTGATAAATTCAACTGTATGCTACGCTTTTAAGAATTTAATTTGTAAAAAAAAAAAAAAAAAAACACTGCAGAATTTTCCTTTCACTTTACAATCATGAACAACTTTGTGATGGTGTATCACCTACAATCACCATAAATTACACTGGAGTTTGAGGTTGGGAATTTGGGAAATGGTCCATGAATACTTTTACCAGGCTCTATAGCTGCACTGTGATGAACGCTCAGGGTTTAGTGATGAAGTAAAAAAGAAAACTAGCTGAAAGGACAGAGCAGTGGATAGAATAAAGTATGATTCACAAGCTGCTTACAGGATTCATGCATTTTAGTCAATGCTGAAGTTTCTTCTTTTATTTTCTGTGTCTAAAAAAGATAGAAGATAGAAAAAAAGAAGATGGTCATCACTGACAGGAGCAACAGCACCCCTGTGTGTAAAAACGAGCCCGAAAAGAAGAGGAGGAAGTCGCGTCCTCATGGCCTCCCCTCCCCGGCGCTCTGCTGCGCCTGTGGACTATGCATCATGCTGGCAGGACTCAACATCACCCTGGTGGGAGCGTTTGCCTTCAGCACCCTGGTGCCTTCTGCCAACCCCCCAATCATAATCGGACCTGTCCTGCTGGTGGTGGCCTTCTCCTTCTTCGGGGCCTGCTGCGTGTGCAGCCGCCTCCCTCCTCCGAGCAGCTCCCGAGGCTCTAAGGCGGGCGGCAGGGGGACGGGGTTGATGGGACAGGGCGGGCTGGCCGGTGGCGCGACGTTTGAAATAGAGACCAGCGAGCACACGCTGCAGGACACCACAGCCGTGCAGCTGAGCCCCACGTCGTCCCCCGGATCATCCCGAGCCTCCAGCCCGGCAGGGGAGCCCCAGGGACCCTGCAAGCTCTTCACCATGGAGACCAACGGCCCGTCCTGCGCTTCGGCCACGGCGGCGTACTCGGCGTCTGCAGCAGCGGGCGGGGAGGTGAGGCTCAACCTGCCACGAGAAGAAGTGGACACCTAGCAGAGACTCCTCCCAAGAGCCAGACCGCCAGTTTTGTGAACACAATGCTGGGTCCTCCTGTTTACCTAGTGCCATATAAAGTTGTGAAGAGTGCGGTCATAATTTCCCCCCTGCTGTGCGACAGGTTATTAGCATGCAATGTTGAACACACACTAGCGCATCTGTGGACTTAAGCTTTTGGAATCAGAATTCCTACCTCTCTCGTGCTGTTCCTTTTACCCAGTTTGTCTAAAATCCAGGGCATTACCAACAGTTTCAACGCAGTAAACGAAGCGGAGGACATTTTTCTTTTTCTCCGCACCTTCGGTAACCGCTGACCTCGTGCGCCAGCAGAGATTCTCAGAGGGCTCGGGAGAAAACGCTGATTACATATTTATTCTGAAAAGATTACACGCCAAAAAGGTCGGCCACTGATCTTGACACGGGGAACGCTTGGCATTTGCTGAATTGCTGAACTTCTTTTAGGGACATTCGATTTTATAGGTCACCGGGGGGGGGGGGGGGTCCCAAAGCAATATTCTCTGAACAGAGAATAATTTCTAGGCACAAGACCTTCAGAATAGATTTGCAGTATATTAACTCAGCGTTAAAGGACATCGTCAGCTCTTTGGAAGCATCACTCTTGTAGCTTTTAACCATCCCTACAGTAAACACTGTGAATATTGTGGCTCTTTTCATGGTCTCCGAAACCTTCTGATAATGTTCGTCCATTGAGAAACTTTTTAGTGGGGCTCAATTCAGAAAGGTGTGAACGCACGAAGTTCACATCACCTATACGTGCTATTTCCAGCATTGCAACGCAAAATTTACTAGAGCTTGAAAGCTGAGATTGCATCAGTGGTATCTGCTCCCCCGATCACTGTGATGTCTTCTTATCAGCCATAAGTCTGAGGGATCACAGGAGACGTTAAACCCCTGTTCTCCTTTGAAAGGAAAGTTGCCTTAGATTAAAATTTCAGGATCATTCCAATGAGGGCTATACAAAAAAGTGCAAACTGCAGTTTCCTGAGAAAGCCTCTATGTTGCTCTGGATTCGAAAGGTTTTTGTGGTGCATGCAAAAGGCCTAAATGTTTTCTCTCAAACTTGTATAAATAGGGAGTAGCAGAAGTGTACACACACACACACACACACACTCAATGCCAACTATATGATAAATGTCTCTAACATTGTCCCTTAATGAGACATTTTTCCAGAAAAAGCTCAGTTTCATACTAAGTTAGAGCACTGAGTTTGTGTTTTTTTTTTTTGTTGTTTGTTTTTTGTGCATGCTCTGGAAACAAAAGAATTGAAGATGCAAATATCCTTGTCGTGAACTGTCGGTGTTTTGTCTGTGGTTTTATTTTGTGTAGCACAAACACCCGATGGGGAAAAAAAGAAAACACTGTAAAGGATGAAAATATTTTTGTGAGGTTTATAATTTAAAATAACTATCCAAAATGTGTGTTATATAAAAGATATAAATAAAAAAAATGTCTTTGAGTAAAATTTTAGGTATACATGTGTGACTTGTCGCTGAAGACTTGAAGCAACTGCTGTACTTTTGATGTATAATCCAGCTGGATTTTCTGTTAAAGTGGAGAAAGCAAGTAGAAAACATAGTTTTTCTGGAGAAATGGACGAACTGACGTGACATATCAGAGTAGATGTCAGTAACAACACAAGTAATCCACACATACAAAGAAATCAAGACAGATTTTTGCATAAATTATGTTTAAAAATTGGAGTGACACCAATTAGTTACTGAGCAGGCTTACTGCCGTTATTTAAATTGCCATAATGGCAACTTCAGCATGTCTCCAATATGGAGGAAATAATCACACACATTTCTCCTGTTTTTGGACCATGATCTACTTCATTACATAGATTTTCAGGTGGATTCATCTAATTTGCCTTTCTAGCAGCTTTATTATCTTTCGCTGAAAACCACTTCAGAGCTTTCTTGATTGTGGAATAATTGTCCTGGTTAAATACCCACCCTCCTTTCATAGTTAGATTCTTATCAAGAGAATCCCAGTTTATTTTTTTATTCATAATTTATTGAATTATGTCAAGTCCACCGTTACTATGTGCTGCAAAATAGTCCCATACTGTAATGATCTCACCTCCCCACCTCACTGCTAGCATGTTGTGTGCAACAACATCTGAAACATCGTGTTTGATCTCACCTGACAGGATTGTATTCTCTCAGTATTTCAATGGCTTGTCCAAAGGTCCCAAAACCAACTTCAACCGCGCTTTAACGTGTTTTTCCAGTAGCAGAGGAGTCTTATGCAGTGAGTAACCATATAGGCCATAGTGCTTGAAGCATTTCTTATTTTATGATCGTGTTTATGCGTTTGGCAGACGCTTTTGTCCAGAGTGACTTACACATGAGGATGGTACAACGCAGTTGGAAGTATGAACACTAACCAGGTTCTCTCCGGGTAGACAGCGGTCACAGTGTGGAAACAGAGTACAGGCATGGAGGAAAATGCAGACGGATACAGGGCAGTAGTAGGACTAGGGAAGTACAGGGTGGGTCCTAAGGGAGAAAGTGTGGGATGCTATCTGAAGAGTTGGGTCTTAAGGGGCCTAGTCACGGATTTTGACCATAAAAAGAAAGCACAAAGAACTATATAATCATCTTGAAATAAAACAATATACTCCTGTAGAATTGACACAGCTACTGTAAGAGCTAGTAGACCGTTGCCTGACAGTAAAGTGACAGCTCGGCATGGCTGATTTACAGGGTTTAGGACTACTTAATGGTAGAGTGGACGATTTTTCTGGAAATGTAGGTAAAAAACGCCAATTTTGAATAACTGGGCATGCTCAATACCATCTTACCTTCTCTTCTGCTCCTCAGGGGATCAGGTGAAGAAATCTCCCAAATACACCCTGGTCATATTTCTTTATTCTGGGTTATTCCACTTCTTCTCATAAACTTGTAAGACGATTGATTGGCATGTAGGACAACCAATAGGTATGGTGATCCCCGCTGAAACCGAAGCCGAAAAAGATTGTCCACCATACCTTTAACTTCTTTCTATCTTACTTCTCCGCTGGGCGTTGCTGACTCACTCGGCTCCATCGCTTCTCCCTGTTTACTCATTGTGTGCGTGCACAATATCGTATTTCCAGTCACATGATCTTGTTATGATTAAAAATACACAAAGCACTTTGCTTACCATCAAATGGAGCAAAAGTGTAAAACAAAGAAATGAAATATAATAAGCTGACAGGGCCCAATGATTTATTCAGAAAACCTCTGTGTGCAAACAGATTGAGCTATTCGTAAAATCATAGTTCGTGAGTAGAGCCCTTGACTACAGGGATGGACGCCCCTGTTCTAGTAGCACTCAGTGGGGCATCCCACCACGGTAGAACAACACATTAAAAGACTCTGGATTGCCTTGAGCCAGGTGACAATCCCTTGACAACCAGAGTGACCGAGTCGTGACAAGCCTTTGAGAGAGCATTCAAGTCAGGAAGATGAGAAGTGTTCCATAAAGCACTATGTAAGCTAATAGCAGTGATGTGAATTTGGGGTGGCTAATGATAACCATTGGAATTGTTTCTTTAAGGTGTCTTTACCTGCTAATCTAGGTCTTTTGAAGCTGTCTTAATTTGTGCTCTTGCACAACTCGATTCATATTTTGCATCAACTGCCAGAAATATTGCAAGGACCTCCTGGTTATAGCTGGTTTATAACGAAACTATGTTATTTTCATTTATGGATGATGGCCTCAAAGGTGATCAGTGGAACATTCAGAAAACATCTACAACCAGTGCCTTTGGTGTATTTCACTACGATAAGGTTGTAGAGGTTTTCAGAGAGATCTCTGCTCTCACCTTTCATGACAAGCTACTTGTATAATAATAACCTGTTAATAATGAACCTTTAATTAATATATTTACTTAATAACTTTAATTAATACTTAATCTTTCAGTGAAAATTAGACCAGTTGATTGTTTAATTTTCACTGAAAGGGAGGAGGATTGGTTTCTAAATAAATTACAGATTCCAGCTGGTTTCTTGGCTTTCTATGCCTGTTGGCTGTTTTTTTCCCCCCAATACCTATCTCCTGTGTCATTCCCCTATATTACACAGGACTTAGGTTATGGACTAATCTGCTTTAATTGCTTTCTATGTGTGTATTACTTGGTTTATTAGCAACATTTGTTGTAAATTTGTACAGGAAGATAAAAAAAACACATCAGTAAAGAAAACTACTGACGTGTTCAATACTTGCTTTCCTTGCAGTAGATAAAAGATTGAAGGAAGTGAGCAAAGGGAAATGGTAGATTAAAAGGATGTCAAGTTTTTTTTTTACATTCAAACTTTTATCAGGAAGAGGATAAATATTTGTGAACAGTGAAATAAAAAGACTTTAGCTGTTAAACATGGCTGAAAAAAAAAAAGCAGAATTTGTGCCATCTGGATATTTATACGCAGAGAAAAAGCACCTTTATCCGCGGTGATTGCAGGAAGAGATTCCCAAAGGCCAAGATAAAGCTTGGTTTATGTCAAGCCACCTGTGAAAACCCCTTTATATTAAGCTTTCCATGGCTGAAAACAGGGGGATTAGGTTTATGTAGACAACTTGTCAAGTTTCCCAGTTAATCCTCTGGCAAATCGATTCCCCATCTTAGTTATTTAGCTCTGTTCGTGACACTCTTGGTGCTAAAAGCCGAGGCAGTCTGGCTGAAAATGTGGTGCGAAGGACAAGAAATCTTGCTTCCTCTATAAACACATTAAATCAAGATGGCCTTGAGCAAAGAGTGCAACATGAGCTCCATCTGGCTCTCCAGCAGCGTTTAAGCGTTGGGACAAAGCGCTGCCACCAGAGGGCGCTAATGTCATATGTTTGAGTTGCAGGAGAAGTTGCATAACGTGGCTGCATTTTCAAACCTGCAGAGAGATACCAGTAGCTCAAATCAGAACAAGTGCTTGCTGGCAATTGATGAAGCTGAATCCGTGCTGGAGGACATAATCTGATCGAATAAAAGTATCTTTGAATAGCAGCTTTTTCCTACTGTTGTTATGTCATTACAGAGATGTATACACAGAAAACTGTAAAACATAGCAGTGCAGCTTCATGTGAAATGAGCCAGTTGCCTGATTTAAAATGGTTCTGATCAAGCTCTTCTTTGCACAAGAAATGATGCAAGAAGAAAATCTTCTGGTGCCTGAGTTAAAAAGGCTCCTTAGTGTTTACACATGAAAAAAATGGACTTGAAGAGCTTTTCCCATGCCCCAAAAATACACAGGTTGTCTCTTATTTCTTCATAAGAAGATTACATTTACATTGAGCTTTTATAACCCTCAAGCTTTTTCACATTTTTATCAAGTTCCAACCCAAAACGACAACGTATGATATTAGAAAGAATAGTGACAGATCCACACAGGACAGGCTGCATTTTCGAAAAATAAGTATTGTACACTTTCTAGTATTTTCTAAGTTTGAAAAGTGTAGGGTGCATATGTAATCAGCCCTCTTTACTGTTATCTTCCTAGATAAAATCTTTTATCGCTTTTTAACAGAGTGAACAATTAAAAATACCTGTATGGAAAACTGGAAAATACAACATAGTTGCTGAAAGAACATATGATTTAAGAAGATTAAAGCTTTGCACAAGAAGGTTTTCTGCACAGTGTGAAAAGCTAGTGAGTCAATGGGGGGTGGTGGGGGGGGGGGGGGGTGATGGGAGGAGCTAAATACAGGGTGATCTGTTTAAGATGGCTCTTCGTCTAATCATCTAATCTGCAGAAGACATGAAATGGAGCTTCACCTTCCAGTAGACTATTATTCTAAGCATACAGCCAGAGCCACAATGGGGGACGGTTTAGATCAAAGCATAGCCATGAGTTCGAATGGTCCAATCAAAGTCCAGACCTGAAACAAAGGGAAAATATGTCATCCAGTCTGACTGAGCCTGAGTAATACAACAAAGAATGGTCAAACATTTTTGTTGCAAGATGCGCACAGCTGAGATCTGCAGCTGATAGGCGTTCTATAAATATATTGTCCTAAGGGGGCTGAATACAAATGCACTGCACACTTTTCTATTTTATTTTTGTTTGTTGGTAATACGTATCTTTTTCACTCCACAGTTATGCGAAACCTTTTGCTGGTGGTCAGATGAGACCCTATTGTGCCATGACAGAATGTGCAAAAAGTTCAAGGGTCATTGATATTTATGCAAGGTACTGTAAAGCTATATTGTCTTGCGAAACCACTATCAAAACATGCACAGAACCGAGAACTGTTGATTTAAAATGGGACGTTGTAATCTTGACAAAAACTCAGTTTTGTTTGGTTTTCTCGTCCAAAGTGTGGTCACAGAAATGTTAGAAAGCAGATGGTGGATTCAGACTTGTCTGTTGCTGCACGAGCCAGGAGGGAAACTCAGCCAAGACAGAGAGCCATGTATCCACTTCATTTATTTGGATTTTCTGCGACTAAATCGGGTCAGAAAAGATAATTATTTTCTTTGGAAACTCATCCATCCACCCACCCACTTCCTGCTCGGAACTGCTTTTATGTTGGACCGCAAACGACACCTCCCGTGGGGGCGTTTTTCCAACACTCTGTCCTAAATCCTCTGCCTCTTGGTCTCGCGTGAACAGACCTGTAAAACACGGTGAACAGTCAGTCGATGCTGGAGGGTTTACTCCCTTTTGCAGCTCGCTGATCTGCAGCATAAGCAGACTGTTCTCATGTTTATGGTTTTGGTGGACAAAGATCAGGGAGATGTGCCATGATTAACTGATGTGGTTTTAGCTCACTTATCACACAGAAGGACAAATGGGTGTCACGCTTTAGCCCTCGAAGCATCCTGCCCTCAGACTACTTTAAAAGCCGTTTTACAAGCATGGCAGTGACAAGTTCTCAAGTGCCCTTCATTCTCAGGCAAACTGTTTAAATATCCCTTTGAGCGTCAACAAGTTTTTTTTTTATAGGTCCACGACATGGGAATCCAGACTTCCTTATTGCTCGTCATAACTTGCAAACCTTGAAGAGCTTATTTGGCACAGCTGCGTGACAGAAAAAGTCGGGTAATTATAAATGGTTTCAGCAGACTTAATGTCTCTCCTTCAACCTGGACTGTTCTTTCGTTGTTTACTTTTTTTAACCACAGGTATGTTCCTGGTGACTCTAAAATACTGGAAAGAGCTGATCAGCAAGTAAAACAAACGTACAGTACCTTGCCAACAGTTTCATACCTATTAAACGTTTCAGTATTTTTCCACAAACTTCAGTGTCTTTCATTGGGATCAAATGTTGTTAATTTTTTAAACAAAAAATCTGTAAAAGTTGGTCTGCATTAGTGTTCAGCTCACCTTTTCTTTCAATATCCCTAAAAGAAAATCTAGTGCAACCAAATGCCTTTTGTAAAGGCTGCAGAGATGGATGGAAAACACAAGTGATCTATGGCATTAAGACCAAGTAACCACCAGATGGGTCAGGAGCAAAGTTGTGGAGCAGTTAAAATCAGGGTTAGGTTATGAAGCAATATCCCCAGTTGTAAACATCTGCCGTGCAATGTTCAATCCCTTATTCAAAAGAGAAAGTATAGTCGGTTGCAAACATAACATGACGTGGTGATCCACCAGGCCAGGCAAGGAGAGTAAGAATCAGACAAAGGGTGAGGCCACAGGCACCTCTGGAGGAGCTGCAGAGATGTACAGCTCAGGCAGAACAATATGTTAATGAGAAAATTAGCAGCTGTCTTGGCTTAGGGACAAAATCTATTTTTTAATAGCTGTGGATGGAACAATATCTTTATTTAATTTAATTTATGATCACCCAGTTTTTAAGATCGTAGAAAGTGGAAACTGAATTTAAGTAAGTGCAGCACCTAAATAAGTGCATAAGGCACTTGCATGTGGCCGTATGTAGTTATGGTGAATACAAAAGGCCACGTGCAAAACATCTGTCCCCATCAGCAACAGAGGGAAAATGAATTGGACAAGAGAAAGACTACACAGGCTGTGTAAAACTACAAACAAATGTTTTGAAACATAAAAATACCCGAAGGCACCACAGGGATATTACAGGGTTCCATATGGAGGTGGAAGTAAAACAGCTGAACATACCCGCTGCGGTAAACCGGAAGATCATGAAGCTAGCAATGTCAAAGCTCTACATAACTTGCAAAATGCGATGCTAATTACAAAGTTTGTTGCTAGTTTTGCGGGGGATCCGCGACCATCGATTGTCATTGGGAATGAACATGGAAGCTAAGGATTGGCCTTTGAATGTAACATCCTATCTGGTAGGTTTTTCCTCTGAAACGGCGATTGCCACATGCACCAAAAGAAAGTGACGTTGTCATGAGCAGGTAAGATAGCTCTAGCATGTGATGCATGGATAGTTAGTGCTACGGAGACTTGTGTCACTGTAACAGCACATTTTTTTGGATGCGTAGCAGCTAGCATGCTCGGTGTTAGAAGGGCTTAGTCAAAGTCCAAACCTAAATACGAATGAGAATGTGCAGCAAGACGTGAAAATTGCTGTTCACAGATACTTTTCATCTAATCTTCTTGTACTTAGACTACTTTAACAAGAAGATTGTCATAATCTGATCGATTTGCTGCTGTGATTGTTGCAAAACGTGGTTCATACGTGCAAAGCTTTTCATATTTTTGTTTTTTCCTTTTCACGTCAAAACTGCCCACTGCCTTGTGTTGACCTATCAAAGTGCCTTCAAGTGTTTGGCTGTTATGTGCCAGGATGTGAAAAAAAGTTCAACAGGTATGAATATTTTTTGCAAGGCAATTTAAAAGCATGTAAATCGTTTCTCAACGCTCAATGTTGCACAGTGTAAAAGACTTAAAGACGTGTAATGAGGGTAAAGTAACAGCTGACGCAACATATTATCTGCATGTCACGCCCCCATATTGATGCGAAATAGTTTTAGCAACATTCTTTGTGCGAGTGTTGGGATCCTCATCGGCGTCATATGTTTGTCAGTATGAGCGTGCAAGCAGTACTCATTCACACAAATGTCAAGCTGCAGTAATGATTGAGACGGTGCATGCTGAGAAACCTGCACACACTGCACGTGGAATCGCACGTAGCTACTCTCAGATGCAGCCGCTACGAGTCTGCCTCGCCGCTGTCCCAAAAGGATGCTCAAAAACACACATATGTACACACATCTGCAATCACGAGCATCCCAGCCGCTTCAAACCGGAGCGTGGTGGATCCAGACGATCCGTTCATGCGCTCCTCGGCTGTCGTGCTTGTGCGCGGGAACACTGAATGGAGCGAGTAGGCAGAGGAAGGGCGGAGGGGGGCTGGAAGGTGCAATCAAGCCGAAAAGATTAGGGGAAGACGAGCTGCTGGAAATCTATGAGAACAGACACTGGTTATATAACTCCAACCCAGTTCAGACCGCTTCTACAGAGAGACAGGGTGGAAGGGAAGGGAGCCTGCATGGAACAGGGTGAATCCCTGGGCTCAGGCTTAAATGAACAAGGCCATCAATTAGCTGCGTGTACTATGGGCTTCAAACACTTCATTACACATATTCCTTCCTTCCAGGTCAGCAAGGATGTTTAGAGTGCAGCACACAATGAATTAGCGAGTAACCATGTGTTCCGGTTGTATTGCGTTCGGCAGCCCTGCAGGGGAAGTGTTTGCCCGACAATGCTTTTCAACCTCTGGACACCTGATTTGATCAGAAAACACACAAAGCTGGCCTCGTCCTAAGGGGTAATGGGGTTGTTTTGGTTAACTCTGTGTGCCATGTACGGGCAGGACTCGTGACTCTTTTGGTTGCTCTCCACGACCTCTCCCTCGAGGCTCTTCACAGATCTGGAGAAAAGGTCCTGCTGAATTTGATCAAAACCAATCAGTGTTGTAGTGCTGTATTGCTTGCAGAGACTTGCATTTTAATCAGGGCTAACAATGAATCCCTTGCCATTCCTAACTCCTCCATTCACACTTGCTAAATGGCAACATATTCAAGTGGCTTGGCTGTTGTGTAACCTATCTTTTTACCCATCTATACGTGGGCCCCTGAAAGGGGGGGGGAGTAGTAATACACAGAAAGGACACCAGTGTAGGTCTGGGAAAGGATGGCAACAGCAGAGCAACCGTTTGCTTCATAAGAAAACATCAATGTAGAGCAGTCAGATATTTCCGATATGCAGCCATTAGGTCAATCAATGTTGCTTTTGGATGCCTCAGCCACGCTCGGCCTCTTTGCACACCCGGCGCAGACCCTTTCTCTTTGCTCTACATGCTGTCTTTGAGTGATTCCGTGAAGTTTATCCTCAAACATGTGACCCTCTGTTTATCTGAGCAAATCAATGCACGTACCCAGAATAGACCATCGGTGAACAAATATTTAAGGGCGACGGCTTGTCAAACAGTCAACGTCAGGGATCTGCACACCAAAAATAACGCGCGCTGTGATGTCTGGGCTCCGTGATAACCCCTAAAAAAAAACAAAAAGGCACATCATATTGGAACCGTTGTGAAAACTTTATCCTCTCATAACATACCGGCTATGGTAAGTGTTTTTGGGGATTGCATTTGAGAAGTCAGATCTCTGTGGCCGAGATCTCCTGAGGTGAAAAAGTTTTGGTAAACAACATGCTGTACCGCTCAGTTCCAGCAGAGGCCCCTGCTTGTTCAAAGAAACACAGGGACAACCAGTGAACAAAAAAAACACTCCTGCACAGCAGACCGCTTCAGACTGGTTTCCCTGCTCCACATTTCAGGGAAGGCTGTCACACTCGGGAAATCAGCATCCAACCGATGTCAGCTTTTTCTGTGCATGCACCTCATCCCCTCTGCATCACGTATAACCTGGAGACTGTTTCACCTCTAATTGTTTTATGTGCATGAGCTGCACTCGTGCACCTGCAGTAAAGGCAACCTTTAAGTATTAAGGCACGCCGAAAAAGCCACCGGTAATGCTTTTACGTTGGCCTCTGCGGTTTTTGCAATGCTTTGATAACAGCCTGCAAGGATACTCTTCTCAGTGGGGAAAGACACAGAGGTCCCTTTCTGGTTACTTGTGCACAGTCAGGTGCACCGCTTAAATATCTACCATGCGCCTTTATAATAATGATATGATCGGATGGAGTCAATGACCATTATTTAAACAAATGTCTTCTAAGCCTTTATGCGTAGAACATTCTGTTACATAAAGGATAAGGTCTTCATTGAAGAACAATCTGACGCCACTAACGGTGAGTTCCTTCGCCGCAGGAACAAAAAAGGCCAGATCAGGTTGGAGTCGGTGGCAGACGCTGGCCACCTGTTGACGAGGAGAGGAAGCCATTCTCACTCTCTGTGTCCAACAGGCTGGTTTTTCTATCGGGTGTTCGGGTTTGCCATGGCAGCGGCTATCGTCACACACGGCCCCGCTGGGGTGGCCCAGTAAGTGTCACCACTCATTACCATCCGCCGCCTTTAGGGGAAGCGTCTTCCAGGAGTCCTTTGCAAACAAATAAAAGAGCGATGCTTTACACTTTAATGACTTTCCCACAGTGGCCCTCGTAAACAACGGCTCTGCCCAAAGTGCTTCAGAGACTGCAGGAGAGTCCCCACCGCTCAGCAGAGGAAGGGAAATACTGAGTCCACTGTCTGATCGTACTGCAAGGCCAGCCAACGAGCAGGGAGGTGGTGGTGGTGGTGGTGGTGGTGGGGGGGGATAATCAGATCTTTATGCGGCCCTGGGGCCAGCAGCGGACAACCTCGGTATTGTCGCCTCAAGCTCTCCCCCTCATTGCGGTTTGATTGTTCCTCGTGGTCACGTTGAAACCCCCCCACAACAAAAACTGAGGTCACTCATTTACTTCCCCTAACAAACCTCAAAACGAACCAAAGAGTGAACGTCTGGTTCAAACCAAACAGATGAGGCAATATGTTCTTTCAAATATTTTCCTCTTTTAAATTCCAGCACGTTTTTTCCCGGTACAGCTTTTTTGTTTGGTTCCTTTCTTGGCACGCTTGTTCATGTCAACATCAAGGGCCACGTTTAACCGGCTCATGGTGATCACATGATCACTGCTCCCCTCCAAACTAATCTTTTAGGATGTATGCTCTGTTGACATAAGACTGAACATATGATAATAGGACCTGCAGCACTGTCCGGGGGGTAAAAAAAGAAAAGAAAGCAACACCATCGGATTTATTTTTCTTTACACAGGGTAGGAAAAAGCCTTTACGCTTGCGTTAAATTTAACCCAACGACATCAGCCCCAGATTATAAATGCTGCTTTCAAGGTCTCTGATGTAATCGATATGATGTACAAAGTAAAGAATTATGGTTTGAATATAATTTTTTTCTGCTAAAACTTTACAAATAATTACTAATAGTTAGCATCTGAATTGCCAGAACTTAAGTGAAAATCAACCCAACTCACTTGGGTTGATTTTCATCTGACCCATCTGGTGCTCACCCAACTACTCACTGTACTTTGTTACCTACATGGTCACTTTTGGTGGGTTTTAATATTTTGGGATCAATTGTTATTAAATCAAGCTTTCACAGGGACACAATCCTCTGGTGACATCACTGGAGACATAAAGGGAGGAAACAGAACTAGTTTTGCGAGGGATTCCATCCATCCATCCATGGATGGAAGGATGGATGGAAGTGGGGAGTGGTGGCCTAGTTGTTAGAGCACAGAGCTTTGGTCCCAGAGGTTCTGAGTTCAACTCCCACAAGCTGCCATCCTGGGTCACTGAGCAAGACCCTTAACCCCCAATTGCTCCACAGGCGCCACACAGTGGCAGCCCACTGCTCCCCAAGGGGGATGGGTTAAGATGCAGGAGTGAATTTCTCCATTGTGAGATCAATAAAGTTCAATTATTATTATCCATCCATCTATTTATAGTTTTTCCGCTTATCTGAGATCGGGTTGCGAGGGCAACAGGTCCAGGAGGGAAATCCCAGACATTTCTCGGACACGCCCAGGATGCAGCCTGATCAAATGGCCGAATCACCTCAATTGACTACTTTTGATGCGTAGCTGCTTCTACACAGTAGCTGTGTAGAAGCAGAGGCTCTACTTTGAGCTCCCCCTGGAGCTCCTCGCCCTATCTCTAAGGCTGGGACCAGCCGCCCTAAGGAGGAAGCTCATTTTTGCCGCTTGTATCTAGGATTTTTTTATTTGGGTCATGATCTATATCTCATGAACATCGGTGAGGGTTGAAATGTAGACAGACTGGTATATCGAGAGATTTTGCTTTTTGGCTCGGCTCGTTTTCCACTTAACTCGTGTGCCTCTTGTGAAGCTGACAAGCCAAAGGCACACAGAGCAGAATTAGCAGATTTCTGGCTTAAACTTTGTTTTTATTCTCAGTGTACGTTTGTAAGTGAACTCTTCTGGCCTTTCCGCTTGCTGCCACCCATCCAGCACCGCTACAATCAAGCCCACCTCCTTCACCAGTCCATCTGTCCATGTTAACACACTGCAGCAGATAGACAGGCACCAGATTAATGAAAACCTTGCTAGTAGATGTCAAGTTTTCCCTGCTTGATCTCATGTTCTTGACCACGACCACGTCTTCACTGATATCTCTGACTTGCCCATCCCTTGATGGACATTCTACATTGAGCCTTACCAAGCCCTACGGATCTGTCACCACCTGCTCGGTTCTGACCCACAGCTGTCTTACGATACTGATTTAAGCTACCAGTGGTTTGCAAATATCTGTCATGCTGCTGATCACATCCTGCTGCCAGCAGACTGTTCTCAGCAGTGACAGGCTTCTGCGCCAGGAATCTGTTATTACCCCTTTCAAGAGCAACACCGTGTCTGGCTGATTATCAGGTTTTCTCTCAGTCCACTTGTAACATTAAATGAACGTGACGTCACTGGATAGTATCTGTAAAACAAGAACATTAGGATTCCACTAACAAGCAAGAGCAATTTTAGCCAGTCGTCGAATGATTTTTTTTTTCATCAGCGAATCCAGACAACACTGACCCTCAAACAGGAAAAACAAAAGTGTTGCTTGATCAAAATTTCTAATTCAAGATCTCACCAGACCCCTGCTTACACAGGTCACAAATCAGCGATTAAGTTCCACTTTGTCATTGCCATGTTGTCAAATATAATGCATGAATCTGGCAGGTTAAGAATCCTAATTTTACCCCTGACTTTGACTGAATAAATCTATTGTGTGTCCTATCTGCTGCATGTCAGCCAGCAACGCCCCGTTAAAGTGGATTACAACCAGTGACGGCATGTGCAATAAAACATAATCCTCCTCTAGCGGTAAATCCTCACTGTACATTACAACCAATCACTTGTTTGTCCATCTGCCCCACCTTTCTTTGTCAAACGTTTGTTTTTTCCCGGAGTAATACAACAAGCAATTTGCTATGTTGTAAAAAAGTTTCTAAGCCTATTTTCTGTTGCCACAACAACTAGCTTGTTGGCTGTGCACTTTCAATCTTGTTCTAATAACCTCTGCTGTGCAGCTGGCTTGTCCATTACGAGGTCCTGTATGCTTGATGTCTGCCCTACATTCATCTGACAGGAGAAGACGCAGAAATAAGACAGAATGATGAAATGCAGGCTAGGATGTTTTTTTTATATTTATATATCAACATCACACAACTGAATTCAGCTCAGAATGTAAATACTTACGGTTACGTACAGGGCAGGAGACACAATGACAAACTGTCCAGGCCGGATTCAGTAATGCAAAGAGGTGATGGTGACAATAATAGCAGTGGCTTAGGGGACGGAAAGTCTATTTTCACCTTCTAGAGAGCTGAAGACATAATGAGAGGCCAGTGATGGGATCAAATTTGTGAAGAGGATCCAAATGCAGGCTGGTGGGAGGTTAACACAATGCCATGAAAAAGCACTTGCCCCTTTTCAAACGTATTTTTTGTTTTGTTTTTTGCATTTTTATGTTTAAACTCATCAAGCCAGTTTAAAAAAATTTACTGAGTAAACATAAAAAAACACATTTCTAATGATTATTTTAAGGGAATATTGAGGGAATACAATCTATCCTAACCAAGCTGGCCGCATTTGAGAACATAAATGTTCCCCTTGTTAAAATCATAAATTAACATCCAGGCCTGTTTGTTATTTCAGCTGTAGAATGAAGAAATCCCTTTAAGCAGAGGCAGTCCTACAACAGGAAGTAGCCCAAATGATCTCAGAAAGCAACACATCTAAAGAAAGTCAAAGCCACAGGAGAAACATGCTTTTACATCTGTCAGTCTGGAAAGGCTTTGGGACGGCAGCAAACAACAGTGAGAGCAATTATCCACGGATGGAGAAAACAGGGAGTAGAGTTGAACCCACACGGCGGCGTGACCAAAATAAGCTCAAGAGCACATCGGTGACTCACCCAGGAGGTCACCAAAGAACTCAGGACAACATCTAAACCACTGCAGGCCTCGCCTCGGTTAAATTGTTCATGATTCAACCGTAACAACGGTCTGACTGCTGTCTGTCCTTTTGCACTCGGACGTTAAAGACTTTGATTTGTATTTGTGTATTATAAGTGAATTCTGAGCCCGTGTCTCACCAAAAATGTCACCGCGGTTACATAATGACAATGAAGACTCTTGATTCTTGGTTCATGATAAGAAAAAAACAATAATAAATAAAACAATAATGCCATTCATGGGAGAGGTCAACTGTTAAAAAAAGCCACTAATCATAACTATGCAAATAAATAAATAAATAACACTTTATAATACATAAATATTATACATTTACTTTATAATACAAACTTTTTTATGTAGCACCTACCAACAACACATTGCAGACCAAAGGGCTTTACAGCACAAAAAAACAAATAAATACAGAACACATTAAAACAAAGAAAGTATCAAGTAAAAAGATAGAAAAAAATTAAAACACTACAAGTTAAAAGCCTTTCTAAACTGCTCTTGGGTTTGGCTCTGCAGGTTGAGAGATGAAGCGTAACTCATAGGGAAGACTATTCCTCCATGTTGGACCAACCACTGGAAAACACCGATCGCCCCCATCGCTTATAGAGCCAATGACCTCCAGCAGATGTTGACCAGCAGACCCTGAAGCTCTGCCGGGCTGGTGGATATTCAAGAGCCCGGATAAATAGGATGGTGCCAGGCCATTTAGTACTTTAAAAACAAACAAGAGTAATTTAAACTCTATCCTGAGCTGAACCGGGAGCCAGCGTGGAGATAAAAAGACAGGAGTGATATGTTCATGTTTACGGAGGCTGGTTAATATAATCTTTATTGTCATTGAAACATACATTGAAACATACATTACAACGAAACTTGTTCTCTGCTTCTAACGAGCGACAGAGTTTTTTATAAGCTGTAAAGAGGACACGGAAGACTACCAACGTAGAGAGCATTACAGTAATCAAGTCTGCAGCTAACAGATGTATGGATCGCTTTCTCCAGATTGCTGCGACTGAGGAACGGCTTCACTTTAATAATAATAATTCATCTTAATCTCATTCATACCCAGTCAGGCTACATCCAGAGCTGGTTTGAGATCCATTTATATACGTCATTTAGAAGTCTGAATGCAAACTTCTACTGGCCACGATGATTTAAGCTTTTATTGTGAGAATAAACGTTTTAAAAACAAGCGGCAAAATCCTTTTTTCGTTTCGTGCTCTCTGCTGCTGTCAGACCGGACTTGACTTCACACAAGCAAACATCAAACAAAACTGTTAAAATTCAGCCCCTGACTGCCAGATCATTTTCCAACATAAAGCAAAACTTTTCCGGCAAAAACCCGACAGAACCGAGTGTTTTATTCCTTATGAGTGAAAAAGATTGTGTCATCAGCACTAATGTTTATCAGTGGGCCTCTAATGTATCACATGAGAATACTGCATTGTAAAATAATCTGTTAAACATACCTCTGGAACAGTATCTATCTATGTTTGTCTCTTGTTCAGCTATTTACAAACTATTCTTCCATAAACTGATGTGTAACAGTTGGCAGCAAACTAATGACACCCTAAAAATTAAATTAAAAGATTTCCAGACTGACAATCTCTGAAAAAAGAAAAAAAAGTTTTTTTCATTTTGCTTCTTTGTTTCTTGCATCTAGCTCTGTCTGAGCTTATCATCCATCCATCCATCCATCCATCCATCCATCCATCCATCCATCCATCCATCCATCCTCACTTATCGTTGCACATTTCACCCTAAAACCTGGACTGGTTGCCAATCTATCGAAGGGCATGACTTTATAAAAAATAAAATAACAATTTTGCGGTTACTGACCCGTGATCACTCAACATGGTTATAGGAATATAGAGGCATACCACACTGAAAAAAAGAAACCTGGCATCTGTTGGATCTATCTAAGCACATCGTGTTGATTCAACATTATTGTTTCATGTACTTAGAGAACTTAATAATATTGTATAGATACTGTATAGTATAAAAAAGAGGAGAAAAAAAACTTCACACAACACAGGAGCCTAGATTGAGGTTCAAAGTCCAACACTGTCTTTTCTGACACACTGATCAGATAACTCACAGTGCAATGAGACACCTTTAGCAAACCAAAGGTGGCAGGATTAAAGCCAGTAAGCTTTCCTATTACTTAAAACCCCACTCCTCAGCTTTAATTGATCAAATAGTTTTGCAGGGAAGTGATTGAGTTGTGTTGAAGTGAAGTGACCAGTTCATCTGGAATTAACACAAGATTATAGCCTGCTGTGAAAGAAAAAGGTTGGCATGCAGCCAATGTCCACTATTGAATTAAAGAAATCCAAAGCTATTTTTTTTTTCCAGTGCAGGGATGGACAAATGCATCTAGATAAGTGTGGCCACATCAGCTCCAGGTCTGATTAACCCTTCAGTATTCCCTTACTGTTCATAAAAAAGTCATGAGGGTAAGCAATAGAGAGGCTGAGCTAATTAAACTCACTCGATTGACTAATAATTTGCAAGTCTGAGCTCCTCTTTCAAAGCAAGTGTTCTCACTGTTTGCTAGTCTGGAGCACTCAAGATATTACAGTTTAATGACACGAAGGAAACGAATTTGAAATTATTCATGAGCAGCATGAATAGTTTCAATAGCAGTTTTATTTCAACACTATTATCAAACTGTTTAAGAATGGCCATCTACTGACATCCAGTCTGACACATTAAAATCTATACCATATAGCTTTAAACATGTGGTAAAATAACACTATATTACCTCAGCTTCACAAGACCTTCATTAGTATTTTGATTGAATCTCACTGAAATCCCCCACTGTTGCAGTGCCAATTTTTTTCTGAAAGCGATAAATATTTTGTCCCAACAGGAGTTTCTGCACATAGGTGTCTAAACATACTCTACAGTATATTACCAAAAGAGTTCAGTCATCTACCTTACAACGCATATAACCTTGAGTAACATCTCGTTCTTTATCTACAGGGTTTAACATGAGGTCAGCCAGCGCTTTGCAGCAACTGTATAACAGTGTCGGCTAGTGATGTCCCGATACCAGCGGCAAGTACTCGAACTTGTACTTGTAAAAGCAATCCGATACTCTGAACCGATACCAATTTTCCTCCTTTGCAGCAACTCAAAGGCTAGATACCACTCTATACCCGGTAGTGGTTCTGTACAACAAAATTGTTTGATCACCCTCCGAAAGAAAAAGAAGGAGGGAAGATAACTGAATATCTAACCAAGTTTTCAGTAATCAATTATATTTTTAAGTTATTTGTGATCTATAAGTACCACTTTGTTAAGTACTCAGTATCAGTACTTGGAATCGGCAAGTATCTAAACTGAAGTACTCGTACTTGTACTCGGTCTGGAAAAAAATGGTATCGGGGCACCCCTTGGTGCAAACAAACAGAAGTGACTCCGCAGACAAGGCTCGGCTTGTTTATTTAACACAGAAAATTAAATGTGAGATGAGTAATGGTACATATCAGTTGTGACATGTCCTGCATAAATGATTGTAAAGGCCTGTAATACAAACCGTATCAATGTTGGCAGGCAGCCTCCGAGGGAGAACTGGGGAGAGGAACTTTGCAGCTGGCTTCATAGCTTCTTGTCACTTCCACCTTTCAGGGCTAACCCAGGGCTGCAAGAAGGAAAAAACAAAGGTGCAATCGCAACAGCTCCATCTCTTCAGAGAATACTCACTAAACGAGACGAGTTATGGAAACCTTTCTGACTATTTATGCATTTGTAAGGACATACTTGTCCTTACATGTTGGACTGTTGGACTGAAAGCACTGGCTCAGTGTCACCCTTCTAATTGACCCCAGAGGTATTCTGTTGGGTTGAGGTCATAACTCCACAAACTTGCCCATCCATGTCTGTACAGTTATATTGAAACAGAAAGGGGCCATCCCCAAACGGTTTCCATAAAGATGGGAACAGCCCAAATTGTCTTGGTATGCTAGTTCACGGCAAGACATTTTGTGCGTGTGAAGTTCAGTGGTTGCCTACTTGACATTGCTGTGTCCAACACTTTTGCAAGTACTTTTTGTAAGACTTGAATGCAGCTGCTTGGGCATGGAAACTCCTCCCACGAGGAGGAGTGGCCTTCAAGCTAATCTGAAGTTTGAAGTATTAAAGCTATTGACTCTGCAAAAAGTTGGTGACCTCTGCACACTATGCGCCTCAACGTACGCTGACCATGCTGATTTCACGTGGCCGACCACTCTGCGGCTGAGTTACGGCTGTTCCTGAATCACTTTCACTTCATTATAATCACAATAGTAACAACAGTTTATAGTGCCATATTTAGTAGGGAAGAAACTTTTATCAAAGTACAGATTTCACTGAGCTCTGGAGTGCATATCATTCTTTTACAGATCTCTGTAAAAGCAATACCCTTGATTTTATACATGTGTGGTCAAGGATGAGATTAAGCAAGTGTATATCTGACTCTACACACACAGCCACAGTCTTCAATGAACTCATGTCTTGCTGCTGACGTTTTAATCTTCAGCACTTTGCTGAAGTGCTAGACTAACATTAGAAAGCCTCCTCTCCGCGGGTCTCTTCCTTTCATTTATAATTCAGTGTGGTTCCATTTAATTGTGTGGGGGCAAATTTTACAGGAAAAGTTGTTCACCACTTTCATAAACTTATAGCCCTGCTTTGACTGCAATCAAATTTAACGATGAGGGACTGGTCTGTGCATTTCTCCTCTTCACTGAAAGCTGTCTGGGAATACATTACAGATAGACCCACCACACAGACACCTACAGTCTCCAATCCCAGAGTCTCTCTTTTATTGTGAACTTTATTGTAAAGGGTTAAAAACCTTGGGCTGACACAAAAAAGGTTCACAGACTGTAAGGCAGTCTTGTAAACTATGCACACAAAAACTAGCTGACATAAACAACATATAACTAAAATATTATTCATATTGGGAGGTCAGTTTAGGAATCTAATATCCTGGAAAATATTCAAATGAACTAAGTGTAAGCAAATGAGAATCGGTCTGCCAGGAATGCTTTGCTTTGTGAGCCTGGTGAGGGGTAGATTAAGCTTGTTTTGCTTCTTGGACTTGTATAAAAATGAATATGTTCTCCTTAAATTTGACAACAGTTTGTGCTGATTATCAGATAATTACAACAACAGCAGCAATTTAGTCCGGGTCTGAGATCTTGCTAAATTCATTTGCTGGCGCAAGATGTCCATTATCATGTCTCTGTCTTTTGCTTTATATATGAAATTAACTAATCAGGCATAGACAATTTAAAGGTTTTAAAAGAAACTATTAAGCCTCTTGGAAATCAGGCCACGATTAATTGAAATATTCAGTTTTATACGAGTAAGTTGCATCTAAATCCGGAAGACTTGGAATGCTGTGGTGGTACCTGCCTTATTTAAAAAATTACACAAGGTGAAAAAATTAATACCGCTGATCCTGCAACAATACCGTGGCAGGAAATGGTTGCAAGGCCAGAACAGGCACCCTGCAGGCGATTAAAAGCAAGTTAGCAGACTTAGCGAACAAAGCAACAGCCTTGGAAACCATGTCAACATAAACACAGACAGGCAGGAGCATTGGGAAAACAGGGGAAGGCAATGAAGTATGGCAATAAGTACAAAGTAGTAAACATGCTACCTCACCGGCCACCTTTTATGCATACCTTGCTAACACTTTGTTTGACCCATCCAAAAATTTTGTGGCACCAATTCAACAAAGTATATTTGTCAGTCCATAATAGTGTCACTTATTTCCCTTATTTGCACTTATTTGTTGGCTACACATTCAAGATGCTAATGTCTATTTCCTCTACATGTCAAAGTTCCTGCCTTTAGTTTCGATCTGGAGTACTTTAAACTCATTAGAAGTAAGAAAACAGTTTTAGTTGATTTTTGACATCATGTTGCATTATTCTGCTACATAAGTAGCCACTGTGGTCAAAGAATGGACTTGGTCAGCGACAGACCTCAGACAGGCTGGGGTATTTAGATAGTTGCCTAGTTGCAATATGTTAATATGCAATTTTGGTAAACTAGATATTAACATATTGGAAACCTGTGTGAATTGCAGCCTCAGTTTTCTGTTCTAGGCTGACAGAAGTGGCACCCAGTGTGGTCTTCTGCAGCTCTTTTGATGTGCTTTGTGTTCAGAGATGGCATTCGGCCTACCTTGGCCATCCCAACTGGTTATTTTAGTTACATTTGCCTTTCTATTGTCACAAACAAGATACCCAAGTCTGTCCTTTGACCTCAACAAGGCACTTTTATCTGCACAACTTGGACATATTGTGTTCTCCAAAGCGTTCTCTGTAACCCTGAGAGATTGTGTTTGTAAAAAAAAAAAATCCCAGTAAATCAGCAGTTCATGAAACAGACCAACAGGTCTGGCACCAACAAACATTTCACATTAAAAGTCACTTAAATCGACCTTCTACTACATTCTAGTGATCAGTTTAAAATATCAGCAGATTGTCTTCAGCATGTCTAGGTGCCTGAATGCAAGGTGTTTCTGCTATGACTTTGGTTGATTCTTCTGTTTGCTGTTTGTGTCAACAAACGTTGGAAACTGTGCAGCACAAAAGTGCCCAGAGTGCATTAATTGACTCTGAAGAATGGTGTCAGCAATTCTGTTCACTTCTACTCATATCTATTCATACTTAGTGTAAGCGTGGATGGACATTATTTAACAAATTGCATGACATATATCATGCTAACAAGAAACAGTAGTAGAGCAAGAAACATTTATTTTTACAGGTAACATCAAAGTGGAGGCAGAACACAGATGGTTTTTATCTTAACCTTTATGGATCAGAGTTGAAACGGCAGTCTGGCTGCTCTTCCTCAGCTTATCAATACTTTGTACTGCCTCCAATTGCACGTACTCACCTACTGATAAACAAAATGCTAGAAAGAAGGAAGTTACATAAACCCAGTAACCTCACATCAGCATGCTTACACGCTGCTGATAAATACCAGTCAGGGTGTTTAAATGCCTGGGCTGTCTGAAGTTAAACCTCATTCTTGATCCCTCAAAGCTGTAACTTGCTTTTTAATTATATACTGAATTGCATCATACATGAACATATCACCAGATATGTTCCTTAAAATGATTTCTGGTATCTTTGCAATGATGATAGAAGTGTGAATGTAGTGCTATCTCTCAGTGACCTCAAAACAAGTCAGACAGCAGAAGGAAGCAGCTGTTTCCTCCTGTTTGCCCAAACTCATGGTGGACGTCACGGCTGACTCATGAAGAACAAAGTCGTTTCAGTTTCATCATGTGCAGACTGCTGGCTTAAGAAGTCTGGAAGAGGCAAAACGTTGAGCTTGGTGAATTTGAATCTCGTTCGCTTGAAAAAGTGAAAAGTGGATAAAAGACACAAGATAAAAACAAAAATGTAAACTTAAGAAATAAGTAAGGATTGAACATTTCTGAATATTTGAAATAAGTGTTGGTACTTGTTTCACACTGAACATCAGATGCCTGCGCAAATTCTACGTTATCCGTGTTATCGCAACAGCAGACAGGCTTAAATCGGAGGTAACCGGACTTTACATCAGTTTTTTCTGAGAACGTCACAGGTTGCTCAAGACTCATTGATAGGTGTCCAAACTGAGTGAAAGTCTGGTTGCTTCTGATTTAAGCCTGTTTGCTATTGAACACCACAGTTAAAAAGTGTAGCAGTGAATGTTATGCTTTGAAAGTGTCAAAAAAATGCTTAGTTTTCTTCTTATTTATTGACATTATCATTACAGGAACAAAATACTTTCTAAGTGACTAATATGTTTCTCAAATAAGGCGTTTGGCTTTGTAAAACTACCACCCGGTGTTGACTGCAGTGTTTAACTGTCTCTGGAATAAAATGTGCTGATGCAAGGATGTTTTCTAGAGGTTATCTGTTTTATTTAAACCTGTGAAGTTTTATCAGATTTTGACCTGGGGCTCTATTATCTTGTTTCCTCCTTTATACATGCAGAGCCAAAATTCTGTCTGGACCATCTGACACCAGAAGCCAGTAAAGAACTACAATAGAGAACACAAAAAAACCCTTTAGATCTAAAAATAGCCTGAATTTGTTTTACCGCAAGATTTTTGCTCTTGTAAAAATAAAAAAATAAAAAATACATCATCCAAATGGAGTCTCATTGCCTTTGAAATCTTTTGAAGGCCTTTACTGAAGTCTTGGATTAATCATACAGTGTCACAATAACATATCTGGAAAAATATGTACCCATTGTTATGTTTTCCCCAGCCTCAACATAGACTGATCAATGGCTTTTCTCTTTTCTTTTTTTTCTTTCTAATTCTTAACTTTTACAATGGAACAACTAAAGGTAAAACAGAACATTACTCATAATAGATGCTTGAGAAATATGGAAAAATAAGAAGTTTGAAAGCCCTAATCTAAATATCTATTAATTAGATCACCAGATATAGTTATGTTTATCACGCCGTATCACTGTAAGACATTTTTACATTTTATACTTAAAAATTAAAGCTTGCCCACTGTATGGCTTAGTTGTGTGCAAAATAATTAAATTTGAGACAGTTATTTTATCTCCCAGTTTTTGAACATAATCCAGACAAAATCTGTACACATCAGCAAAGTTTATTGTAAGGGTGGCTATTTCTGTAGCTATGGTGCTACAAGCTTAGACTGCTGGAGGACATGCGGGCCCCTTTTTCTCACTTGGCTATTTTCTCCTACTACTCTCCATATGTGCAGTTTTTGCAACTAATGCTGCCATTAACTTTGTGTTTTCTCCCCATTTCAAGCTACAATGAACATACAACTTATATGTTTAACTGTCTCCCTTTCCTGGATAGAGAACTGTTCCCTCCATTAACCATGTTAGTCTCTTAGTTTTTTATCCCATTGATGGGTCAGTGCTTCTCTGTTTAACTGTGTTTCTCTTCTAGGTTAAGCTGCCAACTGAGCTAAAACACTACAAGACCAGTACTTCCGTATTAGTTTTGTGCTTTCTGTCTACTTAACCCCATGTTAGTCATGGCAGACACACCTGGCAGAACAACTCAGTGTGCCTGGTCCTGCTTGAGGTTTCTTCTGTTGCTGCACATTTCCTGGTGAAGGATTGCGGCAAAGATCACATTAATCTCTTGGAACAATCTTGATACAATCAGCTGGACTCCCTTAGATAGCAAACTTTTTACTAATTGCTGTTAAATGATCAACTGACATTGATTGTATTGTTTTATGATTATGATCAAATTGCGTACTCAGATCTGAGTGTTAATGGATAACTGTACTCAATTGCTTTGAGCTGGATTGACCTGAACTGAATATGAACCGAATTTGATTTAGACCTGCTTGTAAAGTGTCTTGAGGTGACGTCTGGTGTAATTTAATACCATCTAGCCGGGAGAAACTGGAACTAACGGGAGTGGCTCACCACCTGTTCCAGGGAATACTGGACTACCTCACCGGCTGCCCACAGCATGTAAGGACACAAGCCTGTGTCTCTGACAGGATGGTCTGCAGTACAGGACCTTGCAGGGAACTGTGCTGGTAGCTTTCCTGTTGACCCTCTGCATTTCAGACTTCTGCATCAACTCCCCAGGCTGCCATCTGCAAAAGATCTCTGATGATTCTGCCACACGTCAGGATGACTCATGGACAGTGGACACAAGAACCTGTGGACTGGTGCCAGAGGAACCATCTCCTAATCAATGCAAGGAAAATCAAGGAGCTGCTGGTGGACATTCACAGGCACAGACCCACCCCACTGGCCTCATTGAATATCCAGGAAACTGATGTGAGATAGTGGAATCTCATAACCACCTGGGTGTTCATCTGAACAATAAACTGGACTGCAGTCACAGCACGGATAAGCAGGAAGGGTCAGAGCAGACTTTACCTATGGAGGAGACTGATGTCTTTTGCAGTGCAGAGGGCACTCCTGAAGACCTTTTTTGACTCTGTGGTGACATCGGCCATCTTCTATGGTGTAGATTGTTGGAGCAACAGCATATCTGTAGCTGAGAAAAACAAGTAGATACACTCATAAGGAAGGTCAGCTCTGTCCTGAAATGCATCCTCGACCCACTGCAGATAGTAGGAGAAAGAAGGACTCTGGGATAAAACAACATGACTGTTGGACAGTGTCTCCCATCCCATGCATGAAGTTGCTGCAGAGCTAGGTAGCTCCTTCAGTGACAGACTGCAGCATCCTAGATGCAAGAAGAAGCGCTATCCTACCGGTGTTTCCTACAAGCAGCTGTTAGACTTTACATCCATCACTGCTCCCAAGAAACTCAACAATTTTTTAATCTCTTGTATATAAACTGTTGTTGTTTTTTTTTGCACAAATATTTATGCACGTGTACAGTTTTTAGATTATCTTATGTTTCACATCTTTTTTTATCTGAGCTTACTATCTTGATTGTCACAGAAGTTTATCATAAACACAAAGTGCAAAAAAAACAACAACAGCTTAACAAAAAAACTGAACAATGGGATATGCCTTTGGTAAAAAAAATAATACCACATGGCTGAAAGGCAGTAAGAAAAAAAATTCAAATAAAGATCTTACAAACAAAATCTGCTTGTAAGTTAAGTCCTTGCGTGCTGCATTGCATTAGTCTCTAGTTTGAATGGGATGTCAATATAAGCCATTGTTCTTAAAATCTCAGAGACAAAGAGCAACATTAAATATACGTATGACAGTGATTGGCTTCCAGTCCTCCACATTGTCTCAAACAATAATATGTTTTGGTGTGATGCTTGTTTTGGACTAGGCTGATAAAAAAAATAAAAAAATAAGTTTTTCCCATCAAACCCTCTTCATTAACCTGAAGTAGAGGTTTTCTGTTGTATTTCACAGTAAAGATGCTTTTCAGTGGTAATCAAAAACAACCACAACAATGGTGGTCAAACCCAAGAAAAAGTTTTGAATGCTTTCAATATCTCTAAAAATGGTTATTTGTATTTATTTAGACAAGATATTAGAAAACCAATTACTAAAACTAAGTTTGGGGATACATCATATTAATTGATTACATTGGAAACCGTCATTTCACCAGTATTTAGTATTGAATGGTAGGAAGTTATTTGCTGGGCCATGAAATCCTGCTCTTTTTTTGTGTGTTTTATTTGCATGTTGTTATATTTAAAAATCCATAGTAAAAAGTTAAATCATCATCATTATCATAGAAATTTGCTCATCTGTTTGCTACACAGTCTTTCCAGAATGGTAATCAGAACTTTATCAGTAACAAATTTTATATTTTAATGTTTTAATCGTGTAAAATTTTAATAGCAAATTTTTTTTATATAAGTATAATAAAGCTGCTTTCAGGATGCTGATTACTCTTTCCCGCCTGATGAACAATTAACACAAAACACAATGCAGTGGGTGTTATTTTTTTATTTAAGTTTTTAAAGGAGAAATCCTTATAAAAGCATCTTAGTTTAGCAACACAACAATTTAAAGATGTTCAGAAAATTATCTGTGAGTGGAAGGCACCATTTCCTCCAAGAAAAAAGAAAAAAAATTGGCTCTCCGGGTTCCTTTCAGCTGAGCTCAAAGGCTTGCCTGGTCAGGATAAATGTACCCAGTGTCAGTGGTACTTACCAAGTGATTGGCATATGGTCTGCCATGTGACACAGCCAGCATGATGGTGAGATCAGCTTAATCAAGAAGCCATAAAGACACGCCGCATTCGAACCGAGAGATGAATGAGCACCATTATTTCATTCTTAGATTGTTGGCTCCTTTCATAAATATTACATGTGAAACTAACCAGCTTGATTGCAAACATAGGGATACTGTCGCAGTGTCACTTTACCGGGGAATAATTATGTTGTTTTGTGCAAAGAAAATAAAACTGAAATTAAAAAAAGGATTTGTAATAGGTCCCAGGATAATTGTACTTTCAGGACCATCTTCTGCGTTACATTAACGTACAGGCTACCGTGTATATAGCTCTAGATTCTGTAGATATATATCTATTTTGTCTGCACCATCAACACGTAGTCAAATTCCTTCTAAGTGCAAACCTACTTGGCAATAAACTTGATTCTGATTTAGAAAGGGGCTGGTTTTGCACAGCAAGGCAGGATAGAAGCAGCCTGCAATGGAAAAATGACGTCGAGGGAACTCAACATCCTCCTGAAGCCATCCTGAAACAGGTGTGAAGCACTGACCCCGGCATGTGCAGCTTCTACAGGGTTAACGCCTGCAATTTAACTTGTGCTGTACTTGTTTCAGTGTTTGCCGGGTGCAGACAGTACTGTGAAAGAGGCTTACAAGCCATCCGCTCCTAATGAGGCTTTGCTCACACCGAATAATGACCCAGCTGTGTGTGTGTGTGTGTGTGTGTTCCTTTTTCTTTACAGTCGCTCAACGTACGGAAAGCTCTGCAAACAGGTCAGTGGGAATAGAATAAGCCGTCGACCGACTGCACGTACTTTTTCAGGATTGCTGCATCTGCAGATGAAACGCGGCTGCGTGGTATTTATGGCACCGAGTGCATCCGGAACAAAGAACAGTCATGCGTTTCATCAAAGTTGAAGGAAGAGCAGAACTTGCAGAACGTTTGGGGGCAACGATAATGGACCGCAGGCCTCCCGGGTTCAGATTTCCTCTGTGTTCTCCGCACCGGTGCCAGGGCAGAATGATTGGTTTCGTTTATTCGCAGCTCGCTGGGCCAGTGTGCACGAGCAGGAGGCTTCTTATGTTTGAAGTTTGAAAGAGGCTTTAACCACTCGCCAAATAATGGAGCCATTGAGATCCGGCGGGGCTTTCACGCAAACTGAACTCACTGTGAATAAACAAGCCTCTCTTACATAAACAGCCAGCAAGGCAAGTCCCAATTACTGTACAATGGATTTCCTCGCTGGACGTCATGGTGTCAGAACTTGTTTGATTCATGCTTCATGACGGCCTCTGACATGTATTGACACCCACTTTGCCTTTAATGCATGGAAGTCAATCAACAAATCCCCCCCTGCCCCAAAACTGTAGCATACTTGTACATTAATATGTATGTCGCTACATTCACTGCAAAAAAGCATAAATAGGATTAAAAGTAATAATCAGATTTGACTCAATGGTTTGTACTAAGACCTCTCTTTAGTGTTGATGTATAAGCTCAGGGTTAATCCTGCTCTGCATAGGTTACTTATTCTGCATGTAACAGCTCACGCAGTAATCCAACAGCAATGTTTCTGATTAGGTTTTTGTAATGGGGATTCAAATTCTTTTATGCCTTTTATGCTATTTTCATCTTGACCCCGTGGCAAAAAAACAAGAACATAAAAACTGTGCACGATCTTTCCTAAGTCAAAGGACAGGTACTAAAGACTCCTGCAACAACATCTATGTCTAACAAAGACGGTGAGACCTTCTGGTCGATTATTTGATAATTAGATCAACAGGAAAACCTTTTTTTATAACATTTGTGGGAAGTTTCTTCCACATTAATAGCTCCTGCACGTTTTATTAGCTATGTTGCGTCATACCGGTGTTTTAGGCAGCTGGCATTGGTAAAAGTTGTTTAAATGGACAAGAGGGGCGCCTTGGCATCGCCATGACAAACTGTTAGATGCTAACAAAATGCCAACTGGTTGTGATGGAGCCATGCCAAAATTATGCCTTTTCTCTCCTACCATTACAAATGTCGACATGTGGAGTTTGCTAAACACTACTGCCACTTTAACTTGAGCTCTGTGCTTTTGTTGGTTGAAACTCAGCTGGATTTGAGTTTCTCTGCAACAAACAAACTAGGTTGGACCTGGAAGGAACATTTCAATATGTGGGAAAGCAGCTCATGCTGACTGGGGAGGTTCTGTGATGCTGTGGGCCTGACAATCGGTCAACATCGAGACCTTTAGTTTTGTGTCTTAGGTCTTCCCAGCCACACCAAATTATTCTCTCTTGGATTTCCATGCAAACCACCTTGCTTCTTTCTTACTTCCCCCAGAGCTCCCCGGCCCTCCTGTAAAGGTTCAACTTGATGGTACTTACCTTCCTGTCAGCCCTCTTCTGCTTTCTTTTCTGGCAAAAAGATCTGAAAGTCAAGCAGGAGAACAAACTCCACACTTGGAGGATTTCTCTGCCATGCTTGTCCACAGTAGCATTCACGGTAACCTCAGCTCATTAAGTCAATCACATTAAAAACATTTCTTTCATCTTCCACATTTATTGTGGATCAAATCGGGGTTAGTCCTCCATTGTTAATTTTTGCTTTCTGCCCGACTTCTCAACTGGGGGCAGAACGTCACATTATTCCTGTTGCCAACAAAACATCTTAAAACTGGACCACAATTTTGTTATCTTTTTGGCTCTAGGCTCCAGCATTACAAACATAACACAATGATCCAAATGAGGCTAAATCAACACATAAATGGTTAAATGGGCGCAAAATTCAACCTTTTTCCAAGACGATCTCAGTCCAACAGCCTGCTTGCTGTAGAACTCCTGAGTGATGAACTGAAGAGAAGATACTATAAAGAAGGAAATTAATTCTGTCATAGTGAATAATTTTGAGTGCTTTTTCTGTTTTTTCCTCCCTTTGTCTCCTCTCAGTCGAAATTGCTAAACAGCTGTTCACAATGCTTGTCCCTTCCCTCCTGCATTTTAATCGGCAGTCTGTCAAGATTCGACCAAAGTAATGAGGTGAACAAAATACGGTCTGATTCCAAATGTTAATCTGTTGTATTCTATCACAATTATTGGAAGCAAATAAAATGTGTTACATGTCAAATTACAGACCAAATAGCTCTGATCAAGCTGATTACTAGAGGCCAGTGATTTGTGCTTTATAGACACCGCTCTTCTGATTCTCAGAGAGAAATCCTGCATCTGTTTGTAACAAAAATTGCTGTTGTCCAAGATAAATGGCGGATATCCTTTTTTGCATTTTTGTTTTCAGATTTTTTAACATATAGGTTTTTCTAATAATTTATTAGGGATGTGCAGGGGATGTTTTTCTTTCTGGAAGGTGAACCTCCACTACAGTCTGAAGTTTTTCTCTAGCAGGTCTTCTACCTGAATCTCCCTAGATTGTAATTATTAAATCAACTCTGGCCATTTCTGCTGCCCCTGCTAAAGTAAAGCAAAGGGCTCGCTACAAAGGTGGCGTTTTAGTTTTTCTCCACACATATCATTTTGCATCCTGACCTCAAACTTCACCTTAGGTCTCAATTGACCAGAGCACCTTTTGAAACATATCTGCAGCTCCTCCAGAGTCACCACGGGTCTCTCATTTAGGCTCACTTGCCCGGCCTGTGTGTTTAGGCAGACGGCCACAACTTGCTAGGCTTACAGTACAAGACAGTACAAGTCTTTCCGTTTTCTGATGATGGATTGAACAGCGCAGATGTAGCTGTGAGATGTTGGGATATTGTTTTTAAACCTAACTTTGCTTTACACCTTATCATAAAGGCAATTTATTACACTTTTATTTACGACTGGCAGCCTAAAAGGAGCTGAATGAATATGCTCGACACACCCAGTTTGACACACACAGCTGTTACACAGCTATGTTTTATTTTGTGTTGGTCTGTTGCATAAAATACAAATAATTTTTTTTCCGTCCGTCCGTCCGTTGTCTTCCGCTTATCCGGGGTCGGGTCGCGGGGGTAGCAGCTTCAGTAGGGAGGCCCAGACGTCCCTCTCCCCAGCCACTTGGGCCAGCTCCTCAGGAGGAATCCCAAGGCGTTCCCAGGCCAGCCGGGAGACATAGTCCCTCCAGCGTGTCCTGGGTCTTCCCCTGGGTCTCCTCCCGGTGGGACGTGCCCGGAACACCTCTCCAGGGAGGCGTCCAGGAGGCATCCTGACCAGATGCCCGAGCCACCTCAACTGGCTCCTCTCGACGTGGAGGAGCAGCGGCTCTACTCTGAGTCCTCCCCGGATGACTGAGCTCCTCACCCTATCTCTAAGGGAGAGCCCAGACACACTACGGAGAAAACTCATTTCAGCCGCTTGTATCCGGGATCTCGTTCTTTCGGTCACGACCCAAAGCTCGTGACCATAGATGAGGGTAGGAACGTAGATCGAAATAATTTTTTTTTTTTTTTTTAATTCATTCTTAACTATAATGTGACAGAAAAATAAGAAAAAATATGCTAGTGAATACATTCATGAACGTAATTTAACTCACAGTTTATGTCAGAATGCAAAAACTGAGAATCCTGTTTTAATTTATTTCCTCCATTCAACAATATTTCTATGCACGAGAAACTGAGCAAACATACCTCCAATAGAAAAACAGCTTGCTCTTTGCAGATGCCTCATCTTTGCATCATTACTTCAATATTGCTCCCTCACTGTCATGAGTTGAAGGCATTGCGATTTCTTATAAAATGACCGGTGGATTTTGGGTTTCATTTGCCGTTAGGTGGAGTTTTCACAACAAGAACTGAACCTGAATGACAGCAAGTACAAGTAGGGCCTGCATATTGACTTGTGCTCGGTCACAAAGAGGATCTGAGCTCTTAACATGATCACAGTGAAGTGTAATAAACTTTCGAAAAGAGGAAATGAAAACAAGGTACGGGTCATTCACATAATTTAGGCCTCATAAAATCATTGCTTGTCGTCAACTTCGAAATGCGGCGTAAGATAGAGCCCCTTTTACGCTGGAAAAGGTGTCCCCGTAAACCATTAAAGAGATTTTAACTCACATCTCAGGACGCATAAAGAGTCCATTTGTCCTCTTTGTGTTCAGGTTTTAATTGAGATGGCTCAGCTAAATGTCAGTGCAACAGGGATGGCCTGGATAATAGCTCCTTCTGTCCGTACCCAGCGTTGCACCCAGAATAGAAGAACAATCAGATGCCTCTGGCCTAACGAGGTCCGGGTTGACTCGGGTGATGTTACACGAACAGTTCGCTGTGTGCCAGACAAATGAATTGGGTTCATGGAACAGGACAATTCTTGTTTTATCCCACTGTCCCTCTTGACATCTCCCGTGCAACAATGGCCTGCTCTTCACGGACATAGTTCCCACGGTACGGGGCTCAACCTGGGACACACAGCGTGGCTAATGGTGTAAGAAAGCACCGGTCTGCTTACCTGTTGAGAGGCTTTCAGCGTGTGAGGGGACGGATTAAATAACATTCAGTGAACTGACATCTTTAAACCTTGAGATAAACTTTAAAAAAAAAAACACCCCATTAAATAGTTTAAAGTGGCGGTGCAGCTATTGTAAGCAGGGAATAAAAGACGCCTTGAGACGCTGTTGTGAAAACCGCCTTTAGGGAACTAGGCGAGCAAAGACGATTGTGAAAATCCTCCAGAGGAAGCGGACCCAGACAGGGAATAGAACAGAGAAACAGTGCATCCGGGTCGAGGAGTTTTTCCTGAAACAGGGTGGCGACCAGGGTTGCGGGTTTGGGGTTGTGAAGATGAAGAACATAAAGTATTTGCCCCGAGCAGAAATGGGAGAGTTTCTAAATCCCTTCCTTCTGACTCACAAAATCTCTGCTTCAAGGTTATTTAATGTACTTCAGAGCAAGTCTCAAGTGATTTTGCTTTAAGTCAAATAAAGACCTCTTGAACGAAACAACTGATGTTGGCATGAATTCTGATTAAACTTTCCTCGACCATCTGAGCGACATTAACATTTGGGGGGGGGGGGGGGACTTTTTGTTTCGTAACTACAAAGGAAATTTCCACAAAGAGGATCCAGATGTGTTCTGTTATATGTACCAACAGGCTGCAGTTTTTCATTACACCAGACATAAACTAAGACTTTTTTTTTTAGAGTTTCCAAGTTCCACCTCTTACAAAGCTTAGGTCACAACACTGGTAAACATCTAAAGAATAATGTATTAACAGTTTAACGATTTGAATTAAATGTAACCATTGCGTGTCAGTTTAAAAGTTGTGTTTTCTCGTGTGGTTGCGTACATACGTTGGCACATGACAATACATCAGACAGGAATCCTTTTTTGCTGGCTGCAAAATAAAACAAACCTGATAGCAGTGAAACTGAACTAGAATTAATCTAATTCATTTTAAATCTTGTTATATGCTTCGACTGAAATCACTGTTTCTTTCTGTTTATAAATTGGATCTGTTTCTCTTTTATAGTGATTGAGATGGCATTTGCTCTAATTTGATCTTATATAAAACAACGCGATTAAATAAAAGTTGAATAGTATGTAAATCATTTTTAATTATAGGAATATTTCTTAATGTTCTTCTCCATAAAACTGGCTCTGCTCTGGCCACTGGAGGGCAATCCCTAACTTCATAGTTCACATGGATTCAGCTTGGCTGCACCCCCTCCCCCTGATGCCTGAACCACTGAACAGGTGAGCTGAAATTAGACGCTTTACTAACCAGTATTCTTCACAAATGCAATGTAAGCAACTAAATCACTGTAATACATTTTGGCTGCATCGTTTGCTAAACATATCATGCATGCTCAATACATTTGCTGGCACTTGGTCCTGTTTTATGATCTTATTCAGAGCAACAATGATGCAACTTTGTTGAACTGCCAGAACAGAGACCAAATGTACGCAGGGGTGGACGATACGGAGATGCAGCAGAGGTAGTTGCACCGCTGAAGCTTTCTGTTTGTGCAAAGGGGAGCCGGAGCAAGTATTACTGTGGACATGGGTATACGAAGGATGGGTCTGCCAGCATGATGCTAGCATACAAAGGTTTGAAATTTGATGAATATTCAACTAGAAACTATTTAAATATGTTCAAGTGGTATTAATGAACATGTAAACTTTCAAAAAAATAGTATTTAGAACTATCAAAGGCAGATGTTTAGGCAGTTTTTTTAACAGATGGATAATTTAAATAAGCTCCAGGTCTATTAAGAGTTGACTGCTGTTACTCATACTCGACTGTACTGTAATTTACTAATTACTTCTTTGTGCGACAGCATTATGATATATGCAGTTTGCTTTGCAAAGACGTTGACACCTTTTTTAACTTTCTCTAGCTATTCGTCATGTTACAACTACAAGCTTAAATCTGTTTTGTGGGTATAATGTGTGATAAAACAACACTAAGTAGTCCCTAAAGGTAGAGTCAGCGATTTTTCCTGGAAGTTTCCCTAAATCCCTTTTTGAATAGCTGCAAATGTGCAAGACCATCTAACTTTTTCTTCTGCTCTTCAGGGGGATCATGTGAAAAAAACTCCCAACTCCACTCTGGTGTTATTTCTTTAAACTGAGGTATTTCTCACCTTCTCACCAACTCTTGCCATTCCCAGCCATGTTCAAAGTATACGGTGAGGAGCTACAATGAACGGCTAACACCAAAGCTAACCGCAAAGCTAACCAGATACATAAACATTAGAAGTGTGCATGCGCAGCCAGCAAGAGGAAACTAACAAGAAATGTGCACGCACACTGGTGTTAAGGCTGGTTCACACTGCAGGATTTTTAGCCCGATTTTCACCCGATCTTCCCCTTCCGAGAGGCGGCGATTATCAGCTTGTCTCTTAGGATAATTTTAGGAGAATATCCTGCCGTGTGTGGTGTGTTAAGAATAATGGGGTCGGCTCGGTGGAACATCGGGACCGCTCCAACCTCAAATCGGGGATATTCAACATGTTAGACTGTCCTGCCCATATATCTTACCGTGTGTGGTGTCACCCGAAGACAAACGAGCCTGTAGCCTGTTCAATGTGACGCGTAGCCAATCAGAAAGCGAAGTGAGGGATTCCCCTGAGAGAACAAACACCCCACCACCATCACCACACACTGTACGACCCTTTTATCTAGGATTTTTTATCGTTATATGTGGTGTTAGAGAAAATTGGCCGACTTTAACCCTAACCCATGTGGGACAATCAATAGATAAGGCGATATTGGGAACTCGAGGGACAGAAGGGACCAAAGGCAGACCAAAACTCTGACCAATCACCGCTCTTCGCAACGAAGAGCGGTGATTGGTCAGATTTTTTTCAAGGCCTGAATTTCCCACAGAGATAATTTTTTTTAACCTCCTTTTTCCAAATACATAATGTATTGACTACTTTCAGGATGGGAGGACCATTTTACCCAGTATAACAAAAAGGACTAGTTCTGAACAACTATAGCTTTAATTGTGAAGTGAAGGGAAAGATAGTTTTCAAAATCTTCTACAAATAAAAATCAGTTAAATGGGTATTTGTAAATAGCCCTCTTTACCTGATGTCTCCTTGGAAGTCTGGCAAAAAGAAAGCATTCACTGAAAGAAAGACATAAGGAAAGCTGTTCACAGTTTCCCACGAGCCACGGAGGTCAGATCAAAATAAAATAGAAACATGTGCCTAAATGTTCAACACCATGCATGGAGAAAAAATAACATTGTACATTACCCTGAACACACCATTCACATGAGAAACATTGTGATGGCAGTATCATGCTGAGATAATGCTATGTGTCAGCAGGGGTGGGGAAACTGGTCAGACTTTATCAGATTATAGGCATAGTAGAACATTGTGTGATCCTTTAATTAAGATGGGAAGACTTGAAAAATTATGTACACACGCTCTCTAAATTGTCTGACTCACCTTGGCCTATTTTATTAAGAAGAACGCACAGTACTTTTAGTCTCTGCACGTGCAGCCATGTAAAATCCACTGCAGTTTGCAGGTACAAAGTGGCATACTCTATTAAAAAAATCCAAGGGCAGTTAATATTGTTTCCAAAGCACTACATGTGACCACAGAAAGTGTTTCTGACACAAGGTTTAACAACATGGTTTCTGTCTTTAAACGTATAAATTTGTCTGTTAGATGTATCATTTGGCTTAAACTCTTTAGTTAAGAGCTTCAGCTCACTCTTTTTTAAACTAATTTTTAACATACATAGAAGCTATTTTATATTTTAGCTGTTAACTTTGACACCATAGCTGTCTATAAAGAGAACATAGTTCTCAAGTTTATGTTCAACCACACTTGGGGTATGCAGAAGAACAACCTGAGCTCTAAAGGTCACCAGCAAGTCCACTATGGAATAATTAAAATAAGTAAAGTTTAAGGGTGGCCTAGTCAAAGTTCACAATTCAAGGGTGGCTGGAAACTTTATGAAAGTTTATGAAAGCCTGATTAAAATGCGGTGCCTTGACCTAAAATAGGGTGTTCATGTTCGGAGAGCCTCCAAAGATAGTAATTTAAAATAATTCTGCAAATTCTTCAATCTTAAAAATTGACATGAGACAAAAAAAAGAAATATGTAAGGAGCAACTACTTTTCACAACACTGTAAATGTTTCTGTGAAATATGTAAAGAAATCACTGGCAGCACTAAAAAAAATTCCTTGAAGGCCTTATTAAAATACAAATTGTAATATTGTAATATTTCCACTCAAAACTTTTCCATTTTCATTATAATTTCAGATATTGTTGTCCACTGAGTGCAATATAAGTATTTCTCAGTCGGGAATGTTTTTCTTTTGTCTCACAGCGCAGGTGGTCTCTGTCCAGTAACGGTCACGCGAAGTTTCTGAGATGTCGTGGCGAGACGGCAACAATCTCACACGTGCAAAAACATAAAGACCCGCTGGAGGGATGAATAACAGAATTGACCTCCAACCTTCGTTCTTATCAGGGCTCAGCCACAAAAAGCGCACATACTAGACCCAATTGGTATTAGCGTTCGGTTGGATGCTGTTATCCCAGGTGTAAACAAACAAACAAACAAACAATCATAAACTGCAAACAATCAGAACACACACACACTTTTAAAAGAATAATCGGTTAAGATACTTCTATTTAAAAATCAGAACATTGTCTTCTCAAACTTCAGTGTTTCGTCTGGTGAATTCAAATAGCTGAAAAGAGCGATTAGGGCTCGTCGACCAAACCTGTAATGTCAGATGCTTCACCTTGCTGCTGACGTAGGAAGTCTTGCAGAGACAGCCGCTCTGCTCAGGTTTTCACCAAGGTGATTATCAGCATGACATCTATGTTATTTTAGAAACACCAGCATTGAAGCTGAATAGCATAGCATCTTTTTCCTTGTCAATGGTAAATTCAAGAGCTCTCATTTGGTACTGGGAATATCACACACACACATAAAAGCTGGGCGACCTCTGCTCTCTATGTTGCTCAGCAGTACCCGTTGCTTCGTTTGTGTGGCCTACCACTTAGTGGCTGAGTGGATGTGGTTCCCAGTCACTTCCACTTTGTTATAATACAGCTCACAGTTGAGGAAATTTCACGACTGGACTTGTTGCACAGCTGGCAAAACTACACTGGTGTTCCCTGACCTCCTGAGAGCGACCCATTCCCCCACAAATGAATGCAGAAATAATAAACTAGTGCCAGCGGAACAACCTGCTGGTCAACGCAGGGGAAGCCAAAGAGCTGGTGGTGTGTTTGTGCAGGCGCAGGTTCACCATGCCAACACCGATTAGCTTCCAGGGCACTGACATTGAGATAGTGGACTTTTATATGTACCTGGGTGTTCCCCTGAACAATAAACCGGACTGGTGTTACAACACCGATGCTCTTTACAGGGTCAGAGCTGACTCTACCCGCTGAGGAGTGCAGGGGGCGCTCCTGAAGACCTTCTTCGACTCTGTGGTGGCATCAGCCGTCTTCTATGGTGTGCTTTGATGGAGCAGCAGCTTATCTAGAGCTGCGAGGAAGTGATTGGATAAGCTCATCAGGAAGACTAGCTCTGTCCTGAGATGCCCCCTCAACCCAGCGCAGGCGGTGAGAGACAACAGCTGACTCAACAACAAGCTCAGCAGGTGTTTACATCCCTGCTGTTCTTGCATTTTTTTTAATTTCTTGTAAATTATCTTGCTTTCTATGCACAAATATATTGCAAAAATGTAGCAGAGTATCTGCTAGGAGCTTTAATTGTTATTGGAATTTAACAATTCAAGGGTAGACACTTATAAGCTGAACAGCTTCAGCCTATAACTTTTTTATCTTTCTAACATGTATAATAAAAATTTAATTTAACGAATGTAACTGAAGTTTGATGAACTGTTGACTGATTATATTTTTGTGTTCAAGATGGTATAAAGTAATAATAAAACAAAATGCACAATTGTGTTGTACATTTGTAAATCACCCATTTTCAGTTATACATGTATTTAATCTGAGCATGCAACCTTTAATTGCTTCACAGTGTTTTTTCTTATGTTGTAAATTTCCCATTACAGCAGTACCTTATTTTCTTCTTGTTTATATATTTTGTACCTTATATGTATATATATATATATATATATATATATATATATATATATATATATATATATATATATATATATATATATATATATATATATATATATATATATATATATATATATATATATACATAAGACAATGTCCCACACAGGGATGAAATTCCCTCTGTGGGACTATAAAGGATAATTCTATTTGGATTATATTTCTATAATTATATAATTATAATTATAATATAATTATATAATATTATATAGTTATATTTCTTTAAATGTCAATTCTTGCCTAACTCAGGCTTTAGCAATGTTTGTATTTACATTTTGCGTTCAAGCACTTTGCTTTCATCACGTTTGGAAAGAGTCCAAACGTGATGAAAGCAAAGTGCTTGAACACAGTTCAAAATGCCTTCAGATCAAAAATGTCAAGATGAAGACTGATGAAGACATTACTAATGTCTTCAGATGTCTTCATCTTGACATTTTGAACTGAAGGCAGACGGGATGCTGCAAATCATACCTCGAGGTAAAAAGAGAACTGTTGCTAAACCTTTTAAGCATGCAAACTGCATTTGGTATTTCTACAGTGCAATATATAGATGTATTATGTTCCTAACAGAGCACTTCACTCTCAGACTGCAGGTCTACTGGTGGTTTCCAGAGTCTATAAAAGTAGAATGGGAGGCAGATCCTTTAGTTATCAGGCTCCTCTCCTGTGGAACCAACTCCCAGTTTTGGTCCGTGAGGCAGACACCCTGTCTACTTTTAAGACTAATCTTAAATCTTTCCGTTTTGACAAAGCTTATAGTTAGAATGCTGCAGGCCAATGACTCGATGCAATCTGCTGGGTTTTCTTAGATAGGGAACATTTTGACCAATCTGTCGATGATTTGATTCAATTTGACTTTATAAAGTGCCTTGAGATCACGTGTTGTGAATTGGCACTATATAAATAAAATTGATTAACTTAATTTCTAGATATTTTTTAAACATAGCTTTGATACCAGTAGTTAGCATTAAGATGTAAATATTCTAGCACCACTGAACACTTTTCATAAAAACCCTTTGTTGTTATGCTTTGTATCAAAAGAACCAGATATTAAAGCCAGCAAGGTGTTGCATTGAAAATCAAGTTTATTGAAAGTGACAGGCAGACATGTGATAGTAGTTGTAGGCTGAACTGATGATGATAGCTGTTAGCCTGACCAGGTGATGAAGGCTGTGGCAAGCAGCACGGGAAAAAGGCACACTGCAAAAATGGATCTAAAAATAAGTAAAATGTTCTTAAAGTTAGTGTATTTGTCCTTGATTTGAGCAGGTAAATAAGATTATTTGCCAATGGAATGAGTATTTTGACCCCTAAAATAAGATAATTAGACATACTGCACTTGAAATAAGATGATAGAGATGAGTTGTTCCTATTTTAAGTGCAAAAATCTTATTCCATTGGCAAAACATCTTATTTACCTGCTCAAATCAAGGACAAATACATTAATTTTAAGAACATTTTACTTATTTCAAGTTCCGTTTTTGCAGTGCAGTGTGCAGCGACTGGATAACAGGCAGAGAGACTGAAAACAGCTGCTCCAAACAGGCAAAACAGTCCAATGGGCTAGGCGGGAATCAAAAACCAGAAACAGTCCGAGTTTTGACCAGAGATAGCAGGCTGATTGCTCACTAGAGCGGGCGGAGCGGGCAGCAGAACCTCACAGGAACACATCGTAACAATTGAACAATGCACACAGACGCTGACAATGAAACGTCAGTGAGGGCAAGCCGAACACAATGTCTGGCAGGCTGACCACACAAGCACTGGGCGCAACGTACAGGCTGTGCAGAAGAGATGCTCTGGCAGTGAGTGACTGTTGGAGGCAGGTATAAATAAGCAGAGGTGAAGTGACTTAGACCTAGTTAACAGCAGCAGGTGAAGCTAATAATGGGGAGTGGAGCACAGAATGGGGGAAAACAACCAATCAGGCCAAAAAACATAAACAAAAAGGCTAAATTGTGACACTTGTAGCATGTGCTGATACTGCTAACAGTTTAGGGTGCATCATAAGTGGATCAAATATTGTGAGAAGGCCAGAAGCATAGCATGTTACTCAGAATTATCAGAGAAAAATCACATAGTTTGCATTTCCCTCATTCGATGCAAATGCTTTTCTCTCTGATGCAGAGCCATTGGGCCAAGGAGAGGAACCATCACCTGTTAAGTCACTGAAGGTGATTCTGCTTGTGCAATGTCATTTCAAAGACAGTATTGCAAAGACGTCTATGTGTATTTGTTGAGCAACCAATTACTGATAAGTAGAGTAAAACAGAATAAAAATATTCTTCATTCTTCCACATTGGGGAAATTCAGGTTGACCAGCAGCAAAGTGAAATGCAAAAGGCAGCATGTAGTCATACACAAGGGTAAGAAGTATATGCAATATGCCAAATTTAGAAAACTAGTCACAAATACTTTAGAGTAGTAAGTTGTTGAAGAGCAGAATCCAACACTCAGTGAAACTGAACAGAGTGAAACTGTGCCAAATATAAGGTATGTGGTCTTTCATGTGGTATCCAATCACACTTTTAACTTCCGTAGCCAAACGTGTTGTAATGCACGTCAAACTTTTTGTTTCAGTGAACATCTCATACGTGTCCCGAGTCTCAACAAGAATGTAGCTGCCTTATTACACAGAGAAACATGTCAGAGGCGGTGTTTCTGTCGGTAGTATACGGATACAGAGGTATATTACATCAGCTCTCCACACATCTTTTGTACTGTGTTTTTTTCTGACATCGTAGTAGACAAACCAGTAAAACAATTTTTGAATCCGGAAGAACCTGCTTATCATTCGACGCGTACGTCCATGAAAGGAAACTACGTCACATGGAAACAGTTGACTTGGTAACTCATGTTTGAAAAGGCTCATGTTACATCCCCTTTGAAGCACTTCCCTTAAAACAAATGCGTGACTCAGAAAATTGACTTTGGTGACTGTCACACATTTTTTTAAAAAGTGCAAATGAATTTTTATTTCCTTGTCGAACCTTCAGTTCCACTGAATGTGAACCATTAGCTACATTTTTGAAAGCAAAACAAAGAATATTCACAGGGAGCAGCAGGTTGATCACCTTTATACGCTGCTTTTATTAGATTAATGACTTGCCGTTCCTCATTACTGTAGAAGTGTCACGCTAGCATCCGACCCGCTTTGTAATACTTTCTGAAGGGGCTTGAAAGATATTTGACCTAAGAGAAACATACCAATCATTGCTGTCCTAAGAGAACACCAAAACAAGAGCACAGTAAACATGCCTTTTTGTTTTCATTACTGTTTTCTGTACAGGTGGCCTGGGTTTTTCTTTGATAGCTCATTCAGCAATAAATTCTGCGTCACACGGAAAAAGAGAACAAGGTTATCAGGCTTCAGGAAGCCAAGGATAAAAATAAACATTTCATTGCAGATTCCTGATTACAGTAAGGATCCATTTCTGCTCAATGTAAGTGACAGCAGGTAAGGAAACCATAATTTTCTAAAATGATGGTTTATGCTCACCAGTCACTGTAGTACGTGCTCCTTGTTGGCACCCGGCTGGACATCCTATTGCCTGAGTAACTGAGGGATAGACAAGATGTCGCAACCACTTCTCAGAGCCTTTGGTCCATACTGACATGATAGCATCAGCATTTTCAGCTGCACGTCCATAATGTAAATCTCCCTTTCCACCACATGCCATAGGTTCTCTACTGGAATGAGACCGTGGCGATCACTGCAGTGCAGGAAACAAGAAACCAGTTTGAGAAGATTTTTTTGCTTTGTAATATGAAGCATTATCTTACCTGATGTAGCCAGTAGTAAATGGGTACACCTTGGTCATAAAAGCACGGACACAGTCAGGTATAATGTTTGAACAGTCAGATAGTACAAAGAGGTCCAAAGTTTGCCCCAAACAATATCCCCCTATACCATTACACCACCACCAACGGCCTGGCAGCAGCCCATCTGCTTCAGTCAAATTTTTTTTTCACAGATTTTTTTTTTTTTTTTTGTGGGATCATTTTCTGTGAACTAGAGAGATGGTTTTGTATGAAAGTCGCAGTATTCTCATTAGCCTCTGAAAAGCTCAGAGCCACCCGCCTGGCACCAACAACCAAGCCACTTTCTGCTTCCTTCCTCATTCTGATGCTCAGTTTGAATTTCAGCCTTCATCAAATGATAATAGCCCAAAATGCATTGCATTGCTGCCGTGTGATTGGCTGATTTGCTATTTCTGTTTACAAGCAATAGAAGTGGTGCCCCTAATTGAAATGGATGCAGAAAGTACAGCGCAAAAACTCACTTTATATTTCCAACATTTGGTTGGAGCTTGGTCCAAAGATATCTTCTACAAGACTAAAAATAAACTCAAACATGTATAATGAAGCCATTTTGGAGCAGAGTTGGTGATGCAACTTCAAGTTGAAAATTGGTGGCATTACAATGTCAGGTTGTTTCAGCGCTTGAAGTTTGTCAGGATTCCAGGAAAGAGAAATCTACCTAATAAAGAAAATGTAAAAAACAAAATCACAAAAGATTTAATGAATGCTAAAATTTCCAAAAGTAGTGTGCAAAAATCTTTAGATAGACCTAAACTAGTTGTGCAGTGACAGTCCTTATCCAAAAGGATTAGCTTTTAATATTTCTCTCCAGGCTGAAATAAGTTTCCAAATAAAAAAGAAAAAAAACTGTGTGAGGCTTAAAGGCTTTGTCTTAATAACACTTGAGGCTGTTTCCTGTCATGCAATTTAGCCAAAGACTAGAGACCAAATGGTGTCCAGTCAGAAAATTTTCCATCAGCAGCAAAAATGCAACAATTAATTCCAACAGAAAGGCACTTTCTTCTTTCCGATGCTGCCCATGTTTCGTCATAGATGAGAAGATAAGTAACTTTTGTAACTTTGTTATCAACTTTGTATTCAAAAAAGTGACTTTATGAGCGTTTCTCTCTCACCTTAAAATTATGTTAACATTGCTTCATATTAAAAAGGAAGTATATCAATAAATGTTACATTTTGTTTCCCTTCTGTTGTATTTTTAAATTCAACAAATTTAAAGAATTATAAAACTGAAAGGTTTTTTCCCCCCCACTCCGGCGTTCATGCTCTCCACGCAGACATGCATCTGTCTAATCACTAGTGTCCCAGCTGCCTGCTGCACTCCTGCTGCTTCATGACCTCTCCAAAAACTCTGCCCTCCGCTGCTGTGATCCTATTACACAGAGCAGGTCCCAGACAGACTCCAAGATCACGGCCTCATGGGAAAATGCGTCATTCCCGTCTGTTGGGAATCATTCTGTTTTGATTACTGGCCGTGGATTAAAACAAAATTGTTTCGCTGTGATGTCGTCAATCCCGAGTTGAGACACATCAGTTTTGAGTCTTTGTTCCTATTTCTCACATCAACGCTACTTTCTGTGCCACGGCTAAGGCTAGCACCAGTGTGTGTGTGTGTGTGTGTGTGCTTACGTGTGTGTGTGCTGCATGTACTGAGGAAAATAAAGGATTTGCTGGGATTAGGCCCTTGCAGCAGACGAATGGCAGTAAGAAACTTGCTGTGGCACCATCAGATACATGATCAGCCTTTAATCTTACAGGAGCTCAACATGGTTTGTGTGTTTGTGGGGGTGGGGGGGTTGGAGAGGGCACTGCTTTCGCACAATCATCCCTAAATCTCGGGGTGAGAGAGAGGCCCAAGCACAGAGTGAGTGATTTGAGTGCTATTTTTATCACCGTCTTTAGGTTTTCAAAGAATGATCATCTTTTTCTTCATAAATGCACTGTGACTAAAAGTAGAGCAGGATAAAAATACAGGGTGACACTGTAGCAAATACTTGTGACTGTTGAGTTTGTGTTCAGTCACATTGGGGAGGGCATGAGCTGAGAACAAACGTATTATCTGTGAAGTATTTCCCCTATCTGTGGCTCGATGACCGCGGGCATGTTTACGTAAATTCTCTGTAAAATGGCGCAATAACCACACCTTGTTTATTTTTTTTAATGATGCATCAACAGATGGAAATCTGTTTGTGTGACTTAAATTAACTCCATGAGAACAAAGATTAATAGCTGAGTCAGGCAATTTCTATATTTAAACTATAAATGAAGATAGACTCTAATCAAATTGAATGTTGTGAGTGAAGGTGCTTCTTTAACAAAAGTGTTTTCTTTTTCTTTTTTTTAATTCTTACTATCATTACTTAAAACTGTTTTGAACATAGATCATATGATTTATTGCCAATTAAAGGTTTCCTGGGTGGAATCAGAACTTTAGCTCTTGTTCTGCTGCTCCACCAAATTGTTGTATCTGTTTAAGATACATTGTGCCTTTTGCATAGCATTTTATTTTAACTAATCCCTAGACATAGTGCACATAATGTATTTGCAGTATGGTACATCCTTGTAATCTTATGCTTTAATCTGAGATAAACCGAGATAACTTTTAAATAATGTCATATTAAAGTGAAAAAAATACTTGAAATAGTAAAAACATACAGATCTTAAAAGCATGGGGGAAAAAACAACAACAATAAAATCTGAGTTTCCATTATTTTTCAATCTGAAAACTAATCAAAAGATTACACAATAAAACTGTGGATGTTGTAACAGGAAAATGATTGCTTTACTGTCATTTTCTGTCATTGCTATGTTTCCATCCAGTTGTGATGGAATTTAATGTGAATTTTTAAGGTATCGTAAAAAATATATAAAAAAAAGAAACAGAAAGAAAGAAAAAGAAAAAAATTAAAATTATGTGTGTTTCAATCTACTGGTTTGGAGTGTTTTAATCAGGCTACGCAAAGTGTAATTTCATCAGAAGTTGATGTTACGCTTTGCTGAAACTAAAAGGAACTAGAGGTTACAAACTAGCATGAACCACACACCTGAGAGAAAGGGAGAGAGGTTCTCAGGAATGAGTTACTATTGGGCAAGTTCTAATTGTTCTGTCACGTTAACTAGTGTTGGCGATGTTAAATGCTGTCCAGCTGGAAATGAGATTTCCAGCCATGTTTCTGTGCGTTATGGAAAGATGCGTCCGGAAAGATGCTGATGTCAGAAAACAGCAGCTCAGTCATGGGAGGTGAATGTTCACTACATCAGAACATTTTAGACAAATGCATTTCCATCTCCCGTTTTGAGCATTAACTCTTTTTCGGAAAAGCCTAAAAAAACAACAACGTCAAGCAAAATGTTTTGGGAAATGAAGAAAGTTCTTAGAAAACGTTCCATCAACGTTTTCTAATGCGATGCTGAAAAGTGCGCTCAAAACATACATTGATGAAAACACAGCTATTGACAACATTTAAAAGGATGGAGGGAGCACTCTTACTTTTCCCACCAATGCTGCATGCTGCTGTATGGAAAATAATGAAAGTGAACAGGAAAAACTTCTCTTTGACCACCAAAAAAACCTTCTCAACTAGGAACACCGTTTGCCTGAAGTTTATGAACCACTCAGAATCTTGGCTTCCAGCAAAGGAGCAACGTGATGCTGAGGGATTAGGACACAAAGTTCATGGCACGGTGACATGCTGGTGAACAGCGAACACCAGCGGATTCAGCACACCAATCAAACAGGCAGGTGTGGGTGTTGCTCGTGAGCAGAACCTTTCTCATGCAAAAAAAATGTGTTTTACTGTTGTTTTACTGTTTATGGGTGCAAAATACATGCTGACCACGTCATGAAATGAAATCAAAACTGCACTCTGAACTTTTATTTTTGTCTGTTTAACAACCACACATAGTTACAGCAGCAACTAACACGAGTATTTTGGCTTCTCATCCAATTACCGCACATGTAGCATTAGCTAAAGTGATTTTAATTTTCCAGAATATTGTGAAAAAAAAAACAAATAGACGAACCTACAGAGTTTGTGTGGCTTGCCAGTCGGTGTCCTCAGAATAACATTTTGACTGTGTTACTGTAGTGGACCTGATTTGAAGAAAAGTCTTTCTTTTCTCCATCATTGCCATCTTTTACACATACATGAAATGGCTTGTTTGATTAAATCATGCATTTCTGTAAACAGTTTCTTTGGGAAAAGGGGACTGCTGAGATGCGCTTATTAGAGTAACAATGCAAGGTGGAACTTCAGTTGAAATTGCGACGTCAACCTGAATATTGCCAGAACTGGAGTGTTTCATTTAAAATCTTTGCCACACGCTATCATTCACTACTGTGGCTTATTATGGACAAACTGGGCTCATAAACACCCATATAAGTTAGGGACTTTGATATTATTACATGGCTTGTGTTTTATGCGTTCATACCCTGAGATTGGTGTTTCATGAGTAAGGTCATCACTGTTGGAGATTTTTCTGTGGTGCTATAACATTGTGTTATAACTGATCAGAACTAGAGCAAGTCTTATTTACTAATTCCTCTGATTAAAAAAAAAAGCTTAAACGTTTGATTGTCCATATTCTTACTATAGCTATCAAGATGTTAAACTTCAGTGTTTTTTTGGGCTTAAAACTGCATGGCTGCTAATGCATGGAGATGGAGATCTATGCAAAAAAACAAAAAAAAAATAAACATTTAGGAACATCAAAGCTGATTTGTTAAGTACTTTCTTCAGTTTTCCTCCACATTGTTACCCAGATATCCCCTCTCCTTTTTACCCCAGCTCTGAATTGCACTTTAATGGAGTCAGGCATCTAAAATACATTGTCATTTTAAAGTTTAACACCCAGAAATAAAAAAAAAACTAATATTTTAACTGAATTGGTTTATGGAAATTAATTGCTTTTATACTGTTCTCTCAGGAAAAGAAACATGGCCATCTGTGGTGGCTTTTGTCCTTCCGTGTCCTTTTACATGGGTAGCCACTGAACAATTTTGCGCCACATGAAAAAACATGAATACCAAGGGACATAACTGATAGATGAATGGGAACAAAATCCAGCAGCTTCAGACATATGTAAAGTGTGTTTAGCAAGTTCAATCATGTATCAATAATCTGATATCACATCACAATTACACATCCTGTAGATTATGTGTCACGACGTGGAAGGACATTTATAAATAAGCACATTTGCAGAGTAGATCATGTTTTGAAATATGTTCTCAATAACCATTACTAATGTAACCACTGCAAGATTTATATAGAGTCTGTATGAGTCCCTGGGTTATCTGAGGTTTCTTGAAGCTATTCAAGCTGCTTACTGTCCTCAGATCTGTTGGGTTTGTTTAACTTGCTGAGCTGGTTGAAATGACGCAGAGCTGGTGACACCTATAATGACTAACCAGGGAGGGATTTGCTGTCATTGCTCTCTTTAACCCACACTCTGCGCTCATGATGATTGAAAACTGAACGCTTACGTGTGTTTGTTACAAAGACTCAGGATTTTCCGGTCCATGGTCAAATGTGTTTAAATGTTTTTATTTTGTTTTAACTGTGATCCTAAGGATGTAGTGGTTAAAGTGTCGTACTAATTACAAAGACAATGAGGAAGCATTTGATGAATTAAAAATGTGGCGGAACATTTAATCCACTCTGTCACGCCATCGCCAGGTCTACGCTACGTAGACTGCCGTATCTGGGTCTCAGAGCCAAAGCAAACAGAAATTAGATTGAAATGCTGAATCTAATCTTTTATGCTCTTATTTATGAGAAGGAACTACACACCACAACAGATAGGCACATACAGGCGTAAGCAAAAATACATTTGCAGCTGTCCGGGAGGACCAATATTTTCCTTTGCCACTGCAACAAATAATTTTAAGATGTCTTCAGTGGAAAACTGATGAAAGGGCTTCTCCTGTCTTAGGTGGCTAGTATAAGAAACACGTGGATGGGTGAGCAATACATGACAAAGCAGCTCTGTCCCATACTTGAGGATGTGCCTGTTCACTATAACCAACAGCAGCTCTGGTCTATGTTGTTTGCTCTGCAGCCTCCTGCCCACTTTCAATATCCGCTTTCCCTGCGCTGTGTTTGCACTGGATGGCAGAGCAGTGGCTTAAATTCCTTTTAATTAGCAAAATGAGTAAATCATGCCACCATAAATAAGTTGTGAATACTTCTAAAATGTTATTAATTTCCCATCATACTGTTTTTTTAACCATAACCAATCGCCCTCGTATTTGTAATTCTGTTACAATTTTTACATTGATAAAAAAAAAAACAGAAAATGTTTGTTGTAAATCAGTTACAGATATCTAAATAAACTCAAAACTCTTGTTAGCTGGAAATGTGTATCCCTCAATTATAAAGTTAATATCTACGCTCATTTTTATGTAATGTAACCATGAGCCACGTTTCTCTTTTTTAATGGTGTTATTTGCTCCCGTTTAAATAGACATTTCAAACACCTCAGTCAAACTATTATGCAGAGGCCTGTGTTTTCCAGTGGTGCTTAAAGAAATGATGTCACTGGAAAATGCCGCTCCCACGTCACTTTACCATGCGTACCATGCATTTTACTCTGCAACAAACAGATATGGATCGTAAGTTAACCCAGGTTGGCACAACATCAAAGGACATGTCAAAAGGTTTTGCAGCATGAATGAAACAGCTCTCACACACCCTGTGAACCTGACATGTAGAGAATCAGTGCAACTACGACTCAGATATCACATCAATGACTCAATTATAAGGTTATCTAGTCTCATGCAAAACTATAAAACTGCTTTACCCCCCCGGGCCTGCTGGATCATTTAACTGAGAACACCTGACCTACTTTCAGATCAATTCGGCTACCAGTGATCAGGTCACTAGGGGCATTCATAGAGCCTGCTAATTTCATTCCCAAAGGTCCAGTTGATTTTTCGATAAGAAAAAAGTAAATGAACAAGATGTTGATGTCAGGGGAAGGCAAGGTACCCCATCATGATGGAGCAAAAAGAAGTGAATGCTATCCCTTTAATCTCAGTATAAATGTGTAAATCAGAATAAAAAAGTGCATCACCAACACCAAAAGACACAAACTTTAACGGTATGATCCTGTTAGACAAAATGTGCTTTATTTCCTTGAATTTTGACCCACGTAACACATGTTTTTGAGTATTTTATCATGCATGCCAAAGGAGGACACGCTGGTGCAGCTTAAGTTTTTCTAATCTTCCCTGACATTAAAGTTTTTTTTAAATATTTTGATCTAAATGTAATTTTGTTACCTGCAAATATGTGTAAGTTGTATTGAGATGTAGCATCTACGTTTTTTTTTTTCCCCATATATTATATTTCATTGCAGTCAGTTACCTAAGTTGCCAGAGACACACACGTAAAACAACCTCAGGCTTCAGAGCCTTAGCATGATTGCCTGAGAGTGATCAGTGAAACAAACACTTTCTGGATATTTAAAAGATGATTCCTATTTACTGCACTCCACAATATATGCACATGAGCTGCTTCACCAGGTTAACATTATGTGCAGAATTGCACACCTGGTCATCCTGCAGAGTTTTACACAGAAACCCCCCACACCTGCACCCTCTCATGCTTCTGCGCCACTCAAAGTCCTGATTGTCTTTTATTATCCGCAACAAGCTTGAAACTGATATTGAAGGTGCAGATGCCTGTGGATGAATTTTATATATTGTGAGGAAACACCCTTCTGCAAATGTGATACCGGTAGCATTTGCATTGTTTAAAGAAGGGAAAATGCATTTGAAGTGTACAGAGATCACTGTAGCATCATGATTTGATTACCGTTATTGTTTGAGATGGTTGAATAAGCTGAGGTCTGAGCGGCTGGCCGCACCAACTCAGTATAACACGCTGTAAAAACCCTAATCTGGGACGACTGGTTGTTCTTCCACCCAGAACTACACACCTTTTGGCTCTCAGCTATCATCCACCCCATCTGCTTCTGATGAATCCATGAATGAGACCCTCTCTCCACCCTGTCCTGCTCCAAGTGAGGAACGTTCTGTGAAAGACCAAAGAGAGGAAAGCTGCAGGTCCAGATGGCATCAGCTCCAGGCTTCTGAGGTGCTACACGGATGAGCTGTGTGGCATCATGGGGCACGTCTTCAAGATCAGTCTCAAACTCCTGCGTGGTACCAGTGCTGAAGAACGCACACAACAGCTACAGGCTGGTAGCATTTAACATCACACCTGACGATTACCCCTGTTAGGCTGATCCTCAACCACCTTCGCCTCCTGGTGAGGTCTTCGTTGGACCCACTGCAGTTTGCCTACCAGCATGGCATCGAGGTGGATGATGCCATCATCTAGGTCATTTGTTTTTGCCGTTTCTGATAAAGCTAATCCTGTGCTGCTACAGAACTAACTTTAGATTGGCTTGTTTTTTTTCACAACCATAAGCTGTGTAACTCCCTCCATGTTCTTGCCACTGTCACACCCGAATTTCCCCATTGTGGGACATTAAAGGATTTCTTATGTTTTATTTACCTTAAAGCAGTACTGTGTAACTTTTAGCCACTAGGGGCGCTAGACCAGTAACTTCCAGGTTTAGTGACCTGACGGCGACTGGCAACACTGCACTGTTGCAAAATTTCAAATTCTTCCTCCCTGTTTTGAAATCTGAAAGCAGACATCGTTGGACCAGCAGATTGAGAAGATATCGAGTTACTTGTAAAGACTAGACCACATTCACCCCTCTCGATTAAATTTTACATCAGAGTACCAAAAATGTATCAGGTGTCACCTTCCAAAAAATAATGGGCGATTTTTTCAGGTTTTTCAGAAAACACACAACATAATACAGCAACAAGTTATTAAGTTGATTTACGCAAAATAAAAAAACAACATAATTTTTGGCAATAAATGACTTAGATCATTATTTTAGGAAGTGACAGTTTCTTTTGTGTTGCCAAAAAAGCAACTTTTTGCCTGGTAGCTTATCATTTCGTTCCTACAGCACTGAAAAATATAGACTTGGAGATATTATGTATACAACAGGCAAAAAGATAACTTACTAGTGTAATAATAAATATGAAAAAAGAGAATGGGTCTTGCATCCCGATTGCGTTTTCATCAAACACCATCGAGCAAAATTCTAATTTGAACTTTGGTCTCCTGTAGGCTCCTATTTAATAGTTTCTTAATTACTGCTAACAAAAAAAATATTTCAGAACTGTCAGGCCTCAATAAGGTTGCATCAGTTGGAAAGAAGTTATCATCCAAGTACATCAAAAGCAATATCAGTACTACATTCTTTCACTTAATTACCCTAGTAAAACATCAGGCAACTCAGAAACGATCCCAATGCTATGAACATCGGCAGTATTTGCTGGTTTTATAATGAGTACATAGCTGACGATAGAAAAGACTAAGGTTTCCACATATGGTACTTTCAATAGTTCACTGATCTGCTTTTTGGGTGGATTATTAATAGATAAAGTCAATATGTTTGTCTTTTCTCTTATTAGACCAGTTGTTTTTTAATATTCATTATCCAGTATGATTGATTTTATTGTTTGCACAGCAGGAGATGGTGACTGGCGGGACGTGTCAGCAAGAAGCAAACAAGGAAGGGCCTCAGCAAATACCGGGTTAAAACAAACCCAAGACAATGATGACCTTTGTATCAAGGGGAAATATTTTTAAGAGAAAAAAATATATTCTTTTTAGGAAACTTTATGTGACTTTTACAGGACAAAGGAGTAGATAGTTCAGTTTACAACACAGAGCTGTGAAAATGATCCTGTTTGACTTGTGCAAAAGTCAAAGTTGGCTGTCCATCGTAGAAATCTGTCTCCTGACAGAGATAAGTTTATGTCTCAAGATATTTTATAATTAACTTTTACTACCACTTGAATTGCTATAATTCTTTACCTTCACAAACGCAAGCACGCAGACACAGACACACATGTGCGCACACACACACTTGTTCAGGTTTATTAGCTTTTCAAGGGTGTATGACTAGATCATTTCATGACTCCTTTTTACACCTTAAGTGACGTCTTCTGCCTCCCTGTCTTGTACGGCCATTAAACCAACAAACCCATGACTCCACAAAAGGATTGTTATATAACCTTTCCAATTGCACTTCTGGTTTTATTTGTGAGTTAAGTCTAGGCAGCTTTTAAATATTGTTTAAGGTTATGTCAGTAGTTATATGTAGTTTGTGAATTGTACAAAGAGTTTAGAATGACATGAAATACACATATCTCCTGAGGCTCACATGGTTTGATTTAAACATCAAACCAAGTAGAAAAAAATATACATTTGGAATTGACTAAGCTGTAATTTTTGTTTTGTTTGCCTCTATATTTTTCATATCCAGAAAGTTTGGTTTGTTTGGAGAGGAGTGAACTCCGATGCACACCAAAACTGTGAAATCAGGTCTGCCTTAAAACCTAGGTGTTGGTGCAATTGAACTGAACTCTAGAGCGGTTCAAATACATATGGGAGTGCCAAGTGGACCGGAGGCTGCTCCAGAAACAGGAAGCGAACTACAGCACAGGGAAATCCTGGTAAATGCAAGCGTAATTGAGCAATAATACTAATGAAGTGAACCATATATTAAATCGAGAAGGTCAGGTAGAAAAGTGGCTATATATTTCTAAGTTCAAAAAATGGGCCTTACTGGGAAAAAAACATCTCCCCAGCATCACGCTTTCATCACCATGTATCATGGTGTGTTTAGGGTGATGCAAGGCCAAAGAATATTGGTCTCATCTGACCAGAGCACCTTCTTCCTTGTGTTTGCTGTAGTTATTTTATCTATAAATATTGTTTTAAAACCTGTTCTGGCTCTATTTTTTTCCCACGTTTCTCTGTCTGCTATACGTTCCTTGTTCTTGATGATCCGGTTAGGCTAGGCAAGGCAAGGCAAGGCAAGGCAAGGCAAGGCAAGGCAAGGCAAGGCAAATTTATTTGGATAGCACATTTCAGTACAGAGACAATGCAAAGTGCTTTACATGATTAAAATACAGCAAAATAAAACAGAATATAAGCAAGTAGGAATAAAATGTAGTAACAAAATAGAACATCAATAAACAGTTGGACTAAAGAAGTTGAACTAATGCTGTTTCAGTAGAACAGTTTAACTAGAACAGTCAAAAAACTGTCCTAAACAAATCTGTTTTTAATCATGATTTAAAAGAACTTTTCTGGAAGTTTGTTCCAGATGAGTGGAGCATAGGAACTAAATGCTGCTTCTCTGTGTTTAGTTCTGGTTGTAGGTATGGAGAGAAGGCTGGAGCCAGAAGACCTTAGTGGTCTGGAGGGTTGATGCACTGACAACAAGTCTGTGATGTATTTAGGTGCTAAGCCATTCAGGGATTTATAGACTAACAGAAGGATTTTAAAGTCTATTTTCTGAGCTACAGGGAGTCAGTGTAAGGACTTTAGAACTGGGGTTATGTGTTCTGGGGTTAGTTCACTGTTTTCTAACAAACCTGTCAGGCCTTTATAAAACAGCTATATCTGTACTGAAAGTGGTTGCACTGGATTCTAACAAAAAGGGGGTCAGGGAACGAGGAACTGAATATATGTGGACCATTTTAAAGATTTTTTTACTAAGATTTTTTTTAAAGTATGTGTCATTTTCCTTCCACTTCCCGATTATGCGCTGCTTTGTGCTAGTCTATCGAGAAGTATAGAATTACACATCTTGATGTGGCGCAGTTAGAATTTGAAGCAGGTTCTGTGTCTGTTTATGAAATGGAAAATTACCAAGACACTGGATTTGTGGGAGTTGTGTGTGTGTGTGTGTGTGGGGGGGGGGGGGGGGGTACCCTCTATTGTGTGAAGTGAAGGGTCAGCCCCTGCAGATAAACCAGCAGGATTTCATTGGGGGTGGGGTGAGCGACTACTGGCATCTGGCCATTCACTGAAAAGGCTATTCAAGTCCTGAGAGTACGAACTGTTAGAGCTGTGGTGGAACTGGACAGAACAGTGTGTGACTTGGAGAAATTAATGAAAGAAAACGTCAAAGGTCTTCAGGGTTAATTTCTGATTCCGTGGAGGATGGACAATTTGTTTTAGTAACAAAGCAAAACAAAAACACAAAGAAAGTTGGTTGATTGGGCCTAAGAAAAGGTTATTCAAGCGTAAGGAGCTTCAACTCAGCTCAGCAGGTCATTAATATCTGCACCAGAACATGCAATCAACACCTTTTACAGCTTGTGGATTTAATTTTTCTTTAATCACTTAATAGAAAGCCAATTTCCTTCTTCTGTTCACCTCTATTTTACCTGCTGCACAGATAAAAAAAAACACCACTCTATGATCCCCTGACTCTGCGTCTCCAGAAACCAAAGACAGACTGTATCTTAGATGCAAGCGATAGCTTCAAAACTGTGTCACTGTGTCATGCAAACGCAGGACCAATGACAGTTCAGGTAAGCATGAGTGGATGAACAGCATTGAGCTTCAGCCTAATCACACATGAGCACTCAGACAATTCGGGTCCTCTTGTCTTACAGAATCTGCCTGTTTTTTTAAAAAAAACTGACTGCACACTCATATAGTTTTTTTGTTTTTTTGTTACATTTGGCTTCTCTGGCAGAGAAGGTTGCTTAACATGTGCACAAACTCAAGGTTCGGCTTGAGTGAAAATACGTTTGAGAAGGAATGTTTTAGGCAGCAGACTCTGCCTAAACATTTGTTTTCCAATTATGTAAATGCAACACAATTTTATCCAAAGTTACATAAAAAACTCAAACCCCGATTTAGGTAGCTCGTCCTCTTTCTGTTTTCTACTCTGTAACAGGATTCCTCACGTGTCTTATGAGCCATGACACAGCCTGACACTTTACCTCCAATCTGCAGCATTTTGCACAAAACAAGCTGCAGCTAAAATTTTTTCCCCAACGCTTTTCTGCAGATTTCATCACTCTCCCATCCTCTGCAAGTCATGCCTTTATTGAACAGATCTCCTCCTCTGTTTGATATAGTCGAGAGGAGACCCCGTTCTGGTTTGAACCAGTGTGATTTGTTACACAACAACGCCGCAGAGACGAGGGCGCTTTTGGTGGCCATACCCTGGCATTGACGTTGCAACACTTAAAATGTAAAAAGTGTTCGTTGTAATCAGATGTTTGGTGCATACAGTGTTCTATGTTTTTTAGAAGATTGCATTTTAAAACGATTGTAGGTATTTGATGCAACAGCGTGAGTGATTGAAACTGACTCTAAACCTAAAGCTGTATAAGACTTTGGAGGTTGATCGTGCAGCTCCATTTATTAGACCTCGTTTCAGTTTTTTCCCCTCCTTACATAATCTCAACGTGTTTTTTTTTTCTTTCCTCCCATCACAATCCAGCCTGTACATTCCATGGGTTGTCATGGCAACAGGGCAGCATCCCTCTCCATCCTTTGTCCAGTGTCTGCCTAGTTCGTTTGAGCTTCCCAGGCGGAGGGAGGTTTGGATTCTGCATGCAAATTGAACCCCCTTATTTCGGCTTCAAAAGCGAGGAAGCGGAAAGATTTTATTTGGTGACTGAATGTCAGCGAGCGGCTTTCACAGATCGTCGCAGGGTGGTTGCTCCCCACATCCTGGGCTGGGGGTTATAGCACTCAAGTGGTAAACAGGAGGAACAGGGCTGCCAAGGGAGAGCCGAAAACAACCCTTTTGAATCCTAAAAAAAAAGGGGAAGTTATTTAAAACCTGACATTTTCATACTTTTATGCACAGAAAATATTTAGCACAGATGCACAGACGGCTTAAGACAAAAATGTACATTGTGTCCCCGTGCCTGTTAGCCTGCAAGGTACAGTGGGAATCCCGGCCTGACTGGGGCTTGTAGTGGTCAGGTTTAAAGCAGGATTTTGCTTAATGCACTCACTTGCTGCTTCACTTGGGCAAAACCATTCAACGGCTTCTTAACACAATTACTGACTCTGCCAATCACATGGAGCAACTCATTGCATTCAGGCAGCCAGTGAGTGTCAGTTGTGAGAGTAAAAATGCATTGGTGATATCAGAGGTCAGAGGCGGATAGGCAAACTGGTTGGAGATCGTAGAAACAGCAGTTCATATAACAAGTTGGTACGACCCAGTGAAGACTCGTCCCTGAATGTACAGCAAAGTGAACTTTGAAGAAGCAGAAAACTCCAGATTATCTGTGGGCATAAATAACATGTAAACATGGATCTGCCCTTGCATAAACAGCTCGGGCTGATAGCGATAATGTAATGATCTGGAAACTTTCTCCCGGCACGTTTTGGGTCCCGTAGTAGCAATCTGGGATTGTTTAAATGCCTCGGTTTATCTGAAGGTTATTGCTGACCGTGTCTTTCCTTTTTGAACACTGTGTACCCAACATCTGAGGGCTGCATCCAGCAGGATGATGAACAACGTCACAAAGCTCAAATCCTCTCAGACGGTTTTCTTGACATGAGCTCACTGTACTCCAACGGTCAAAGTCACCAGATTTCCATCTGATAGGGCATCCTCATCGTTGGGATGTGGTGGAACATGAGGCTTGTTATAGACACCTTTTTGAATCAATAGCATACAGGATTAAGTCAGTTCTGGGGGCAAATGAGGGTCCAACCTGGAACTAGCAAGATGGGTCTAATACAGCGACTGGTTGGTATATAATCTTTGTTTGTCTTAATTTTGTTTTGTCTTGTTTTTCCAAGGGTGGGTTCTAAGCTCCACTTAGCCAGTTTTCCCTCCCCTGTCTTGAACCTGCATTCAAGAACAGCGTTTGAATTTGAAGCTGAGTGTAATGCCTGTTTTTTTGTTGTTGTTGTTTTTTTCCCAGGCACACACACGTGTGCAGAATTCACCTGATAGTCTGGGAATTCGGCAAAGGCGGGCACAGAACAGGCGCAGGCCAGGCTAGAACCGTGTTAAGCTGGAGAACACTCGTTGGCTTCAGTCCAGCTGTCTTGCCTTGAACAGGAATGAACCTGCCTTTTACTTTCGCATTGGTTCACTTGTTCCAGGGAAAGCCAATCAGTGCACTGCCTTAACAACTTTGCGGTGTGAAGCAGCTGGGATGTAGGTGAAAGGTCTCAGAAAACAAACTCAGTGGCCCTTCCCCCGAGAAGGGGGAGAGCGCAGCCGAAATACATGTTTACGTCTTGTGTAAGCTATTTCACTCTGTACAAACACAAAAAGTTCTCACCAAAGTCTAAAGCCAGCTGGTAGATGCTAGGACACAGAGTACTCAGGTATCGGTATCTTTTAGGTTGGGTTTTGTGTTACTTGACGAAGAAGCAGAAATGCAAATATCTGCGTAGAACGAGGTTAAAACCAGGACACAGACCAAATAAGTCAAGCTCGCAGCCACAACAATCAGTCTTGCTGTGAAGGAGTTTGACAGAGCACAGGCAGAAATATTGTCCTCAGGCAGCTGCATTGAAAGAGCCTAATAACCGGCACGTGACTTTCCCACTTTCCAGGATCTACCCACATGATCCAGAGAAAAAAAAAAAAAAAAACACCGTGAGAACAAAGCGGGCGTTGAACTGTTTGGCGAGAAATAAGCCAAGTTGAGAACGCCGAATGCCTTGGCATATGAGAAGGCACAGCCTGTTAAACTTTAGTAATTACCTTTGGGCGTTTTTCATTTCGCTCTACTGCGTTTACGGTTCTCTGTTAAATCCTGCCATACCAGATGTCGGAACGGCTTTGGCAAATGAAAGCAGTTACCCTACAGACCAGCTTGACTTGAAATCCCGTTCCTTATGTTTGTCATATCCGACAAAATAATGGATGCTCTATTAAAAAGAGGTGTCATTTTTTTCAATTTCTGCCCTGTTTGAAAGATTAGACAGTGCATCCTCAGATCTCTCAAATCCCAAAATAACACAATTTAATACAAGAGTCAAAGACACGTATTTGTGATAAAAATAAATGTTTTAAATGTATCAATAAAAAACACCAGGTTCAGTAAACGTGATGCTTTACCAAATCAGGCGCATTACAATATATCTCAAGTTAACAAAAAGGATAAAACTCCTTGAGGAAACTCTACAAATGGCGTTATGGAAAGATCCACCACTTTATAAACAACTTATATCTGGGACATCTACAAGTGTACCATACAGGCTGACCACAAAAAAAATGTGCCAGAATTTTAAGGACATCAAACAATGTTAAAAAAAACAGACACTTCATAAATTGAGAACATTAGTAACATAGAGGACTGGATCGTCAGGTCAACACATATTAAACAGTACAAGAACTAGTCACATTTATTACTTTTACACATGTTGTCCAGCCTTAGCAGCCCTACTCTTAGGTGTCCTTGTGCTTTAGTCCCAGACGGACAAAGAGGGAATGATATGGCATGGGCTAAGAATAGTGTTACAAAAGCCAATCCCTGTTTACTGACACAAGGAAAGGCATACCCTGACGTCACCAGCTCATAACTACCAAGTATCTCATCACCTTTGCTTCAAGTTGACCAGCCAACTTTAATCCATTAGCATTGTAAGTTAAAAATCATCTTAGTGGGAGAGGGGGGGAAAAAAAAAATACAGTACTAGTTTAGTTTAAAGAAATTTGGGGAGGGCAGTGGAAGCCAGTCTGGGAGCTGCTTAGTAATCCGTTGGTTCTTCGCCCTCCTCGTTCAGCAGACAAGTGCGAATCAGAGCCTCGGTCACGCCGTACGGGTCGCAGTTGGCCGAGGGGCGGCGGTCTTCGAAGTAGCCCCTCTTCTCCTGGCCCACGGAGCGGGGAATGCGGATGCTGGCGCCGCGGTTCGCCACGCCCGCGGAGAACTCGTGAATGTTTGACGTTTCGTGTCGGCCGGTGAGGCGCCGAGCGTTGTCGAGACCCCCCTTAGGATCGTAGGCACGTATATGATACTCGTGTCGCTTTCCGAGCTTCTCAATTGCGTCTTCGATAGCTCTGGAAGTAGAAACGATAAGAGGTAAGCGCCACAAATGTAAAAGAAAACAAACTTTACCAGTATTGTTGGGAAAAAAAAGCATAGAGAGTTTTGTTCACTTACTTCAGTCCACCGTCTTCCCTCATCTCTTTTGTGCTGAAGTTGGTATGGCAGCCTGCTCCGTTCCAGTTTCCTGGGATGGGCTTGGGGTCGAATGAGGCCACGACGCCAAAGTCTTCGCAGACGCGGTGAAGGATGAAGCGCGCTGCCCACAAATGATCGCCCATGTCGATCCCCTCGCATGGTCCAATCTGAAACTCCCACTGGAACACAGATAAAGCGGTTCATCGTCACGTGACCAAACACGAACACCAAAACATACGTCCAAGCGCACGTTGGACTCCCATCATTACCTGGGCAGGCATCACTTCCGCATTTGTTCCACCGATGTTGACGCCGGCATACAAACATGCTCTGTAATGAGCCTCCACGATGTCTCTGCCGTAGGCTTTGTCCGCGCCGACTCCACAGTAGTATGGACCTGCAAAGGCACAACGGGGGTTAAAACCTGGACGACGCTGCTTTCTCTCACAGGAAGGACCGACCAGACGAAAACTTCAGCTGCTCACCCTGCGGTCCAGGAAAACCGTTAGACGGCCAGCCAAAAGGATGTCCGTCCGTGCCCAGGATGGTGTACTCCTGCTCCATACCAAACCAGGGATGCTGGTCCGCCACCATCTCCATCATCTTCTTACATGTGATGCGCAGGTTGGTTTCTGTAGAAAGAAAACACAATTGCAACTTTTAGATCTAGACATTGTGTTCGAGACTGAGGTTAGGTCCTCTAAGCATAAAAACATAAGCTTTGCGGAAGTTATATACCATTACAGTGGTTTACTCACCGGCAGGTTTGCGGTTGTACTTCTGGACTTCACACAGGACCAGCTTGTTGGGGTCTCTGCGGAAAGGATCACGAAACATGGCAGCAGGGATCAGGTACATGTCGCTGTTGGATCCCTCGGCCTGGTAGGTGCTGGAGCCATCAAAGTTCCACTCAGGGAGATCTGTAAGAGGACGAGGAGAGTGGCTATTACACTTCTTCAGACTGTGGCGGTGATGGGGGGGGGGGGTCACAGGGTTCAACCCGTACAGCTCGTTTCACGCTATTCGGGAGAATTGAAGCTCACCTTCGATGCTTTTGGGCTCAAAATCAAGAGTTCTCGTTTTGCAACGGAGCCCCTCTCCCGTTCCGTCAACCCAAATGTACATGGCCTGGACTTTATCTCCCTGGGGGAGCTCCATGTACTGCTGCTTGATGGCTTTACTCAAGCTGGCGCTGGCGGACGTGGCCATCTTAACTGATACTATAACACACCTGAGAGCGAGAGGAGGAGGAGGAGAGGGTAAATATACGAGATGAAGAGCAGAGATGGAGCACATGTTGCGTAACTAGCTGGGCTTTGAGGGGGGCGCGAAAGCACACACACAAAAAAAAGCACCATTGTTATTTTGGTATTCTAGAAGGGGAGGGGGGGTTGGGGTTTGACTGAAAAACATGTTGAGGATGTGGAAGGAAAGGGGGAAAAAAAAAAACGTTTCCAGTTTTTTCTACTTTTCTCCGCTTGGGTAACAAAATGGAGCTTCTTTCTACCACAGATGCTGACTAATAAAATTACGACCAGCGCACAAGCGGTGACTCACAAAAGAAAAACCTACTATTTTAACTGAACACATCTTTGTTGGTGTCGCGATCGTCGTGGTTACTATTGGCGACTGCAAGAGAGTGGCAGGATTACATCAGCCCCCCCTCTTCCTGGTTAGGATAAAATACTATACGCGGGAACAACAATGAGTCAAACACACGCTGAAAGTCTAAAAAAAAACCACATCAGAAACAGAGCCACGAAACCCGCTGCGAGCGCGCAGAGAGCGCAGAAACGCGCTAAATGGCAAACACCGGCATAATACATGAAACAATGAACCGGGCTGTCCGAATAGCCCTGCGTGGCCAAGTACTAATAAAACAACCCAATCAGAGAAACGAAAGGTGTGAAGTTACCTGGAGAGACGAGAAAATCGAAATAAAAACTAAAGGACTGGCAGGTCCAATGAGTGGTTCGATGATGGTTCTTTAGTATCTCTCTCATTCTCCGGTACCTTGGCTCCGGAGCGACTCGGTTTTATAAGAGCAGGAACTGGGACGCCTCACTTTTTTGATTGGTCGACTGGGCGGAGAGCAGCTCCGGAGCGGGGACACGCAGCTCCTCCATTGGACCGCCTCAAGGCTTCCTGGCAGCACCTGAGCCCGCACGCATTATCTGTCAGCAGGGCGTGAGCTCCCCTCTTATTAAAACAAAACGCCAAAAAAAACTAAAAGGGATAAACTGGGAACAAAAAGAAAAAAAAAAAAAAAAAGTGTTCGCTGCTGGGAACGGATAGACGCGACAGCGTGGAACAAAATGTGCAACTCCAGGTTGGGTTCAGTCTGCCGCAGGTCGCTGACGACTCAAAGGCGACACCGTGTGGCGGATGTGGGCATCACAGCGCTTTGCTCTGCTCCAATCATATGAATGAATACGTTCTGGCTCTAACTAGGCACTTGTCGTGTACTCTGTCCTGTTGTAGGCTTCTCATGCTTATCCCGAATGAGATCCGGATGAATTTGAGGTCCAGTTTTGACTGCTTCTGTTTTTTTTTTCTATCGACCAATTCAGCTAAAATTACACACATGTGCAATGGGTTCTTGGATGGCGTTTAGCACTTGTGAGCCTAAATGAAAATTGGGGAATTAGTTAATGATCCTCATTTGTACATCTAACCATGTGTCCCTAACATTGAGTCATTATGATTATGTTGGATGTGAGATGTTGTTTTGTGTAATGTTGTTAGGATTGTGTAAAATGTTAATGGTTGTCTTTTATAATGTATTTTATATATGATTGTGCAATGTGAGCTACGTTTTAGGAAAATGTATTTTATAAAGGCCTGACTGGGGACTGGGTTTGCAAATTAGCCTATAGGCTAGAAACCTTTCATGCAACACATCTACACATTTTGTTATGGCTCTGCCTATTACAATTATGAATGTAATAATGTGCGCTGCATTGTCCCTGACAAATAAACTAATAATAATAATAAAGAAAAAAACTTTATTTAGCTTTGATTAAACTGAAAAAGGAGTGCTGAGGAATGTAGGCTCTTGTTTGACAATGTCGACATAGTTCTTGGTTTCGAGTGGTCAACCTGCTGATTGATTGTTGCATTCATACTGTTTTCACTGCTCTCTGCCTAAAGTAGAATTGAGAGTGTTTCCAACCTAAAATAACACATTGTGTTAAATTTCACACATCATTTTATTTTAATAACATGTTAGTTAATGGTAAATAACCTATTACTGACAGAATAATAAATATGAAAGCCTGTATTTTTAATTTTATGCCCAAGAAGACAGATTAGTTTGAACAGTTCAACCATCTCAGTGATTTAATGAGGAATCTCATAAATAAGCTTCTTCTCTTTCTGCTCTGTTTTTTAAACTCTTTTCATTCTTGTTCTTTCAAAAACAGCTTTTTCTTGCTATTCTCTTGTAAAAGTGCTGCAATAATTGTTTCCCCAAGGAATGATTCTCCCACCTGAGCTATGAATCTATGCAACTCCTCCAGAATTATTAATTGGCTGCTTCTGTGATTAATGCTCTCCAATCATGACTGTCCAATCATTTGATGGCAGGTTTGAAGTTGAGTCGCTGTGTTTCCAGTCTACTGTTTCTTTAAATCATCGTCCCCATAGAATACAGCTGAGATTAAAAAGGGTGAAAACAAAATGCTGGATTAGTGAGTTAATCGCACATGATCGAAGCCTACGTTACAAAGTGTTGGAGTAAGACCTCCACCTGTGTAGCCCGGCTGTTCCTGAAATTAAAAAGACTGAGGTTAAAGAACAAGAGCCCTAAAAGAGTGAAGCTTTCTGCATCATAAGATGACTTCTTCCTAGCACCATCACCTGGCGCTGTGTTTGTTGACGGGGGAATTAAAGCTCTACAGGTAACGCTACTGCATGCCGATCTGTATCCCTCTGGGAGGGAATCATCCATGGATTCAAAGTGGGGATTCACTATTGCAGTTCCTCTTATGTCTTTACATTAAATCACTTTTTCAAATGGCTGCATTCATAAACAAGTCCTGACTGTTCCATGTGTCTTATTAATTAATAAAGACAAGAGTTCTCATTTTACGTACTTGAGTCTTAACATTGCTGATCTTTCTCCACATCATAAACATCATTAGCATCTCTAAAATAGGATTTTACACTTAGTTCTCCCTCTCTCTGCAGTGCCACCCGCTGGACTGAGAGCACTAGGCCAGGAGTGAAGATGAGAACACACTGCAGAACTTTGATAAAGAAAACAAGGTACTTCTGGGTATTCTTGCTCTACTCTACATACCCAGAACCAAACACGGAGAAGCAGCATTTACTTCTTATGCTCCACTTATCTGGAACAAACTCCCAGAAGTCTGTAAGAGAGTGTATTTAGAGTTGCCTTTCAATGTTAACGTTGAAGTTTGTAGTCCAATTTTTCTTATATCTTAATCTGCTGCTACTATGCCATTGCTGTGTTTTCTTTTCTTTGCTCTGTTCATGTACCGTACTTAGAATGGCTTGTTATTGAAAGGTGCTTTACAAATAAACTTGCCTTGCCTTTAGAACCTTTCAAACCCCGAGCTTTCAGAGTACCACCCTGATGACAAATGTTAAAAAAAATAACTTTACAGCAAAACTTTAACTGTTTGGTTTTGGTGTTTCTCATCTAAAATGGAGAAAATAAGCATTCATCTTTGTTTGGAGGGGCCATCAATTAGCTATACTACACACTGCAATCTTGACTCCTACATTGCCTCACACTAATTAAAGACAAGTTTAAAATAAGCCTTATTGCATTCTCTCTCATTTTACACATTTTCTTCCCAGGAGGTAAATGGGACATTGCTGGCCCACCTTATGAAGCTTCACTGGTTTGATTCTTAATGGTTAATATCTAATGTCATAATTTATTGAGAGGAAAGCCTCAGTACCACCAGTGGGACAAGGAGATATTGTTTCCTGTATGTCCTGGTGTCTGAAATGTTGAAAAATCAGTTCAGCTCAATGGATTTCAATCAGAATATAACGATCCAGGCAAATCTAATTAGCTGCATGATTAGCTTTTTTAATATAGCAAATACTAGTTTTGCAAATGAAACGCTGCGCTTATAGAATCAAGACATCGTTGTAGCACAATTGTTCAGACAACCTGAAGCTGGCCAAAGGACTTCTACAAAAATTCATGAACTGCTAAAAAAAAACAAAGCCAGTGATTCCTAGCAGCAGTGAAAGGGTTACAAAGCTAGTTGTAAGGCTTTGGGACTCAGGGAGACCACAGGGAGACACACTGTCTACGCATGGAGATAACATGGAACAGTGTTGATCACTCCCAGGAGGGGCAGGGTACCAAAACCGAGCTAATGGACGACTCATTCACAAAAGAACCAAGAGAAACATCTGCCTCGATTAACTGAGCTGCTTCAGTTAAGGTCAACAAGGATCTGCAACACAATTTGTGAAAATGTCTATGGACTGACAGGACAAAAGAGCTTTTTTGGAGGTATGGTATCTTTACATCTGGTATAAATCTAACAAAGCTTTTGAGAGAAAAGCCCATCATACAAACACAGTGGTCTGTGTGACGCTATGGGCCTTTTGGTTTCAAGATCTGGGTGACTTGCTGTAATCGGTGGACCAGAAAATCCTGTAGAAGAATGTCCGACCATCAGTTTGTAACTTTAAGCTCAAGCATACTTGGGTTATTCACAAGCAAAAATTATCCAGCAAGTCCACTCCCAAATTAGTCAGAAAAAAGTTTTTTCTTTTATCTGATGTTTGCTTGAGTCAAGAATTAAAATCCTGTTCAGTTTCTGTTGTATGATCTTAAACTGGACCTTTATGGTAGAAAACCATTCCATGTATCAGCGATTAAAAATTCAGCCAAATAAATAACGAATAAATAAAAATCATTCATGATCTGTGATGTAAAAGACTCATCGTTAGTTATTACAAATGCTTGACAGCTGTCAAGAGCTGGTACATAGAGTTAAAAGGTTTTAGGGAGCAAATATTTTGTTTGAAAAGCCTATTGCTCTTAACATAGGAAATCATCATGTTAAAAACAGCTTTTTTTATTTACTCAGGTCATCTTGGTCCAGAAATAAAATGTACTTTATTTGTAAGGAAGGTGAGGGGCTATGCCTTTTTATGGCCCTGTACGTGTTAACAACACAGCTAAATACTCGATTGCTTGACTACTGAGAAGCTCTTCCTAATCCCTTACAAATGACTCCTCAATAAGTCCAAATAGGCAGGAGAAAGGGTTTAGCAGCTTCTGGACTTTTGTAGAAAAAAACCCTCCCTGTACACACCATTAAAAAAGTATTCTTTGATAATAGTGATCAGGAATCTTTTGAAAACATAAATGTTTGTGGCTCTCCCACATTCCAGATGCTCCAACATAGGGGTAAAATGGTTGAACAACACAAACTAAAGGACAAGAAAGGTTTTACAGTGTTAAACAAGAACAAGGTTCTTTTTGTGACCTGCCTTCTTTTGCATAACATGTTCTATGTCATTCAGGCCGTGTTAATTTGAGTACTTGGGCAGACTGGGACCAGACTTCCCTTTTTTTTTGTTTCTTTGTAGATGTTTTACCTCATCCAAAACGTTTCTTTTGCTCTGATAATGGCCTGTGTTGTTTCAGGTGTATAATCCACGGTCGAAGCAATGCCACTGAAAGGGTCATCATTAGTGATGCAAACGGCTGGCCGACTCTTATGCCCTGGGAGTCGTCTGGGTCAATCACTGTTAACGTGAGAGCTGCTTAAAAACAACAGTTCAGTTACACAAAGCCATCTATTACAAGTACTGAGGAAGATTATCTAATTGCCAGGTTTAGGATCTCTTTGTTAAAAAAAAAAAAAAAAAAAAAAAAAAAAAAAAAAAAAAACAGGTCAGAGGCAGAACATTGCTGCTGTAAAATTCCCAGCTCTCGGAAACTGTGAGTTTTCCCGTGTGCTTGCACAGACAAAACATGTCGAGCTGACACAGATTAGTCAGTGTCAAATCTGCCCGAGGGCATGGTGCAAGCTGCTTCACCAGTCTGTTGGGAGTTTTCTGTCATATGAAACCCAATATTTAAAGAGGATAACTAAAGGACTCATGTGGGAGAAGACGTGGCCAACAACAAAGTTTCTACATGTTTGCTTAGATTTTGTTCTATGAAATACACACACAAAAAAAGGCATTGTTGAAGAAAACATTTCAAACTTTTTTAGGAGATCTTCCTTTTAAGTTAAACGAGAATTTTAAATGAAATACTGACACAAATATCAAGGAGTTTTGATCATCAGCATTTGGTAAAGTATTAGGCACTTTTTGGAAATTTATGTTTGAATGTTGATTGGTTTCTGCACTGCCACTGAAAGCAAGCATTCAGTTAAATCATTTAAAACCGGGGGAAGGATTACCCACGAGGAAATTAAAATTGTGAAGGTTTTCCGTAAGCATTCAGCGTTGCAGGCATCTTGAAAATTATGAACATGTCTCTGCAGAGCTGTAAATCTTTGCATGCAGCTGTGGAAATATTGTTTCTAGTTTCTAATCTTCTTCATTGGTTTGAAATTCTTTCATTTTGTTGATAAAGCTAAAAAGGATTGTTTTATCAAAGATCCCAAGCACCGTTTGTGACACTTGCAGATCAGGTTTGTAGATATTTAAACCTCAACACGTCACTGCGTGGAGAAGACCTGCTGATACTGCGAGAAATCTGACGTAAGCTATTTTTACGAGTCTTATCACAAAATGCGAAAGATATGATCATTCTCACTAGGTGAAGGACTTATTGTGTTTCGTGACGTTAATGCTATCTAACAGTAACCTGTTAAATATATATATATATATATATATATATATATATATATATATATATATATATATATATATATATATATATATATATATATATATATATATATTCTGCTTTTCAGGGAAATGTTTTCCTCACATAGCGGTATTATTTCTAATGCCTAGATTTGTGCAGTATTTAGGGTTGCACAAAACTGAAAAATATGACTGCACCAGGTATCAGGATATCTTTTTCAAGAGGCATGAAGTGTGATTAACATTATTTTCAATAGAATGAAATAACAACTATGGTAAGTATTGGTCACAGCGAACAACCACACTGCTTTGTCCTGATTAAATAATGATCAGATGCAGCTGAAAGACTGAAAAATAACTGATGTGTTTAGGCGCCTCTCTTGCACACAGCATTTGAACCACCTGCAAAAAGAGAGATTGCACACAGATTTAACGAATGAGGCTATACCAAATAGCTATTGGCAAAAATAACATCAGTATAAGATCTGGAAGAAACTGTTTCTTATAAATAAAAAGTTCAATGTCAGCTTTCTGCATGATCATATAGGAAAAAAGTAACAATTTTGTTCAAATCTTTAAGATTTACTTACAGTTCTCAGCATTTAAGTACACAGAACAAACTACAGTGCTCTGGAACATTAGTCATTCCCTTTTAACTAAGATAACATGTGTTGTTTTTTACCTTGAAAAGCGTGGCATTCCTTTCTATTCTCCACAACACCCCTCAATAAAATCCACAGCAACCAAAAGCAACATGATTAGTAAACAGAGTCCACCTTTGTCTGATATAATCTGTCCATAAATCCGGCGGCTCTGGCACGACATCTGTTAGAAAACATTTGTGATTAAACATCATCATAAAGACCAGCACACAGGTTGGGAATAAAATGTGGAATTTAAACAAGTTTTAAAGCAAGGTGATGGCATAAAACACTGTTCTGGGCTGTAAATATCTCACAGCACATTTTTCAATCCATCATATGAAATTGGAAAGAATATGGCGCAAATGCAAACCTACCAAGGTATGATTGTCAACTTAAACCGAAATAAGAACAAATGACGCATTATTTAAAGCAGAACCCGAGGGGCCAATGGTAACTCTGGAGGAGTTGCAGAGATCCACAGCCCAGGTAGAAGAATCTATAGATTATATATGTAACAAGCTTTTTATATATTCAGAACCTGTCAGTTGGTGCAAAAGAGTTAAGACTTTGAGTAGAAGTTTACCTTCCAGCAGGACAACCAGCCCTGAACACACAGGATGATCTACGATATAATGGTTTAGTCAAAGCTTATCCGGGTGTTAAAATGTTTTCCGGTCAAAGTCCAGACCTAAATCCAAAATCAGAACCCGAGGGCAAGACTTGAAAAATTTTGTTTACATACACTTTGCATCCAGTATGGCTGAGCTGTAGCAATTTGTCAAAGTAAAATAGACCAGAAATGTACGTTTTAAAGTTGGTAGAAACATAGACTAGCCTAAAAGAGGTAGGTGTAAATTAAGGTAGTTCAACAACATATTGACTCAGGAGGATGTATACAAATGCCTGTCACACCTTTCACATTTTATTAAATAAAAAAATATAAAAAATATAAAATAAATAAATGAAAAACACACACACACACACACACACACACACACACACACACACATATATATATATATATATATATATATATATATATATATATATGTATATATATATATATATATACTGCTTTGCTGCACATAATCCCAATAAAACACTTGTTGTTTAATAAGACCAACTACTCTCTCAGGGTATGTATAATTCTGCAAGGCACTATAAAACACATAAAACAAATCAAAATGACCACATGTGTGGAGATATATGTCCCAGAGAGAGTATTTGATCTAAATAATAGCAGAGATTTTGTAAAACGCAAACACATTTTTAATATAAGGAGAAAAAAAAAAACGTACAGAAGTAGTAAAAAAAAGAACTATAAGTACTATGTTAGCTAAGACTTACTAGACAACATGTGCAAATATTTTCAGAACTAATTCATATGAGCTCAATTTGCCCTTAAAATTATAAATATCAGACACTGAAAATATGCACTAAAGAAAATTGCAGTAATGTTATATTCCAGCAGAGGGCAGCAGCTGCTCACATAAAATCTTATCTGGCGCAGTTTGATTCCTCTTGGACAGGGGACAGACCTCCAGAGCCGCTACCCTACAGCTGTCAGACACACCTGAATAAAATGGTTGAATTCCCTCATCGGTAACGGATTCAGCTCCGCAGAGGCCTGGCAGCCATTCATTTGATGCAGATGTGTTGGGAGAAGGGATCCATCTGAAGATAGCAGGACAGTGGCTCTCAAAGACGGTGACCCCTGCAGTTTAAGGGCCGTACTCAACATTTACTTTGAAGGGTCATGGAACACAAACTGCTTTATCAAAATCAAACTAAAATGAAAGTCTGAAGTGACTGGGTTCAGATAATTATTTCCCTTTATAACTCAGGATTTATTATTTTTTGCATCTTCCTCCCTGGTTTCTCTTTTTCAGTCGTAGGTGCAAATTCTCAGAGGAGTATTTTAAATGTACTCCTCTTTTGAGTGCGTCTCTTACCTCCTTCCTTGAAGCTCTGTCGCTCACTTCATCGCATAAGTTGATGAATAATCCTCCACGCTCCTTGCACCCTCACCCCATTCAGCCTCTCAACAATTAGGCTCTAACCTCCGTGCTCTCTCCGCCGGCATATATCACCTCGTCCTCTAAGACACAGGACAACACTTCACCTTAAAAATTAATAAGGCTGACAACATACTTGCCACTATTTCAATGCTCAGCATGTCCTCTGTGACTCATCAGTCCAGCTGTAAATCAGGCCAGGGAGCTGCCTCGAGGGATAATGTTCCTCCAAAGCTCCTTCACAGCATTTCATGTGGGGCATCAATAAGCAAACAATTCTGCAGTAACACTCATTGACAGAGCAACATGAAAAACTATTGATGTTTTTAAAATGAAAATCAACATGAGGAATAAGCGTGCACATTTCCAGATTTTTTTTTTTTTTTTTTTTGGTCTTCTCTCTTGTGCAGCTTTGAGGGTGAAGGCAGAGCAGCATGAGGCATCATGGGTTATATTTAATCCAGACTCGCTGGTCTTTGGGGATAATAACTTTTTTGCTCCATTCCAGGACTTGTCTGTCATCTTGACATGGCAATATCTCCCGACTCCACTGTTTCATAGTCAGTTTCATTTATTTCCAAACACCATTTCACACCCTGCTGGCTTTAACTAGGTATTATAGAGAAAGTGGGGAGTGCGGCTGCAGATTGAATCGTGACAGAGACAACAACGGCTCTGGTGAAAAATAGGAGAATATTGGAACTTACAGACTTTATAACTAAAAAGTGAACATTTTCTCGCCATTCTAAACTGTAAGACTTATACTTAATATATGTGCCTTTATTATTATTATTTTTTGTATGATTGGTGGATTTATAGTCATCAAATTCATGAAAGTTTGTTGACTGATTTATCAATTATGTGCTATTTGCAGCCAGTTTAGGTGTTTATGCTTCCTTGCTTCAATTACATTTTTTTTTACTCTTTCCTAATTATTTTAAAAATACATTTTATTAAATAAAGAAAACATCAAAATAAGGTGACCTCATGACCAGCCAATAAGCAAGTAAAACCCGAACTGATGTTTCTGGTCATGCTTTAATTTAATCATGAAAATTTCAATAGTGATACATTGCACACATAAAAAAAAATTAAACAACAGCAAAACTATAAATATACCAATATACATGTGTGCTTTTTTTAAATAAAATGTGTAATAGAGCAAGTCTCTATGTGTTGCCTAGGAGGAAACAAAAAGGCATGTAAAATCTGGTTAAAATTTTTAATTTCCACAAGTTTTGAAGACATTAATTATTTAATAAATATTTTTTTCCTTGAACATGATATCTATATTTTATTTAGAGTCTATTTTAGTAAATTATCAGTCGACTGAAACCCAAAGATCCTATTTTGGAGTTGCTTTGTAGAAAGGAGCTGCACCTGATGCAATAAAAAATGTCTAAAGTGAACTTTAACCAAACAGCTGGGTCAACTTTTACTCGACACAACCAGGCACTGAATATGAATGTCGGCCACTACACCCATGGTAATCAAGAATGTTTTATTATTTAGATTTTGTTTTGTGAGCTCTCTCTTTTCTCCATTTTGTGTATTCTTTTTGGTTTTCAATGATTCTGTTTAGTTTTGCTGTTAATGTGAGAAAAGATTCACAAGCTGCACAGTTAAGCAAAACAACCAATCAGTGAAGATATTTATCCAATGTCCCAGGAAGACATGAATTAAAAAAGGACTTTGACTCTTCATCAGGGTGGTTAGTTGTATTATTGTTTATTTTGTTCTAAATCTATTTTCTCACTGTCACACTGTTTTAAGGAGACACCTCGTCTTATGTTTCCCTAAATAAAACTTTTCCATCACTGCTTGTCATCATTTCTAGGGAGCTCACCTGGCCGTTAGGGCCACCCCTAAGCTTTGTCATCATTTTGGTTTAAGTTAAGTTAAAGGTTTATCTATTTCTTTACATTCTGTCTCCATGACTGTCAACTAGTGTCTGGGTACACACACCCTTTAGTTGTGATGTTATGATTATTTCTCAATTTATATTATTCTTTTTATGTTTTGTTGTGGTAAAAAGATAACAATGCCATACAATAAGGCATATTATCCTGCATGTACCTTTTCGTCCCCCCCCCCCCCCCCCCCCCCCCCGCCCCCCCCCAGTGTCCTGTCTAGCAATGTGGCAATAATAATTGATGTCTTAATGCCACCTTTTTGTCTTTAATTTTAGTGAACACTTTTGAACTTAATCTCTGTTCATCTGTATTTGCTTTGCAAATCTTAACACTGACTAAAAAAAAAACAAACATCAAACCAAGTACAAACTTAAAAGTTATCTTTCTCATTATGAAAATAAAATCTAATATGTTGACGCTTGTTAAGACCATTGTGGTGTTTCTAGTTTCTAGTTCTTCCGTGTGGTGTATTTAATTAAAATACCACCCGATATCCAGGATATGGACTAAATACACATCAGGCTTGCCATAAGCACCCTATTACTGAAAGCTCTGTGAGTTGCTGATTGTCAACAAGTGGGTGGGTTTTGAACCTCCTGCATGTCATTACTAGACAATTCAGCATTAGGCTCCTGTGTAATGGATACGCTTGTGGCTCACTTATTTTCTCTTTTAATGCTCAACATACAGCAATAACAAGACATCTTATTCTTCTTAATCTGCGTCCCTGAGAGTGTTGTCGTACCAAATAGCTTTTAGGAGATTTGAGCAACATGAACAACTAAAATTGGTCATATGGAATAAACAAACATTGAATTTGCTTTTACCAGGTTTTGGGTTCGATAACATTATTACGGCTTTGAACAGAGAACATTAAAGAGACGGGTTCTATTAAAAAAGGACTTAAGTGGAAAATATCTCATCTTTAGGTAGATAACTGTTGTTGATTTAGTTGAAGTCCACATTAGCAGCTCCTACAGGCTATTGCTAACGGCTTTTCAAGAATAAAATCCTGTAATGACGATTACTTTAACAGGAAATATAGTTAGGAGGAGGATGCACAGGGAGAACTTTGCATGTTCTCCCTGTGCATGCGTGGGTTCTCTCCAGGTACCCCGGCTTCCTCCCACAGTTCAAAAGCATGACTGTTTGTTCAACTGTATACTCTGAAATGTTTTTTTTTTCGTATGAGTGTGTGTGCATGGTTGTACATCGTTTGTGTTTCTGTGTTGCTCTGGAATAGACTGGAGACCCATCCAGGGACACCAGCCACTCCATGGTCCTGCAAGGATAAGCAAGTATAAATGCATGGATGAATAGATGTATATAGTTTGGAGACAATGCCTCACCTCTGATATTCCTGTGTTGAACATGAATTGAGAACCAAATATCAAAGCCTTTCTGGTCAGAGTAACTCCCACCGCCACCTAACAATGAATGTGAGTTAAAGCTATAGTTGGTAATCCTGTTTATAAACACTGTTTTATACTGGGTAAAACCGTTCTTCCATCCAGAAAGTAGTCAATACATTATGTATTCAGAAAAAAGAGGTCAAAAAAATGTATCTTTGTGGGAGATGCAGGACTATAAGAATGCTGACAAATCGCTGCTCTTGGGATGTAAAGAGCAGGGATTTGTCAGAGTTTTGGTAATGCTCTCACCACCTGTCCCTCATGTTCCGGGGATATCAACTTATCTATTGGTTGTCCCACATGTCAATCATTCTGAAGCGCTCACGTAACGCCGGTGTGTGGGCCCGTTCCTTGTTAGTTTCTGCTTGCTGGCTGTGCATGCGTCCCTCTAGTGTTTATGTAGCTGGTTAGCTTAGCGGTTAGGTTTGGTGTTAGTTGTTCATTGTACTTCCTCTGCTCCCACCTCACACTTTGAACATTAATGAGAGTCGCAGGAAGCGAACTGCGCAGTTACTGAAAAAGGGACTTGGAGAAACTTTTTTGAAAACTCGCCGACCCGACCTTTAACTGACTGAAATTTTAGGGGAGGAGACCGAAGAAACAGCAGGTGGAGCAAATAAACACAGGTGAAAAGAGTAAAGGCAATTTGGCTGAAGGAAAGGGAGAACAATTAATTGGCAGGGGCAGAAGGATAACAGAGGCTCTGAATACGTCTTTTGGGTAAGGACTCTTTAGCCAAAGCGGAAGTGTGTCCGCGGTCACCATAAGTGCATTCCGGATAGTTCAGTAGTAGGTAGAAAAAGGAGCCTGTCTGCTTCCTCTCACAGCTACTATTGCATAGGATTCTCGCGTTGTTCCTCACTGGCACTAAGGCGCTATAAGCAATCCCAATCCTTTGCGTGGCATGATGTATAAGCACAGCCCTCCGCACAGAAATTAACAAAAATGAGAAGAGAGCACACACTTTTTAGTTTAGTTTTGGAAGGCTGTTGGCTCTGATTTAACTCGTATCGTGCATGTGCGTTTCGGTTCGAGTAATGACGCATGAGTTAAAAGGCTGTCCGAAATTGGCACAGCAGTCCAAAGCTCCTTTCCTCCCCATGATGGCGTTCTTACTGTTGACTTCATGAAAGGTCAAAGAAGCTGGGAACAGGAGCTAGGAGCTATAATTAGACATTTTTGGATGGAGCCAGAATCTAACAGGGAACATGAGGAATGGCCAGACAAGAGGGAATATTCTTAACTAAACTAAGGAGGAGCCAGTAGAAAATAGAGATCCAGCAGAACTACTGAAAACACAATAAACATAAACTGAACAGGGACAAATCTAACAGATACAAAAATACACCACAAACATGAATACTAAACAGAAAACTAAACTAATGACAGAAACAAGGATCTACTAATAAACATTTCTAAAAGTGCAAACAATAAACAGACCGCAACATCCCCAGGGAGCTACAAGAAATAATCAAGCTCTTGGGTATCCTGACAGATGGCAGAAGTTTGATCTGGTCTTGGCCATAAATTAGCTTCAGTCTTAATGCCCAACTAATCTGGATGTATATTAAACGAAGAGCTGTTTACTACAAAACCTAACTTTAAAAATCCTGAATCATCGTTTTAATATTCCCTGATAATCTCAGTAGAATAGTTTCTTTAGTTCACACCTGACCAGAGCAAATGCAGCATTCACTGGCACAATATAACCACCTCCAAACCGGTTCTGGTGTTGGCATAAATGGTTGCTGCTTGTTGCCTCATTAATGCCCATTAATGCACACGATTGCCAGCAGAGGAGCTAGTGAGGGCAAGGCAAACACAGGGACATGTGATAGGCAGGCTGAGTACAATAGAGCTGGGAGTATACATCCCAGCAGAGAGATGAAAACTTCTGGCAGTGAGTGTCTGTGGAGAGCAGGTATAAGTAGGCGGAGTGACAGGTGAGCTGGTTTGAGTCCGATTACTGCAAAGGATGGAACTAATCAAGACGGCTGAGGAGAGTGGAGTAGAGAATGGAGGGAAACAGTCCAAAGAACATAAACAAAACCCCAAATCATGACACCTTTAGGGGTAGCTCATACTAAATGTTTCAGCTGTAACAGTAAATGTATTCCTCTAAGTACAATAGTTACACACATTTGCACTTACAGTCTGACTTACAGTCAGATGAATACATGTTTGTATTTCTTTCTGTTGAGTACAACAACAGAAAATAATGAGCAGTTCACACCAAACTAATTCAAAGAATGGCTGACAACAATGACAAGCCGGAGGTTCACGATACACCATCGTGCTGATAATGAGTAGTAGGCAGAGTTTTTAGATAATACAGCAGCTTTAGTGGTGCACTTATGGCCAGACATTTGTTTTCATATTCTATATATTTGATATCAGGCATCATTTGCAATGAAATATGTCACCAGGAAGCTTAATAATCCCCACTAAATTCTTGACAAATGCAACGCAGTCTTGAATTCTGAACTGTCCCTTTAAGAGGCATAACGGCAGAATTAAAACCAGGATAAAAACACGTCCATTTTAAAAATGAAATGCTATCGAGCTAAAAAAAAAAAAAATTATTGAATCCTATCAGAAATGAATACCTTCTCCTGCCATTTATTTTGTACAGCAGTGAAATTCAAAGGGTGAGACGCTTCTGTCATTTATTAACTCCTCTCCAGTAACAGCTCTCTGACGCCCACCGGGGCCTTTTTTCATGGATGTGTGTGTTGCGTTGCCAGCAGGTGGTCCTGCCCATAGCTTGGTGGGTGAGCGTGGTACAGTCGCTGCTGCCACTGCTGCTGACATATCAGAGCTGTTTATTAAGAGGATGACAACTCTATCAAGCCCCATAAGCGGGCCCTCGTGCACAGGAGTTCTTTTGTTACTTTCAGCGAAGGTGTCATCAATCTTGCTGCCATGCTACTCTCTTGAGCTGTTGATGGCAAACACGATTCCTCCCTTTCTGCCTGGCCTCTCCCGCCTCGCAGCCTGGATTCAGGCGTAGCGAGGGGGAATCGGGTTGATAGGAAGACTTTCCCCGAGAGTGCCTGTTCCTGACAGGCGACAGGGCGGACCGCTTGGACACCAGGGGTGGATATATGGGACCGTGTAATGAAAAGACGTTGACAGGACCTGCTTGCTCTGTAATGAAGGTCCTCTTGAGCGGTGAATAGATACACACATCTTTCACACTTTTGTCCTGCTGCCTTTCCCACAGAATCAGTCTCATCCATTTTAAACATAAAAAGCGAGAGAAGGAGCATCCAAGACAACGGATCATGGTGTTAAGAATTTACGTCGCTGTAAACATTATTTTTTTTTACCTCCGCCCAGACCTCTTCTGCTTTAGCTTTTTTTAAAAAAAATCACATTTGAATGTTTCATCAAACAAACTTTATTATCAAACTATAATAGCCTGAGCAAAGCTTTTAATGATTGTTTCATTAAATTGAATTCAAACCAACCTGGCCTGTGTCAAAAAGTAATCTCCTCCTATACTGAGATTAACCAATTTTTTTTTTTGGAAAGCGCTGAATTTCACTCCTCAAGATTACTTAAATTTATTTGACAACATGAAGTAAGCTAAGGAATCTCAAAAAACTAGGGAACCACATTGAGAACCGTTATCCACAAATGCCATCCATGGAAAAGCTTCAGGGTCAACACCGCCGCTGACCAAAAAGAAAACAACGATCTTTCTCACTTTTGCCAAAAAGAAAACATGGATGATCCCTGCGACTTTTAGGAAAATATTCTGTGGACAGTAGAGTTAATGAAGGCCTGCCTCCCATTACTTCCTGCGCGAGACTAACACAAGGTCCAGAAAAACATGACAGACAATCGGGGTGGTAGTGTGATGGTCTGGGGCTGCTTTACTGCTTCAGGACATTGAAGACTTGCCGTAATGGATGGGACCATGAATTCTGCTCTCATGCCAAAAGTCCTGAAGGAGGATGTCTGCCAGTCCATTTGTGATCTTAAAGCAGCCTAGTTAAGTATTTTGACCACAAAAAGAAAAGAAAAAACAACCACATATTCATCTTCAAATAAAACGATAGATAGATAGATAGATAGATAGATAGATAGATAGATAGATAGATAGATAGATAGATAGATAGATAGATAGATAGATAGATAGATAGATAGATAGATAGATATCATATTTTTGGTCTTGTTATGGTAAATATACACAAAAGCGTTTTGTTTTTCAAAAAAATAGAGCAAAAACAAAGGGTAAAACACAGAAATAAAATATGCCAACAGGGCGCAATAATTTAACCAGAAAACCTCTGCATGCAACCAGAGTGAGCTACTCATGCAGACATTTGCAAAGTATTAGTACCCTTTAACCCTTTAAGCCCAAAGACACTAGGGTTATAAAGTGGACAAATGATCTAACACACAACAGCAAGTCCTCCTATGAATGGATAAAAAATGCTTTGGGTGATTGAGATGCTCTGGCGCGACCTTTAACACGCCGTTTGTGCTCAAAAATCAACATAATTAAAACAATTCTCCAAAGATGAGAGGGGCAGAACTCCTCCACAATAATTTAAAAGGCCCCTCGCAAGTTATAGTAAATAGTCAACACCAGCTTTTGGCACAACCAGGTGTTAGTTTTAGACGGCTTTCTCATTCCTCATTTCCTCAAACCTTTTATAAATAAGCTTTTGTATTTATTCAGGTCAAATTGGTACTGATATTAAAATTTGTTCGATGATCTGAAACATTCAAGTGTGGAGCAAACACGTTTTCCCAGCACTATAAATGCAAAGACGTGCTGTGAATTTTTTATTTTAAAAAGCAGCTAAGCCTGTTTTGCATCCAGGATTAGAAAATAAATCCTGCTCTCAGCCCATGAAGACGCAGCTGAATTTTCACCTTCTTTCTGTCAGCGTTATTCAAGACTCTGCACGGCCTCAAAGTGATGGACTATGATGTATGTACTCCACTTAAGCATCGACTGAGGTCACAGACTCCATAAACGTCTCAGGCAACTCTGATATTTTAATCTCTTTTTAGTTGGGAAACGTTGGACCTTTGCCCAATCAATACGCAGGGCAACAGCCTCGCCAAGACACCTCATGGCAACTTTTCATTGTTCTGTCTGGAAGCCGAAATGTCAACCAGAAAAGCACCACTCAAACTGAAGCTGAAATACGGCTGTCTGCAGTCAAAAACATCCCTCTTTTATGACCCAGAAGCTTCTGACAATAACAAACACAGAAAATGCCAAAAATGCCCGAGGAGGAAGAGGAGGAGGAGGAGAGGGGGGGGGAGGGGGGGGGGGTGCACAGACTGACACCTGAAATTTCCTTTTTTTCTGCTCTCAAATCAAATCCAACCTGTTTAATTCATCAGTCAACAATAGCTCCCAAATGGTTGAGTGGGAGAGGGAGGTGGCGGAGGGAGGGGGGGGGGGCGCGGCTCCCTTTGTGAGCGAACGCAGCCAAAAATATCAAGACGCTCTCTCACATTAACATTGCTAATTTGTTTGCCAATGGTTTCCAAGGCGCCGAATAATTGGCTGCGAGATATTGTTTGTTCAGGTGTTCCACATAATTGAATCCCGCATTGAAAATTCTGCGGATGAATGTTGGAGGAATAGTGAAAAGAAAAGAAATCGGGCACTTTGTCATACATTGCCTTTGAAACCAAGTGATTGGTGTAGATTAATTCTCATCCCAATAGCGACAAGTCGTGATTGCTGCACATTAATTTTCTGGCTAATGTACAACAAGCGCACGTTCTGAATTATAAGGGGGGGAGAAAAAAAAACTCTCGTGTTCACCAGTTTCCAATTAACGTCCTGTTGTTGAAGCTCCTTTTGTGGACATTTTTTTTTTCCTTCTTCTTCTTCCTCTTTTGAGATGATACGCTTTCCCTTGCACATGCTGACCTTTTGAAACTCACAGATTGAATTCATGAGCCCATTATTTCCAACCAAAATGCTGCTTTTGTCAGCAATCTGCTGTGAGCTCTGCGCTGATAAGCATGTAAATGCGTGTTGCTACACAGTTGGGCCCCATGCGCACATGTGGAAGCGATATGGCGTCCAGCTGGACTGGTGTGTTGACAGAGCCGGATGATGTATTTGATCATAGTTAGGTTGTGGGGAGGGTCATGCTGGGGTTTGATTTGGCTGCACGGTGCTGACCTAACGCCTCGGCTCAATCAGTCACCTTGTCCTCCCCTTGACTCCTCACCCTGTGATCCTCCGTTCCCACCCCAAAGGGCCCAAGAAAAACAATCCTGGCGCATGAGACCCTCCCTGCACTCCAACTCCTGTCTGGCCAGAAATAAATTAGACGTGGAATCAGGGGTTCTGTTTTTCTTGCACATTTCAAGCGCAGGTTTCAAAGGAAGAGCCAAATAAAAAAAAAGTTAAAGCAAAAAAAAACAAAAAAACAACAACAATCAGAACTATAACTGCTTAAATTGTGACTGAAATTTTTATTTGCTAATGTTTGACCTTTAAGTTATTAAAAAAATACTTTCAGTTGAGAAAATAAACATTTTTAATCCAAAACAGAAGTTTGAGTGCTGAGGTAAAAAGGAAAAACAGTGTACAGGTCATTGTCAGCATTACTACACGTATAAAGCTGAAACTATAGAGAGGTTGTTTTTTTTCTGCTCCAGATGGATCAAATGACAGCTTCAGGCCAGAATAAAACCTCCTTAAAGCCTCCTTGGGCTACAAACTCACCCTAATCTGACCTAATAATTTAAATAAACTTATTTTTAAAGTCTTGACCATGGGTCTGCAACCTGTGGCTCCGGAGCCTCCAGTGGCTCTTTGGACCCTTTAATTATGTCTCTTAGGCTAAACTGAACAAACTAATGTTGTTAAAATTTGATAATAATAACAACAAATGCAAGTTCTACATTCAGTTTTTCAGTTTTTACATGACATATTAGTTTTGAATTTCCACAACGGAATTACAAAACAGCAATAATTGTTTTTGTTGATATCTTGTCATTAGATTGGAAACTGTATATGCTTTTTCCTTAAATCATTTCCACAAATTGTATCCATCCTCTTTTGGCAAATATTTCATGTTTTTTTAATTCTAAAATTAAAAAGCAGAGATACTATCATTGTTCTTTAAAAGTGACAACATATTTCCTTTGAAATATTTATCAAACATTATAAGATGTCTTTTATCAAAAGGTCCTAAATCAGTTTTGTTGAGGGCAAAATTGGCTACTTGGATTGTAAAGGTTGCAGACCGCTGGTCTAGACTTTTAACACAACACCTTTCACAATTATTGGCAATTAAATTAAATTAATCTTTAGGGCAGTAGTGTAATCTCACAGAAAAAAACATGTTAAAATAAACTCCTTCCCTTTTAATTTGACAAAACCAGATTTTTTTTAGTGGGGAATAAAACACCACATAAAGAAAAAACTGTTTTCATCAAGAATGGCAAAAATTATTAGTATACCCAGCAATTAATACAACTATTGTGTTATTTTTAAGTTTTTTACTCAGACGTTCTATTTAGTAACCCATGACTTTCTCTTTCCCTGGGGTATAAATAGGACGTGACTCAGAGGCCCATTTCTTTTAGCCTGAAACCACTGGGCTGGACGAGGACTCGTATTTATCTTGCCACCAAAAGAAAGGGTAAATAAAACCCTTCATAGCTCACAGAGAACTGCCGCGAAGATTGACATCTTAGGGTCACCAAGTCTTCATAACAACCATTAGACGCTTCATACATTTCAACAGGTTGTGAAGCCAGAAATAAAGTATTTTTTTGTGCCCCCATCAGAAACGTAAACTTAAGGAGTTTACAAGGACAGAGCATGTGTTTTCTGTCCCAGAGCTCCAATAGCAAAATAACACTTTTCTCTTCTTTCAGCTCTGTTTTTTATTTTTCTGTTTTGTTTGAGTGGGGGGGGGGGGGGGGGGTGTTGGATTGGGATTAGTGGAGCTTTCTTGACATGTCATCTGGACAGAATGTTTTTCGGGTGTTTTTTCCAACAGTTATCTTGTGATTGATCAGTAATTTGAAGTTGGTGCATTTACTACGCTAACAAGGTGAGAATGACTGATGAGAACTTTGCGAGAGTTCTGCACTTGAAGTTTTGTCGGGTATAAACAGCTTTGCTCCTGCCACCTTGAGTAAAAGGACATATTTCTATTTTCAATTGCCCTTAAATTTGGGTGTTGTGTTAACAAATTATCCTGGTAGGTTTGATGTGAAGAAAAATACAACTGTACTTACCTACAAACCCTTAGGCCCTCTGTTAGAGAGACACTAATGCTGCCGGCCTTTTTCTCCCCGAAAAGCCCTGGGAGCCTTGTTTGAGACTGCATGGCATTATGAACTCTTTGTGATTGTGAACTTTAACAGAAAAATTTCGAAGGGTCATCATTTGGGGTTTTCAGCAGGATAACAAACAAATGGGCAAATAAAATCGTTCCCCATACACAATGCCATCCTTCTTTCATGGCCGTCTCAGTCATCTCAGGTCCTGTAGAAAACCTGTGGAGTGAGCTAAAGAGAAGAGAGCCGGGAATCTGAAGCGTCTGAGGAGACTGGTCAAAAAAAGGATCCCTCTCCCTACATTCCTACATTGGCCATCCTCGTGAAAGGCTATAGGAGAATTTAAAAGGTCTGTCCTTCTGCCAAAGCGGGCATACAGAGTATAACAGCTAGGATGCCAATAAAGGATTCTTTGAAAAATAAATTACGAGGCGTTTTTCACATCTTTACCAAGGCAGAAGTGTCTGTAAAATGTTTGCAATGGACACTTTTTCAGATTTGAAACAGGCAGAACAGCTTACACAGATAGGACCTGACGCTATCTTCTTCTTACTCTAAACCTGTGCCAAGTTGTGCATTTTCCAACCCAAGATTCCCAATTCTGCCTCTCCCTCAGGGTTCGTTGGCAAGAAGCTGCGCTGAAAAAAAAACAACAATATTTTTGCCAGCTTATCAGCTCTTTATGCATACTTAAAATCCAATACACAAATTGTGACTAAATTCTGTTAACATCAACCAAAGGGCTAAGCGATAGATACTACTAATATCCTGCTGTGTCACTTTAAGCTTTAATTTTGTCTGTTCTGGGTTCCTTTGCATTGTTTTGATTACCTGGAATACCATAAACATGATTCCCACTCAGAGATTAGCTGAGTTTTGACCAGTCTCTTTTATTTATTCCCTTGATTAAATCATAAGAGCTGTCTTTGTCTTGGCTATACATAAAAGCTGAAAGTATCTAGGATGAAACGTTTTCATTACAATTTGTGTTGTGTAAAGCCCGGCCCAACACGTTTTACTTCTTGATGGGTTCTTTGAGCTGTTTCTAAGGACTTCTTTTTTTAATGGGGGTGTGTACGGGCCTGCCTGGAGGGTCGGCGGATGAGGGGGGCTGATATCAGCGGGCACTGTTGCCATGGAAGGGTGTGCTTGATCTGCGACAATGTCCGGTGGTACATGTTAACTTTACATCCGCTTGAATGCCACAACCCACGGGCTTTGCAGTAGAAAAACTGGTGAAAGTTCCTGTAACAGTTGGAGAAAGAAGCTCCTCAAAGTTTCACATTTCTTAATTACCTTAACATTTTTTTGATTCCAGGATTTTGTGATGTAAAAATATTAGACCATGATCAATTGCTGCCAAAATGTTTTACCTTTAATCTGAGATACATGGTGTATTGTTTAACTGAAAAACAAAAATGTAACAAAAATAAAATAAATGCAAAACCCGATTGCGCAAATCTGCACATCATTAAGCTAATAGTTTGTACAATCCCATTTGGTTCAATTTTAGCATCTTTGGAAGTAGTCTGTTAGCATCCCACATCTTTACTTCGTTATTTTTCCGCTTTACCTTGTCATGGTTCTCTAAGTCTCTCAGATTGTGAAGACAGCTCTTGTCCACAGCTCTCTTTTAATTTTATACCCAGGGTCCTTGCTCCAACACACCTGAATCCTATGTCTGAATTGCCTTCTCAGCAGGTCATCAAGCTCTGCATGGGCATGGAAATTAGCCATTTTTTAAAAATTCACTTCTTAAAGTTGCAGTACAGTTGCTCTTAAGGACCGGAGTCTGATTTATTTTGTACTCTGAATGGGCCGTTCAAAAACCTCGAGGGGAGTAGTGGCCTAGTGGTCAGAGCAATGCACTTACACTCTGAGAAGGTTGCAAGTCTCTGGTTTGATCCCTGCAGACTGCCACTGTGGGTCCCTGAGCAAGACCCTTATCCCCGGATTGCTCCCTGGGTGCTGTGATAGCTGCCCACTGCTCCCCAAGGGATGGTTTAACTGCAGAAGACAAGTTTCATTGCAATGACAAATAAAGATTTTGTTTTCTTTTGGTAAAGTTATTCTTTTGTTGGTTTTCACGTATGCTTGGACTTGCAAATGATGCTGGAAACCCTTTCCAGCACACACCTTACCAAGGTTTTTGGTCACAGGTGACTGATATTTACAACTCTGTCTTTCATCCTAACTCTTTAGACCAAACAAATGAACAATGGAGGAGACCATTGTCACATATAGAACACAACCGCTACTAATCACCCACAGCTCCTGCAGAGTTACCGGCAGGCTCCATAACTTCCTGACTGTACATACATATACTGCCCAATAAAATAAATGGAACACTAAAATAACACATCCTAGATATGAATAAGTGAAATATTCTTATTAAATACTTTGTTCTTTACATAGTTGAATGTGCTGACAAAACAATCACAAGGAAATTATCAATTGAAATCTAATTTATTAATCCATGGAGGTCTGGATTTGGAGCCACACTCGAAATTAAAGTGGAAAAACGCACAATATGTCAGAAACTGGGGTTGTGGGGCCTGGTTACTTCTGCTCCATACAGGCTTTTCCACCAGAGGGCGTTCCTGGAGGCTTGCTGCCGGGCAGGACAGCTGCAGGTGTGCTTCAACACAGGTGTTGCTCATCCACCTCATCTCATGAGCTGCTTAAGAGGAGAAAGTTACCAGTCTGTCTTCCCTGGATTGTTATCTCACATGGTAACTTCTAGCCCTCCCTGTGTTCTGGCTGCAGCAGTTTAGATCCCACCGATCTCCCACGAAGACGCGGCAGTCCAGATCTCACTTATTTATTGTTACTTGTTTGAAAGAATAAATATCCTTTATCTGATTCCTGGTTTTCTCCCGAGAAAACCATCTGCATGTGGGTCAGGAGCCTAAACAGAGCCAGGACACCATAGGTGGATCCAACAAGTCAAAATGAGGCTCAGTAGCGTGTGTGTGTGGCCTCCGCGTGCCTGTAGGACCTCCCTACAACCAAGATAGTTTTGAGCATTTGTAACATCTCTGCAAGAATTGCTTTAGCTGAAGAATACAAATGATCAAATGAATATTATCACCATCAATGTAATTATATTGCCAGTTGTTATTGTCAGTTGTCGTGATGATGGTCCCATTTTGGACTAATATCCCTAATATTCAATTCAATTCAATTAAATTTATATAGCGGCAATTCATGAAACATGTAATCTCAAGGCACTTTCCAAAGTCAAAATCAATCATACAGATTGGTCAAAATATTTCCTTATTAAGGGAACCCAGTTGATTGCGTGCAGTCTTGACAAGCAGCATTCACTCCTGGAGAAGTTGTCTGCATTGTCCATGGCTTTGCAGCAATCCCTCATACCGAGCAAGCATGAAGCGACAATAATATCCTAATGTAATTAAACAACAACCAAACTAAACAAAAAAATAAAATAAATAAAACCAGCAAATAAGGCAAACGACTTGTTAACATATTTTATGTTTGTGGTCCCGTTTCTTTGGATTACGTTCGCTTGCAGTCGTTCTCTTTTGCTCATCACAAAAGAAAATATAGAAAATAAAATTGCACGCGTTTTCCCCCCTAAACAACAAACCCGGCTGTGTGTATGAGCAACTGTCTGAATCTCCCGGTCTGATAATCAGTGACAAAGATGTTATAGCGTTGTGACAGGGTTCTATTTGCCATAACGGACATCTTCATCTGTTCACTTTGCCCGTGTTTTTATTCATATTTCTTTTGCAACTTATCAACTGCTGGCATCTGCATTGTTTCCAGGCGGATACACCGCAGTGGGCTGGGAATTCGGAGAATTCAGACAAGGCCACAGCAGCTCAAGCAGGTGGAGAAATGTAAGGGCTATTTATGGGGGGGAAAGGAGAGGAAAAAAAACAGGTAGTGTTGGGAGGGGGAAAAAAAAGAGAAAACAACAAGAGTCCTCTCTACTTGACGCGTTTAGCAGACATGCTGTCAGACTCAGAGGTTAGAGGGGATGATTGTATCGACAGGCTTTATTTGCTGGTTATAAGTGAAAAAGAGTCAGAAAGTAGGCGGGAGCAGAAAACGCTTCTGATGCAGAAACACGCTATAAATCACCACATGCAGTTTGTGCCGAATGAAAAATGAAAACAAGAAACACCTGCTGAACGTGGCCAATTTTCCCAGCACTCTGTATTAACTCGAGCATATTTGCTCCATCAGATAACATGTCCAATTTAATTTGGCCCACATGGCTTTGAAGTAAATCTGCGCTCGGCGTCATTGTCAAAAGGCAAAATCTCGAGTCCATTAAACTGTAAATACTTTGATTATGATTTATGAATATCATGTTTTAGCGTTTTTTTCGCATGGCTGTGAGGTGCTTGGGCGTATGGGAAAGAGCGCGGGACTGCACAGCGTCATGGACGACAAACGGGCTTTGATTTAACTCAGGTTTGTTTGCACCAATGTCGGTTTGTGTTTGGATCAGTCATCTGGATTTATAATAGTCAGATTACGATGCAGTGAGGGGCTGACAGATACATGTAAACTCTTTTTTTTTGTGTATATGAGAACGTACAAACAGTTTCATGCCACGTGTTTGAGCTTTTCGGTCTTCACGGCACACATTTGCACTTTCACAAGTTAAGTAGAGAATTGGAAGCACTGTTCGGTGTGTGCTGAGCTACTTTTATGGTAGAACGCCGCACAGATGAAACGACTCAGAGACATCTCGTGCATTTGCACTCAAATCTTTTCCCCCCTTGTTTTGGGATTTTTATTCTGTTTTTATTTTTTTTTTTAGCTTTCACTGTTGATATTGCAATATTTAAGTGGATAGTTTGTTTTACTTCCTATGGTCTCAGTTTATTATAGTAGTAATTATGAACAGCTGTGAAAAAAACAAAAAAATCCAGGAATAGGTTTTTACATTCATCCATCCTCGATCAGGTTGTAGTGCGGCGGCTGCCTATTTCCAGTGCTCAGTGGATGTCAAGTGAGGTCATAGCGTCTTGTAAAAGTCAAATAAAACTACTGCAGTTGCAAGATACTGCCATTTATACAATTGATGTTGGAAGTTCATACCGGAAGCTTTTCTTCTTCTTCGTATGTGCGGAGGCCGAGAGAAAGATATGGTCACCTAAACCTAAGGCTGGTGGATTTAATACGACTTCATTAACTTCTGGTTGGGACCGACTTCCGGTGATTTGGGGTTCAACTTCCGCCGATGCCGTTAGACTGCAGGTGTGTACTTCCGACGTTGATTGTAAAAATAGTGGCCCATGAGCTCCTTGATGCAAAGACTAATCCTATGAAATTCTAAGTGTATATTATCATCACAAAATCTGTGAGTTTGCCTTACAGGTTCATATTCAATTCCACACAACCACAAGAGTAGCAATGCAAGAATCAAGCGGTACAGTTAATTTGATCAACTTGTCATAAAGCCACAGTTAGCATGCCAATAAGATATTCAGATACAGAGTCTCACTGCAGCCGCTGCGCACAACTAATGCACATGATAGTCCCCAAGAGGTCAAAGATCACAGAGAGCACCTCCGGCTTTCATATTTTAATGTAATTTCCCTCCATTGTGTTTTACTGAAGTCAAAAGTAAAGTGGGTCAGGTGTAGAGTGGGTGTCGAGAACAGACTCCTGATCTCTACACCCACTGGGTTTACTCTATGTTATCAGACTGAATAAAAGAACTTGTAATTTGATTTTTTGATAATTCTTTTTCATCAGAGATAATTATTAATTGTACGATAATACAAAGTTCAGGTTGTCGCTACGCAATTTCATAGCTCCAATGATTCTTATCGGCAGCTGATAAAAATCCTATTTAGAGTTTGTTGTAATTTTTTTAATTAAACTGAGTTCAGCCAATGATTATGTGGCCCTCTCGGTAAACCAGTTCCTCCTCAGCGTAACGAGTTTCTCACATTCATTTTTTTAAGAGTTTAAGCCATTGCGGTGAAAGAGAATAATTTCTTCTGAGACCTTACATGTAGGTGACTTATTTTTAGTGTTATTCCTCACTTTGTCAACTGAATGGCCGCCTTAAGGACAAAGCCTTTGTAATGCAAAGTAAGCCGGAGTTGTGTTTCTGAGGCCACTTTACCAAGGCTTTTCAGGTGGCGGTGCCTCATGATTTCTGACCCCACCCTATTCGAGCCATCGCTGAGGCTCAACTCTGTTTTTACTCATCTCCGTGGCAACCAGGGCTGCTTGCCTTTGGGACAATGTTTGTCCACAGCTAAGGTGTCGCCTGTTTGCGTAACGGACCTCCCAGTCCGCATCAGTGTCCGTCTCGAAGTCCCTTTTCCTCCCTCCCCAGCAGAGCTGAGCGGCTGGGTCCTGCCGCTGTGTGTCCCTGGGTGTCAGCGATTGTGAATGAGATACAGCTGATAATGGCTGCTTTGTTCACTTCGCTAGATGTGCTGAAGCTGTGCTCCTGTGGACCAGGAGACGCCTGGTCAAACAGAGGCACACAAAGGCTCTGGAAACGGACGGCCGGGGCCCATTCTCCACAGTCTGCTGTGCTGCCAGCATACGCCACCTTCCACGGCCCCGCTGAATTACTACCCACACAACCTTTCACACTTATAAAGGCTCTCTTTCACTCAGTGGGAACACTGACATTTGCTTTTTGTCACATACAAAGGGTTTTTAATGCTAAGTTGTTTTTTTTACATGATTACTTGGAGGTCACATACACCATAGACTCAGTATGCGGGAAATCTTTATTCAGTGGGAAAAACCACAGCACTAAAAAAAGGCCGAACTTGAGAAAAGATTGATTTTCCTCTAGTTTTACATCTAAGCGGTGATTTTTGCTTTTAATACATTATTTTCAGCTGATTTCCTGATAAAGTACATAAAAGCCGCCCTGATGATGCAAAGAGCTGAAGGGATATCGCTCTCCATTATTGCAGACTTTCATTCACAGAGTTGGGAAAATTTGACAACTTTAAAAAAAAAAATCTGTATTTACTTTTACACGCTTAAATGTTTCAGATCACCAATTCAATTCAATTCAATTCAATTTTATTTATATAACGCCAATTCATGAAACATGTCATCTCGAGGTACCCTGATTTTCGAGGTCAAAATCAATCATATTATACAGATTGGTCAAAAATGTCCTATATAAGGAAACCAGTTGATTGCATCAAAGTCCTGACAAGCGGCATTCACTCCTGGGGAACCGTAGAGCTACAGGGAGAGTCGTCTGCATTGTACATGGCTTTGCAGCAATCCCTCATACTGAGCAAGCATGAAGTGACAGTGGAAAGAAAAAACACCCATTAACGGGAAGGAAAACCTCCAGCAGAACCGGGCTCAGTATGAACGGTCATCTGCCTCGACCGACTGGGGTTACAGAAGACAGAACAGAGACACAACAAGAGAAACAAAAAAGCACAGAAGCACACATTGATCTAGTAATCTGTTCTACATTAGATGGTAGTAGCGGGTGATCAGTCTTCTCTGGATGATGTCACAGTTAACAGAACGTCAGACCAGGTGTACCTACTATGAAGAGAAAAGTGAGAGAGCAAAAAGTTAATAGCTGAAATAACAACAGTCATTTCAATGCAATGCAATGCAAAACTGGAGAACAGTAGAAATCAGAACAGTGAGAAAAATAGGCCCTGATGTCCTCCAGCAGCCAAAGCCTATAGCAGCATAACTATAGAGATAGCTCAGGGTAACATGAGCCACTCTAACTATAAGCTTTGACAAAAAGGAAAGTTTTAAGATTAGTCTTAAAAGTAGACAGGGTGTCTGCCTCACGGACCAAAACTGGGAGCTGGTTCCACAGGAGAGGAGCCTGATAGCTAAAGGATCTGCCTCCCATTCTACTTTTAGAGACTCTAGGAACCAGCAGCAGACCTGCAGTCTGAGAGCGAAGTGCTCTGTTAGGAACATACGGGGTAATCAGAGCTCTGATATATGATGGAGCTTGATTATTAAGGACTTTATACGTTAGAAGGAGAATTTTAAATTCTATTCTTGATTTAACAGGAAGCCAATGAAGGGAAGCTAAAATAGGAGAAATATGACTCCTCTTGTTGATTTTCATCAGAACTCTTGCTGCAGCACCAAAAAAAGTAATATCAGACAACAATAATCCAAGCTGAAGTTTTTTAATGATGATTTATTTTTTTAGGGGGAAATAAACTACCCAAACCAACCTGACCCTAAGTGAAAAATAAACAGTGGATTTTAACACTATAAAACATTAGTGATAATTGATAATGAGCCTTTTCCATCACAGTGGATGAATATGAACACATTCTACTTCACCTGAGCCACGTTCGAGAATTTTCAAGACAGCCAAGTGAGGTTACATGATGGCATCTAAACCTGATTTAAGTCCAGACGAGGCTCCTTCAGGACCTTTGTTTAGTTTGTTTAGTTAACGCACTCTTGTGGAACTTGCTTCTATGCTTTGGTTCAATGTCTTGCTACATAACCCAAGAGTGCTTTACGTTAAGATGCTGAATTGATGGCCAGACATTTCCTTTCAGGATTTCAGTAACTGGTTCCATCAGTTACGATAATTCATACCCACCCCAGACCACCACACTGCCACCACCATGCCTGACTCTCAGTTGTCTTTCTAAAATACTGTGTTAGTTTTGCACCTTAGGTAACTGATGTACCAGTACGCAAAGCTCCAATAATGGTTACCTTTTGTCTTTTTAGCCCACCAAAGGTCTTGGGAATAACGAAGAACTTGTTTAGGAAGCATCGGGCGGGCCTTCATTTTCTCTTTGATCACCAATTGCTTTCAGCTTTGGAACTCATCAATGGCCATTTTTGCCCAATCTGTTTTTTATTCTGGAATCATGAACAATCCCCTGAACTGAAGTGATAGACGCCTGCAGTGGTTCAGATTTTGTTCTGAATGCTTTGGCGAACCTTCAGCATGATCCGACTATGTTCTCTTGGAGTGGTTTTTGCTATTCTGTGTTTCTCCACGTGAGGATAATGGCTCTCACTGTGTTGCGCTGGAGTCCCAAAACCTTCTACATGGCTTTGTCATCCTTTATTTAAATTTCTATTGCACTTCATGATCAAGAAATAGCAAAAAACAGAAGAAATATGTGACCAGAGCAAATCGGACAGAGAACATTCATGAGTTTCACCTTTATTGTAAATCAAACACCCAACATCAAACTTTTAGAAATGCCAAGAAAGAAATGTCCAGAGCAAATGCAGCGCTTTTGCTCACCTACCGGCTGCTGCTTTTCTGTCTTCAGATGGGGGGATATAATTAGGAATTCGTTAGCAGGCTTCTACATTTATTGTTCTGCTGGGTTTCTCGCTGTTTCCTGGATCTTCAGTTTCTTGTCGTCTTTTCCAAACTGGATCAGATGTTAAAACATGACTCAAAATTCACAAACACAATCAGCTTCCAGCGTGGCGGGCCGATATCAGTCTGAGAGAAAGCTCCGCTGTCAAATGGAATCCCGTCACCATTTAAGAGCCATCTAAATGCCTGCGGTGCTTCAGAGAAAAGTTACGGCAGATGTAGCCGCTTCATCTTTGTTTCCACCAGTTATCCCTGTAGTGGTGCCAAACGCCACGGCTCCTCACTGTGGGACACAAAACCAGTAAAGGACACGCTCGCATTTTTTTTTTGTTGAAATCCGGTGGTTTTGTTCACCCTATCTTGTTTGGAGCAGATTACAGAGTGTCCGCACATCCTCGCTCCCCGGGGTGGCTCCTGTGTGCCTCAGGTATTGTGACCAGGCAGGCAGGCTGGTGGACCTGGGCCCGGGGGCGCCTTGGAGAGAAGAACGGACAGTGGCTGCGTTTGTTTGCTGCTGAAAGGGATTACAGGTCCTGACGGCCATGATTAATCACCCAGAGGCAGACGTCTGAATGCAACCGGGGAAAAGGTTCAACTTTTTAATTCATCCCGCGCACAATCTATTCACACCAGCTGTTGGCGCTGCTTTCCCTCATCTCCCTGCTCTTTCTTCTCAGTGACCATTGCCTCGCGCCGTCTTTCTCTCCCCATTTACGCCTCGTGTAATTATCTGGGGACGCAGTTGCTGTAATTGTGGGGGGGTGCCTGGACAACGCTCTATTTTTATTGGAGATGGGTTTCTTTCTTCTTTGTAGGAGAACAGTTAATTGACTTTGTTAATGCTTTTGGGGATCAGTGATTTCTCAACAACAAATGACCTTTATGGAGCTCAGCGGCACATATTGTTTACTGTGTGTGTCCGTGCGTGCACACGTGTGTCGCTCCACTGTGACCTTTTCTTGTGTCAGGTGTGTGTGTGTGTGTGTGTGTGTGTGCATGGGCAGAGAAATATTTCCCCCTCAAAGCTCCTTTTTCCAAAACACTTCAAATTCATAAACATCCCTGCGCCCCTCCTGTGCTGAAAGACAGACAGCCCAAATCCTGGGTTTTGAATAAATTTCACATCTCGCCATGTTCATATCCACTCATATGAGCAGGCCTTCTCATTAAGACTCAGCAGGTTATATGATGGTATTGCTGGAATCCCTGGAGCAAAATGAACAGGGACAGCTACACTGCTTAATGCAAGGTAGCCTAGCAACAGATAGCGGGATGGCGATGGAAACATACCCTCATATTTATGTTTACATGAGAGAATGATTTGTCTGTCAGGCTGATGGATCCTAATGTTCTCCTCTCTCCGGGGCTTTTTCTTGTGCTGCACGCGGGGCCTGACACTTACCCTGAAGGACAGGCACCACCTTCTCCAGCACGCATGAATACTTAATACTGTTAGGCTGCATTTATGCAAAGAATGGAAATGGCACAAGAACATGGGGGAGAGGGCGACTAAAATGCATCAAAACATGACACGGTATGCATCGAAAACACAGAGGGAGGGTGTAGAGAGTGACGGCGGACATAAGAGAAGATAGAGTAGCGCATTGTTTCTTTTTGCTGTGCATTTCTTCTAACAGCATGCGAGTAATAAGATTAGAGCCGAGTAGAAAGCAGTCGTTTGGCGTGCATGGCCACCGTTGACAACTGACAATATAAACTCACGTCACTTCCAGCAAGTACAGAGCTATATGACTTGATGGAGTCTGTCTTTACTGTATGTCCAGCTCCTCCAGGGACAGACTACATCAACTCAATTAGCCTGGCACAGCCTGAGTATCAGCACTATAGATTAGATTCCACCCTTCCTTGTTTACCAGAGGGCGGTCCGCAGAATAATATCTACAATACTTTTTTCTTTTTTTCTTTTTTTTTTTTTGCCCTGAGAAAAATGATGATGGTCAAAGCGCCGATTAGAAGCTCCTTGTGCCACGCGGCATTGGGTGAAATGCTAGGAGAGATATAGAGAAGCCTTTTTGTTAGCTGATCGGCTCATCCTTGTTCATCCTGGGAACTCGTTTCCATAGTTACATCAATGTTGTTGGAGTGAGAAGATCAGGTATTCCAGCGAGTGATCTTTTACATGAGCTGCGCTCCCTCTCCTATTGATTTCTATGCCTGGCTGAAAAAAAAAAGAAAAACAGCCCATTGCACACAGGCTCTGAGATATTGTGGAAGTAATGAAAGGGTGGATATGAACTGGTCAAAAAAGAAGGAGAAAAAGCCTCTCAAAAAGCACAAAACATTTTCAGATGTCATGTGCATTCTGGTGTTAGAGGAGGCTGGAGGATCCACAAACCACAAAAACGGCACAGGCCGAGACGTGAAACTAATCGCTGCCTGTAACTCTCAATGATCGCCGTGTTGTTAGCCACATGCCTGCATGCTTCCTATGAAATCCCCACAACAGTGTGCTGTAACGCTAATGACTCTGAAAAGAGAGTTAATCACTGCAGCGCGGTTAGCCACATGCTTGCCTCTTGCAGCGTGTTTGGTGTGTTCCAGGGGTTAGCAAAACACTGGTGTAACACATGATCGCTCTTTATGAGGCTGGGGCCTGCAAGAGGGAGAGGGGGCCCGCAGACGATGCTAAAAAGACGGTAATGACAGCCATTCACTGCAATCCAATTATGCAAAAGGGAGTCTAAACAATTCCATCATCCCCTAAATTAGATTGTCCTAACGAGATAAAGGCACCAATTAATCCTGAATTAATTTCTACAGCTCATTTTCCCCAGAAAACACTCTAATATGCAAATGCCAGTGAGAGACAGCGAGGCATCTTTCTGCAGAGGTTCATAATATATCTACGTATTGGTCTGTCTTTCTTGTATACTTGGTCACATACTGTGAGGGAAAAAAACAAAGGGTTTAAAGAAATTTCACCGCTCTGATTTAACACAACAACTTGTAAAACTACATAAAAGTAGACTTCTTTGGCTTTATAAAAGTTAAACCTGGAATCTTCTGTTGGTAGCAGAAGTAGGTGCAGTCCATAAGATATAAAAATGATTAGTTATTATATACACTTTGTTGCTCATATGTAATATATTTGTGTGCTTCACTGAACCCAAAGCTCTGTGATGTCTCTCCTAATTTTCTCTCTCTGCAAAATTACAGCACAGCTGCTACGGCTTCGGGATTTTAGCAGTGCAGAAGTTCTGAAATGACTTGTGCGTCTATTGTAATGCGAATTAACGTGTTGTCTTAATGGGCCGCCTTTCAGGTTCTGACAACAAAAACTGAAAAATATGTAAATGAGAGGAGGGTTATGTGGAATTTGGCTGTATTAAAATGCACCATATGAGTGCGCACACTGCTGAGGGCTGACACCAGTCGAGAGTAGGCTGAATGCAAATGTCACATGATGACATCACCTGGCAATATTAAACCGGTTGCCTTTCCAGGTTTGGGCTGTTTTCCAATGGAAATATGTTTCAAGTACTTTGTCGAAGCATGTCTGTGTTGGCTGAGCTCCAGCAGGTAGCATATATGCAAAATGCTAATGTAAAACAGAGAAAACGCGACACGCATACTTTCTATAACTCAATACAATGAAACAGGTTTAGAATTTCTAACTGGACAGATTCTTTGTGCCCAATTAGGGCTCCCAGCTACTCCACTGCATCCAAGATGTTATTTTCAACCAGTACTTTTTTCCCCCTCCATTCCTTAAAAAAAAGCTATATATACACAGGATTATGATCAGAAATGCTGTAATACTAATGCCACACCAGCAGCAGGGGGTTACGTTGACATTTAATGATATTAAAATTCAATAGAAGAGCAATTTGGGCATGACTAAAGCCTGGCGCACACTGTGTGATTCAAACAATGGTATAGTGTTTTAACAGGTCACATTATAGAAACTACATTTGATAGAATCTTGGCATTAACTCATGTCACACTGTGCAAAGGAAAATGGCAGAATGAATGGTTTGTTGCTGCAGCAGACTCGCTTCAGAAAGATCTAAAAGAGGTATCAGCGCAGCAGCTAACAGGGAGCAAGTTAGGGATGTTAACACTGTTAACAGGAGAGGAGGATGAGGAAGAGGCAACTGACATGGAAGTGGTCAAAACAGAATCAGATTTCGATCAAAGACTTCTTAGCCAACGAGAATTTTACCAAATCAGAATTTTAAGAGCTGCACAAAGAGTTTAACAAAATAATACCATAGAAGAAGAAATGAAGCAAAGGGGGTTGAATTGATTAAACTGTGGTTCTCAGGGAATTAACAGTGTGACATGCTGACAGTTTTCGTGATATATTGCTTTTTGTGTAATTGTTACATTTGTTACATTTGATCAGAAAGGGATATTGAGCGCATTCAAAGTACTTTACAGAACGATCTATTTTATAAAAATCTTTTTCTCACCCAAACCAGATGAGGCACAGCAGTGGCATTCTCTATTAAATACTATAATGTCAATTAGTTTGATCAGTCAATGGTAATTTTTCAAAGGTAGACTAATGTTCTACTACTTTTTGGCAATTTCTGGTTACATGCAAGTTAGGTTTCAAAATCAAATTAATTTCTGAGACAACGAGCCCCTAGACACAAACATCTTTCCTTCTTACAAAAACTCAAACAAATTGACAATGACTCAAAACACACCTGCAACATTTGTTGTTTTAGTCTTTCAACCATGCCTTTTCAAACACTCAAAACATGTATAAATAAATACTTACCATAAAACAAATCTATTTTAATTTTGATATATTTATAATTAAAATGTCTTTATTGAGGGTAAGATAGTAAACATGTGCCTTCTGTCAGGTGTTTTCCCCCAGTCCCTAAAAATAGCAATTACAAAAACACTGTTGAAAAAGAACAATTTGGACGGACTACTTCTGCAGAACTACAGTCCCATCGTAAACCTCCCTTTTATCAGTAAGATTATTGAAAAAGTTGTGTTTCAACAATTAAACACCTTTTTAACAATGACCAGCGACTTTGATGTTTTCCAGTCAGGTTTCCGTGCTCACTACAGTACAGAGACCGCCCTTATCAAGTTCTTTAATAACAACCGTATAAATGCAGACTGTGGAAGAACCACCGTGCTGGTTCTGTTGGACCTTAGTGCAGCATTCAATACTGTCGATCACTCCATTCAGTTAGAGCGCCTGGAAAACTGGATCGACCTTTCTATTACAGCACTCAACTTGTTTAAATTCTACTTAAAGGACAGGGACTTTTTGTGTCAGTAGGTAACTTTACATCAGAGTTGATAAAAATCACATGTGGGGTTCCCCAAGAGTCCATCCTGGGTCCCCTCCTATTCAATATCTAAATGCTCCCTCTAGTTCAGATCATAAAAAACAACATCAGCTACCATAACTATGCAGACAACACACAGCTCTACATCACCATGTCACCAGGTGACTATGAACCCCAACAAGCACTGAGTAAATGCTTAGAAGAAATCAATGCATGGAGGTGCCAAAATGTTCTTCAGTTGAATAAAAGCAAAACTGAAGTAATAATTTTCAGACAGATAGAGGAGAAATCAAAAGTTATGAATGGAATGAAAAATGAAATCCAAAAAGATCTGAATTTGTATGAGTTGGTGACTTTTGGAGAATTTAAGGCAATTTTAAAAGAACATGGAAGGTTTAGTTTAAGTTTAAGTTTTTGCAACTGTATTGGATCTGGTATCAGAATTTTGGTTCTTAATCTGATCAGATCTGTTACGTAATGAGTAATGTATATTTGAAGTTATATTTGATATTATTGGTGTCATGGAACTTTGCTGCTGTCTTGCTAGGTCCCTCTTGGAAAAGAGATTTTAATCTCAATGAGGCTTCGTCTGTATAAATAAAGGTCTAGTATCTCATCTCAAGGCACTTTACAATGTGAATTCTATCGAGTCATGAAGACAGATTGGTTAAAAAGTTTTCTACCTGAAGAAACCCAGCTGAATGCATCGAGTTATTGCTGCATTGATGTTTCACAGTAAAATGCAACCCAATATCTGCACATGTAGTCTTTTATTTGTAAGCTCGACAGGAACCACTTTGCTTTTCATCAACTGACTTCCGGCCTGAATGATCCAATCTGCTCTAGGTTGGCGTGGAGTTGGCACTGCAAGCGTACTTTAGTGAAGCGGCGAACGTCATCACTTCTGGGACCACTCATAAATGCGCCAAGCCGCACTGGATGGAACCACTCTGACTGACTAGAGTTGCAGCAATCAGCTGCAAAGGTGCGCCACAGCCGCATGACGCCCCCACGACGCTTCCGCCTTCAGTGGAACCCCAGGGTAAGTAAACACTTTCAGGCACAATTATTTGAAGATAGATGTATAGGTTTTTTTCTGTTTTCTATTTATGGTCAAAATATGTGATCGGACCTCTTTAAAGCTACTATAATGAAATTTTCTTTCAGGGGTGAAGATTTCCATTAAATGTTTATAGCCACATAATATCCTTATAAAAACAGACCAAAAAGCATTTGATCCTGATAAAATAAGGTTATATACACCAATCCTCCATCTTGACAGTGTTTTGGTGGTCCTTTTTGAGCAGGCAAATATTTTGCTCTCAGGTGTGATTAACAAATATAAACAGAAGTGGCGACATCTAGCTACAGTGTCGCAAAACTATCATAATGCCAGTTTGCTTAATTAATAAATCACTTGTAAATCATGCCGGGCCGAGCTCGACCCTCTGCAATGCCTTGCAGTAAAGCAGCAGCTTGACGTGATCGAAGACCAACCATAATTAAATAAATACATTAAACTTTAAGTCAGGCAATTCGGGTAGCTGTTCACATGCACATACACCCATGTGTTTTTAAACATACACACACACAGGATGGCCCGGCTATGTAAACAAGAGACCGTAGAACAACATAGAGAGAAATGTAGGGTGACGTCATTCCATAGTCCATCTGAAATATTACCGTTACTTCTTCACATTACTGTTTTTTCAAATTAATGAAATTTCACTTATTGCTCATCTAACCAGCAGTTTCAGGTTGGATTTGATGTTGCCCAATCTGGCTCTTGAAAAGCAGTTGACTATAGGCCCGTTTACACTACACCTAAAAACCGAGCCATGCCGAGACCAGTCCGAGCTTTGATCAGTTAACCTGGATAAAAACGGCCGTTTACACACAAGAGTTATCTCGGTTATCTCTGTTCCTTGGTTGCTCCTTGCCTCCTAGTGGCGATATGCGGTACTACCGCTCTCTGGAATTGAAGGCAGGACCGAGCAAATCAAAATGGCGGCACCCGTAACATTCAGGATGTTATGGTTAGACAGAGTCGGCTTTTGGGACGTGGATAAGACAAACAAACGTCTAATAATGATTTACAGACGCAGGAAACAACAACAGACACTGAGGTTCATCACACTGCTAAGCAGAATCATCTCTGGAAACCATGTGGCACGGTAAGGAAGCTAGTATTATTATGAATGTCTGAAATTTGTCTGAATGGATTGTGAATCGGGACGTGCAGCCAGACACGCCAGAAAACCCGCGGACAGTCAGCTGACTGTAAGGGCATGACGTGGTCTGCTCATGCGCTCTTCGTTATCAGGTAACTGGGATAAAAAAAAAAAACAGTTCAAGACCTACTAGGGAACTGGTCCGCAGTTAGCTGTTGGTGTCTCTAATGCCACGTTTCCGATTGCAGCATCCAGTTATAAGAGTCAGTTTCTCCGAAGGTGTTAGGGAGGTACAAATATGTGCCGTGCTTTTGCTTTCAACGTTACTTCTTTATTTAGGTCTAGGTAAGTAAGATGAGGGGTGCCATCTATTGTTTGTAAATACAGATTGCAGGCTGCAGTCAAAATACGGACAAAAAGAGTGTTCCACATGAGACACTTCAATTTGGCTCAAAATACGGGACATCCTGGCTAATATTTGGCAACCCTAGTGGGTGTCTCGCTGAGTGGAGAAAAACTGCTGGAACCACAGACAGGTTGATTGGGACCCATGGGCTGGGACCTTGGACTATGCTTTGTACGTAACGTTGCCTACAAAAATGCTACATTTAGTTCACGTACCATCATCACTAAAGGAGGCACAGGAGTAACTGATCAACTGACACAGAGAGAGGAGGGGACTCAGACAGAGAAAAGTAAAAAAATAAAAACAAGAGACAGAACCGTTAACCATAGTAGTGGCTAATGCTAAGCTAGCGACCCTTACCACACAACGAAACACCTTGAGAACCAAGAAGGACTTCCAAATGTCATGTGTACCAACAGAAAATAGGTGTTTTGAGCTGCTTATGTGTTATAATGACTCAGAGATGTCACAATAAAGACAATTCAGTTGAAAAGTTGAGTCTGAAATCCCAAACAGATATACTGAGCGCAACAGCGATAACAGGAATCGACGCATTAGGACACATGGGGACCGAAAAACGACAGCGACACGACAGCAATGGCAGCATTTCAAATCACGCTGTTGGATAGCTTGTTTACCAGAAATCTTGTTGGTTATAAAAATGGAGGGCTTTTGATATTTTCAAAGTAGTCCATCGTCAACAAGGATGAAGGGTCAGAAGATTTTGCTGGAATTGACTGAAATCTTGCTTTTCTGTCTATTCCACAAAAGAAAAATACATCTGGGTTCATCCTATATTACAGACGAAGAAACAGCATGGGGGATGACATCATTTTAAAGGCCGCACTCCATGGCTGATCCAGATAAATGGCTGTAGAACCAAGCGATGGTGACAAAAGTTGAACATTGTTCAACTTTCTTGTGTCGCATCGCAAGCCTGCGTCTCCACTTTTAGCTTTACGAGCTCCAAATTTCACATGCACAAATTTTGCTGGTCGCTTGGCAGGAGGAGAGCAGGTGATTGTCCAGAGGAAATGAGAGAGAGCGTCGTTGCTCCCCGTGTGTCCGTGTGACCCGATTAGCTGTGCTGCTCTCCATCTTTGTGTTTTCCCACGTTTCTGAATGTTTCAAATTGTTCTGACCCTTGACACTTTTATATTATTTCTATATGATATTTTTATTGTAGCCTGCTTGTCTATTTTAACCTTGTACTGTTGCAATGTGTTTTTATTAGTTTTTAGTGAGACATGTTTCCATCTGTCCTGGGACAATGGCTGAAAAACAGCTCTGGTGCATTTATAGAGATTTAAATTAATGTAGAGTGTCCTTGTTGCTGTTATGCTGCTGTTTAATCATACCACAATAATTGTTTTAAAAGAGTAAAATTATGTCGGAAAACATATTTTACATACCGGTGCACTTTGAGCTTATCACAAGTATTGGTAAAGGTATTCTCAGCTGAATTGGTAAAGGAAGTGACACATTTGCTTAACGGAAACTTATGGTTGCACACTGAAGCTTGTAAATATATATATTCATTTGAAAAGAAAGCAATTAAAATTTATTTTTTCATCATATTCATCATTATCATTTGAACAGTCTTAATTGTCTTGCTGCCAGCTGTCTTGAATCTGTGTAATTGAGCGATCTGCCATATTCTCTTGATAGTGCCTCAGATGCTGAAATCTTCTATAATTAAAAAATCTATTGTTTTTTACTCTAAGCATAGACTTTCACTGTTACAAATTATCATTCATGAAATGATTTACTATAAATCTAAACTGTCCCCAGTTGCTTTATTATTCCAGAAATATGTATTAATCTGGTCTTATTCTGGTTTTCGCTGTATTTTATTGATCAGCACCACCTGTGCAGGATCCCCCATCCCTGACAGCGTTGACAGAAAACAACCAGGCTGTCAGTTGCCAGGCAATATTCACAACCACTGGCCCACATCAGCTAATTACCAGCAGAAATCACGTATTGACAGATGGGCCTATGCATATTGATCGGCCAGCACTGCCACGTTCTAAATCACCAAACGCTAATGAATCATTTTCCGTTTGGGAGAGAAGGGGAAAAAAAAGCATCAGTCTTCCGCCTGACATCATACCTGCGTTGCATAAAGCACATAACGTGGATACAGACACACACACACACACACACACACACACACACACACACACACACACACACACACACACACACACACACACACACACACACACACGCACGCACACACACACATCACCTGAACTCCCTCAAGACTGCTCATATACACACCCCAAAGCTCTCTGTTTCCATCCTTGCTGTGTGTCTCATCTCTCTGTCTGTCTCCCTCCATCTTTCTCACCTCTGCCATCCCTCCCTGTGTGTTACATGGTAGTTATTTTTCATGGCGGCTGGCCGGTGGAGGCAGTAAATACCCCTCTCCTCAGACTGCGGACCCAGAGTGACCCTGCAACCCTTTCTGTCTCTGATGCCTCTCCCAAGGTCTCTCATTCCAAGGTCCCTGTGATGCAGCACTACGGTCGCAGAGTACACCCTGTAATTCACCAGCCTGCTAGATCGCCTGCCAGGAGCTATTGATTTTTGTTTCCCCAATCTCCAAGAGAGAGGGAAAGAAAAGATTAAAAACACTTTGTCAGTTTGGTAGGGAATAAGAATTCTGCGCAGAGGGATACCTAGAAGGGCACGGGGTCAGGGCTGAGATACTGTACGTCTTAATGGCTTTAACTATTTCCACACCACAAATGTCTCTGTCTTTCTTTTTTTCCTACTTTCTGTGACTATGAAAATTAAAAGATGGACAAGAATGGGTCGATGACCTCTACCTGCGTTTCTTGGAGAACAGTGCACATGAAATGACAAAAGTGTTTATGTGTCTTTGTTTATATACAGACACAGGGCATGCTGATGAAAAACACTCACTGGCATGAATGTCCTATTGAATTATGCATTCAAATCAATCACTTTTCAGTATGACATTATGACACAACATATGAGTTTATAATTTGTAAAAACAAAAATTTGGTGCACAAGTCATTTAGTATAATAATCAATTTGTGTATGGTTTCAACATGTTTGAAACCATACATAGAGGCTAAAATATTTAAGTTTTTGCTTGAAGGTTCTCAGGTACTGAAAAGGCTTTGCAGTATAGCCCGTGCAGCTAATGTGAAAATTAATTATACACCAGGCCAGATTAGATTTAAATTTATTTTAACTGAACCACAAAGTTTATATCTGAGGAAAAGTAATCTCCCAAAAGTTGCGGCAAATGGCCTGTTCTTGTCTAGCGCTTTATCAAGTCCTTTATCAAAGCGCTTTATACAACATTACGTCATTCACCCATTCACGCACACATTCACATGCTGATGGTGGTGAGCTACATTGTAGCCTCAGCTGCCCTGGGGCAGACTGACAGAAGAGAGGCTGCCAGATAATCGGCGCCACCGGGCCCTCTGACCACTGCCAGCAGGCAAAGCAGGTGAAGTGTCTTGGCTAAGGACACAATGACTGAAATGGTCAGAGCAGGGGTTAGAACAGGAAACCTGCAGGTTGCAGGACACTGTCCTAAATATAATAAGATAGTGTAAAAAAAAGTATCACTTTTGAAAACAAAATGTTCTCCATTTTTATTATTTTAATAAAAAAGACCATTTATTCATGCCTTTCTCAATAATAGCCAGAAAGCCTTTTATTGGCATTACAGTAGCAAAACATTTCTGGCCAAGCGTTTGCATGCTGTATCTGTAGTGATTTTATACTTATAAGCAAAAACGTTCTATGGAGAAGAGGCAATAATGTCTGTTTTGCCTTAAATCTGATTAGATTGGACAAATCCAAAATGTTAATATTTCTCCCAGTGAGAATGAAAACTGACATACCATATTAATAATATTAATTAAATCTGACAGGTATGAATGGATTTGGACCAGTGCATTTTATTTAGGATACATGTCAGGTCATTTAGGGAGTTTAATGTGAGCCTACTTTATTCATTCTAGAGACAGTGTTGATGTGTCAACCATCTAACCCAAACTGTCACATTCTAATGAATGGATTTCAGGATGTGTGAAAAACCGAGGAATCACCAAAGCTCAAACCCTAAAATAAACTGGAACCTGCTGGAAAAATCCTTTTCACTGTGAACGCTGAACTGTACCTCACATCAACTCGACGCCAACCGAGAAAAAAAATCCCTCCTCCAGAATCAACGCCTTCCTTCCTTACTGAAATTTATAGCTGTCCATTAGACAAACCTAACATCTTCTGGAGAAAACTTTGATGCTCAAACAAGACAAACATTTAGTTGTTTGGCCACAATGAAAGGAGGAATGTTTGAAAGAGTAAAGGTGAGACTTTCAAACCTAAGAATACACTGTTTGTCAAAAGGATGGTGCAGCATCCAAGCCCCCATTTCACAAAGTGGGAGTTGGTGGAAATCCAGAGTGAGTTCTGGAGTAAATTCCTGCTTACCCTGATTTTTCTGTTTCAAAAAGCAAGGAAGCTGTTACCCTGAGTCAAATTATGATGGCAAATTGCTCTGAGAAACAACCCTACTCATCAGCAGGTTTGTTTAGACCAAGCCTGGAGTTTTTATTATTTTTAGCAGAGATCTGCACAAAGAAGTGTCAGAAAAGGTGTGTCCTTTTTTGGAGGAGCCTGTATGCTGGAGCACAAATACTCCACAGAAGTCTCTGTTGGGAGGGGCTGACCACGATTAAATGTCTTATCATTTCTGGTTAAGATCAAGCGTTATTGTCTTTCACTGCAGTCAATAATTTTTCTAAATATTCTCAGCCAAGTATGGAGAGCAGGGTGTGGGGGAGGCAGCATCTTTTTTGGGTAGGTCAGGTTGTGGGGACTGTTAGATGATGGTTCCCCCTATTCGGATGATGAGGATCACCTCCTGTGTCTGGGGGTTGGATACCCCTCTAGGGTGTCAGTACCTGGACCTGGGAGTATAAAAAGTATGAGGTGAGTGCGAGTGTGTGTACTACGTCCTTTTTTTGCGGGTAAGAGTATGTGTGGGGCCACTATGGTGGGAACGTGTGACTGTGACTGTGTACCTGGTTTCTGGTTTGTCTTTTTGTCAGGTTGGGTTTTGGACTGCCCCCTCTCCTGGGACATCTCAGATCTCCGCTAAGTGTGAAGTCCTTCCCCCTCATTCTGCTCCTCTCCACTGGCTGGCGCCTTGACCTTCTGGAAGAAAATCTTTCAAAGGTTCATGTTGGCCCCATCTCCAGGTTGATGGGCGTATGTTACGCTGTCAGGCATGTTACTGTTGCATTCAGCTACTCCACAGTTTAATGGTGTTCCCTACGCAGAGACCCACAAGACTAGTAAAAGAACCACACAGAATAACACATATCAGTGAAATATTTATTCAATATAACATTTTGAGAGTTTAAGTACTCATTTTCTGTTCATATATTTTACATTTTTCAGGCATAATTGGCTGCAGTGATGGCACTTGCATTCCTATTACTGCTCCTTAACTAAATGAGGGACATTATGAGTGAATAAGAAGTTCCTATAACATTAATGTGTAGTGGGCCTAAATACACTTAATCAATGCAAATGTAGTTGACAATGCAGCTCATTATAAACTATTGCAAATGAAAATGTAAAATGTATCCTTTTATTTTCCAAGGAGAGTACAATGGTTACCTTCACAGGGACAGACGGTACCCGTCGGTCTGATTTCCTGACCCCTCAATCTCAGCCTGGAAAGGCTGATTTACCTGTTTAGAAACACTTTTTGTTATACTGGATGAAATGGTCCTTCCATCCTGAGATTAGTCAATATATTATGTTTTCAGAGAAAGGAGGTAAAGAAATTTAATCTCTGTGAAAGCTGCAGACCTGTGAAAACTCTGACCGATCTTGTCATTCGGTCCGAATGGAAATAACCAATCAGATGCCTTCATGCCTCGTCCTGCCCATACGCACAACAGGGGTATCGCAGCATCTGTTGATTTTCCCACATGCCAATCATGTAACACCACTGCGTTAGTTTCCGACTGCTGGTTGCACATGCACACCTCTAGTGTTTATGTATCCGGTTAGCTTAGCAGTAAGCTTGGGTGTTAGATGTTCATTGTAGTTCAGCTGCTCTCACCGTATACTTTGAATATGACTGAGAGACACAAGAAGCAAACCATTTACAAGTTTGTGAGAAGATGAGGAAGGCTTCAGTAGAAATAAATAAGACCAGAGTGGATTTGGGAGATTTTTTCACGTGATTGCCCTGAAGAGCAGAAGAGCAGGTAAGATGGTCTTGTGCATGTGCAGTTATTCAAAAAGGTACTCACGTTTCTTACTTGCATTTCCAGAAAAATTGCAGACTGTACCTTTAAGACAACAACTGCATGCAGGAGTTTTAGGATAGACAGCTGCACAACATCATCTACAACTGAGAAGACAGAGATAAGACTGTCAAATTAAACATTTACCCCAGACAAGTGACCAATTTTCATTCACAGTCATCATTCTTTCCTGTCTTCTTCTTGTTGTTGTGTGACTCTTTTGCATCATGTGTTAATGACATCCGCAGCCAGAGGTGTGACTTTGATTGTTCAATGTGATTGAACAATGACCCAAAAAGTGTTGATTGACCACAGGCAGAGAGAACTGCTTCCTGAAAAGTAACCAATTACTTTACCAGCATGAAGTCACATAGAAGCCAAAGTGTGTCAGATTTTCACACTGGCGCATCTTCTATCCATCCATCCATCCATCCATCCATCCATCCATCCATCCATCCATTCATCCATCCATCCATTGTCTGCCGCTTATCCGGGGTCGGGTCGCGGGGGTAGCAGCTTCAGTAGGGAGGCCCAGACGTCCCTCTCCCCGGCCACTTGGGCCAGCTCCTCAGGAGGAATCCCAAGGCGTTCCCAGGCCAGCCGGGAGACATAGTCCCTCCAGCGTGTCCTGGGTTTTCCCCTGGGCCTCCTCCCGGTGGGACGTGCCCAGAACACCTCACCAGGGAGGCGTCCAGGAGGCATCCTGACCAGATGCCCGAGCCACCTCAACTGGCTCCTCTCGACGTGGAGGAGCAGCGGCTCTACTCTGAGTCCTCCCCGGATGACTGAGCTCCTCACCCTATCTCTAAGGGAGAGCCCAGACACACTATGGAGAAAACTCATTTCAGCCGCTTGTATCCGGGATCTCGTTCCTTCGGTCACGACCCAAAGCTCGTGACCATAGGCATCTTCTAGTGATGTGCTAAATGAATTACAAACGACTTCTCTGTAATACCTACTACAGAAGCCACGGAGTATCATAAATGTGACAATGTCAACATTTTCTCCATGTATTAGCTACTGCTACTGCTAATAGCTAATAGCTACGGTCATGGTTTTTGGCACTGTTACCAAGTCCGCTTGTGTTTTTTCTAAAGTCGCGCGTAACTTCTGTGAGTCGCAGTTTTTTTGGGCTTGTTTCCAAACATGCAGTTGCTTATTTGGGCTGCAATATAAGCAACTATAAACACCAGTAAAGAGACCAGCTTCTATTGTTGCACTACAGAACGTGTGAACCAGCCAGCTGAGCCTGAAATATCCCTCTGCGTCCCTGCGTGCACACATTCTCCCTGAGAGGGAGGGAGATGCAAACAAACAAGCCCTCTCTCTCGGGAGGACAGAATAGCTCCTGCTCTACACTGCCCTGTTTCTAATATAAAGCCAAACATAAACTTCACTGCTATATTGAATTAACTTATCTGTACAGCAGAAAGCCTGCAACCTCTGCATCCGTTTTAAATCCGCACTGCCTCATGAATTATCTCCACCTGATAATAATAGCTGCACCGATATAGACTCTCGTTTTTTTCCCGGTTATTACTTCTTTTTCTTTCCTTGGTTACATTATCTTCCCTCTCACGTGGCAAATAGTATGAATGATCCTCCATTTCAACAGAAAATGGCAAATAGAATGATCCACGGTTGTGTTTGCTTGTTTTATGCTCTTCCTCCACCACAACAGCGAGTCTTCAGACAGATAGGGGAAAGCACGCATGGCTGGCAAGTTTGTCCCCTTTCGGCTACTGAAATCAGAAATAGAAATGCAACATGGCGCCTCCCAGTGGGTGCACAGACAACTATGTATTTATAAATAACTAATTCTAAGTTATGAGAACGCTTTCATTTTTGATTGGAGGTTATTAGACTTTGGCAGAATAAGTCTTTATAAAAGCAATATTTGATTTTTGCTAATTAAAAGCTGAATTAATTACACACTGTCTCTTTAAGAACATTTAAACACATACTCCTTTGGCTGGCGCCATCACCTTTAAAACAGTGTATTTAGGCCTACACAAACCAAAAACAAAAACAAAACAAAACAAAATGGAATCTGTATAAATGCAGAAAAATCTAAAGTCAGACAAACTTTATGAGTGAACAGACATAATTACAATTGAAGCATGACGATGAATAAAGAACACATGCCTCATCTGCTTAAACATACATGCAACTTTGGAGCTTTATGTTGTCTACGTTCTGATAATTAAAAACTAAATGTTTTTCTCGCTGATATTTTTTTGTTTACAAATCTAAAGACGGCAATAATTAATTATAATTAATGGAACACATTGTTGGTGCCACAATCTTGACTCTCCTTTCCATAACTGGACAATTCCCAGTTATTTTTTTTTTGACTACCTGCCTTACTAACTCACTACTACATCCTCCAACTTTAGCCTTGTTCATTTTACACATGTTTGAGCCCAGCCATGTGAAGAACAAAAAAAAAAGGGGACTGAACTGCACCAGAGAAAAAACAGCAATGGTGACTGGTAAAAGCTCTACTGCTAAAAACACTGGATCATTCTGTTTTGTTTTGTTTGTGGTGTTTAACTACTTTAGTGCTGACAGGCAACTGAGCCGTGATGCTACAAAGTTTTTTTGGGTAGTGCTTTTAAAGTTGTGACAAACTTAATTTCAGTGAGTGGTTCAAACCTGTGGGCAGAGGGCCTGGTAGCGCTGGGTACCTGTGGTACTTAAAAGGATTGTAATAATAATAGTAATGTTGCAACTAATATCTTCTTTGTTATTTAACCAGAGCAACCAGAGCACCTTGGTGATGCTTTGTTCCCCATCTTGAGAGTCCATAAATGTTTAATCCCCCAATTGTAGGACTCCATCATTTCTTGTGACAGCAAGTTGACGTATTAGGAATAAATTGAGCTCTAATTTGGCAAATTAGTAATTAAATATTATTTTATTAACATTTTATTTAACTTTTCCTTCTGCTTTCCATAGTGAACTGGTTGTTTGAACACAAACCAATTGCTGTTCTTATTGATTTAAAGCTATTTTGAATTCATCACAAACTCCTGAAAATAAACAATAAACGTACACATTCACAATGAACTGTGATATCACTGCATTGTTTTATTGGTCCTTTGTTTCAGTTTTATGGTCTATCCCTTCTTCCGTGGTTAGTTAGTTTAGCTTTTTTTATTTTTTTATATGAATGTCACTAGCTTAGCTAAACATTTTGTTGACTAAAGTAATTTAACTTTTAAGTATTCTGTAAGTAAATGTACTGTTAAGAGAAGTTGTTTGTGTTTATTGTGAATCTGTGTGTACACACCTCACCAGCAAGTAATCCATAAAATAAACTGACAATTTTTGTTTATTAATTCCTGATCATCAGGTGGTGGCCTGACTTTGTAATTGTGTTCAAAATTACTAACTTTGTCAATAATTGCCTTTGGCACTTACTGATAGTTATTCATAGCCAAACTAAACCTATTGTTTCACAACACACAAGGTAGAAGTGGCATGAAGGTTTCTCAGGTGCCGCTTTAAAGTATGATGTTAAAACCCGTGCCATGGGCACTAATATAGAACGGTGAAGGAATTGTATTTTGCCTAATATGTTATAATAGATGAGAAATAAAAGTTCTGTTGCTAAACAAATTATTTCTTTTTTAAGAACACAAAAAAGTTGTAATATTATGCAAAACGGGGCTAATATGTTTCACATCAGGATGACATGAGAGCAAAAAACTGTAAGGCAAATCATTTTAGGTCACTGAACGTAACAATTAACGAGTCACAGTGCAGCTGAAAACCATCGCTGATTAAAACACAGAAATAAACATGGTTTCCTGGATGGTGAGCAGAGTTAGGTGTTGCATGGTTCATCTTAAGGTGCTTAAAACTGTCTTTGGTGTTGGTAAAAGTGGCAGCTGTGAATTTTCTGTTTCACATTAAACAGTTAAAAAAACTAACCTGACAGGGTTCTACTTTGCTGACACCTCGCTACCAAAATTAGCTTTGTAAAATCTGCGTAGCGTTGCCAACAATTAGCCAGACACTGAAACCGATCTCATACCTCTGTGCTTGGCTCCAGACTTAGCTGAGGAAAAAGGAAACGACTAGGTACCTTTATTGCTCCGAATTAGATTAGTGCCTGAAAGCATTAGATTGCTGCTTTGCATGTAAACGCACTGTCTTGTCGTGAGTAGACTTTTTAAACGTTTCTGGCTATTGTTTCTTCTCACCAAATGAGTGAGATGATGAATTGAAAACGCATGTGCTCCGAGCTCCGTAGTTTCTCATTTGAGTCGTTTGGGGGAAAACCTTCACACTTGCGACAACGCCCAAGTCAAACGCAGTCATGCTAATGTAATGCCAATACATTACCCCATCAGATTGTGTTATGCATGGACGACTCTTATCATTTCACCGTAACTTTCAGCTAAATGTGGAGAATGTTTTTTTCCCCAGACATTAGGCTTTGGTAATGGTGCCTTTCAGGGCCACTCTATTTTCCAGAATGAAATATTCATTCATTGGCGAGGACAGTCTTAGAGGAAGTCTGTCTGAAATGTGAATTCATGGTTCCAGCAGACATTTCTTCAATATTTGATAGGCCATCAGAGCTCTGTGTTTAATACTGCGCACCGGTTCCAAACGTTCATTTTGTCTGTTTTGCTTTTTGTTCTTGTTTATTTTAGTCACACTTAACTTAATGGGACGTTAAATTCGAATGTGGGCAAATAGACCTTCCAGGAAGACTTGTTTACATATTTTGCTGAAATTTCTGGGTCACAAATCACTATTTCTTTTTTTTTTTTTTTTTTTTGATTTGTCTTTTCCTTTTCAACAGGTTCACATCTTATAAGTTGTTGTGCAAAGCCATCAGGAAGTGTGCACTAAATCAGCTTGATCGCTTGCCAAACGGGAGATAAAAGGCTCGGAGGTGGGTACAATAATCCAAAGAGAGCGGGTGGTCTGCTTCGAGGCATAACGTTTTATTCTCTCATGCATATTCACTTCTAAGCCTCCGAGTATGCAGATTAGTCTTGTTTGAACAGTGATCTCCCCAACCCAATCCAAGTTTTTTTTTTCTCTCCACCTTCATTTTTTCCCCCTGTTTTGCTCTTACTGCACCCTGCTGTGCTGGCACAAAGGATATTACATGCAAGGTTGTGCATGTGTAGGGGGGGATTTTTTTATTTATTTTATTTTCTTTGCTGGTTTGCAAGTTTTGGGGGGCAGCTGATTTTGAGCATGCACGCATGAATGGGTGTTTGGCTGCGTGTCCATGTGTGCCTGCGTTGTACGTGTGTAGGTATGGGCCTGCCAGACACATGGCTTTGTCTTGTCCTGGCACCGCGTTCGACTCACCAGATGTTTTCCTTTTTATCATCCTCCACTTGAACGGCGCTCTTTGAGGTTTAGGGAATTTGTGTTGCTGACATTCAACTTGCTCTGTTGTTGTCTGCGGGTTTTTTTTGGAAGAAAAAAAAAAGAAAAGAAAAAGAGAAACAATAAGCTCCTCAAAGCCTTGTTTTTATTTTCATGCAGAACAGGCATATGTGTGAAATCAAGGCTTCCCTCAGAAAAAGAGACCTGTTTTAAAACACTGAAATATTGGTCTTTAAAGTATTTTCTTAAAATGTCCCATATCTCTGTATGTATTTAATAGTAATAGGGATCTCATTACCCTGATCTGTGTGGTCTGTTGCTGTGCCAGTTTTTATTAGTGTTTTTATTAGTTGTTCAAAGAAAAAACAAACAAAGCTGAAATAGATTACGTAAAAAATATTCATACAATCTTATACATTTTTCTCCAGGTATATTTTCTATATGTGTTGTAGTTGGAGCTGTTGTTTGGATTTTATTATACTGATATTGCTTTCTAAAAAAAATTTTTTTTAATATACAGATAATTTTCTTCTTACTTCTTGTCTTACAAAAATTAAATTTGATGTCAGGAGTCTAAATTTACAAGTTTTCCTTTAGGATCACCATAAGGTTAAAAGCTTCTTCTTGATACCTGTTAGTAAATTTTAATAAGGCTCCCCTCCCAGGGCGCTATAAAGTCAAAGAGGCACAAGCATTTTGACAAAACTAGAAATATCTCTGAGCACCATCCCCGGTGAGGTATCTTTTGTTTATTTGCGTTTGCAGACAAAAGAGTGCCCAACTGAGTTGAGCACATTTTAAGAACCGTAAGAAGGTAAGCCTGAGCATCATGCCTGGTTCAACTGCATCCCATTTAGTGCTGAACCGAAGGACTGTTTCCCAGTTTTTAAGGATTTCAGACCATATTAAATCATGTCTGGTTCAGATAACTACTTCGATTGGTCAAACCTAAGCCGATTTATCTTACATTGAGCTCAGGTTATAAATATTTCAGAAATATTTTATTGTTTTTGAGACAACCCTAAAAAGGAGCGATTTAAATGTTTTTTTAATTTTTTTTTTAGCTTTAGGTCAAACATGGATTAAATGATTTCACATTCAAATGGCTTGCTCAGGATTTTATTCCTCCCAGAAGCAGCGCTACATGATTGACATCATTCGGAATAAAAAGGAAAAAAAAATAAGTTTGTTGACACCTGAATCACGCAACATGCAGTCCTTCCTTGCGTTAGATGTTATATACAGAAACCTCGTGAAAATGTCACGCTATGCAAGCAATAAATGATGGTAATACAGCCTTTTCTTTCAAGGAGCAAAGGATCAGAGTAAAAATTATAAACGATTGGTCTTTTATGCTGTGTTTGCATCCTCGCTCTTCTGTAAGGAGCACGCCGAAGCTTGATTAAAAAGCCAGCCTGAAATGTCACGACTCAAAACCAGTTCACTACATCGCAGCAACGCCTCCATAAAATTAAATCAAGCTGTCACCTGGTCAGCGCCACCACCCACCAAACACACAAACACATCGGGAGACACACTGCCTTCAACTAACACAGAGAGCTGTCAAATAAAGCAACACTTGTAATTATGGGCGGGGGCGAAACTCAGATTTATTTATTCCAAAATGAAGCCTGCCGATCGACAGAGGGACAGCTCTCCTCCATCTGTCATCGTTGAAGCCACACGCGCCTGACACAAGGATTCATTCGTCTTGTCGTCTTTGACAGTCGGATTTTCCCGGCGCACTCCCACCAAGAGTCGCGCGGGATTTTTTTGGAGGCAGTCTAAAAGAGAAAACACTCTGTGACAAGGAGTAGGCTCTTTATGAATGCAAATGAGTCTGGGAAAATTCAAAGAGCAGCAAGCAGGCTCCGAGGCTCCGGCATCCGTCACATCTCCCCCCACCAGGCGCTACCCACGCTTTGCCAAGAGGTCCAAAGGCTTACAGGGCCCTACAGCAAGAGCAGAGATACTCGTGGAAATCCTTTAGCCGACACACACACACACACACAGCGAGAATCACCGGTGACTGGTATTTTCATGAAAATCAGAAGCTTACTATTTTTACATGCCAAGCACAGAATGGCCGCTGGGCTTTTGGTTTTATTATAAACCATTCATCTCCTCAACCCGCTCTCTGTGCGGATATGTGGTTTGAGGATGCATCGCTTGTACGACTCGACGTTCGGCTCCCCCTTTTTATCATGTTCCAAGGATAGAAAGTCAAATGCTATGTGACAGGTCAACCCTTTCACATCAGTCACCCTTCACCCTGACCCGGCCTCAGCTGCTCAGAGACGCACCGGCATCCTCCGCACCAGAAACGTGAATAAAAGCGTCGCTCGGGGGTTTGTGAAACCTTCGGTTCAGTAAACCTCACCTACAGTGTGAGATTCATTGAATATTTCATTTACTGCGAGAGGGGAAAGTTTGCAAATCTCCGGGATTTGCAGAGAATGACATCTGCAAGCATGCACAGTGTTTTCTCTCAAGAACTGGATTTTTATTTATTTATTTTCAGTCTTCAAAGACTGTTTGTGTAAGTTGCTCTGTGAAAGTTTCCTGAGTTGCTGATGCCGGTCAGACTTGGAAATGTTACAATGTTACAAAATCCATTCAGACCACCACCAATCAATCACCAATACAAAGATTACCGAAGCTAGAGGAACACCCAGTTTGACATTAAAAAATTTTTTGGTTTGTTTCTACACCACATTGATATTCATATGGCCTCTTGTGAATACGACTGATCAACTGCTGATGCTCCAGAGAAGGCAGGATAAGTTAAGCAACCATGATTTCCAGTCAAAGCCAAGCTGAGATAGATGCTGCTTCCCATTTGTTCTTGAAATTTTCTTATTTTAGTTCAACAGTTGGAAAACAGATGGTATGCCCCCATAAAGTAAAATTATTGAGAGGAAAGTCAGAGCTCAAAATCAAATATGACCTCTCATCATATAACACTGTGTACGTATATACAGTAGCTTGCAGTAATTAACACATATGAAGTAGAAGTTCTCAACTTCCGCTGGTAAATCTGTTAATCAAGGGTTTGAGTGCATGAAAACATTATTTTTTTTTTGGCTTTTATTACAAACAGTACCTTTCTGGACACGGAGCACAACAATGAACACATCCCACAGATTTTCCAGTTTGCAGCTGGAACAAGAACAAAAAGGACTCCACTCCACACTGAGAACAAAAGAAACTGGAAAAAAAAACTCTGAATCCCAGAATGCACAGTATTAACCCATTTTCATGACAGCTCCCAGGAAGCAGGAGTTTCATGGTTGGAATCCACATGACGTCATAAATATACGAAACTCTGGCACGTAGCACAGCCTTCTTCATAGGCTGAGATGGTACCTTCAGGAGCTCTTGGAGAGAGCAGCTGGTCTTCCATGCCTCGTGCATCAGATCAGGTGGCCTCATGTCCACCTCCGTTCCAAAGATTGGATGGATGGAAGGAAGTTGACATCTAGTAGAAATTAATCTTCCAAAAAGGGTAATTATAAATAAGACTGAAATGTATTCACCTATTTTTATTTATTTATTTATTGGATTCAACCTTTATTTATACAGATATTCTTATTGACATCCAAAATCTCATTTTCAAGAGAGACCTGTTTGATTAAAAACAAAAAAAAATCATTAAAACTTTACAAATAATGACAATACAACCTCTATTTATACAGGTATTCTTGTATACCTGTATAATCTAATACCTGCGTAAATTCGACTCAATTAAATAAGCTAAAACATATGATTTAAAAACAAGAGCAAGTTGCATAAGAAGATTTCTCTTTTAGTCTTAAAAAAAATTTAAATTGTCGCAGAAGAATCGAAGTGGATAGTGTCAGATCCAGTTGTACAGTGGTCCATGCTGGCCGGAAAGAGTACAAAAATTATTTTTTTCCCCAAGTTCTGATCATACTAATGGAGCACTGAAGGAGAGGAAGTTCTGAAAGCGAAGTTTGTGGCTGGACTGTCAAAGTGACAGGTATAAGAAAAGGTAAGGCGGTAACAGTCCAAGGACGGCTTTATAAATGAAAATGTACCAATGCATGAGTCTAAGGATTGATAATGAAGGCCAGTTCACCCGAGACTATAAATTACAGTGGTGAGTGAGAGATGTATACCCTGTTATAAACCTTAATGCTCAATGATAGACAGCATCCGACATATGCAGAGAGGTGGCAGGTGCATTCATATACACAACATCACAGTAATCTAACAGAGTCAGTGAGGCCATTAAAACAAGAAAGAAAAGCAAGATCTTTTGTACAATATTTTCAATATGCTATTTAAAGGAGGGCTTATTGTGCAGTTTTGTGGCATTTTTGTGCCAAGATACTTACAAGATATGTTTCAACATACTCTATTGATGTGCCTGTCATTGTTTCTATGAAAGAACTTGTGGAACTTTCTTCTGGCTGGCCAACAGCATGACCTGCATTTAATCAGCATTTGAGACAAGCCCCAGGTGAAGGAAGTCAGACCGAATGGTGTGACTATGGACGACTGAAACTGACAGAATTAAAAACAAAAGCAGAAACATTTAAATGGCCCAATTTCCATCCTCCATGTTTTTCACATGGAAAAAAAGTAGTGAAGCTTTAAGAGTTAAAATTTTCCTCTACAGATGTATGTGCTAAAATTAATGTAGAGATTGTGTGCAGAAGGAACCAGTCAGAGTTGTTGGATAAAGATATTAAAAATAATCAATTGCAGTGTTTGAAATAAAAATACACCTAACATACACTATATTTAGTCAGAATTATTGATTTATGATCTTGATTTAAATTTGCAAAATTTATATTTCTTTGCTTTTGAAATTTAGAAATCATCACTCAAACATTTTTCGAACACTAGAGAGTGATAAAAAAAATCTGTATAAGCATCTTTACCCACATATCCATACATCATGAGCCCAATCATGGGATGTATAATTTACCTATTTAACAAAAAAACAATTCCTTATATGCAAAACTGAGGTGGGGGATGATAGATCTCAGTTTAACTTAGCAAGAGTTCAGATGTAGATGGACAACCAATTGAAAAGCTAGTGCTTGGAAATGCTGACTCGGTCACTGTGGCTTAATCTATTTGAAGCGTGATTAAAGTTTAATTCATGCCCATCTCCTAATGTTGGCCAGAATGTGTGCTCCTCGGCAGTGGGTCAGTGAGTAGTTTCGAGCTGAGCCCAGGTCTTTTCTCTCTGTCTGGGCCCCACTTTATTCATGCCTGAGGGACACCAGGAGCTGCAAACAACTGAATTTTTCATCAAGGTTACTTCCTGGAGAGATGTGCAAGGCAGTGTCTGCTTTCTCCCAAGGTGTGTTCCTGCCTCATACATAACTTACCCTGCTCTGACCTGCACCTCTCTCTGGGAGGAGCTGTTTGACCCCTCTCCAATGGCTACAACAGGGACTGTGGAGATTTTTTTTTATTAATCCTGAAGTGTCAAGAGTTGCTTTCGGTGCATATGGTAAGTCATACTTCATTGATCCTCAACAGCTTAAAACACGTAAATATGAATTTGTTTGTATGTTTTAAAAAGAGACCATGCTATAAATATATATATAGATAGATAGATAGATAGATAGATAGATAGATAGATAGATAGATAGATAGATAGATAGATAGATAGATAGATAGATAGATAGATAGATAGATAGATAGATAGATAGATAGATAGATAGATAGATAGATAGATAGATAGATAGATAGATAGATAGATAGATAGATAGATAGATAGATAGATGCAATGAAGTATTTATACCCGTTTTGTCATGCTACAACCCCAAATTTCTATGCAATTTTATTTCACAGGTCAACATAAAGTATTGAAGCACAAGGAAAATAACACACATTTTTATAAAATAAATAAAAACCTAAAAGAAAAAAATTAGAACCGGTATCATACGTTCGTGTTCTGTGTCCCCCGGTCAATGTTTTGTAGAGCCAAATTTTGCTACAGTTACACCGCCAAGTCTTTTGGATATGAGGCTCTAAAAGCATGAAAATTTAATTTGTGCATAATGTTTGTGAAATAGCTCAAGCTCCGTCAGAATAAATGGAGAACGTTTGTTAAGATTAATTCCACTTTTTTTTGTGGAAGGGTCCTGTAGCAGCACTTTAAACACAAAAGATAAAGAAGCTGGTGGGCTACATGTGCCAAGACACAGAGTAGAGCTGTGCTCTACAAAAAGCATATCACAAGATTTTATCCTAATCACTGACTTGATTAAATTCAGACTCGCTACAGCATTTGAGTAGGCAGGTCACACTAATTTTAATTGTAACCTGTGTTTCTGTGACCTTCAACAATACGCATTATTTGTGTGTGAGACCCCCTAAAGCCCCAAACATGCCAGGCAGGCCCTAGCCCACCACAGCAGCTGGAGCTTGGAACGACCAAATGAGGGAGAGAGGGGCACATTACCATCCCAGCTGGTGAGCTAGCCCCTGAGAGGTCAAGTTGGAGTGATGCTCACCACATGCCAGCGAAGCCCTTGTGGCCCAAGGACATCCCCAGGAGCCACAGGCCTTCAGGCAGGAGCCATTCACTCCCATCAGGCCTCTACTTGTCCCGCCTGCACCCAAACGAATAGAGCGCCAACCAAAGACAGGTGGGAGATTTCAGAGAAACCACCCCCACCGGGTGGGAGCAATCTGGGAGAACCAGAGCCAACGAAGCAGAACGAGCTTACCCCCAGCATCCCAGGACCTAGAAACCCATTCACCAGCCAGGACTGCAGACACCATGCCTCTGAAACCCCACTGTCGACCTGGGGATATCCCAAATCTCTATCACACCTGATAGTCCAGCAGACCCCGTTAGATTGGGGACCAAAATTGCAACATTGTTACTATTTTCAGCTGGTGCGGTTTTGCTTTCATGTGGCACTTTGTCAAACAAACCAAACCTTTTGACCAATCTGTTCATTGCTTCGCTTGTGGTGGCTCTGCACCAAGAACCACTGAAGGAAAGAGGTTGGTCAGCAACACAGCACATCTTTGTTTTCTGCAAAATGTAAACAAAATTACAAGGAAAGTGTGCCAGACACGCACAACTCAACAGTGGGATCAGCATGAGCATCGGACAAAGCAGAGGACCATTGAGATTATTATATATTATACAGAGCGGGTGAGACGGCTCTGTGTGAGTAGGGGAGCTTACAACTTCACTGAACAGATGTCACACGTACACAGATGTGGAGCAAGGTATTTACAAGATATGAGTAACTTCAGTAGCAATATTGCTGTACTATTACCATACATTTACTATTACACATTTGTTTTGATTGTATTTACCCAGATTGCCCTGTGCTGTAGTCCACTTCCTGCTTTTGAAACGACCTTCCCATATGCGTTCCAGAGTTTAGTTCAACCGAGCCAAGACCTAGGTTTTAAGGTGGACCCGAATTCGCTTTTTTTGGTCCACATCAGATTTTGATTGCGCATTCACGCCTGCTCAATTGAACTGAACTTTCTGAGCAAACGAACCAGAGTTCGATTAAAGTGGACTAAACAGGGCTGGTGTGAATGCACCCTTAACCTCCCTGCCAACCCCAGAAGATCATCCCCAAAGAAGATGATGCTGTTTCACCATACCATACCATACCATACCATACCGCTTCAAAATGTAATTGTGAAGATTTTTTAAAGCCATGTTTTCATTTTCTTTCACTTCACAACATTACTTATAATTAGTATGTTTTGGATTTTATGCAAAACATAAAATCCAAGTAAAATAAACTATGCTTTCTGGCTGTAATGTGATAAAATAGGGAAAAGTTGAAGAGATGTGAATATATGTGCAAAACAATGTATATATTATGTAATGCTTGTATTATCCTGGTTTCCAATCACAAATGCATGATTATTATCAGTGCGCACAGCATCTTTCTGTTTTCATCAGAGCAGCCTGGCTGGATCCTGGCAAACACAACTCCACAAATGCAACTAGTTTTCGCTTCTGTTGGGAATACCGACATGCTCTGCATTAACATTTTTATCCTCTGAAGAACAACTCGGCAGCTTCTGGAGGAAAAACATGCACTATTTATAGGCATATTTTTATATCAAAATTCATTTGCAATTAAAATCAAATCCCACATTTTATCAGAATTTGAATGCTTCAGCAACACATTTGATTTTAATGGAGAGAATATATGCAATGTCAAATTATTTTTTTCCTTCCTCGCTCATTAAGGGTGCAAGAGCTGCTTTATCTGAAATTCCGCAATCAGAGTCATAAACAAGGTCTTATTTATTCTGTTTGGAGTTTATTTTCCCACTAGCATCCGAGTAGTAAGGTCATTTCTGTTTACTGGTTTACACGGGAATAAATTTGAATTTCAAGTGAAAAGAACAAGCTCTTTAGATTATATTTCACAATAATCAATGCTGTTTTGATTTTTAAAACAGAACTAAGACGGCAGGGCGGGAGGTTGTCAGAAGGGCTTTTCGCAGATCAGCATTTGAAGAAGCCTCTTCAAAGCTGGACATAGTATAGAAAATTTCTCGTCATCATGTCTTTAGTGCTTTTCTAGCACATTTATATCTCTATAAGACCTACAACTGAGCCCTTTTCACATCATGACCCTGCTAAATACAGAAGAAGATAAAGCTGAATAGATGTTGGTCTGCAGGCTTCCATTTCAGAGCTGCGTTACACAGTCTTCCCACTCTGAGTGGCAGACATTATCACCACCACTACCCTCAACCTCACCCTGCCCCTTGTGACAATTACTAGCCTACCTCCCTATTCAGCACGTAATGAGAAAACTGACTGATCGATTTCTGTCGGCCCGGTGAAAGAAGGCACAGGCAGGCCTCTGAGGCACATTACTGCACTGTGTCCACATTATGAATTGACTTTTTTTCAAGTGTTAAAAGCAAGGAGATTCAGCTATTAGTGCAAATTGGTGTTGGTACCCCTCATTTTTAATGATGATGAATCGAAAAACAAATTTCTTTGACATCTGTATTGTTTTCCACATTGTTTTGCTGAAGCTCAAAATCACCCGATGGCAGATTTGTAAAGCATGCCACTACAGACGAAACAGTTGAGATGTTTCTTTAAGTAAACTGGAAAACATCCCCACTATAGCAGAGCTAAGCTCTAACAGGAATGTTTTTAAAACGTTTTAAATATTTTAAAACTACTGTGCATATTTGTCATTTCAACCTGGAAAGATAGGAAAGGCAATTAGACAGATTTACTGACAAAAGAGTTCTTTGGTGCTCGGACCCAAGCAGAACAGGTGAAAGCTGTGAATGGCTTTGATCTTGGATGATCAATCTTTGGATTGGGATTAGTAAAGTCTTCCCCCCGGGGTGCAGACACTGGTGGTGGAGGCTGGAGGAGAGGAGGGAGCCAGGAGGAGCCAGTGGCACGAAGGGGAAGATGGGGTGGAGATGGGTTGAAGTTCAGATGAAGAGCAGGAGAGACCATGTATGGAGAGTTATATAAGCAGAGCCTTCCTTGTAGAATGATTGGTGGAGGTAAAACGAGGACCCTGTGAAGATTGGCTGGATTGCAGGTGCCTAACGAGATGGTCGGGGAACAGGTGAGTTTCCCTGTCTGAATTTAGACTCCATTTGGCATTAGTGGGCAGTTACTGAAACTGTTTTTGTCTCTCTTTCTTACTTCTAGCCTGCACTGATTGTTGTACACAAATGTTTTAGAAATAATTGGTATGTTTACGCTAGACTAAGGGCCTACGACCTGTGACTCTAGCCCAATGTGGCCCTTTTAGTCCACCATTGGGGCTTTTCAATCACTTTGGATTAAAATGATAAGCAAGAGAGCAGTGCTTTTAAAAATAAAATAACTAAGAAGCTAGTTTTAACAGTACATGTTTTTTTTTTTTTTTCCACGAAATATCCTCATAGAATTTGGGGTGAAAACAGGTTTATTTGTATAGAACATTTCAGTAACAACACAATTCAAAGTGCTGTACATGAACCGAACATAAGAAAAGAAAACATTACAGAGGAAACCACATTGCAGTGGAATAGTAGCAGCAGGTTAAGATATAAGACAAGTTGGACTACAAACTAAAACATTAATATTTAAAAACAACTCTAAAAAAATAGGTTTTAAATCTTGATTCAAAGGAACTCAAAGGTTTCAGCACATTTACAGTCTTCTGGGAGTTTGTTCCAGATAAGTGGAGCATAGTTATTTTGTTGTTGTTCCCTAATTTTTCATTTATTTTAGTAGGTGACAAGTTAAATGCTTCTTTGAAATTTTTTAAATGATGTTTAAGTTTGTTTTTTCTCTTTATCATGAACCCCTTCTAAAATATTTCAAACTTAGATGGTGGATTTCTAGACCTGTGCTGTTCCTTTTTAACAAGTCGGCTTCTCTGCAAGGATAGAGAACACAAAGAAAAACAAATCTCTAAAGTCTGGCCAGACTGACACATAGAGCAAGTCTGAATATAAGGAGAGATGTGTTGTTGAAAAGAAAAACATCAGACCGATGCATTAGCAAATCTACAGGTAAATGTAAAAAAATTAAATATTGTGAAAGGTCACTTTTTTCACCCACTGCCTGAAACGCCCGCTGTCGCCATAGTTCTCGCTGTCTCGTCAACATAAGTAAGCGTACGGGTTTGTTGTTGTTGTTGTTGTTGTTGTGTGTGTGTGTGTGTGTGTGTGTTTGTGTGTGGGCCAGAGCGCTTTCTGGATTGGAGGAGGAGCGAGTGATGCGTTCACAGCATGTGGGAAAAACTAAACTCACACTGAATTAAATACAGCGGCTCAATCTTGCCATGAAAATTTACACTCGATGGTCACGATAAAGTCATTTTAACTATCGCGCGGAGGAAAACTTGAGATACATCGAGTATAGTCGATATATTGCCCACCCCTACCTTGAGGGCGAACTGAGACTCGACTTTTGGGATACTTTTGGAAGTGAACTTTGACACAGGATGTTGTTCTCCTGTTTATTCCCTGTCAAACAGGAGTGTATACATGTCTGAAATTAGACCTTCAATCTAATTTAGGCATTGCGTCATGTAAATACACGCATTGTACGCACACATTATGCTTGTTGTGTACATTTATTGACTGATTAAAATGAAAAGCTAACCTAACCATAGGATGTGCATATGCTCCTCTCCTGCACTTACAAGGCACACCGCGTCCGTTGTGTTTCCTCCTTAACTGAGCTTTCTGGGTCTGTCACTGGCACCGCTTGAGGTGGAAGGAGACTGGATTTCGGAGCTGAGCTTTTAGGTTGCTGCAGGGCTCAGTGGGAACCTTTTATTTTTCCAACACTTCTGTGCAAAAAAAGAAAAAAAAACATGCCAATCCTCGAAGGACATTTACCCAATATGTGTAGGAAAAACTTGTTGCTTTTCAATTCAAAAATAGTGTGCGTTAAATATATGATGTTATAAAGGTTATAACAATATGTAACCCAAAAACCTCATGAATTATTGCCCCGTTGCTAAAGAGCGATGGCAGAGGGGAAAAGGGACCACCAGGAACGCTCAGCATGAGTTTCAGGCTTTCAGCAGTGTTGCTTGGTCATCTTATTATCAGCGACTTTGGGCTTGTTTATTTAGGCTATTTACAAGGTAGAGGTAATAGAGCTGATTATTTATTTCTCTTGAAACAACTGGCAACACTGGAGTGGCTTACCAGTCGCACCAGCTGCCTAGACACAGAGGGATAGAATATTCGTCTCATAAGCTTTCGCTGCTGTGTAAAAGTAAAAATGTAAAAGTCATTTACCCTGAACTAAAACAGCTATCCCCTCAAACATGCAGCGCTCTGAGTGTGTGTGCATGCAGCAACGTTTATCTCAAGACATGTGACACAGACTGAGTGTCAGCCTTTGGTTAGCACCTAGCGTTAGCATTATCAAATTCAAGTAGTGAAGCTAAAATTTTTGTTTGCGGAATATGAGTTTGTGAAGCTAACTTTTTCGTTAGCTGTGTCGACCACTGTCAGTGGGTCAGAAGGCAACACATTCATAGGGAGAGCTGCTGGCTTGAGAAAAGTCCAGAAAAGAGGCACTGACACACTGTGCAAGATAAGCCATGAAAACAAAAAGCTAAAGAAGCTGATTTTTCACAGAGCGTTGTTTTCAACCGTATTCATAAAAAAGTTGAATGGAAGGAAAAAGTGTGGTAGAAAAAGCTGAACCAGCACCGATGATAGCTACAGCCTGCAGATAATTATTGGCCTGAGGTTAGAGTTGGTCTGCACTGACAGGCAGAGAACCTGATATTCAGCTTGACAGTGTTGCGTTTTAGAAGGTCTATTTAATAAGATAGACAAAGCCCTGCTGCAGGCAAATGTAGATGGCTCTGGGCAGGGGCACACAGACGGTTCTGGGCAGATGCTCCTTAACAGCTCTGGGCAGGCATTCAGTGGCAGCTTTCGGCAGATACTCTGTGGCGACTCAGGTCAGGATCTGTTTTGCAATGATAGAGATAGGCGCTTGGCTAGATTGGTGATCCTCAAGACAGTCCAGGTTGTGTCCAGAATAACTGAAGCCAAAAGAGGTTTCTGAAGAGGGCAAGGTGAGACAGGGGAATAAAAAAATAAAAAACTAGAACCTGGTTGGAGACTTGGCAAACAGGCAAGGAAGAATGCTGGACCTCTACTCACGAAATGTTTTCAATGGACTGTCACTGGCTAACTGTGGAAGCCCAGTATATAAAGTAAGAGGACTAGTTGAGCTGAATGAGACTGATTAGGCAGTGACAGAGGAGATACACAGACATCTAGCCCAGAACATGACAGGACTCAGCGCATCAAGAGCAACAACTAGGCACAGAGGGATCCTAAACATGGGCTACAAAAACAAAACGAAAACTAGACTGTTGCTTAGTGGTCCAAAGCAGGTATGTTTGAAGCATTTCCCCAAGGCCATGTACAGCCTTTGGGCTTTTTTATTCACCCAAAAGTACAAAATTGTTGAAATCATGGTTGAGACTGCAGACCATTCCTTCTTTAGTTCATATGGTGCTAAAATCCTACAGGAATGCCCTGACAGAATCTGCAGACCCAATAATTCAGCCAACACAGAGAATAAGGATTTAAAAATTTATATTGACAATAACCTGGTTCTGCAGGAACAGGAACTGCCTGGAGTTCATACTGGAATATCTTCTTAGATGCAAGGAGGTTGCATTGCCTCTGATGATTGATCCCAACGGCACCGTCTGAATGATTCGGATCACTGACTGACTGTTCCGAATCTCGGCGTGTCTAGCCAAGGCAAATGCTAGCGGGGAAGTCGTCATCAGTTCAGGGATCATGCACAGGGAGACATTCCACAGGGCAAAGGTTTCCAGAAGGACTAGGAAAGAGGGAAATCTGGGATCCAGGCAAGAGGATCGGTAACTGGAGGCGCACACACCAGGTGGAGGTTTCCGAGGTGGGCGGAGACAGGAGACAGGTCTGAGTTCCAGTCTTGGGTCATGCACGATAGGCAGGAGTATCCAGACAAGAGCTAAGGCAGGCATGCTTGATCGGTAGGCAATGCCGGAGGTCGATGTCAAGAATACAGAAGCCAACTGGAGAATCCGATAAGAGAAAGGCAGACAGGAGGAAACAGGAATGAGACAGGTCAATAACTAGAGGTCAATACAAGGAACACTGGACTGTCACACATGGCACTGGGAGAGCCAGGAATACATAGAGATCCTCCCAGATGCAGCGACTTCCAGTAATTGGAGCCGCCGCAGGTGTAACCACTCAGACCTTGATTGCAGGTGCAGCACAGAGAGCGGGGAGTGACGTCATGGGACTGCAAAACTGGAGTTTTTCGGGCAGGATCAGACAGGAATCATTGCACCTACATTGTGCTATTGTGCAACACTTAATCTGTCTTCTTCTGTCCGTCTGTTGCGCTACTAACTGCTATCTGGTAGCAAGCATAAATGCCTATTTGCCTGTTTGTCTGTCAGAAACCTGAGCAGATTCCCATTCTTCCAGATCATGCCAACTTCAGCTACAACTAGTAGTCAGCCATTCAATTTGCAATGATGAGTGTACCAAAGACGGAAAAGTCAACAGTGAGTACAGAGTGTTTACCAAGGAATAGACAAAAAAAAAATTCCATCAAAATCCAGTCGAAGCCTGTCAGTCTTATTTGGCAGGAAGCAGCTGCATTGTTTTGACAAAAGAATAAAACATCAACCTTCTCTTTTACACGGAAGGCTGGTTCACACGGCAATATTTTACAATTGTCAGCCGATTTTCACAACCTGAGAGACACCACACATAAAGATGAAAAAAAATCATAGATATAACAAGTTTGCTCATATAGTGTGTGGTCTCCGGGCAGAGGGTAAGTACAACACACCACACACAAACAGATTTCACTCAGGATCATTCAAGTGTCAGATGCAATCTTGCAAAACCTCCCAAGATAAAATGTGAGTTCAGAGTAAATAAACAAGGATGATGAGAAAGAATAATGGTGATTGTTTGTGGACTAATTTTATTAGAGAAAATACATTAAAAAGGTATTGGTTAAATGGGCGGAGACAGTGCGAACAGGGACTCTACATTTGCTACACTGAGACATAGAGGTGAGTTATGTGGGGGGCGGGGATATTCTCTGAGTTTTCCTCACCTCACTCTCTGAATGGCTACACGTGCTCAATTGTCCTTGAGGAACTCCACAGATTCTAGGATATCAGGCCTAGACAATCCAACATGTTGAATAGTCCCGATTTGACGGTGAAGCGGTCCCAACATCTATCCGAGCAGACCAGATCACTCTTAACACACCACACACATCAGAAATGTCTTTTAAGATTATCTTAAGAGAAAAGTTAATAGGCCTGTCTGAAGGGGATGATCGGGGCAAAAATCGAGCAAATTATCCTGCCGTGTGAACCAGCTTTAAGCATGTCAATTATGCCAACAACTGGTCAAACCAAGAATGGACAGCTACTGCACAAAAGCTGAAAGCCAATTTACAGGCTGAGAACAACACTTAGCTCCGACGAGCTACCATCCAAGAGTCAAGCACCAAGGCAAGTTATTTGCTGACATTATAATAAGCAAAGACCAGCAAGCCTTTCTCTGTTTTTTTTTTTTTTAATGAGTGCATAACAAAGACAACAGGTATCTTGTGTCCTGAGAACAAATTTAAAGAACAAATCTTTCAAGAACAAAGAAAAAATGGTTTTACATGCAGGATTGTGACTTGCCTCGTTGAGCTAATTGATGAAGACGTATCTAGCAAGTTTAACAAAAAAGCTTACAATGTATTCCTTGGCACTGGATGAAATTAACAATGCCAAGGATACCACTCAGCTTTTAATTTTGGCTACTTCGAAACAACTGAGCAGTTTTTGCTCATGGAATCTCTAAAGGGGCGAACAAGAGGAGAGGACCGTTTTGACAAGGTACTGAGCGTCATCAAGAAGCTCCAGCTACCTTGGAGTACACTTCCCAACGTCACCATGGATCGTCAAATCTGGAGGAGAAGAATCCCAAACAGAATATCATTCTCTTAAGGTGCGTTCACATGCCTCACACTGGGTCCTGGACAGATGGAAGTACTGCTAGAAGTGACCATCAACCAGACACAGCTCATGGAGCAGGTGGTGGTACTCGCTGAACCAGGTGCATTTCTGCAGGATCTTGTAGACCCAGGGATGCCGGCACCATTGTTCTGCATTCCACATTACATACAGCAACACGTCTAGCTAGGTAAAATCCAGGTCCGCCATGGTGAGTTGAACAGACAAGAGGAATCAGCAAGCGGATAGCTATTTGATTATGTAATGAAGCAAGCTTGGTGGAATTTTGCTGTGTTGTTCGTGCAAATTGTTTGCAAGAGAGAGGCAACAAACAGCAGGTGAACAATGCAAAAAAAAAAAATACTTCTTGTTTGCGTTCGGTATGAAAGCACATTTACATAGCCTAATCCAAGAGGAAGGGCTATTTAAGCTCGATCATCTAGAGAAGCCATTGTAACACACTACAGGAGCGAGGGGTCTTTAGCATTGTCAGTTTATCACATTTGTTGAAGAAACTGATGGAGATTACCAGGACTTGCCTTGCCACTCTCATGTCCACTGGTTTTGTTTTGGGGAGGTTTGTTAGCGAGTTTGGGAGCCAAACAGGCAATTACCAAATTCTGCAAGTTTCTTGAGAAAGCGACGTAGACACTGCTGTGGACACATTGGTAGATATGAAGGAACTGAACCTTAAGCTACAAAGGAAAGATCAATTTCTGCATGAAATGTACACAAACATGACAGCCTTCAGAGCTAAGCTGGCTATTTTCAGGACAAATGTGACATAAATATTTTACTTATTTCCCCACCCGTGCAATGCTGAAAGCGGACCCTCGACATTTGAAAAAAATACAGGAAATCAATGGACAATCTGCGCAGAGAATCCTGCCTTTGGTTCTCTTATTATTAAAAAATTAAGACATTGCTTCAGCTGGTGTTATGTCCCTTCTCACAGGATCCCAAAACAGCCCCACAGGAGTTGCATTTGGGACTGATTGTTCTTCAGTGTGACCCTTGTCCTAAAGGAGAAGTTCAGCCCGCTTAAACTGGGAGAATTTTATACTTTATTAAATGAAGCCAAATTTCCAAAGATACAGCAGAGGGCAAAGAGGATGGTGGTGTTGTTTGGCTCTATCTGTTTATATGAAGAATACATTTAATAATTTATATTTGGCCTTCCTGAAAGATTTACTATATCTATCCATACATACATCCATCCAAGAGAGGCAAGATGATTGCTACCAAAGGGGGTTGAACTATTAGAGATACTGAAAACAGTTAGAAATACTTTGGGATCCCACAGGTAACTTTGATTAAGCCACAAGAATATCTGCCATAATTATCCACTTACCTATAAAGAGTAAGATGAGTCCTCAGAAGCCAAATGAATGTTAAGAACAAAGTCCAAGCCATCAATGCCTATGCCCTACCAGTCATCAGATACCCTGCAGGAATACTAACCTGGCAAAAAGAGGAAACAGAAACCACTGATATGGGGACAAGAAAGCACACAGAGACCATGCACTAAGATGAAGAAGGTAGTCCAAGGTCTATTAAGTGTTTTGACAACTGTCTGGAATGAAATAACAAATATCCTGGAATCACAAACATAGTCCCAAATTATGATCTACTAAATTAATGTCTTAGGAAGCAGTTAACTAATGTACAAGAGAAAGACCCAGGAGGAACCATAATGGAAAGACAACCCCCTGCATGGTGCAGATTGAAGATGTGATAGTGAGAAGTCCATCAGTCAATATTTGGACTGAAGGACGATACACAGGCAGTAATCACAACAGGACAGGTCATTCAGCGCAAGCGCAACAGAGGCCTGGACCTACAACACTTGACAGGAACCAAGACGCAAGCTGTGCAAAGAAGCTATTGAAATATAACGGCTGAGTGGAAGAAGCTGGTAAAGTGTACATGAAACACCATACACTGGCCATAGGTCCCTCCACTCAAAGTAGACGCCACAGAGGGTTTTGGAGAACAATATTGTGATTTATATGCTACATACTAATACTATTTAATATAATAATGATGCATGAAGGTAGGGGGGCTTATTTCTACTTTTCCTTTTTGTTTATTACTTATCCAGACCTTTAAATAAATAATAAGGTCAGGATTATATTTTCCTGTACCTTACTGCTTTCTTATCACCCCCCCCCCCTTTTTCTACTTTGCTTTTTGAGTGTCATTTATATTTTCAAAATAAATGAAAATTAAATCAAGGAAATAGAATGATTGAACTTTCTGCGGGTTGTCTACATGTATGAAGTTAGAAAACCATCACGCTTCCCAATATATACAATTTGAGCTCATGAAAAGAATTTGTTCGCTGGATTATTTGTTGTCAACATCTTCTTTGGCACAACATAAAAAAAAAAATAACGTATGTTGGGCTCATGGACCATGCTGAGATACAAAATGCTGCGTTGCTTTAAAGAGACTGCATTAAAATTCATGAACACGGGCTCCACTTTTAGCTCCTTAAAAAGCAAAAAAAAAAAAAAAAGAAAAAAAAAGGCTCTAAAACAAATAAACAAATGATGGCAAAGATGGAAAGACTTCACAATTATTTTGGTCATAAGTTACAGTTTTACTGTGACACAGACTCTCAAGGACATAAACAAACAAATACAAATAAAAAACTAAACGGGATGATGTTAAGAGGTTAATTAACTTACCATCCACTGACTAAATGCACCCGTGTGGCCTCTGTCATCTCTGAAAATGTCAGCAAACACATCATGACTTGAGAGCTCGAAGCTTCCGGAAACTTAAGAGGTTGTGAATGCCAAAAGGTGAGGGCTGTTCATAATTGACTTTTCCTATAAACCAGGTAAAATATGTCAAAGGACACTGAGTGTATTCATGTGTTTTGTTTTATTAAATACAAAAAATCCCTTTGTTTTTTATTTACTTTTTTTTAATTCTGGAAATTTTTGGTCAGATGAGCAGATCTTGTGCTTGCATTGGCAAGACTTGCTGGAGCTAAGCATGCTGACTATGTGGCCAACCGGATTAATCCAGATTGTTTCCTTTGTTTGTTCGTTTTTCCTGACATTTCTATGAATCATAAAGGCCTCTGTTCTTCAGGATGAGCTGTGACATTCCTTTTACCCAATGTGTAATCTTACCACTGAGAGAATAGGAGAAAATTAGGTTTCATTTATTTTATTTGTTCATGTAACATTGATCAAATACACTTGACAAAGTTAAGCTTGGCATGATATCAATAAATAAAACAGCAGATGTGTCTTTAATGTCAGTAAGGTTATAAATCTATTTGAAAGCCACCAAATAAGGGTGGACAATTTGAACTCACTTTCAATGGCGTCGTTATGCCCTGAAGATAAAGTGTTGAACCAGATGATTGCATACGATCAAACCCTCCAAAAACTTTTCCATTGAGGTTCAAGCAGTACAGCTACATTAAGTAATTCAATTGTACCGTCTACTGCAATGTGCCGTCCTCTGTAATGTTTTCCTATGTTCTGTTCATGTACAGCACTTTGAACTGTCTTGTTACTGAAATTGACTTCACAAATAAAACTTGCATTGCATTGCCTTCAAATAAACTGGTTTCATGATAAAAAAAAATATATATATTCATGGATGCTTTCATGGAAGAATAACTGGAGGGATTCCCATTCATGCTGGCATACATTGTATTACGAAAGCTTAAATAAGTTTAAGACTGTTACCACCCAACCTTTATATATTGGTTATCTAACAACATTAATTATGTATATATAAATATATATATCTTATCTATATATATATATATATAGTATATAATATACATCAGATCATATATAATATATATATATTATATATATAGAAAGAAGACGAGAGCGCGACTCGCGGCGCGCGAGCCGTTGCGCATTCTCTCTCTCTCTCTCTCTCTCCTCTCTCTCTTCTCTTCTCTCTCTCCCTCCTCCTCTATATCTCTCTATATATATATCTCTCTATCTATATATATCTATATATATATCTCTATATCTACACCACGCAAAGCGGATGCTTCACCAAGCTCATGGGTCCCAGGCTACTGCCCTTGTCAGCCTTTTCTGAAGGTACGGCCCTGGTTGAGAATGCCAAAGGGATATAAACACGCCGGTGCCTGTTGTGGGTCTCTGTTACAACTCAAGGCTCATGAGATGGTCTCCACAAACAGCCGCATATTTCAATAAATCCACCTTGATTTATTATTCCTTTGACTGATTATACGAATGTAAATATTCAGCAGGAAAATATATAGTCTGGGTGACAGAGTGTCTTTTGCAAGCACCACCACGCCGCCCTGCTGGGTCAGAGCTCCAATGCCACTCACAATTATTTATTAGGCAGCATATTCACTCTCTATCCATCACCGCATTGCCACCCGGCCCGGTCACATCTCTTAATGTTTATTACTGTGTCCCACCTTCCACCGGGGGAGATGATTGACGCTTTCGCAGAGGACCGAGGTGGGACTTGCGCGCTCCTTTCTCTCCAATCGTGGCTCGAAGGGGGCGGAGGCTCTTCCTCCAATACTCTGATTATGAGTCAGTTACCAGACATAAGCGAAACAATATCAGTTGGTGGGCTACTTTGCGCTCAGGTTCCTTCCCCGGCAAGTTGAGTCCTTCAGCGCGGGTTCTTTTTTTTTTTTTTTTTTTTTTTGGCGCATCGTTATTACGCAGCCTACAGCGGAGGAGCACAACGCGCTCCACTTTTAATCAGATTAGGAATCTTTACTATTCAATCCAGTGTTTTTTTTTTCTTTCTTTCTTTCTTCGTCCCTACAGTAAGCGGCGCAGGAGTGGCCAAAGCCAAAAGCAGCGATTCAGATCAGATTTCACCTAAACCAGCTGGGAGAGAGACCGACAGAGAGGGAGAGAGAAAGAGAGAGAGAGAGAGAGAGAGAGAGAGAGAACGAGCCGAGAAGGGAAGAGAGAGGGTTTGTCAGTCTCCCTCCTCCCAAATCCAGTAAAGCTTACCAAGGAAAAAAGGAGGAGTGTCTGGGCTCAGATAGACGCGAGGAATCCAGAGGAATTTCCCGAGGATATTTTCTCTTCCTTACACCCCCCCACCCTCCTCCTCTTCACGTCAAATTAAAAACAACAACAAACAAAAAAGTTGGAGGGGAGGCAGCGGGGACCGTGGTCAGGGATGGACGAGCAGCCGCGGCTGATGCACTCCCACGGGGTAGGCATGGCCGGACACCCCGGCCTGGCGCAGCATATGCAGGATGGCACGGCGGGGACGGACGGAGAGGGCAGAAAGCAGGACATCGGAGACATATTACAGCAAATCATGACCATCACAGACCAAAGCTTAGACGAAGCGCAGGCGAGGTGAGACTCATCTGAAGACACTCGCGTTATTTATCGGGGGAAAAGGGGGGGGGGGAGAAATTATCAGCGGAAAGGGAGGAAGATGATAGTGGCTTGTAACAGAACTGCCTGCAAATGTAAGCAATAACGCCCACCGAAGTGCCGAGATTGCGCGAAAGCGACCCCAAAAAAGCCCTAAAACTTAAAAGATGTCATAATCTGACAACTTTTGTCTGATTTCCTATCAGAATGAACAATTAGTGCCTGATTGTTGCGGATTAATAAAAAAAGAGACCTGTTTTATCTGTGAGGGACTTGGCAGCTCAGTTACTCTGAGTCTTTTACCTTAATTATTACAAAGGAGCTTACATTGTAATCCTGTGCCATAATAACAGGAGGCTGATCATCTTCTAAGCTTTACACCCAGCACTACAAATAAAGACGGCACATTAAGGAAATAAAATGTGTAAATGTTTTAGAGATGTGGACCGACTTGGTTTCATGTGTGTTTAAAAAAAAAAAAAAAAAACATCTACGTTTACAACATGGCTAATTGGAGAATTAGTCATGTTTTATATAGATGCACCAATAAGACTTTTCCCGGCCGGTGCCGATTTTCAGGCGTTGTTTAGATATACTCTGCCGATGTGCTGCTGCTTTGTTAATGGAGGTAGTAAACAGCTGTGCATCAAGGCATCTGATTTTAATTAATTGTAAAAAAAAAAAAGAAAAAAAAGTGCATTGAAACTGCGATGGGAAATCTTAGTCTGGATGTAAGTATTTAAAGCAGCCGTTCAGCGGTCAGAGCCAGTCGAGGGAAATTGGTTACTACTCATCTTTGGAGGATTGATTGGGGTGTACTGCTCCAGTATTTATTTATTTTTAAAAACATTCCAGAAAATAGTCAAACTTTTTGTATTTGATCTGCATCTCCCAACTCACAGCCGGTCACGGAAATCGCACAGTTACGGTGCATATTTTGCCCGGCTCCTACATAACAAATCCAACAGAACGCGCTCATTTTTGGCTATGTGACCAACCATTCACCGGTCAGAGCCGATCAAAGGAAAGCTGACCAATATTGATTTTTAGGTAACTGATATTTGATATTCTACCTTGCTTGTGCATTTTAAAACGTTCTTGCTGTTTTTATTTTTTATTTAAATTCTGCGGCGTTTGACCTGCAATTAGAGCCAAATCAAGTGGAAGTTGGCCGATTCCCATCTTATCAATTGGTGCAAAATTGCACCCGGGTCCTGTATTTTCTTTCTAATCAACACAAGTCACCTTAGACACAAACAAAACATGTCTCTAGCTGTTTAGCTCTTGTTTCTGTTTGCTTCGTTATTGACCTAGTAATTTATCTTCTTTTTTTTTTTTTAGGAAACATGCACTCAATTGCCATCGAATGAAACCTGCTCTCTTCAACGTCTTGTGTGAAATTAAGGAGAAAACAGGTAAGGGCTCACGCAGACGAGAATAGCACCGTCTTTGTGTCTCACCGTCACTTTCCTTTTCCATAATTGGATTCAGGTGCATATATGTCCTGTTTTTATCTCTAAAATGGATCGTAAGATATGTGTTTATATGTGGACAGGCTGACGAAACCTGCTGCTATTGGGCAGCACTGTTGTCGTTTTAGCCTCCCTCACCTCTCTCTCCGTTGGGTTTGATGGTGTGTCCTGAGTGAGCTGTTTTTCATGCAGAGGGATGCTCTGTTCGTGTACACGAAAAGGGCCAAAGCCGCTCAGAGGCATGTGTGAATTATCCCTAATCTAACGTTGGGTTGAAAAAAAAGAAGAGCGGCCCACATGATGAAAGGGTTGTGAGTTGTCTCGGAGGGACGCCGGCAGAGCGGCGCTTTTCAAGAGAGGAAATAACACAAAATATCCAATATAGGCTTATCTGAGAACACAACTTTGAGGCTGTCTGCAAGGTTATTGAGAGAGAGCCTTGTCACTTTGTCGGCTGGCTTGTCGCGTCGCAGCCGCGCGAGATGGCTGAGAATAAACACAGGGACCGAGCCGTATGGAGGCAATACGTTTTTCATTAATATAACATGAACCTTTCTGCGCTGACATTTCATCTGTATGAGTCAGAGTTTGGCACAGGTTTCTCTAAAAACAAGAGAGGAAACATGTAGACACTTGAGATTTTCATCAGATTTACAAAGAGCGCTGGCCCCTGTGGAGGAAGCTACAGTGCAGACCGGGGGCCCTCGCTCCTAAATTGCAAGGCTTGGAAAAGTGAAAGAGTAATGCCTGGCTCTTTGTAAACTGTCTGGCGTCTCCATGGGTTCAACCAGAGTTCGTTTCCAAAAAGAAGAACAAAGTGACTTGGACCTTTTCCTGGCTTTTCCCTCTTTGCCTCTCCCCTCTTCCCACCGTTCTTGGCAACCAAGCTTCTGACAGGAGAGAGGCTCCCCTCAGACTGCAAATTGTCCTCCACTCTGTTTAGTACCAAGTTTGGAAATGAACATGTTTCAATACAGCTTCCATTTTTTTTCTCCTCTTAATGCTTTGACCTTTTTTTCTGTTTTACTCAGCAAACTTTCACCTAACCTAAGAATCAGAAATCTCCCTTTACAGCTTTATCAAGAAAGAAAAGCATTTAGGATCTAAGAATAACAACCCCCCCCCCACACACACACACACACACACTCCCAGAGACACCTAAAAAAAATCCACCCTGTCTGAATCTGAAGAGCCGAGCTGCAGCTCTTCTTCGCCTATAGGAGGGTTTGTACAGATGAAACTGAAAATCCTTTCACTGCAGTGACAGAGAAAATGACTCAAACCTTCACCATGGCATTTACAGCCAAATGTGCTGAGTGCAGTGTATGCGAGTGGAGTACAGCCTGTAATTTGTCAAGACTTTTTTTTTTTATATATATATATATTCTTTATAAAGAGTCAGCTTCTCCTTGCTTTCTACATTGTTGCAGTCAGATTGTCTCCGAGCGGAGACGACGAGTATACAGCGTCTCCGATTTGACTTTTTTTTTCTTTTTTTTTTTTTACCAAAGAGAGGAAGAGTTTCTCCACATTAGCGATCGTTTGCTGCGCGAACGGGCCGTGTGCGCCTCCCCCATTCGCACGGCGTCGGTGGCGTGAGTGTTGACAGCGGCAATACGGGTCGCTGCTGCAGTGAGTTCTCCATTGGCAGGCGGCTGACAAACAAGGCGGCAGCGCATGCCAATAGTGGACAGAGGAGGCCCCTAACTGATGACCCCGCGCCACCTCGCTCCCCTTTTGATTTGCGCCGGGGTCGTTGCTGTGTCACTGCGTTGGGAGTATTTAGCAAGCTTAAACAAGCTCAGGTTCACACGCCTGGCTCGTGGAAAAAGCAAAGGACGAGGGGCTTGTGTTACCACGCTTCTTCGGGCAGCCGAGGTCGTGTTTCACAGAAATATCCTCCTCCCGAAGTCCCAGCCCCTCGACTTTTCTCCTATTTAAAACTATCGGCATTGTGAGTGAAGTCACTAAGAGCTCTCGGTGTTTGTTTTCTTGCGCTCCGCCACACATCCTGTGACCAGCGCTGGAAAGCGTTTTTGTTTGCTTGGAACCATTACGGCGAGGGAAGCTGGCACGTACAGGTTGACTAAGTAAGAGAAGCCAGACACCAAGTCGGTGTTTCTGGGAGTCAGATTTCAGGCCAACTCCCCCCCCCCCCCCCCCCTCCCCTCCATGCCGGTTTCTCTCTATCTGAGGGCCTGGGACTGCTTCTTTTCGTCAGGGCTTTCTGTGTCAGCGGCCTCACATTACATCCATGCAGACTCGGGTCAGATGGAGAGCTCCAGCATGACTAATGTGATCAGACGGATAATGCATTACACCGCTTGAACTTATCAAAGCTAGAGACCTGCTGAATCAGTCTGTCCTGCTAGCAGCAGCCCTCCCAGAGCCTGCCATGCTTATTATGCTTGTTAGGCAAAACGTTTTAGAAATTCACAGCGATCAGGACGGCTAAATATTCGTTAAAGGAATAAGAATGCAAAGGAACATATTTTGCCATGAACAACTATTTTTATTTGTGCGGTTGGCATGAGCTGCTTACAGGTAGTGAGGAAATAGAAGGCTTTCAAAAGTTTGTTGCAAAGCAGTGAAAGAAAATATTTGGCCATTTAAAATGCTGCTAAAGACCCTCTGAGGAATAGACCAGATCGGTTTTCATTGAATTTGAAATGATCACAAAATAATTGTCCAATTATTATTATTATTATTATTATTTACTGCATGAGTATCTTTAAATCTGTTGGGCTGATTTTGGCACTAAGAAAGCAATTCTGAATATAAAAGAAAATAAAAAAGGAATAGACCACATCTCAGTGTTTAGGTTACACTTACATAACATGTGGACATGAGTTAATCTTAAGTCTATACCTAGCGCTCATTTAAACTTTTATGATTTTTTTTTTATGTTGAAACCAGGCAAAACTGCCAGGTCTAAAAGTGGTCTGAGCTTAGAGTAGAAAAAGCTTAATAAAAAAAGTCTGTAAGTCATTTTAAATTGCCAAAAAGCATAAACTGAAATTTAACGACAGCTTCAGATAATTCAATATTAATAAATTACATATTTTTATTGCTATTGCTGTATTGATGTTAATGTATGAAAAAAGACCCAGTATTTTTGTTTATTTGAGAGCTAAAAATTTTATCAATAGTGGTAAAAAAAATCTGATTTAGGCGTATATCTACTGTACTTGTAGATGGAAACAACATGTATCTCAATCTATAGTGACAAACATTCAAGCTATAAAAACAGGCTGTGCTGTGACAAGATGCTTTCTTGAAGACGAAGTTCGATGTTGCTTTAATAAAAGTAATATCATAGTAATTCTGGAAAATTCATTATTTTTAAGCGCACATAAACACCAATTACCTATGCTAACATGTCTGTGATTGAGTTGAAATTTTCAGACATTGAAAAAAAGCTTACTGATAAAATGCCAAAGAAAGAGCATACAAAATGTGATTTACGCATTCCCCCACCTGCTGCTGCACATTGACGGTCAGCTGACTGAAATAAGGCTCCCATGCTTTTAGTTCAAGTAGAACAAAGACTAATCCAGCTTTTTAGAAATATTTCCAGTAGTGGAAAAACACAGTCAGGGTATGTGATCTTACCATGAGGTACCAATGCTTTAAAGATACTGCTGGCAAACTGCGAGTGACATTTCTGCTCCGCAGCTGACTGCAGACTGTCTGAGCCGACAACCTGACTAATTAACTTGCTGTACCTGCGTTACATTAAAGAGAATACTGACCTACTTTTTGGATGAGATCTTTATAGATAAATAAGGAAAAAAGGCAAAAAGATATCATTAAAAGTGTCTTATTGCCATTATAATCTGTATATAGATATGATTTAATCTGTTTTGGAATAGTTTTCCTACCTACCGTGCCAAGTATATTGGTAAAAGTATATTGGTAATTGGGAAAAAAAAAAAAAAATCCTGGTAGTTCTTTGGAAAGTACGGTTTTGATGGAAACTTCACGGATTACAAAATAGGAGCAAAAAACATAAAGTTTTGCTTAGAAACAACAGAATTAAGATTTAAAGAAGCATTAAGACACGGATTACTTGTCTGGTTATTAAATAAGCATTTTTTTTGCTGTAACTGTCTCGATAGACGTGATATAAACCCGCAGGTGCATGGTGATAATGTCAAATGGCTATTTCCAGCATTTCCTTTAATATCAACACTAAACGATGATGGAGGTACTCGTGGAGCTCCTGTGCAGCGGTGGATAAACTGGTCACTATGGCTCCCAGTGCTGCTGTTTTTCAGTATTTAATTGACACGGCTGTCCATGATGAGTTCAGGGGTTAGTGTTGCCTCTCTTTGTTACTCTCCTCTCATATCCAGTGACAGATGGAGGCATTAGTCTCCAATGTGGCACTGTCCTGAAACTAATGGCTATGTCCTTGGTTTCCCCCGTGCTAGCTGGGAGACTGTATATCTGTCCCTGGCTTGGAAGTGCAGAAGCAGCAGTTTATCCCCCACCACCCCCCAACCCCTTCATGTTTTAGTTTCCACGGAAATAAGAGCGAGCAGGACTTTGTCTGCTTTCTCATAAATAACTTCAAAATAAATAACTTCAAAATGAGGGTGAAGTTTTTTTTTTTTCTTTCTTTCTGAGAAAAGCGGGCTTTGATTTGCGAGCTTATACGGACCTCTTCCTCCTCTTACCAGAAATGTTCATCCGAGCGAGGGATAATAACCATGTGATATATTTTTATGGAGGATGTGCAGATTGTAGCTTTTAAAGTAAGCTACGGGATATAAAAATAATCTGCTGTCCTTTTTTTAATGTCTGGCTTTATGTTTGTACTTCATTACCCATGCACTTCAGAAGAACCGGCAAGTATTTCTGCCGCTTCCCTGTCCTCCAGCATAAACTCACTTGCAATTAGGACAGCTAATATATTATGCAAATGTTGACTGGCTTAATTGAGACATGTTAATCATGTTTTAAGAGGCTAATTACAGCCCTGTATATCTGAGGTGGGAGTAGTAATTAGCCATGATAACAGATCTGGCGTTAGAGTGGTCATATTCAGTGTTGCGATGTAAAACTAGAGAGTACCTGTGTGCACATTTACAAATACGCGAGGATGTCTTTTATTGATTTTGCCAGGGCAGCGGATGTTCAAACAGTGCATTATTCCTGGGATTTGTTTTATTATCGGGTAATGCATTCACAAGCATTGGAGAAGGTGAGATATTAGCAATATTTGTTTTGAAAAATAAAGTGAGGATTTTGCGAGACAGCTTGAATTTATATCATGATATTCTCAAGGTGTTTGTTGTGAGAGCGATGAAAGTGACAATAAAAGGTGTTTAAAAATTCATCAGCCTCCAGGAAACAATTACTGCTATGAAAATATGATGTACCAGTTAATAAAAAAAGGGTACTTCACCACAACAGTTGCATTCATTTGTGCATATAAGATGCTTAACCGTACAGGTTAACAGCATTCAGTCAGATTCTGAAACGTAAACTCATTCATGGTTAATGCATTCATGGTTAATGTGAAAAATAGTCCAGAAAAAGTAAAAAAAAAAAAAAAGTAAAAGCCAACTGTCCCAGTCATGTTGTATGTTTTACGGGTTTCCAAACACCATCAATTAGAATTTATATATTTTGTCAAAGGCTGACATTTTTTTTATCGCAACAGTTCTTTTTTTATGATATCAATAATGCAATTGCCCATCTCAAGTAAGAATAAAAAAATTTTTCACAGAGGAAAGATTTCCCTAATACCAACCGAGGTTTTAAAGAATCTGTAATTTGAGTAGAATAATGCAGTTTGACGAGTTCATAGATTTTGTTTGTTAGCTTGACTAATCCTAAAGTCTATCCCTAATGACAAATAAGCCCTGAAATATCTCATAGAAAGGGATTCATAGATCTCAAATTGTGTTTTAGATCATCTTTGTTCAGTTGAGAATCATACAGTTTAAGTTTGGTCAGTTCAAGTATTTTAGATTTTGAACTAGAGCTGATGAAAAGGTTCTGAGTAGATCCTAAAAAGCTCCTATCAGAAGTGTTGTAAGGGCTAAGGGTTAGCCAGACATAAACTAAAGGTCTTCAGCAGAGACACAACAGGACCTCAAGATGAAAGTATTCACCCTCATTTCCGCGGATCATATGAATAATTAATCTGGCCAGCCAAAGTCACAGGCTGACAGCATCTGTATTAGGCTTTCACAAGAAAAATCGTTTTTTCTCAATTTACCCTTTAGTGAAATGCATCAAATGAATGGAGTTAGAAATGTATTTGTTCACATATTCAATAATAAAAAAAAATCATTCCCAATTTTTAGTTATTTTTTTTACCTGTTTGTATTCTGTTTTATGCGCTGGTCTTTTCGGTCATCTGAGCCGGCAGTGTTGGCTGTTCTGGACACCGGGCTCTATGCTGTACATGGCCTTGTTCTTAGTTTTCTGGCAGAGATCATATTTGGATCCATTACGCTAAGAATGCCCTCCCACTTAACGAAAATAAAATTGCTTTAGAGAGGAAATTTGCTTCATGGCTGGAGTGGAGTTTCTCTTTTATCGGATGTTTATCTCTGGAGCGGCTTTTAGTGTCTACACAACAGCTCCAGTGACATTATTGCCAATTCAATTGCCTCAGCCATTGTTTTTTCCCCCCCCTATTGGTGCTGTTCGGATTTGATTGGATTTTGCAGAGTCTTGTGGAATTGCCCCACACAGTTTGACAGGTTAAAACATACATTATCATGTTGTTGGAATTGAAACCTCTGCAGTTGGTATTGGTCAGCATGAGATTGTAATGGTGTGATAACCTTGAGTAAAAATACAGTTGCATTGCTGTTGGACCTAAAATACTGTAACATATACAGTAAATTGACTATTACACTTACAATTTCATCTATAAGATATCTTTATTGTCATCTACTTAAAGCTGCAGTATGTAAGTTTTGTAAAAATTTTATTTTCGCTACATATTTGTTAAAACTGTCCCTATGTCCTGACAGTAAAATGTGAAATAGATAATCTGTAAGAAAAAAAAAAAAATCAAACTTCTCTGGCTCCTTCCAGTGGTCTTGCCACCATTTGCAGAAATACATAGCTCCCGGTCAGAAACAACCAATCAGAATTAGGAGGAATCTCTGGCTCTGATTGGTTGTTAGAAGAGTCAGTCACCCTCGTGTACATGCTGCTCACACTGCTTTACAGGAAAACTGCCAATTTATTGAATATCACCTACTCAGAAAACAAAAACAGGAAAGCAGAAGATGACCGATGATGAAAAGCCAACTAAATAGAAAGAGTTAGACCAAGCAGAAATAAATCAGCTCCTCCCGTGGAAGGCTGCGGTGCAGCAGAGAGCAAGGAGGAGGGACCTGTAAGATGTTCTTGTTCAAGTTTTCAGTTCATGGTTTTCTCAGGACTTCCTGCTGCAGCTTTAAGAAAAAAAATCATGCAAACTGTGTGGCTTTCAGGTCAAATTACTTTTTTGCCATTCTGCTTTTTATAGAACAACACTGGTCATATTGCAATCTTATGTTAGTTGGTTAAGTAGTGGGGTTATCTGCTCAGGTAGAGCGCAACTCAGCTGCTTTACAGACTTGCTTGCCAGCAGTGGTTTAAAAAATGTGTTATTTTAATAAGAGTGATAGGTGGCGCTCTCTTAGTTTCCACACAATAGTTGTTTATGTATTAGTGATCAGAAATTGCACAGCTGGAGAAAACTCGTACCACTCCTATACTTTCTCTGGCGTCCTATTATAAGAACTTTTAACTGTAGGAACTGAATCATGTTAAATTTTTGTAGTTTTGAAACCATAAGCTTTGAACTCTGATTTATTTGCTGCTCATCACCAGCCAACTATTGTTTCAAAGCGGTGTTAGCTTAGTAGGAGTGCTGGGTGCCGCTCCTTTTGTTTTAATGACATGACTAAACCAGAAACATTTCTAGACGCATATTTCTGTCTCATGACCAAGGGGTAAATGCAATAACTCTCTAGTGCACAGCAACACGTAGGGAAGGGGCAGCGCACTATGGTCCATATAGCCAGAGAAAACTCCAGTCTCTCCTGTACATTCTTTGGCATTTCATTAAAAGGATTTTAGACCATAGTTATGGTGTGATGGAAACGCTAACGGTTTTTAAACATCTTTTTTTTTTTTTTACCTTGATAATTAAAAATGTCTCATTCTCAATATGTATATTTTATTATTGAAAGAAATATATTTTATTTAACTCTTTTTGGTCAATTTAAACCGTGTTTCTTACCTGTCATCAGACCAAAAAAACCCAAAACAAACATCTGCATATGCATTCATGAATGCTTGTGCAAGTTGATGGAGGTGGGCGGGCTGGCACGCCGCCACTAAGATGTAAGTGGCGTGTAGGCAGCATGCTGGGGTTGTACAAAAGACCCCCTCTCTCCCACCGCCGCCACCCGACTTCGATGTACAGTCAAACATAAGACGGCGAGCACTCTTCCCTGGCTGACTTAGTAAAAATGACACAAATTAATACGTGCTGCTTAAACAGGACCAAGATTAATGGTTGCCTTTCGCAGCGGCTTAGATCCTCTGTCAGTCGCTGCTCGCTGCCCAGATGGAATCAACACCAATCAATGAGGCTGCCGACTCTCACTGGATATCTGCTTACGATGTTGATTGGTACACACAGATGCCTACATTTACATACGCTTTGAACGCACGATCCCTTATGTCACGCGAAATAAAACAATAACAAATGCACAAAGTTCCTCCTGGTGTTTCCGCATCTCTCTCCGGCGCTCCTCTGTACAAACCCTATTGCATATCATGTATTACATCCCATATAGTAGGATTTTTCAATCAGGTGCCACGGAGAGTCAGATGGGGAAGAGCAGCGAGGCTGATGGCTCAGTCGTGATTGGATGTTTCAATTACTGATAGTAATGCCATGGTGTAGTGAGTCATGCAGTGCAGATAGCACCATTTATTTTAATCAGGGCAGGGGAGAGATGGGTGTGGATGTGTCTCCCTCATTTCTGAGGGAGTTTCGCATTTAGATGCAAGGGAGTGCGCACGCACACGCGCACTCGCACTGGCTTTCTTTAAATCACTCATGCAGCCGCACACATGCCCGTGCTCAGGTGGATTGAGAGTGGAGGATAGGTTGCCTTGGGTAACGCGTAGCGACAAGGTACTCTCTCGGTGAGCTATTCTAATTTATGTTAATAAACCTTGCAGTTGCTGCGAGAGACAAAGAGGCCAGAGATGAGCCTCGGTAACCTTGGTACTTTCACTGGAAGGAGAAAAAAAAGCAGAAACAAGAAAAAAAAAAAAGCATCAGCGAGGAGATAGTGAACTGTAGAGAAAGACTCTTCCCACTGAGGCGCAGAACGATGATAAATTTAGCCACACAAAGAGTTATTTTGTGGCTGCGGAATCAAACGGTCTCATGCTTGTAATTTTCGAATTTGGTGTGCGGTGTTTTACTATTTCTGTGTCAGAGTGCGCGTTGGAAGGGGCAGGGATTGGCAGGCGGGTTTTTTTCTCTCGGGATCGTTGCTGCTAATCCTGTGGGGCTCCCGAGAGACACTGGATGATGCAGCTTTGGATGGCTTCCCGGGGCAGATGTGACACCACAGGTAGCGTTTAGCGCACCGGGGCAAACGCAGCAACGCTAACAGAGGTCGGGTACGGTCTGATGGCGTGGCCCAGAGGCGGGCCCTTAAATCACCCTCAAAGCGAGTTGACATTTTTGCTTTTTGATATCATTATATTGATTCTTTTAGTCCTTAAAGGTTGATGAACAAGATCGTGTTTTTTTTAATTATTATTATTATTGCTGAGCTTTTGAATCCAAAGTGTTTTTTTTTCCCCCCCTATGCAAACCGTCACGCCAATATTAGCAAGGATTTATAACACAACAACGCCTCCTTGCTGGTTTCCGCTTCTATCATATATTTGTGTCCCCAGCCCGAAGAGCGAAAGCTGTGGATTTCCTCTGTGCCTGCTGTCTGCCAGCTTGCCTTTGGCGATGTTAGTTCTGGACAGTTAACTCCCACTGAAATTATGTTAATTGCTGTCATTTTCTTTTTTCTACTTGAGCATAATCAGCAAATTATATACTTCTGTTCATTTATTACAGAGCCACTCTTAACGGGGTTTTTACCCTTGAAAGATCAAAAGTTAGACGGGGAGCTGGTTTGCTCTTTAAGTTTTGTGTACTCGTTTTATCAGCTGGCGATTACAACAGCCCTTAATGTGCCATACAGAAATGTTTGGTGTTGTCAAATGTAGTATATCATACATCAAGTTAGAGCTGAGGAGTCTCATTTCTGACAGTTTCCAGAAAGATTCAGTAAACATTCAAAGCAAATGGCATATTTTTATCAACATACTTTTATTTGCCCTTTGGATCAGGCTGGTGATTTTACATGGTAGATTTATGTCCAAATGCAGTGTATTTAAGTTAAAGGTAGAAACAGTGCCACACATATGCATGAAAGGCCCAGCACTTAAAAGTGTAAAAAAAAAAGATAATGCACCACATTTTACCTGAAAATAACTACTACAGTAGTATTTCTTGACTGCGACAGACATTTTTTTCCAATCTAGACTTTTTTACAGGATGGCCTTAATGGGCTCCTTCCTATATATGTTTAACAAGGTGAAAAAAACTACCACAGTGGAAGCTCTAAATAAAATAAACACATTTATTTTAATTAGTTTGAATTTTGAATTTTGATTTTAAGGGATTCTACGCAGAAACAAGTCCCCCCATTAAAAAGGACAATAAAAATAGTTTGTTCCACCCACCTGCACTCCCGCAAAACCATGGACACCGCTCATTTTCAGTACAATAGTCACTTACCCTACTTGATGTCATTACCTCAACCATTGTATTGTGAAATAAATGACACGAGGACTTATGCGACGACATGGAGGCTTGCTCTCAATCCCAGGGATTTTTTGGACTGGCCTAACAATTTTGTCAGCACTGGCGTCACTGTCTCTAGGGTTGAGAAAAATAAATCAGTTTATACAGAGAGTTTCCTGCCTGTATTTTAAAGTGTTAGAGTAACGTGTAAGAACATTGTTGTTGCTCATGTGACAGAAGATTTGTTTGGGGACAGATCCCCCCAACTTTGCAAACACCTCTTTGATTGTTCTGGACTAGAGCCCTTCTCCAAAACTCCTGGGTGTGCTGCTGTTGCTGTAGCATACAGAGAATAAAGTGGGGGGGGGGGGGTACAGGGAGCACGCACAGCAGCAACACGTGGAAGCTACTGACAAAACAAAGCCAGGGTTGAGGAGAGAGGAACACAGCGGGTTGATTCGCCAACCCTGTATGAGTTCAGAGGAAACCCATGTTAGAAAAACCCATGCAGCGTTGGTGTTCAGCTCAGATGTGTCCGTAGGTAGAGTCCCCACTGTAAAAAGTTTTTACATCTAAAGGAGGTTATCTTTATCATTTGTTTTTAAACATATCTAACTCTCTGCCTATGCACTGAGCTCAAATCTCTGTTTTGCTGCAATGTTTTCATGCAGAGCATTTCGCTAAAAGCTTGCTTGTGCTCTGTTATGATGGAAATCGTTGATAAGTAGGCCTCTGACATATGTTCATGCCGTTCATTTTTGTCGTGTGCAGACTAGAATAACAGAAAACATTGTTCTCCTGCCTCCTAAACATGGTTAAAATTGTGACTAATGTTTCTGCTACAACGACGACTAGGGATTGAAATTCTTACGGTATGATAACCTTTATGAAAACAATAAAAACCTAACACAACTAGTTGTTTTTACTCAAACCAGAAAAGATTTTTTTTTTTTTTTACCGCTGCTAAAATAATATGACATTGATTGTTAGTTACAGTAATCTATAAAATTCAATTAATGTGATTTTGATACTACTTTGAAGCCCGGGTCAGTCCAACCCTTCCTTCATCATATAAGTTGAAGTAGTTTGAACCATAGAAAATGGCCAAATGGACATTTGTGAAGTTTGGAAAATTAAACTTTTAAAGCCTATCTTGAACGACCGACCAACAGGGTTTTGGGGAGGGCCGAGCGCAGAGTGGGGAACATCACCCAGACAGATGGGAAACTGTTTATGTTACAGGCAGATTAAAAAAACAGCCGTGATATTTAGACACTGACTGTGCAACTGGGTTGAGAGGCAGCCCCATAATAATAAGCAGCGGCCAAAAACAGGAGACGGGATTCGAGTTTCGTAAGGGACTCTTATACAGATCATCTGAAAATACCTTGATCAAGAGATCCCTCGTTCCTACAGAGATTTTCATAAAACCAAAGCTCTCAAAAATTACTACCTCCAGATTAAAGACAGTGTGCAAAGCCTCCCACCGTTCGTTTTACTGACTACTGACACTGCTGTCTCTGACGCTATGCTTTCCTGTGAAGCGCTATGTGATTCCCCGGGAAATCACTTTCTGTGCACATCTCTGCACACATAAACACAAGCATGGGCCATGTGGTTGTCTGCGGAGCACAAATAGACTGCCTAGAAAACCGCTACATACTATCGCTCCCAAAATAGGAAGGCATGTGTGATAGTTTAAACTGACAGGACAAGTGCTGCCACATCACATTAAGGTTGATCCAGGCAAGGTAATTCAAGACATATAGGGCGATTTTGAAAATATTAAAAGTTCCCGTTAAGGCTTTTTCGTTAAGAACTCAGGATGTTGCGTTTGAGATATCCTCACGTCTTCCCGTGATTTGGAGCAACAGCCTCGTCGCTACATGCATGTCTTTTACCCTGAAAGGCAAACTCCTTCTTCTTCCATTATGTTTTTTTATTTGGCTCGCTGGCATCGCCGGTGCCGCCTGTTTTATTGGACATGTCCTTCAGCGCCGTGTTTAGCAGTCTTCTGCCCCTAAAGACATAAAACTCCTTTATGTTCCTATTACTTGAGTTTACGGAGAGCATCTTCAGCCGCCCCGCCTTTCGATAAGATCATATTGATAGATTGATATTGGGAGAGCTGTAGTGTGATAAAGGCACGGGGGTTAAGAGCTTCTTGGATAGTTTAACCTTGATAAAACAGTTGTTTCAGTGAGGCTGATTTCGCCCCATCCGTCTTCATCCGTCAGGGCCCCGCTGAAGTATGCAAATGAAGGCAATAGAGGGAAGCGCCGTGTGCGGTTAAATGGGGCGTTGCGAATGTGCGGTGTACCGCGCCGACGGGGTGATACTACTTACTGTCCAAATTTAGTGTGTCTTTTCTGAATCCTGCTTCCTCCCCCCCTCCTCTGCCTGTTTTGTTTACATTTTAAGGAAAAAAACAAGAAACACACACATATATAAATATATATATATATATATATATATATATATATATATATATATATATATATATATATATATATATATATATTTATGTATGTACGTATATATAAACTAGTCCCTCTCGTAAAAAAGATTGCAGCTGTAACAGAGGCGAAGCAGTTTATGTTCTTATGTTCTTATTTTTAATGTGCTTTAGCAGGAGTGCAGAGGCTGCAGCCCTTTGTTTGTGGCTCTCGGTGTGCAGCGCAGGAATCTACATGTTGCAGTGGGTTTTATTGCATGCTCTGCCCATACATTTCGGAGCATGGCTGTTTATCGTGCTAATTAGCGAGTCTGGAGGTGTAAGGGTAATAATCTTTGTGATAATAACTGTTTATGCCTTAACACCGTGCCCCGTTCACAGTTTATGTTGCTCGGGCAGCTTCATTTGCCTGATTAGTTTTGTACCTACTCAGCAGCATTAAGGAAGCTTTTTTTTTTTTTTGTGTCTGTTTGAGTCTCTCATTTATCTCGTATGTCGGTATATTGATTGATTCCCCCTGCTCGCTCGTTATTTTTTGCTCCGTTCTTCACAACTCATTTTCAGAGAGGAGGCCAGGAAACGGGTTACCACATCCCCTGATCAGCCGCCACACACATAGAGCTGTCAGTCAGAAGCTTTCCTGCCTGCCCTTTTGTTAGGGAACGCCAGCTCTGTAGGAGGGTCCTCTGGGTGATAGATGGCTCGCGGAGCCTATCGGACTGCAAGAAGCATCCATCTCTGTCTGGTGCCTGTTAAACAAGCTTGGAAAGCAGCCATGTAGCCCTAACTACCAGTAGCCTCCACTAAAAAACCCCATTAACATTAATGAAGGATAGCTTTAAAAGTTCTTTAGTAATAGGCTCGAATTGGATTTATTAGTCAGATGGTTTGCCAGAGAGTACGTCTCGAAAAATGTCTCGGTTAGATAAATGGAAACGAGCACGTGAAAGGTTTCCTTTGGTATTCCGGCTCAGTTAGATTTTTGTTTTCAAAATTTTAATCTGGACACCAGTGTGTGCATTGGCAGGATTGGAAGTGCTTGCCTGGATGCAGTAGTTGGTAGGATGTTATGTCATTTGCATGTATGGTACATACATACGTACACATTCTGCACGGCAACAATTTTTGTTGGCTGTACCTCGATGGAAACAATTGATTTATATTTTTAGTAGTGTTGTGGTTCTTGAAATTTTCAGGTTTGCTCTGGTCTCGGTCTCAAACTGGATTTTTCACACCAACCTAGTGTGAATCTCTCGGTTACATTCAAATGTAACACTTCTTAACCGTGACAGCTTGAAAAGTGTAGATTGTTTTTAAACTTTTGCAGCAGCGACGCCATTATTACAATTACAGCAATTTTCTTTATAACGGTCTCACATTGGTTTAGTCCTGGTCTGGGACTAGATCTCACCTCCCAGAACGTCTTTCTCGGCCTTGGCTTAGGTGCTCTTGACTACAAATACAAACCGCAAAAAAAGTGGCGGGGACATTGCAATGAAGGAAAGAAAAGCATTAGAGAAATTGAGGTTAATCTTAATCGACGTTGTCATTGGCAGTTTTATGATACTCTGCAGCTCTGCTTTATTCAGATCTGAAATCAAGCTGCAGCTTTGGTGGCTGTGAGGGAAAGCGAGGCGTTTGATGTTTTAAGCCACTGAAAAGATAAAGCTCCCTCATCTTTAAGCACTCTGCTGCCCTCCTTTACAAAAAAAAAAAAAAGTTCCTAATAGTTTTTTTAAAGGCCTTTCATCCCTGCAGGCACTGGCCATTTCAATATCCTGCAACTACCACTTTACCTGTCTGCAAGGTCCCTATAGATGGTTGATGCGAAACTGCCATTAGCCGGCCAATTCCTCAGCCACAGATTACGGCGCGGGTACGTGGTAATCACAATGTTGAAAAGGTCTGATTGCATTCCACCCAACCTACAAAGTGCAGCATAAATGGGCTTTCTTGAAGGTCTGAAGTCGGTTGTTGGTGTGCCATCATAGTGCATTAGGACTGTCAGGAGCAAAACAGCAATTTTTGAAACCTCTCTGTGAATCTTTAAAGGATGCAGAAATACACTTGGAGGCAAACGAGGCCTTCACGAGATTGTTGAGTCAAAGCATTTCCTGTGCGAGCTGAGCTATAAACTCACCTCAGCTGAAAAGACATTTATTGTGAATATTCCTAATCCACGTCTCCCATTTCTCTCTGCCTCTCCCCCTAGTCTTCCTTCTTTTTTTTTTTTGTCTTGCTCCTTTCTGGCTCGTCTGCTCACCTCTGATGTCATTAGCGGGTATGGAGGGAGGTTGGGTGCAAGAGAAGAGTTGCTATTCTTAATGAATTCCACTTTGTCTTTGCACTCCCCTACCTAGTTAACCCCTCTAGTGCTTAAGGTGTCAAATTAGAGCAGCTGGAGAAAAAAAAAGGGGAGAGAACAAGTAAAGAACATTGCACCTACAGCTCATTTCCCGACTCTCCTTCAAACCACCCTAATACAACATAATATTCCTGAGTATTATCTGTGTAACAACTGTGGAAAAGATGCTTGGATCTGCTTTAAGTATTCCACTTTCATGAAGCCGGTAGGGCGCTTAATAACACGTTACTCGTTCACTGCTGTGCACTGATAAGGAAAAGGTAACCTGGTACATTCAGAAAGTTTTTGTGATTATTTCTTTTTACAATTATGAGAGGCATTTTATTTCACATCTTAGTGCTGGCAAAGCAGCAAACGACGTCTTGCTGTTTAGGGTTATGAAGGTTGATTGGTGCTATTGCTTGAGCCACAACCTCTTTTCTTACTTTCTGCATATTTTGATCTGCTTGAATGCACAAATATGTGCATGCACATATTTTTCTGGAGTTTGCAAAGGTCTCTAAAATATCCTATCTTTTTTTTTTTTTTAAATAACTCACCAAAAAGGATGCAATCATGTCCAGTTTTACATTACCTTACAAAACTATTCCTCTCCCCCCTAATTTCAACCACAAACCTCGATTTGTATAATTAGTATTTTATGTGACAACAACACAAAGTAGGGAATAACTGTGAAGTGGGAAGAAAAGAAGGAAAGAAAACCTTTTCTTTCAGACTTGCATTGTATCAAGCTCCATCCACTATACATCATCCCGACCAGTTTCTCTGTCACTGCAGATAAAGAAGACGTGCCCACAGCATGGTGCTGACACCACCAAGTGCATTTTGGGTTCAGAATGATCTGCAGTTTTCTGCCACACAGAAGAAGCACACATAGGTCCCAAAGTACCTGTTCTTGCTGTCCTTTACGTGGCTTGTGGAAAACTGCAAAGGGAACTTCTTATGACTTTAAGAGTCCCACACCTGAGCAGTTTATCTTTCCTGCTCCTCCAAAGTTACCATGGGTCTACTGACTGCTGTTCTGAATAATGTTTACTCATGCTGGCCTGCCAGTTTAGTTGGTCGGCCACGTCTTATTAGGGTTGCCGTAGCATTACAAAATATGTAAAAAATTATTTTCATAACAAGTTCAGTTTGTACAATATTGGTGTTGCACATAAAAGTATTTTAATACAATGCAGTTATACTTTTTATCACTAAGTATTTAATTTTCCAGAAGCCAGTTTTTCCCCTGATAAAACCACAGTGTTGGAGTGGAAACTGTATATTTAATTTATCCCTTTCCTAAAATTCTGAGTTTGTGTTTACAGTAAACCAAAAGTAGAAAGGCTTATCTAACGTAGATTATTGTAGCTATTAAAAAAAAAGGAAAATTGTTATTGAAATTGACGTTGAGACTTCACCAGCATTATCGCCTATCACCAGTTTTGGTGATTTTTTGTGCAGCCATCATTTGCAAATCTCAGTAAATGAACCACAATCTTCTCCCTGACCAATCTGGTGTGTTCCTTGATCTTCATGATTGCTTTTTCACTGATGTTCTTTAAACTAGATTTTTATTTGCCTAAAAAAGTAAAACCCAGGTATCGTTTTAACTCAACTTTGTAAGTATACACTTTTTTTTGTGTTGGCACGTCACATAAAATCACAAAGAAATGGAAAATCTGTACATTTTCACAGCATTGTTAGAGACAAAGATCTATGAGCTGTTCGAAAGTTTTTGCCCTGTAGTTTGGTTTTAGGTTTTGCTTTATTCCAAGCTGCAGATTCAAGCATGACCACAAGCACGTCAAGATAATCGGGTATTTCTTCTTTGAAAATTATTACAGGTATTTCTATACTCGTTCAAACAAATACAATATTACTTATTTGAAAGCAGGAGTGCAGAGCTCTCTGTAATCCTCGCAGGAATGTAAAAAAAAAAAAAAATAAATACATCTGATTTCTGCAGATATTTTAATAAGTGAAAACTCTGGTCAAGGTATTCTGTTATTTAATCCGCTGCCTGAGTGGAGTCTCAGTTTAATCTTTCAATAACCTCCTTTCCTTTCGTCTTGCGGCACCTGGAGGTTCATTAGCAGCCGAAGCCGTCCAACTGAACATTGATCAAGCAGTTGTTTTATATTCTACTACTTGAGATCCCGGAGTCAGATATAAAATATTCCACGCTGATAAAAATCAAACGTTTCCTTTTGATTAAATGCTGAAGCCATTATGCTTTAATAGGTCACGTCGGGTGGCTTCCATTAGGAGTGGGAATAAACTAATGTGATTTGTGACCCAGCCGCGTTTCAAGGTACTGAGAGGCTTAACCCGAGCTCGCCTCGTCTATATTTGTTTTAGCTGCGTGTGCGGCAGACTTTCCGGATGAGGTCGTGAACTTGTTGCGCCGACTGTGCGAGAGTGTGGGTGGACAAAGTAATAGTGCTAATGGCGGCGATTGCGTGTCCTCGCGGCTCCGTTGCCCATTTTTCTGTCCAGCGTCTGTTGCAGCTTAGCGACTTCATGCCCAAGTGTTCAACCCTGCATTTGGGGTCAGGTTTTTTTTTTTTTTTTTGTTACTTTTCCTGCGAGCCTTGCAGAGATGTTGTTGTTGTTGTTGTTGTTGTCTGCTTTCGAGCCGGGCATCAGTGGTTGATAGTCCTGACTCGACAGAGAGGTCCCCTCGTGGCTCTGCTTACTCACTCCTGAGCCCGGCGTTTAGTTTTCCTTGGCAGACCCGGGCCACAGCTCATTAGACTAAGAGAATGCGCTTGCCTTAATTAATGATATGTAAATATCCTTGAATTGGCCACATTTGCATATTAAGGGAGATTTGTGGAATCTGTGGAGTAATATATTTTAATTAGGGATTAATTAAAAATAATGGGAATTTCATTTCGTTTGGCAGGTTGCGTTCGGTGCGTCGGGGCTCAATCTTTGAACGCTGAGGCAGACACAAGCATGTGAAGGAAGCTCGGTTCTTTCACCCGCCACTATCTGCGCTGCATACAAACATGTGCCCTTACACACACACACACACGAGCACACACACACAGCAATACACACTCTCTGGCATCACATTCCTTGAGATGCCAGACTCTTCCCAGGGGGTCTCCACAAAGCGCTGCTGCTTTGAAAAGCCGGCGAAGAGGAAGCTTGAACACCCACAATATGTTTTTTGGGGATGGTCCCAGTTTGGCTCGGTTTCATCTCCTCTCATTTTTCTTTCTTCCCTGCGTAGTTTGGGAATGGCTCTCAGACACGGAACAGTAGTTATGTTGGCAATTATGTTAAGGGAATGCCATTAGGCCACGATTGTGTACGAGTGAATGGGGAGCGAGGGCGAGTTCTCAAGGCCTCGAGTCAAAAGGCATACTTTGATCCACTCCTGGGAGAGTCTTTGCATCCTAACGCGTTCTCTAATTTGCCCGGCACCCGTCTGCAGCACAGCGAACAGGCAAGATTCCTGCACAGTGTGGAAATGTATGGAACCTGAAGTATTTTGGATTTCTGGATGTGTATAAAAAAAGACTATAAGAATGTAGAAAAATGTTTCCATTTCTAGACTTTACTCCCTGTACCTTTGGCTAAATGTGAACTCGTGCCTTTCTCCCCCCCCTCGCTCTGTCTTTCCTTTCCTTCTCCTCTTCCTTGTGTACTTTGTTCCTTTCCTCCTTTCATTCCTAGGACCCTCACTGCTTCCATCCCTCCTTGCACCCTTCCCTGCTCACTTTCTGTTATCCCTTTTCACTTCCTTCCATCACTCCAAGTGTTCTTTCTTCTCTCCTTCCCTCCTCACTGTGTCTTTCCTTCCCTTCCTGGGTCATTTCTTTTTCCAAATTTCCTTCTATGTGTGCTTTTATCCTCCCTTGTGTCTTTTGTTCTTTCTATTATTTCTTTCTTGTCTCCTTCACTCCTTTAATCGCTCCTTTATCTTGTCTTTCATCCCTCCCTGTATCCTTCTTTCCATCCTTTTCCCTTTCTTCATCCATGGTTTCCATATTCCCTCTATTACGCTTGTCCTCCCTCTCCTCCTCCTATTATTTCCTTTTATCCATCTTTCCTTCTATCCTGGTGTCTTTTTTTTACTTGCTTCCTTCATTCTTTTCTTTCCTGGGTCCTTCACAGCATCTATCCCTCCTTGTAGTCCTCTCTAACCTCCCTGTGTCCTTCCTTACTCACGTTCTACGATGGTGTTTTACTTTCTTCCATCACTCCTAGTGATCCTCAAACATAACATATATACCATAAGTTTTCGACAGGAAAAAGAATGTGCATCAACCCCGTTCAGTTTGACCATTATGTCAAGGGTTGTTTTATTTCAGGCTATTTGCGCCGGCTAATGATGTACTCGGTGCGTTGTTTTTCCTCTGACAGCCGTGAAAATAAATCCGAATAGAGACAAAGAAACCATCTGTCATTGGCGCCACTAATGGCAGTGATAGCACGACCAGTATCACCTCATCTCCTAGGTGGAAATCATCCCCATTACCAAGCATCAGAGCTGCTTCCTGCTTCCTGATGCTCCTCACAGCATCAGCGTCACACACACACACACAAACATACCGCCTCAGTCAGCCTGCAGAGAGGGATTTTTGATGCATTTGATGAAGGCCATTTTTTTATGTGTGTGTTTTTTTTTTTTTTTGGTCATTTTCACCGCATTTATCAGCAAAACGGCTGTTTTTCTTCTAGCTCTGCTTAAAGCAGAGAGAGCTTCTTTGGCATTTGTGATGTGTCGTCAGCGCGCTGATGTTATTGATCCAGGACCTTCCGAATTCATTAGGAGATCCAGCCCCGGCCGTGCTGCATCTTTATTTATGTTGCTGCGCCCTCCCTGGCCTGCTTCTCTCTCTCTCTCTCTCTCTCTCTCTCTCTCTCTCTCTCTCTCTCTCTCTCTCTCTCTCTGCCTGCCTTTCTCTTTCATCCGCCATGCATTATTCTTTTATTATTCCTTTACAGCTGCCTTATCGCCTGCATTTTGGTGAGGATAAGACCTGTCAGCTTTGGGTCTAGTCGGGGGTGATGATGGGAGACTTCAAGGGGAGGAGGAGGTGGGGAAGATGCCTGCTGTCCCCCTTTTTTTTCATCATCTGAATGGACCCCCCCCCGCCCCCCTACCCACCTTGCTTCTTTTTTGCACTCTCGCCTCGGCTGTCTCCCTTCGTAATGAGAATCTTTCTCTAATTGAGGTAGCTGCAGCGAGCTGGCCGAGGGCGGCGGGGTTAGATTGTGATACTGGCTACGTGACCGTTATGCTGATAGAGGTGGCAGATCAATAATTTAGGCCCTGACCTTAATGGTGGTGTTAAAACGCTTATTCTCCCGGAGTCTGGAGGCCTTAAAGGTGCAGAGGTGGATAAAGGCGATGGATGTGGAGGTGGGGGGATGGTGGGCGAAGCAGATAAGAGTGAGAGGTGAAGAAAGACGGGAGAGGGAGAGGGTATTTGCAGCCAGCCGCTCAGACTAGTGAAAAGGAGGGGATCATGAGTGATGTTTTTCCTGCCTCTACATTCACACTCTCACATTGTCACCAGCATTCATCCTCTTAGTACCCATATGAGTGCCATAAGCTTTCCCTTCCTTTCTTTTCTTTTTTTTTTTTTTCTTTTTGCATGGGTTTGGTATCTGCTTGTAATCCATTTTCATAAAAAAAAAAAAAAAAAAAAAAATCCTCCAGCCAATTCTCACCAACACAGAGAATGCACCGGCAGACTCCAGAAGTGAACAAAGACTGCAGTAACGAGTGGGTTTAATCTGGTTCTGGGCTTGTCTTGTTCCTCCTAGCTTAAGGCTATGCTCAATGAGGATTCGGACAGCCATCGATTTGATTCTGAGGGACATTAACGTCACAGCCTCATGCCTCCCTCTCCCTCTCCCTCTCTCAAACTCTCATTCCCTGCTGGCAGGATGCGACCATCCCAGCTTCTGCACCCCTCCTCCTTGCTCCTCCTCACCCACCCAGCCACCCTTAGGGGATGATATATTAGATATAACCAATTCAATTTTATGCAGCCAGGACAGACGCCCTGGGGACATAAACACACACATTTTTAATACACTCTTCACCAGGAAGCCCAATGCGCCGGAGCCTGCGGCTGCCCTGGGTCTCTTCTCACACTCAATTATTAATGTAACGGCCACAGTGGCTTAATTAAATAATAAAGAAGAGCTCTCTGCAAAGGAATGGAACAAGGACAAGTCAGGGAAGGGCCGACTTCTCCAAACGTGTGGTTTTGACATATATGAGAAGACAATAACGTTTGGTAACTGAAGCGTCTCATTATCACCAAATACAGCAGGAAGTATGATTATGAAACAATGTTTTTCCTGGCAAATACACTTCTAATGGGGGCTGTGGACTTGAAATTTACACCATATTTGGGCAACGACCCAAGTAATGTACAAGAATGAAATAAAAACAAATAGGTCTGTGCATGATAAAGTGGAATAAAACAAGGAGTATGTAACACATGAGGACCATGGAGATGCAAAAAGCCAACAAAATAGCTTAAACCTGTCAGTATTTAGAAACCAATCATGGGCCCTATCAACACAAATCAGTATCATTTGGTTTAGTTATAAACAATGGCATAAATAGAGTTTTCACATTTCCAAGGCATGGCACAAAAAGCGTTTCATAAGCGATAAAAGCAAAGAGCACTTTCAAGACCTTCGCCACCTTATGATTGCAAAACATGCTAACGCTATTGGCTAAAGACGTCTGAACCGCTGAGCTTTCTGAGGTCCTTCATTTGGAAGAGGAAAGGCACTTCATTTCATCATGAACAAGCACAGACCAGGTGCTCTTTTTCAGATTTCTCTCAGGGGAATCAGAGGAGTCATTAGATGCGTCATCCAGTAGCCAAGGAACCATTGCTTTTCCACAAAAATAGCATGCAGTGGCATCTATGCACACACCAAACTCCACCGTGGACGAGAAAGCATGTAGGCAAGTTTCCAGCAGATCATTTGGACATGCCCATGGCATGCTGGGAGTCATTGCACGACATCTCCAAAATCATTGGCACTGCACGTCACAACGTTTGCAGGTGAAAGGACATCGTAAGATCCTGGCAGACTTCATATTACCAGAGAAAGCATAAATGGACATAGTATTTACTTAGAATCTGAGTGGCAGTGCTTAGAAGAGGCCTCCCAGACCATTTGTGACCTTAAGACCGTTTGGGTGGAAGAATGGGATCAAATGAACCCCTGAGCAATGCATGCCACTAGCTTTTATTGCATATTATTCCATCCCACTTTATCAAAGATAACATAGCTTAATTTATACACATAATAATCAGATTTTTTTGTAGATTACTTGTCTTTGGTTGTTACCAATGCCTGATGTGAATTTCATATCCCTACTCCCATTAGAAATATAATTCCCGAGAAAAGCGTTGGCATCCTGCATCCATCGGTTGTTAGTCTTTGTGACTTTTCGTTTTGTTTAAAAAGGTTGCTGTAATACAATATTCTATCAAACAAAACGTGTCTTCTTCAGAATAAATCATATGAAAGAGAAGTGTGGGCTTTTGGCTCAAGGCTCGATCTGCTCATAAATCAGCCGTCTAGAGAGACGGGTCAAACAGGGTTTGTGATTCTTCAACGGCGTAAAAAGACTGATTTCCTCACATTATGGATTCCTGCCACCTCCAGGGCAAGCTAAAGGAAGTACTCTGTCTCCGACGTGATGATATGTGGCGTTATCTTTTACTTTGTTTCATTAGATTCACTGGAGATTACACACCAACCTCAAAGACTGGATTTTCCAGCTCTCTAAGACGAGACATCCCCTGGCCTCGGGGCAAGAAAATATATATATTTCCCCGCTCCCAGCTCTCATCCCCGTCCCGTTTCTCTGGGTTCATGTCAGCTTTAACTCGTAATTAATTATTCAAATTCGTTTTGAGTGGCTTGTTCAAAGGCAAAAGCTTTTCTTTTTTTTTTTTTTTTCCCCTTTCCTTTCTTTTTTCCGACTAATGACAAGTAAGCTCTGCCATTAGATTGAAAAATAGGCCCATTGTGTGTGTTGACTTGGTTGCTTACTGCGATGAAGGATTGCGACAAACTGGAGTGTTTAAATTGGCGAATTGAAATTAATGCCCCCTCAAAGCCGGGCTTGCTGACGATACATTAAAGCTAATACTCCTGCGAGGTCGAGCAAATGTTTGTTTATATACAAGAAACACACTCAGAGAGAATGAAATGATTGGATTTTGCTCAAGCAAACACTTATATTAAAGAGGAAAGAAGCAAATTGTAATGCAGTGAGGTGTGGGTGCTTCTTTTGAGCAGACTAATCCTTCCAGACGAGCGTCATTTATGCCCCCCCCCCACAAACACATTTTTAAATCCTCGCTATTTCTCCCCCTATTTTTCTTTTTCTTTTTTTTTTCTTTTTTTTAACCACATTCTCATAACACACCCCACAACTTTTGCCTGCTGAGATACCGAGACGCTTTCAAAGGTCACGCCTTCGACTCTGTCTTGTCACATCTCTTATTCAGGCGGTTTTTATTTATTCATGCCACTTTTTGATTTTAATAATTTAATGCCGTGAAATGTTTCTTTCATAAAGCAATAAAGTGCTCGCAAAGGAGCGTCGACTTACCGAAAAATATGGTCGTATGTTAGGGTTTTCTTTCTTTCTTCCTTTCCTTGCATGTAAAGCTGTTGCTGTCAGTGCGTGCTGTAATGCGTATCGATTGAAATTACCCCTCGCCGCAGCCAGACGGCCCCTCAGATGCCGAGTGAAGAGTGTATAAGAGGCTCCTTTTTTTTTTTTTGTACTTTTCCTTCTCCTTTAGAATTTACTGCCACTGGCTGAGAGTGGTATTTATTTTCCTCACACTCCGCTCTGCTATCCTGGAACTGGCAGAGTGATTTTGTAGAATAGAAACATTATAGACTGTTAGTGTCAAAGTGTTAAATGTGATGTATAGAGCTGGGGGTTTCAGAGGGAGGAGGAAGGGGGAGGTCGGGGAGGGGGTGGGGTTGGGGCGGCTGAGGTGGAGGCGGTAAGGAGGAGGTGAGCACTGCCAGCCATGACTGGAGCAAGGTGCTCATGGGAGAGAGGAGCCATCCACCATGTGAGGGATGGCAGGGTAATGTGGCGGGAGGTAATGGCTTTTCTCAGTCCGCCGAAACAGAGGGGAGATCATTAGGGGCTGCTGTGCGGCATGGCGTAGTCCGTTTACCCCCCGCCCCCCCTTCTCCCCCCCCCCCTGACTCCGCCGGCGCCTCCTGTCAGAGCAGAGGGTGTGGAGATATTCACTGTATCTGTCTGTTTTTACTGCAGCGCCGCCAGCGTCACTCCTGAAGAGGATAGGCTGTTTGATTTTTATTCTTTAAACAGACCCCCCCCCCCCCCCGCTTACAGCTCCCCTCACATATTCATTCATTCATTCGTTCATTCATTCGTTTTCCTCGCCCGCTTCATCCTGCTCGGCGTCGTGAAAGGTGGCAGAAACCCAAACTTTCTGACCGTTTTCTCTGTGTAAGCGAGCGTCACTTTCCAGGCGGTACATTTGTTAGAGACAGCGGTGTCATCTTAAAAGGGAAGCGGGATCAAAGCCTCCAATATCTGAGGCCACTTCAAAGTAATTACAGCTTTGTTTAATTAGGAAGATCAGAAGATGCTGATTTGGTGTGCCGCTCACCCTTTAACTTTATCATTAAAAAAAACCCTTAAAGCTCAATAAAAAACAACACAAAAAAAACAAATAAGGTTCCTCTTTGATGCTTTTTAAGTCATTTTCTTGGTAGCATTTTTTTTTGTTTCTTTGTGTAGTAGTCATAGCCCAGTATGAGGTTTTGACACTACGATAACCGTTTATGATACCATGGTTTTTACAAAAAAATTCCCAAACAAAAATGTGTATCACAACCGTAATGCTTTTACTTAAAGCAGAAAAGCCATTCCTCCTGCTACGAAAAATATTATAACCTGGTGAGTTTTGCAGTTGCCCTTTCGAGCCCCATTCTCAGAACATTTGTGTGTTTTTTTTCACAATATATAGACCTAAGCAACATATTAGAATGAACACCTGTCAAACGTGGCCATAGTTTTAAACTTAATGTTCTGATGTTGTGGAATAGTATACCTGTAACTTTTTGTTACAAGTATACTTTATACTTATTTTAGCATCGGCTTGTCAACATTTTTTCTTATGTTTGCAATTGCAACTATAATTTAGGCAGTAACAGGTCATCAGATATGCTACAAGTGGCTTGCTATCTGTAGCATTGAATCCATGTTACATTAATAAGACGGACGAGTGCTTCTTTAATTCTTATGACACGGCTTTTGGTGTTTTCCATGACTGGAAATGCTTCAGATCCTCAAAATTTGTCTTTCTTGTTATGAGGAAAAAGCTTTGAAGGCGTCTTTCAACCAGTTAACCCACAGTGCGCAGCAACAGGTGGCTGAGGGGGAGCGCTGTCCAAAAGTTCCAGTTAACCAGGCACTGTCTTTGGCATGTCTATAAAAACACTCTAAACTGTACGATGGAAACTTTTAGCACTCTTGAGATCATAATTTTGTTTTTAACTCTGCATACCTTGACACTGGAAACCAGCTCGTGCCTGACAGAGACGCTTCAGTTTACAGTACTCCTCATTCAGTTGTTCAGATCATGGATGAGTTTAAAAACAAAACTATTTTTGACCACTTCTCTTATTACTGTTCATTACTTTACAACCCGTTAATTTATTAGAGAGAGCGGCGTCATCTAAAGGTGAATGACTATTAAATCCTTCAAGATAGTGAGTTTTTCGCTCCAGTTACAGTTTTATTTATTTAGAAAGATCAGAAAGTGTGGATGTAAAGTTCTGCTCTTTTCCTTATTGTTTAAAACTACTGGCAGGGTAAAAAAAAAAAAAAAACGAAAAACTCTCAGATGATTGTTTTGACAATCTGTTTTTTTCTTCTTCTTTGAGTTCATTTGTGTCTTTGGTTTCTTGCTTTGTTTACAAGTGATCATTTCTAAGTCTGTTTCTCCTCCGAAGTGGTTTCAGCCAAAGTTTGGCTGAATCTTTAGGAATGTCCGTCTGTCTTCCTGGAGTAACAGCAGCAGCACTCTCTAAACTCTTTGCTGTGAGCGAAGAAAGAGATGACAGACTTCTTGCGAGCTCTTTGTGGGATTTTTGAAGTAAAGGTTTTGCTTTTGTGCCGCCGGTTAACAGCACTTTAAGCCGGCGTTTGATTTTTGCCCCGGTGAGCCTGCACTCCGCCGTGACAGTGAAGATTGGACGTCATTAAGGTCTGCAGTCCTTCCGCTATCTGGGGGTGTGAAATGGGCTCTTTTTGGCTGCCAAAAGCGTGGCCTGTTATTGTGTATCTCCATCATTCATGTGAATTCACACACACACACACACACACACACACACAAACACACACACACATACACACTGACACAGGTTTGCAGCACAGATGACCAGAGCTGCCAGTTCATCTTTTGGCGTCATTTACATGCTCCGCGTGCATTTTATTTTATTTTTTTGCACGGCCCCTTCTGTGTTAGACGGCGACTGCTCAGTGAGTCACATCCCTAACGAGACGACACATTGTCGAGCCATAAGAAAGAAAGGAAAAAAAAAAAAAAAAAAAAGCTTCTGAGAAATATGATCGCTCCTGTAAAACGGGCCAATTATACCCCATTGACAACCTTAAAAAAAAACCACTTTTATTGGCCGATTCAGCCAAATAAAATTTTACTGCGCAAGCTGAGCGGGACGCCGTCGTTTTTGCATCGCCTTTCGAAGCTTAGCCTTTATAGGATCCCCGTTATTACACCTCTGTGACATTTAAACTTTATTGAACAGGACTTTAAAATCTGTATGCAGTCTATAAAACTGGAATTTATTTCTTTCAGATGGGAGGAAGGTCCTCCAGCAGTTCAAGAGCTGACTGGGGCAGACTGACGGGGCTTTGCTGGACTCGGAAAATCTCTTATAGAACTATCTTCTAACATTGATCTGCTAATTAACAGCGACTTTTAGCCATCACATAGTAGTGGGAGCCTTATACTAAAGAATGCAAAGTTTTACACTTTGGTAGGGCTGTGATATATGGCAAAAAGGTTATATATCGCAATTTATTTTACAGTCAAATCCTGATTTTATCGCCCTACATAAAAATCTAATAATAACTCTTAAAGAAAAACAGGGTTTATGCCCCAGAGGTTTTATTAGCTTGGTAACTAAGAACAGTTTTAATGGTTAAAATAATTTTTAAATGGTCGTGGTAACTAAATACGACATTTTACCATGGCAAACATTAAAAAACAGTAACCGTTAGGGTTAGAAAAAGGAGGGAAATGAAACTGATAATTCTGTAGCGCTGAAAAACAATACATGCTATACAGCTCATAGATTATTTTTGATCATCCTTCTGATTCTTCACAATCTAATATTGTCACATCGGCTGTGTTGAAATCGAAGCGACACTAAACTAATATTAGGACATACAATACAAATTTTGTTTATTTGAGTCACAAAGTCACAAAGTGTCTGAGCCCAGTCTGACATCATGTCACCTTGCTCCTTTGATGTTTATTTGCCTGGTCTGTAACTTCCAGAAATCACCATTAGTTCCATTTCCACGGACTTAAGCTCATCTCTGTGCTGCTAAAAGCGAAGCATGTTAGAAAAATATTAGACAGCAAAAAGCATGGGATACTTTTAGTCTGAAGAATGGAGTCACCTAATAAGTGACTTTAAGCCCGAGTTCTAATAATCGTTCCTTCTCATTTCTTTATCTCTCGATTTAGTAGGTAAAAATATAATAAATGTATTCCCTCGACAGACTCCAGATGAAAAAGTCCTGCAGAAAATGGAAAGGCGCTGGTAGAAAGGTCCCCCCCCCCCCAACCCCCCATCTCCTCTGTGTAATTAAAAAGGGGTGTCTGTCAGTGGCTGCGGCTGCTTTGTGTGGCCCCATATGTTTGGGCGCTGATACAGGGAGGATTATTCTGTTTGGAAGCCTGATAACAGCCTGTTTATAACCTTGGCACAGACCGTAGCCTAATCTGGCAGCAGCACATCTCTCCCCACATCCAACCCCCAAAATTTTCACAGAAAACCCATATTGGCTGTTTTTTTTTTTTCTTCTTCTTCTTTCTTCCTCTAGCTGGGGAAAAACGGTGAAAAACCTTAAAGAGTCGAGTGCTTAGCCTATATCTCTCCTGTGCATATTCGAATCTGCTCCGCCTACAAAGTAAGCCAGTGACGTTTACCTTTTATTTTTTTGGGATGGTTCTGATTGTGAATCCCAACTCAATTATCCTAGCTGTGTTTTTTTTTTTTTTTTTCCGACTGTCTTGTCACCGCGTTTTTCAGTTCGAAGGATATATAACGCTTTCATTCCTGGATGCCTGTGTCCTTCCTCTTTCCAGGTTTGAGTCACAAATAATCGATTCAATGCTGAACTTTTCCTTCCTTTTCTAGATGTCAGTGCTCCTTTTGTTGGAAACTTTCTCCTTTTTTTTTTATCTGCAGGCAGATTAATTCAACCTTTTGTTCTCCGAGCATATTGCCTTCGTGCTGGCTTTCACATGACTGAGTGTGTCATAATTTCCCTTCCACCAATGAAAACTGCTTTGTGATTGGAGGTCCTTTGTTCTTTTAGAATAGCACTCCAAACTAGACTAATTGCCACATGACTGACTTTTTGAAATTAGTGGGAACTCTATTGTTATTACCCAGTATGGAGGCCATATTCCTGATATTTTATGCCAAAAGCCCTGCTGGTCCGTGCTTTAGTATAATTATGATAAAAGGTGTTTATTGGTAGTTAGCTATTGGGTGAATTTACTGCAACTTGCATTTTAATATGTTTCATGTTTCTGCTACCATAGACTGATTACTAAATGGTTCTGCAGGGGCCCCAAGAAGTCGGAGGGCTTTAGTCTTATCTGAGTAATTTATCCCGAAGGGAAACATGAGAAAACCAAAATAAGACACAAATGAAATGGAACATAATACGTGTAAGATACTGTGGGACCAGCATTATTGAAAGTATTTAAAACATCCCAGAGGGCACGAGAAACAACCGTGAACTAAAGAGAGGGAGATAAAAAGGGCAATAATTAAGCCAAAAATAGCCATTAAGACTAGGGTTGTCGCTAAATGCATGGTATTAAAACACCACGTTGTTCCTCGTTAGAGCGAAGATTGACTCACAAAGTGCTATTCAGTTCAACATGTGACTTTGTCTGATGAAGTGTGACACATTGTCATAAGGTCAAGGTATGAATATGTATGATTTAAAGATTTATCACCTGTTGTATCCATACTTTAAACACTTGTCGGTTTTGCCAAACAGCACCTCTTGTCAATTCTTTCTCCGATTGCATACTTTCCATCCCTCTATGCTTCTATTTTGAACATTTACACCAGTGCTTCTCTGAATTTTCAGGCAGAGCCCCATTTCAGAGAGCCTCTCCGTCCACGTCTCTTTGTGTGATCTAACATTTATACGAAAGGCAGACCCGCCGTCATTATTACTCAGACAAGTCCTGCACTTTGTTTAACGTGAGGAAGCATGTATTGCTGCAAAACTGCTTTGGGATGTAAAGTTTTCAGACGCTGTACCCCATGTGGCAGCGACCCGCTTTGAGTTTGCAGCCAGATGCTGTTGTCCTGGCCAGCCAGACTTAGACAGACTTAGACAGGGCGTAACTCAGTCTGGTACGGCTCCACAGCCTCCGGGCTAAAGAAGACCAGGCCAATCACAACGCGGGAGGCAGGACTTTACAATGAATTACCCATAATGCAGCAGCGCTTTTCTATAACCATAACAGTCCAGATACATACGGAGATTTTTGTTACTTGGTGCCTTGGAGGATTAAGAAAGTTCTTGTGAGTGCAGCGCGTATCCTCAGATTTGTTTAGGCAAAAGCGGCAGAAATCGTTCACTGGAAAGTTTGCTTGATAGCATGACATGTTTCGTGGACTACAAATAATAATAAAAAAAAAACGAGTTTATTGCCTCACATTCATAGTTATCTGATTGGTTCTAACCTGTTGACCCTGTTAGACCCGCCTTTAAATCAGACTTTACCAGGTCCTTACCAGACAGCTAAGCAGTGGAAACGGTGTAAGTCAGTCTGGCTGGCCAGGCTGAGGTGCTGTCAAGCTCCTGTGCCGTAGATGCGCTGAGCTGTTGGATGTGTAACATGCAAACAAGTCTGGGTTCCTACAATGGAACACTTTACAATAATAATAAATATAATAAAAAATAATAAATTCATAAATGCCAGGAGGGTTCCTATCACAAAAACACGACGCTCACTTTGAGAACCCCGGCTAGAAACAACATTTTGTATCATGCTTTCTGGTTCAATAATTCTTTTTTATAAAATACAGAAATAAATTGTAATTGTTCAAATTTCATATTTGATTTAATTCAACCATTTATTGTTTTCTTAAAAATGATTACACCTTATTTCTGTTTATTATTGCTATTACCAACATAGTTGATTCCTATAAAATATGACAGAATATTATCAAGAACAAACAAACAAAAAAAACTCTCCAATGAGTGGATAATATTGCTGTTGGATAATAAGTAGAATATAGAAAATTAGTTTAAACCATTGATTGTGAAACCTATTGCGAAACACCCACCGGGGGAGGTCGACTTGACATGCAGCTGTCATGAAATGTCCTACGTTAGATGTCAACACTTACTGCCTGTAATAGGCAGCAACAAAACAACCAAAACTACAAAGGTACAACATGGCCAGCAACCGTATCTTTCAGTCTTTGATGTTTGTTGCTTTTATACTTTATGTGCTCCTGCCCAAGGGCCCTTTTTTTCAGCTGTGAAGCGCTGCAAAGGGAAGTATCCCATGTGGAGCCACTTTGTGAGGCAATTTAAAAAAAATAAGATTTGTGTGGGAGGAGACCCATGGGAAGACCCAGAACTCACTGGAGGGACTATATATCCCGTCTGGCCTGGGAATCCACCAGAGTAAGGATTCTGCTGGGAGAGGGATGTCTGGATAAGCAGAATACAATGGATGGATGGATGGATGGATGGATGGATGGATGGATGGATGGATGGGTGTGTGGATGGATGGATGGATGGATGGATGGATGGATGGATGGATGGATGGATGGATGGATGGATGGATGGATGGGTGTGTGGATGGATGGATGGATGCATGCATGCATGGCTGGGTGGGTGGATGGATGGATGGATGGATGGATGGATGGATGGATGGATGGATGGATGGATGGATGGATGGATGGATGGATGGATGGATGGATGGGTGTGTGGATGGATGGATGGATGGATGGATGGATGGATGGATGCATGGGTGGGTGGATGGATGGGTGGGTGGGTGGATGGATGGATGGATGGATGGATGGATGGGTGGATGGATGGATGGATGGATGGATGCATGGGTGGGTGGATGGATGGGTGGGTGGGTGGGTGGATGGATGGATGGATGGATGGATGGATGGATGGATGGATGGATGGGTGGGTGGGTGGGTGCATGGATGGATGGATGGATGGATGGATGGGTGTGTGGATGGATGGATGGATGGATGGGTGGGTGCATGGATGGATGGATGGTAATCAGTCTATGGTAGCAGGGTGGGTGGATGGATGGATGGATGGATGGATGGATGGATGGATGGATGGATGGATGGATGGATGGATGGATGGATGGATGGATGGATGGGTGTGTGGATGGATGGATGGATGGATGGATGGATGGATGGATGGGTGGATGGGTGTGGATGGATGGATGGATGGATGGATGGATGGATGGATGGATGGATGGATGGATGGATGGATGGATGGATGTGTGGAATTTGTTTAACAGAATGCTTTAAAATAAGATGTATAGATACTTTTTAAAATCACAAACATCATAATTCAGCTTGAGAAATCTTTTGTGTGAATACTTTTGAGACCAGCCTTGCGTTCAGCATTTCTAAATCCTGAACTTTTTAACTTGTATTTTTTACTCCTGAGCGTCGGCACATTTATTTAAGTGAATGATCTGCACTTCTGCTACTATTGGCGGTGACTAAGTGTGATTACGTACGACAGCATATTTGCTTTCCCGCTCCTTCAGTCTGGGAACAAAGCTTCTCGCCCACATCCTGTGCCGTGCACAAGCCTTTGCGGGTCTCCCCTTTAAACGTTAACGTTAATAAGAGGGTTCCAACCTCGCTGATGAGTTACCTGGGTGCTGAATAACAGCCGCTCTCTGTAATGCACTGTATGCGAGGACCCTTAACCAGAACACTGCGGAGAGAGGCAGCGCTCGGAGTGGCAGGCAAAGAGAACTGTCAACCTGTCACATTTCTCCCTCCTCTTCCCCCTGATAAATTAAAGTTACACAGTGTGCGAGTTGTAGCAGCGGAAGGCTGTGCAGAAAGCCTGGCTCCTCAGGTCTCAGGAGATAGCTAGCAACTAGGTCAGACTGATAATGTAATCCGCTGACTGGATCCTGTGCCCACTACTCACAGAGTAGAAAGGAATGGCAAGTAGAATAAAAAAAAAATGGGAAAGGTAAATAAAATCGCAACTTCTGTGTGCGATTTATTCGCGCATTTCCTCGCCGGTTACAGTTAATTGGGTTTATAAAGGAGTAATGTCAATGCGGGCTATTGTGAGGAACTGTATGCTGATAACAGACCCACCTGCTTACAGTATGTGCACCTGCACCCGCCTGATTATCCACCGCGCTTCATCCACGTCAATAACCGTCACACTCCTCACCGGGGAATCTTATTTACACAGATTCCTTTTTTTTTCCACGTTATCTTCGCGCCACATACCGCACCGCACATGCACGACAAAATAGCGGCATGCAGGGTTGCAGGGAGAAAGTGACAAGAATAAGTCTCTGCATCAGCAAGGTGCATTTTCATTCCCATGCAGCACTCCACAGAGACTTGGTGGGCCCACTGTGACAACTCTGCCTCCCTGCAGGTGTGGAAATGAAACAGCGCCTATAAATAGCCCAGCCAGCTGGGAGTAGAGAGCTGTAGAGCTAGGGGGGTGGGGGGGGGGGGGGTTGTTGGTGGGAGGAGGTGGAAAGCGGTCCAGCTGGGGATGCAGGTGTGTAGAAGCTGACCGACAGAATATGAGTGTTGTCTCACCCAGGGGGGGTGTGGGGAGCGGCAACACGATCCAGTTTTCAAAGTGGAGGAACCTATGGGGGAATATATACAATATACTTCATATATCAAGTTGGATGCGCATCTGATGATCTGGTATGCAATAAAATATTATTGTCAGCCAGTAGAACAGCTGTTAATGTTTAAGCTCCTTTCAAGCATTTCAATACTTAAAAACATTTGGGTTTGACTTATAGTGGCCTATGATATTCCATTTTTTGACATTACCACCACAAAACGTAATGTATTTAGCTGGGATATCGTGTAATAGACCAGCACAAAGTGGAACACAGCTGTTAAGGGGATTTCTTTTTTACAAATAAAACTTTAAAAGTGTGACATTCATTTTTATTAAGCCCCCCTTTACTCTGAAACCTCATTCCAGAGCAGCCAAATTACTTCAGAGGTCACACAATGAGTAAACACAATCTGGGTTAGGTTATAAAACAATATCCCAAGCTTTGATGAGCTCACAGAGCATTGTTCAGTCTATCATTGAAAAATGGAAGGAGTATGACACAATTACAAACACATGGCCTTTCACCTAAGCTGACAAAGACCCAGATCAGAACAGTGCGCCCACAAGACTCACTGGTGATGCATTACTGCTGTGGTTTCCAACCCTGGTCCTCAGGGACCCCCCCGTCCTGCATGTTTTAGGTGTCTCCTTGCTGCCACACACCTGACTTAAATGAACTTGATGCCGTGCAGCGGAGGGCACGCAAACCATTTGATTCAGGTGAGCTGGAACAGAGGCACGTCTAAAACGGGAAGGACAGAGGTGCTCGAGGACCAGAGTTGGGGAACCATAACGGGATTTTACTGAACAGTGTCAAGAAGAAAACCATTCGGTTCAATTCAGTAAAACTTTATTTGTCCCTGAGTAGCAATTTAAGCACACACTGAAGCAGAGGCAACATCTGCAAAGTGATGCAAACACAGCGGTTGACGCGCAATGTCAAGGAGCCATCGTTGAAAGAAAGCTATAAGCTCAGTTTGCAATTAGCCAGAAGCCGCGTATGAGACGCAGCAAACATGAAGGGGGGGGGGGGGGGGGTTGGAGGACCTATCACTGCGTGAAACATAGTGGTGGCTGCATCAGCGGGGATTGTGAGTCTGGTCAGAGATAATGGGGAACTGGCTGGAGATAGAGATAGGAAAATCCATGGACCAACCGGGTGGAGGCTGCATGATAATTGAGGTTAAGTACGAGATTTTAAAGAATAGCCTGATTTTCAGATGAGTTGGAAAACCAACTCAAAGAGAGCTTCTGTGCGCAATTTGGGGATTCAAAACGATTATCGCTAACTACTGTTTTAGTTTGTGACTTTCTGTTGGTGTACCAAACTAAATAGTAATATTCTGTAAAATAGAGACATTTCACAAGCTTTAACATACAAATCATATTATAGTACAATCGTAGAAAGATCATAAAATGATGGTTTTGGTCTGCACTAATGTAACCAATCAGCCTGAGTGGAAATATTACTCAGAAGTAAAGTTTCTTCCCTAAGCGGTAGTAACAACGTAATTATATGGAAACTGGAGAGTGTTCGAGACGCATGGCATCCAGTATACTGATGTTTCAATCCGCTCAGACGCGGACGTCCTCACTCTTCTGTTGCACACACCTCATTATATAGACACAGCTGAGCCCAGCATCAACACAAGTGCTGCATGTTGTCTGAGTGTCTGAGCTGAGTGCAGGGTCTCAGCGCAGATAACCAAAAGCGTCGCCGAGCTGCAGTGATGCACTCGTATCAATAGAAAAACACGCTGCCTGTCTTCGCTGCTTATATACGGTGCATGTGTGTCATTAGAGACGGAGCTGGACAGTGACAGCTGCTTTTTGTGTTGACAGTTCAAGATTTCTGTCTGAAACCTGGACGTAATAACTGCCTGGCGTATCGAGCCACCGTGCTGAGCCTGCTCTTTTTTTTATTATTATTATTTGTTAGGCATTTTGCAAGACAAGAAGATGTGGGCCAGTATGGGATTCTAACAGTACAATAGTCTTTGGGAAAAGACACCACGGTTTTACATATTGTTCAATTTCAATTCAATTCAATTCAATTTTATTTATATAGCGCCAAATCATGAAACATGTCATCTCAAAGCACTTTACAACACAAAAAAATTGGAAACAAGTGTAATACATGATCAAAATCGTGATTCAGTGATTATTCCTAATGCTGCTAAAGTTATGTTGGATGATTACAGACGAGGGGTGATTTTATTCCTGACCCCTTTACAGCGTGTCATAACTGGACCAGACACTGGTTGAACATGCATTCAGTTATAGTCATACACATATTATTATGGGATATAGCTGCTTGTGACATGTGCTCCCAGTGCACAGGACTGTCTGGCTAGTATATCATAATGTTCCTTTCCAACAAGGCTGTGTTGTCTTTATTGTTTTTAAGCTTCGGCTTGTAGAGCAGAAAATTCTGCTTTCATTTTCCCACGGATGACTTTACGTAGTGTTCATGTAAATGACATCTAGCACTGGTGCATGCGCTGATGCAGTAATTCCTCACTGCTATGTGTCTTTCTTTCTTTTTTTATGCTGGAGGCAGAGTGACACATTCTCATCAAAAACACATTCCCCCACTTACAGCTTCGCTCCGTTCAGACTCACACCCACATTTTAGTGCTGATTGACAGCAGGAGCTCCCTCTGACCTAGTATTCTGCTACAGTGGGACGATCCCACAGGCCTGTGATTAATGACTTAGGCTTTATCCGCTAGTAGAGTGGTAGGCCTGCCAGCCAGGCCACTTAGACTGCTTGGACCACTACCTCTGCTGTAAACACACTCTCGCTCTCTGCAACTGTGTTTCACTACGTCTCACTCTCTGCCTGCAGGATCTGTACCGTCATATTCGCTCCTGCATTTCTAAGTCATTGCCCCACATCCCAACGAACACAAAAGCAACGCACCTTTGCATTTGCACAATGGTCCCCGTGAACTTTCTCTAACCCTGTGGGAATCACTAGTTGAGTTCTATTTGCATTATTTCTGCATTAGGACAAATATGATGGCGGGGCAAAAAAAGCTGAATTTGCTTGTCTTTTACATGATATGGTTTACTTACGCAAAACGTTCACCACTGCATCTTTTTTTTGAAAGCCAGCAATCATCATGCCCCAGGTCATGAGCAAAAAATAAATGTCCTAGACTGGGATTGCTTGTATTACTTTTATGAAGCACACTGACCACCTTTAGGTGTTTTAGACGACTACACGTCACTGGAATTCCTCTCACCGTGAAAACGTCCAAGCAACACAGTTCTCTATTGCAGAGCTTAACCAGTCCAGCTTGTTTTGCTTAACAGTAAGCTCCTTTTGGAAAAGCTCAGGGACGATACGTTTCTGCAGAAGCAAATCGCTCAAGGGTTACCACGTTTATGGCATTTTGGAAGCACTTAGCCAGTCAGCCTGCCTCCAAGAGAACACCGCTTCGACAAGAGGCTTTTGTTTTTGATGAAAATGTTGAGACATTTATGCTGTGATCAGGTCTAGTAACAATTGAAATCAACACTGTTGATTGAGTGGTTTGATAAGTTATTTTAAGACAAATGCCTTCACATTTAGGGCTGTTTTGATGTAGTTGGTGATTTCCAGACTTCCTGTGTCTATGGGTTCTTAAAGAGTCTTTAAAAAAGTCTTCAAAGGTCTCAAATGTGTATTAATCTCAATTTTGTTGCCTTAGTTTTGAAAATCTTAAAGTGCAGATTTTCAAAACTAAATTCAGTTCAGATTCGACATAGATTTGGACAATTCTTCAATTATTACTTTTTCAATTTGATTGTTATTTTTTTTTCTAAATGCAGTGTCAGCATGTATTTGTTCTGTGTAAAGCTTTGCAGTGTATTGAATTCCAGTCGCCCTGAAATATCAGTTTGGGTAATGTCACAAATGCTTGGGTGCAATGTAGGATATTTTAAGTGTCAGTCATTCATGCTCTGTATGTTGATAATGGTTGGATGACTCTAAATGCCCTTTATTCCCACACCATCTTCAGTGGCTGAGACATTGAAGCTCATGGGGAGCTGTGGCGACATTTTGGGTTCCTACAGCCTTGAAAAGTCTGGAAAAGTCGGAAATGTACTTTTTAAGATCTAGATAAGTACTTTATTAAAACAAGTACAATGAATCTGGAAAAATGTTTTTTATTTTCCCTGCTTCCATTCCTCAAAGCATAAAAGTCTAACAATACTTTTTAAAGCAGTCTTTTTCACATTGATCTATATCTATTAGATTTGTCTTTGATTTGCCAGATCACATCTTGAATATAACATTTTACACAGATTGCTTGACCACCATTGCTGTGGTTTATAGGCAAATACTTTGTAATAAAATGCCAAGAATATCTAAAAGTCTAGAAATGTGTTTGAATATGTATGGAAAATGAGTAGGAACCCTGAAAATCTGCTTCTTAAAGGAACTACACCCGATTCACAAATTCACACCATGAAGGAAAAACCGTCTAGTTTGAACTGTAAGCCCCGCCCCCAACTGTTTATTCCCCAATTAGAAACCCTCCTTCTCTCTCCGGGTCTCTCCACCCAGTCAACAAGACTAAACACGCCCCTCAAGCTTTTGCACAATCCTCCAGAGGAAACAAGGCTTCATCAAGCGGCTTCTCCTCATTTTCCAAGTCATAGATTGCTACGTCTCGGGTAAATTATATTTTCTTATGTGAATGGTCAACACCTAGATTCATGCCATGCTTTTCTGTTTACATACCAGGAAGTACACTTGCTGGAGGCGCTGCTGCTTAGCAACGGCTCTGCACCTCTCGTGTCATTGGCTGAGAAAGTTGTCCCGGGTTTCGCCCAGTTCGCTGCTTATTCCTACTATTAAAAAAAGCCTGGACTCGCTTGATCGTGCAATCAATTAGTCAGTTGTTAATATCAATTTACATGTTTTAACTCTTAATACGTTGCGTAAAAAGCATTTCTCTTAAACAGACAAAAATAAGTTCAGGTACAGTTCCTTTAAACTTTCCTGGATTATTTTACTTTGTTTAGAAGATTAAAAACCAACATATTCCTGTCACATTATCCATTACGAGTTCCTTTGTGATAGGGAAGTGTATATTAAACACTGTCTGCCTTGAAACAGGGTTTTCCATTGCTGGGTTAAAGCCTATCAAAGCTTACTAATCCTAACCCTGAACATTAAAGTTGGGCAACCTAAATGGAAAGCCAACAGACTTACAAGCCACAGCTGGGGGTTATTTCAACTTCAACTTACCTCTTTTTAGCTAAGCAAAATACAAGTTGCTTTATTTTAGTTCTTGTCATCCATTACCTATACCTGCCTCTCCATGCAGGGTTGCATAGGTGGGTTGGGAGTGTGTGTTTGTACACCCTGAACAGGTCGCCAGTGTATCACAGGGCAAACAACCATGCATGCTAACACACACTCACACCTAAAGGCAATTTAGAGAGACCGTTTCACCTAAAAGTCGTGTCTTTGGACTGTGCGAGGAAGCCAGAGTACCCAGAGAGAACCCAGATATGCACAGAGAGACCCAGGCCGGGATTCAAACCCATGACCTTGTTGCTGCAACACAACAGTGCTGCCAACTGTGCATCCTCTCATAGTTCTAGTTTTTTTTGTTTAAAGAATCGTCTTTGAAGGTTTTTGTTATTGTTACTAACATTTGCTGAAGTCACAGTTTCCCGGCGGATATTTAAATGCAGGCCCAACCTTCAGCCAAAAATAAATATGTAAAATCAACTAATTCATGCTAAATGCTTAAATGGGGAATTTCCTCAAGGTTCAAATGCCAAAGGTTTCTGTGTGAAGGTTCAGTAAACATCTCTGTTAGTCAGATAAAACAAACGCTGAAATGCATTTGTTTAACTGTCGTACATTTTATAGACAAAACAATTGCTAGTCAATTAAAATTAAAGAAAAGATTGATTGACACAAATAGCTGCTGACTGCAGCACGGGACTAGTAGGTTCACTGAACACGTACGAGCTCTCACATCCTAATTGGAACATCATTTTAAGGTGCAGAAACAGAATATACTTCAAGTCTAAGCCATAAATCAATTGAATATGAGTAATGATGCCCCCTATGTTTTTCTTTTATTGACACTTTAATGCTTGAGCATCATTTTGAGATGTTTGTAAATTGAGGCCATTAAACAACCTCTTAATTTTGTACTCCATTAATCAGTAAAACAGACTTCATATTTTGAGTTTAAAATGTATTTAGTAAATAAAAATAATATCTTGTATTGTTTATATGCACATGTAGTGAAGCAAAAAGTCAAATGCCGAAGTGTATTATGTAAGAAACTCAGGTAAAGTACCTCAAAATTGTCTTTTCTGCACGTTGTTGCTTCTGCAGATTTAAGACTAATCCCAAAACGTAATTTTGTGAGACCCACCCTGCTGACAAACAATGAAATTATGCCTTTAGCTTTGCTGCAGTTTCTCATAGGACTACCAAAGGCTGCTCTGTAGTTTTGTGGGGTGTGATCTGAGCTTGTGGAAGGCTATAGGGCCTCTGCTGTGAATGAGCCTAGTTGTTAAGGCTGACTGTAGTTAACCCGTCAAATATTTGTCTCATTCTTTTAAATTAATAAATAAATATTAACGTTCATTGTGTCCCTCTGTGGGGGTGTTGTGGGCTAGGTCTGCGTTTTTTATAAACATGCGAGCTGGGTTTGAATCCTGGTTCTGTCAGGAAGGGCATCTGGGATAGAAACTCCGCCAAGTCTGTGTGCGAGTTGTAATGACTTGCTATGGCAACCCCTGAATAAGGGAACAGCGACTCACATTACAGCAGAAGTTGTCTATTAAGTTTTTGAAACCCAGCCGAATCTTCCTGCCTATGACATCTTGACGAACGGGTAATGCAGCTACACATAGAGCCCCAGTTTGAGTTCTTTCTAAATATAGAAGGACAATAGGATCATATCTATTTACAGATGTCAGATGGCTAACATCATTATCATGCCATTTTAAAGCACTCAGTGACCACTTGTGCTTCACAGAGAGAAGCATTGTCATCATGGAAGAGATTCTCCCCAGTGGATATAAGATGCATCATGGGATAATCTAAGTAGCCACTCAGGGTCTTCTTTAATAGTAGCGAACACTACAGAATGAATCACATGACTTCTCAGGAACTCTGCATACCAGGCCTCAACATTTCCCTGGTTTATTCTTTAAAAACAGCGCCAAGCAAAAATACTTACACCTGTGTGAACTTCTTTACTTTTTAACATGTTACAACCACAAACTTTCACATATTTTGGGGGGATTTTGTGTAATAGACTAACACAGTAGTACCTAATTGGAAAGGATACATGATTTTCAGATTTTTTTATCAGGAAAGTCACACATATTTTCATGCGTCACACACTTGTTTTCCACCCCTTTTAATCGAATACCCCTAAATACAATCCCTTGCAACCAGTTGCCTGCAGAAGTTGAGGCCAGCTGTGTGTAATCTCCCTAAAAATACACGATAGAGGACCATAGTAAAAACAAACAACAACATAAAGACTGAGCAAAACAGACCATAAGTCTGAGATGAGACTGGGTACAGCTGGTCTGAGCTCCCCTTCAATGTATGCAGCGCTGCACCACCACCATCACAACCACCAAGGATGGATAGGTAATTTATGCAGTCCATCCTGTCTGAGCTTAAGCTTTGTTTGGTAAATAAAAAATTACAAATATTCTAGATGTGCAAAACCCGCATCAATAATTGCAGCTCAAGTTTGGTAATTACCAAGTATAGGACCAGGGGATTCAATGCATACTTATGCAACACTTTTCGTACTTACTACTTTGTGTTGGTCCGTCACATAAAACCCAAACAAAGATACAGCCTACTGAAGTTTGTGGTTGTGTCATGACAAAATGTCAATAACTTTTTGGGGTATGAATAGTTTTTCAAAATGCTGTAAAAAAAAAAAATTATTATAGAGTGAGCCAGGTTCGCTCTCTGTTGATGGTTGTGTGAAACCCGTGTTTGCATGTTGTCGAGTGAAGCTGAGCACAGTGAAGCAGAACTACAAGTGCTGTTGTGTGTGAGCGGCCATATGGTAGGTGTCCTTGCGTGCTAGCTTAAGGGAGCCTTTCTCCCTGAGAGGCAGAAATTCTGTTCGGCAATGAACCTTATTCTCTATCTGCACTATATGTGTATCGGAACCAGCCCCCATCAGCCACCCGTGTGTAACAGGGGTCCCGGCAGAGCACCTCGAGCCGGGATGGCAACCCGAAATGTCTCAGGCAGACCCGGTCTGCTTCCGTCACGTAGCCGCTTGCCTTCTCGCTTGACGAAAAGCCCACCCCTTCTCGTGTAGCCCCTGCGCCGTGCCTCCAGATGTAGCTTAATTTACTGCGACTCTGCTAATTGCTGTAATTAAGGATTAATTACTGTTAATTACCTTCGCATAAACTCATCAACAGTCAAAGAGCGAGGCCTTATGAAATGTGCCACGCGCAGGAACACACACCGAGGGGACTCGAGGGGGGATTGTTTTATCGGACCTCTTGTTTCACGGTTTGTCCCGCTGCGTGGGGAGGACTTGTCGGACAACAGTTAGGGCAGGACATTAACTAACAGGGGCGACGTCCTCTGGGCTCCTAACACTTCACACTTCACCTCCTCACCAACTGTTGTCCAGGACAGCATCCCTATGCTGGCTGTCATTTGACTGTAGGCTGGCATTTATTTGCTAAAAGTAGACAGCAGTGTGAAGGGATTTGTCATAAGAAGACTGCAACTAACCACACGTATGCGTTTAAATTGATTCCTTGACCCATTTTATTTCAAAATATGCTGTTAATCAACTTAAACAAGCCACTGCCAGTTTGGCTCTTTGATTTGATCACACCTGAGCTGAGATGGAAACCGCTTTCAAGCTCTACAGTACATGCAGACTTCTTGAAAAGTTAGAAGTTTTCCCTCCGATTACTTAATCCTTTAATAAAAGAAGGTGGAAATTACAAGAGATGACAAAGGTTTGAGAAGTTACAGAAGAACGTAGCAGAACTTGATTGTATCCCAAAGAGTTTTTTTTAGTTCCTGGCAGAAAAAAGAAAGAAAATGACCGTGTCCACCTGGGTGCCATGTTTCCATGAGCGGTTAAACACCCGTGACTACTTTGAGGTCCTTTGACCCCGGTGTGAATGCTGATGGAACCTGTTTCCACTGAAGACAAAAGGCGGATGTTTACTGGGTTCTGTTGAGTGTTTTTGTCCTGTTTAAAAAGCAGAAGCTCTTTTTACCTACAGTAAGATTTCAGACACATGTCCCGTCCCACTAAACCTTTTACTAAAGTTTTAAAAATGGCTGTTCTTCAAGTGAAATAAGGTAAGATATGAAAGAAATATGGAAATTTAAGGTTCAGTGGAACATACACAGGTTTAAATGGCAGCTGGGTCAAAGGGAGAACTAATATGTTTATCGTTGTATCCTCATATTTTACAAAGCAGAAATACTCTGAATGTTTCAACTCATTGCTGAGGTTGAAGAGTTGTCATTTTAGAGGAGTGGCTCGCAAACCTTTTATTCCAAATTCCTCCTCAGAAAATGAAGTTTTTAGGTACCACTATATGGAATAAAAGCAGTACATTTGTACACATTCAGTTCTTTGTCTTGTCATAAAGATAAAGCAATGTTCTTATGTATATGTATCGCTTGAGTTTGCTTAATTTTTACTCAGAAGGTTCAAATTCTAAGTTGGGATATGCACATAGTGCATATTGGGTCTCTCTGTGCATCCCTGGGTTCTCTCTGGGTACTCTGGCTTCCTCACACGGTCGAAAGACATGACACTCTAAATTGCCTTTAGTGTGTGTTAGGATGCATGGTTGTTTGTTCCTTTAGTAAACATTTTGGTACAGGACTTGGCAGTACAAAACACAGAGACATTTGCTTGTACTACTAATTAATTGATTTTTGAACCTTTGAGTAAAACACTGGGAAGTTGGGAAATTTCTAACCCGACTTCAAAATCAAAAATGGCCACCTTTCATCTTCTTCAACTTAGAGAGTTGTGCAGTAAAAAAAAAAAAACCTGTTTATCTGACTTTTTAATGTAATTAAGTGATTCAACGTGAACCCTCAGTCTAACTTTAGAGACAAACAGAGGGCTGTATTAGTGGAATAAAGCATTTGGTTCTGGTCCACTGTGGTTCGCACAAGCAGTTCTCATAATTTTCTTCCCCGCGCCTTTCTTTTGAGAGGTTTCTGATGGAGCAAATACGAATGAGCTTGAATAACTCACTGTGGTTATCACTATGACTGTCGATTCATTTGTATCTACCTTGCAAAAAAAAATAAAATAATAAAATTGCTCCCAAAATTTGCCTCAGAGAACAACTAAAAGGGCAGCCCAAAGACCACCAGGGGTACCAGTGAGACAACCAGCATAAGTTTATGCCGAGATCCATCACCATATGTTTATGCAACTGTCCATTTTGCAAAAAAAAAAAAAAAACACCATTAGATTCTGGGATTTAAAATTGGTCAAGATTTTATTTAGTCACCTGTCCACTGTCACATTAGGAAAAAACATTAGGAAATGATGCTTGGAGTGTTAAGCCTTCTCCTGGTTTTTAAAAAGAGTGTTAGCAGTCCTTTGTATGCTTAATATGTGCCTTTATCCGGGGACTTTCTCTCTCTGCAGAGATGTCTTTGTGTCTCTGCTTGCAGTCTCTGAGCTCGTGACTACTCCTCAGCTCCTCAGCTATTGAGCCACTGCTGTTCCCAGTACAGCCTGGAGCTGGCAGAAGCTGTACTAGCTGAGCATGAGTTTGATTCAGTCACTGAGATATATATATATATATATATATTTTAAGACACCTTTAGAAAAACTGACTGCCAGGGGCTAATGTATTGCCCGTTTTGAATAATGAATTATTTTAATGAAGGCTTTTAAATGGGGGCGTTCGGCGTTGGTGGCGGGGCGGTCCTCTGAATGGTCTTCTCCTCTGGCGCTGGCTGCCTCATTATCAGGCCGGCCCCTCAGGCCTCAAACTGGCCTGCTTAAGCCTCAGATGATGACGATAATTACCGTTATTAGGAGTAGCTGCAGGGGAAACTTGTTCTGAAAAACACCAAGCTGAGTTCTTCGCCTTGCCTGCCTGCCGCCACCGCTGTCGTACGAGAAACCGCCGATCGCCAGTCGGAGAAAGCCGGGGAGGGAGAGAGAGAGACAGAGGGAAAGCAGGAGTAAAAAAAAAAAAAAAAGGAGGGGATGAGGGGAGCGGCCACCAAATCCGCCTAATGTGACGCCTGTCAGCTCGTCTCCCACCAGCTGTCACCTCCCAAATGCATTGGGGTTCATTTTTTTAATTGACACCTCGCTTTCCTATTCCATTTCTATTTTTCGCCTTTCATTCTCCCTCCATCACTCTGCTCCCCCCCCTCCCCCCCTCCACCAGCCTGCACCGTCCACATCTCCTCGTCTAGGCCTGTCTCTCTAGTATTTGGTGCTTTTTTTCCCACTTGGCCTTGGTAATCCCCATCCCCCCACCGCAGTGTCAGATGCAACACTTTAACTCTGGCCCCTTTCTGCACATGATACTCAGATGGCTGATAAAACATAAAGCTGCTTTAGAGATACTTTATGACTATGCCCTTGCGGACTGAAGCCGCACGGCTTCCTGTTATCTGGAGATGGGGGCGAACATTTTGGGCCTCACAAAGTTTTCTAATAGGTTTTTGAGGGGTTAGTGGCTAGAATATCTTTAGATAATCCATCTATATTTTGTCCATGTAGCCGATATCTAAATAACAAGTTTAAAAAAATGGAAAAATACCCGTTTGTTTGTATTTATGTGGCTCATTTGTTACTGTAACACTCCCAAATATTTGTTCGTGTTTTTTTTTTTTTTTGGTAAAGAGATTTTTTTGAGTTTATTTCTGTAACCTGTGCCTAAAGAACTGCCTTGCTAACAATTGAACAGTCTTATTGCGTTAAAATGCTTTTAAAAGTTTAGAACTGCTAGTACGCGACAAACCCTTGTTAATCTGAGTGTCAAAATTAAATGTATTTAAAAAGACCTAATGTTGATCTGAGTCCTTTACGATTTGGCCCAACAAACAATCCAACAAGCATCCATCCATCCACCGTCTATAACCGTTTATCCATGCAGGGTTGTGCAGCGGCCTTTGTGCGACAGGCAGGGTGCACCATGGGCAGGTCACAACTAAATAAACACAGATAGTAAAATACAAGAAAATTGTTAAAAGTATTATAAAAAAAATAGCCACACACAGACGCTACACTTGTGTTTCAAGCCAAGAAGCCAAAGAGAATGAGTTTTTAATAGATTTCTGAATAAATGTATGCTCTGAGTAATGTGGACATGTAGTGGTAAACATTTCCACCATGAACCAAGTTTTGGTTTGGCTGAGTGAACGTCTGCCATTGGTATTATTTAACGGCTTGGGAGTTTACTTAGGGTTACCCATTTTGTTTATTCCTAAAATGATTTCCATTCCCTATTTTTAAAACCGCTAAATGACGTAGACATTGCTTAGTTACATCAATGTTTTCCTTTCGTTTTTCTTTTTTTGTTGATGGCTTTTTTTAGGAACATAATCTGTTGAAATTATAACAATATGGCTTTTTTAAGCTACAATTGTCAAGTACTGTTTCATGATTGTGGCATACCATCATTCTTAGCGCCCTCTAAGTAACACACTCTTTATCTTGGTTTTATTCCTGCATTTAGGAGATAACCCTCAGTTGTTGTTTTTTTGCTTCAGAAACAGCTTTTCTTTGTCACAGAGAAACTGATTAGAAAGTTTCACGAAGTCTCATTAGTTTCCTGTATTTTTGCTTTTTGTTCTTGGTCTGTATGGCTGTGCTGATCATAGCTTCACAACTACTTAAAAATTAAAATGAAAATATATAACACAATTTAAAGTGCTTTTATGAAAACCACACAATCTTAATAATTCTTCCTACTTCAGTTAAGATAATATTACTGATAATGTTCCCAATAAATGAATGTTATCTTTAAACTGTACCTATTGTTATTTACATTTTGATACATGTAGCAGCGCTGTCAAGCGCTTATTGTGCAGATTGTACCTTTTGATGTCGATGCTTTCTTTCAGCAAGCTGATCAGTCAGTGCACAGCAACAGATGGGGGAGGGGCGGCGCAGCGTTTTTTTCTTTGCTTTGATTCGTACATTCACACAAAAACACTTTTATGATAACTCTAGATAGAGCCATACGATATACTGAATCACAATTGTCATCGCAATACAAGCATGTCGAAAGTCACATTTGCTAAAGACTTTTGGATGCCATGTTTGTTTGACTGTTATGTTTCAAGTGTGAGACGTTTATGCTGTTGATGCCATTAATACAGCCGGTGAGATAGATGGACTATGACTGCCCTTGATGCCTTCACATGATGTTGAATTTAGCGAGGAACGCCACTGTTGTGGAAATCGTAAGAAAATGAGGGAGGAAAATACAAATGCAACTTTAAAAATATTCTTAAAGAACAAAATCCCAATTGCATGTTTTCCTAACAGCGAGCTGACAACTCGTTAAAGTGAATTTAAACTGTAGGAGCAGTATAACAGGAAACATTCTGTTGCTTTTTAAAATCATGAGACACCTGCATGCTGTTAACAAGCACATCCCAGTAAACAACAATCTGTGGGCTATTTATTATGAACAAAAATTAAAGTCAATCTTTCTCTCTTTTTTGTCAGAATGTGCTTTATTAAGCCCAGAAGCCCCCCCCCCCTTTTTTTCTTTTCATTACTGTAAATTCATTGTTAAAAATAGCTAATTTGGTATACACAGATTATCTAAGATTAAACCAATTTGTAATGTCCGAATAAAGCGTGGTTAGATTTAAGCATGTTGTTTTGAGCAGAAATTCTGGAAAAAAAAGAAAAAAGGGTGGGGGCTGGGCTTAAGAGGTTAAGGAATTTTTATTCTGAAGGAATGTTTAGTTCTTAAAACACTCTCTTGTGGACTGATGCTACTTACAGTGCGTTTTTTTAGTATTTCAGTTATCCTAAGGTTTCCATATTAATAGACGAGAGCTCAAGATTTCTGTGAACTTTCGACATATGACATAAATTACATTTAGCGGGACCTGAGCGGTGTTACATCCCCTTAATCGGTCAGCAGGAAGTGTTACACGTTGCTGCTTCTGATGAGGACTGTTTTTTTTTTTGGGACTGCGTACGAATGCAGATGAGGGCAGGAGCTGAACTCCTTGAAGGAGACGGGGGGGAAGGGGAGGGGTTTGTATTAGTGATACTTGTCATGTCTGCTGTAAATCATGCTGCTTTTTTTTTTTTTTTCTGGTTCCCAGGTTGTTGTTGTTTTGTCTGAGAATGCTGTGTGGCAGGGATGAATGGTGGTGATGTTACATTATCATGTGGCTGTCGCTTTCGCTCCTGCTGACTGCTCTGTGACAGGCCCACACAGAGAAACACGCACACACTCGGAGATTTGTGTCAGGAGCGGGCCTGATTTATTAACTGCTGAAACCCTAGATGACGTGTGCCCACACAATCGATAGGGAGAGCGCAGCCACTGCCTGGTCCTTTCTGGGGTCATGTGACGTGGATAAGAAAGGACACACAAACACACACGTATCTGCACCGCAGGCCCGCAGAGTGTATTGCATTACTTTATTGATGGGAAATGGATCCAGTCCAGTGTTTTGCTGCCAGTTAGAGGCAGAGGGGATAAACTTTCATCAAGGCTGTCAGGGACATCACTCCTGCCTTGTTTGACTTCAGATCTCCCTAATTGTGACAGAATACTTCGGCGTCATTAATTAAACATGTTTTCATTTACAAGCGCCCATGGAGCCACATGCTGTGGGGGGCTCAGGAAGGTCCGCCAGTCTGCATGACCACTTCCTTGCAGAAATAGTCAAATAATGTCCTTTTTCAACTCACAATTTGTTACATGAAATTAAATTCAATGTTTTTGTGGTGATTTATTTTTTTTCCGTGAAAGACGAGCACAAAGTAGCGTGTATCTGTGAAGTGAAAGGAAAATGAGTCAAGGTTTTCAGATTTTTTTTACCCAAAATAACAACGCCATAAACGTGGTGTGCATTTGTATTCAACTTTTTGCGTCAATAATTTGTCGTGCCACCTTGCTCTACAATTGCAGAAGTCTTTTTCAGACATAGCTCTACTCGCTTTACATGTCTAGTGATTGAAATCGTCACCAGTTCTTTTTTTTTTTTTTTTTTTTTTTTTTTTTTTGAAATCGTCACCAGTTCTTTACAAATAGCTGAACCTCAGTCAGGTTTGGACATAGAGCATGTGGGTTTTTAAGTCACAGAGGTAATTATTGGACTTTGACTGGACCATTGTAAAACATGAACGTGCTTTGGCTTAAACCATCCCATTGTATATGTGGTTGAAAGTTGAAGATGGTTGTCCTGCTTGAAGCTAAGCCTCCACCACAGTCTTTTGCAGCTTTTATAAGTTTTACTTTCTGGTTTCTCTTGGACATATCATCATCCGTCTTCCTATAAGCTCTGAGCAGCTTCCCCACACCATGATGCTCCCGCCACCATGTACCACCCTGTGGATTGAAGTATTAAGCGTTTGTTTTCCACCACATGTGATGTTTTTAAAGTGGGGGTAGAGCTCCTTCTGCCACGTCTTTGCTGTGTCCCCCCATATAGCCTGTGACAAAGCTACAAAGGGCAGCTTCTAGCTTTCTTTCTGTCTTGAGGCTTGATGCAAAGCGCACAACTAAAATGAACTGAGTATCCGGCCTTAGCTCTGGATCTCTGCAACTCCTTTTGCAGTTGTGTTTTTAAAATTTCTCCACAACTTGATCCCTGACCTCTCTGTTCCTTTGTCCTTGGGATGCTTATTTCTTTTTCTTCTATTTTCTTTAAAAAAAGAACAGCTGGATTTATCCAGAGACAAGTGGACTGTATTTACCAATTGCATGACTTCTGAATTCTCTTGGTTGCAGAGGATTTCGTTCAGGGGCGTATCAACGTAAAAGAAGCCGAAAACAAATTCACGCCACACTTTCCAGACCTCTTCAGAAAATGCATTGAAGTTTGTGGCTGGAACATGACACAACCTGAGAGTTCAGAGTGTGTGAATACTCTTACAAGGCTCAGTATATATCATTTGTTCAGAAGCGCACGTGTGTATGTGCTCAGCATGCCCCCCCTCCCCCCCCAACCCTTAACGAGTGGGTGCGTTGATCGCCGTGTTTATTTACAATCTTAACACTACGCCCGGGATGCGCCTGTTGTTTGCAAACAGGAGGCAGTGGACACGAGCAAGCTTATAAGGAAATAAAACGGGAGCGGGAATTAATTTTATCGGTAAATAAACAAAAGGCTTATTCTTAGAGTCCCATTTATTATTCAGGAAGCAGCTCGGGAGCTGTTTGTGTTTCATTTCATGTAACGCTTCTGCCTTTTTTGGGTTTTGGCGGCCCACATCCCGGGAAGGGAATTTAGCAAGCACCAGTGGAAGGAGGGGAAAAAGAGAAAAGGAGGGGAGGAAGGGGGGGGGGGTGGAGAGGGGAATTGTGTCCCCTCATTGTTCAATTAAGCCTGTCAGTAATGATCAAGATGAGATGATGGCCATCTTCCTTTTATAGATGCTAATCAGGGACTGATGAAGTAAGAGAGCCCCCCCCCCATCCCTTCTTCCTATTCGTCGTGACAATAGACTGTAAAATGTGTATCAAAGGTTTTCCGTGTTATTGTGCCGCCCTTGATTTATTGTAATAGAGGCCCCTTCCCACTGTCAGGTGATTACGTTAATGTATAGTCCGCGGTTGCAAAGTTCACAGCGAAGCACTTCGACTGGCATTGAGGTCTAATCGATTTCATTGCTATTACTGAACAGGAATAAATAAAGCTGATTGCTGTGGTTAGGGTAATTATGCCCCAGCACAGTGGATTGTTTGATTTTCCTTATTAATTGTATTTATTTAATCCATTTCATGCTTTTAGTTGTGCACTCAGGGAGTTAGAGGGAATGAATAAATCACTTTTAGGCTCATTAGATTCCCCCTCTGGTTGGGATGCTGCGACTGTTTTGTCAGAATCAAATTGGTGAGTGTTATAATTTCCCGCCGGTGTGATTCACATGAAAAATTTCCAGATATCCATCTAACAGCGTGCACACACGCGCACGCCCGCCCGCCCGCCTCCGCACACGCGTCTGCTCCCCATCTGAACTCCTGACCTTTTCCAGCCGTCTGATGGCCATTGACATTTGCCTCTTGAGCGGAGCTTGCTCACGTTTCGGAGCTGATGGGAATGGATGATGTTGTTGCTGGAGGAGAAAAAGGGAGGGAAAAGGGGGGGGGGGGGGGGGGGTTTGCGAGATGAAAGGAGGTGGGAGCTCCCCGTGCCGGCCCTGGAATCCATCTGGACCCCCCGCTCGGCAGAAAGGTCACAGGGCGACAGAGCCTTACATCCTCCTTACAAAGGAGCCTCCGCTGTGACCTGGAATATGGCTCTGCTGCTCTGTCTCACATGCTGCCATTCACCCTCAGTGTCCACACGCAGCATACAGGAGACACGCGGAGCATGATCTGGCACGGGGACGGGTGCATTGTTCAATAGTGTGCCGTCTTTGTCCTTGAAGGCAGGGGATGGAATGGAGGGCTGCACCTGGTCGGCTGTTGTCTGAACCTCAGAGGAGAGCGGCGTGCGTCGCTCCTTTACCGAGGGAGCCTTCTGGTGGCTGAAACAGGCAGGACAGCAGTAACCTCTCACAGCGGCGGTGGAACACCTGCCTGTTTACGTCGGGCCAATATGGAAATAAGATTTCTGTGCATTGTTCATTTTTAGAAGAGCCACAATTGTCTTGATGCGTTTGACTTTGATCAGGTTTTTAGCTCTCGTCCAAACTCATTCGTGATCAAATTGCAACAGCAGGTTACCATGGAAACACAATAATGTTTTTTTTTTTAAAGATTAGCACACAAAAAAACAACAACTGTATGAACACTTTTTCCCCATTTTTGCTTTTTATGAACCTCATCATAAAATTTTGTCCACATCAGAAATTGTTTTTAAACATATTTAAGCCCTTAAATGTTTAAACTGGTAAATTCAGTTTTTAATATAACAGTAGATGTTTTATGTAAATTGCCTGGGAGTGTCAGAAATGGTCAGTAACATTGTCTTTGATCACTTTTTTTGGAACGTTTCTAAATGTGCAAAATAGTTTAAAAAGTGGTAAGCAATAAAACATAATATAAAATATTATAGATTAAAACAGAGGGTTCACCGAATACATATTTTATGCAGTCTTTAGCATCTTATATTAGCAATTAGTGCAGTTAACATAGCTAGCATTACAAAAGCAGCAGCCTCCAAGCATATTTCATAAAAAAGGCAGATTATCTTAACAGTGACATTTCTAACAGGCTGCCAGTGTTTCTAAGTGCGGCACGGTACTTAACAGACTGAGGTTGAAAGCTCTAAAGGATAAAACAGAGTTTGCTGTTCACCATTCAGGTTTCTTGCTATGTGCTAAAAATCGTATTCTCTCTCTCGTTCTCCTACAACGTAAGCAAACCGCAGATACGTTTTCACATATCTTTGAAAATAAAGCCTCCTTTTTAGAAGCATTTTAGGTCATTATGCTTCCTCTGATCATTTTATACATTTCACCAATACTGAAAATAGCACATTTTAAGTCTTCGTGTTGCAGTAACAACCTGGCAGCCCGGTAGCACATCTGGGTAGTGCATTCACTGATTGTAAAAGCAACACATATTTTTGCATTTTGGATCTCTCCAACACTGGTCAGGGCTGATCAAGCAGGAAAATCATCCAATAACCGATTGTTTAACGCATTTCTAATTTTAAGGCAACATTTTGAACAGTTCTAGTGCCGTCTTTTTGAAGACTTGCTGGTCTTAATTTATACAATGTGGAAAACCAACCAGAAAAATATCTATTATGCTTACATTATATTAGGAAAACCCGACTTTGCATTAATATTAAGCATTGCAATACTGCCCTTTATACTTTTGGTCACCAAGTTCCATGTCAGGTGTGGCCATAAAGGGTGGTGACCATCCATTTAAAGTGGCTAAACACATTATGGACAAGCAGAGGTTACGTTTATGGCAAAATAAATATTTTTGGTCTCTATTGCATCAAAGCATACCTTTGTGATTAAAACACCACAGAAAAGATGTTGCAGTTAGAATAGTGATTTTATATGTTTTGAAACTCTACTACTTATCATAAATAAAGAGAATCGGTATTTGATATCAGCATGATAAGATTCTGAAAATGATTAGGTATTGTTTGCCACTTTACTCTTGTTTAGTAACTGTTCTTTATATTTAACATTTTAGATCATATGTTTTACAGCTATTTATTTAGGCACACACTCTATCTTCTTTACCCTATTAAAGCTATGTTGAGATCCTTATTAATGTGTTTTCCGCTAAAACACATCAGTTCAGGACTAATTGTAGACTGTACATGCAGAGAGAAGAAAAAGATGAGCTCTTGTAAATGGTTGTGTTCATTTTAAATGAATTTAAAGATCGAATCAATGAAATTTCCTCCTGTTTATGGTCTTGCCAGACTTTGAAGCTGCAGATTTTTATAGCGCAGGCTTGAACTTTCGTAATGACAGTCGTATTTCAAGTTCAGCCTGCAAGCTGCAACAAGGGGGAATAGTTAGGACCTTTCTTTTATGTCTGTCAATCTCCTGTAGTTTCCGCTAAGGATGTGGGTTTAGCGTCATGCTTGTCATGTCTGTCCTCTGCAGTGCTCAGTATCCGCGGCGCCCAGGAGGAGGAGCCTCCAGATCCCCAGCTGATGCGACTGGACAACATGCTTCTGGCAGAGGGCGTGGCCGGACCGGAGAAAGGCGGCGGGTCTGCGGCCGCGGCTGCAGCAGCGGCGGCCACCGGCGGCGTCGGGGCAGACAACTCGGCAGAACACTCCGACTACCGGGCCAAGCTGTCTCAGATCCGGCAAATCTACCACACAGAGCTGGAGAAGTACGAACAGGTGGGAAACAGTCAGCGTAGGATTTACTACCTGATGATCATAAATGCAGCAACAGTTCTCTCATCCTAAAAGGTCTTTCAGACTCACTTCAGTTTTATCTAGTTCAACATACAGGGCTACATGCATACTAGAAAAGAATTACATTAATGCGTCAGGTATCATTTCTCTTCACCCAAGGCAGGAACCAAGCATGTAAGCTTGTTGGTGATGTTTTAAACCACTTGTAGAGAAATTGTGTTGCAACTTTTCTACAAAACTGTTCAATTTAAATCATTATTCCTCAGCCTCTGAAGAAAGCAACATACAAAGTAATGTTTTTTGTGAGTAAAAAGTCTCTATTATTCATATATATATATATATATATATATATTTCTTTGAAATCATCTGTTTCAGTTTGTCTCTAAATCAATGACAGTACGACAAGCTCTAGTGTCGCATCAAATCTCAAAGAAAGAAGGGAAGGAAGAATGATCTACCATAGATAAGCACACTTATTGTATGTTGCACTGATGCAATTGTTCTGTTTTTCTGTTGCACCCCCCTTTGAAGAATGAAACATTTCTCAGCAACCCCCCCCCCAAACCCGACAAAATTTCAATACAATTTTGAATATTCTTCTAAGCCCAGAAAAATTACAGAATGTGTACATATTTTAGAAGAGTAATAATAAAGTTGTTTTTGTGCAAAGAATTTTCTTTTGCCAATAAAGATGAATCACTCAGTTTGTGCAGACTATCTTAATAGAATCACAGTATTACTCACTACAACAAGCCTTTGATCTCCCCCACACCTTTTCAATACACAAACAATAAGGTTCAATCCTAGCAAAGAACAAAGACAAGTGCAATTATTTTACAAAAAATATGATTTCTCCTCAGTTATAACAATCTGTAACAGTCACTGTGTTGCAGTTTTAGTGACTGCATTGAGCCTATTATCCACTGCATACTGTTCGTGGGCAGTATTTTCTGGACAAAAAAAGGCAAGGCTATTCCAGCCACCAATCTCGCAAATCCAAAATTTTTCTTTCTCTGTGTGATTTTGTAGTCCAAGCTGAAGGTTTTGGTTGTTAACCCTCCCACATGCTACAAAAATGGCCGACGGGGTGGAGTGGAATGGTCTGCGACCTGTTGAAGGCAGGGGGGGGTGGGGGGGTGAAGTGTCTTCTTTTAGATTTAAAGAGAGAGCACCAAGATGAGTTGCTCTCAGACGCACCTCAGAACAGGGGCAAAGGATGGGCTGTGGGGGTAAAATAAGGAGGATTTCAGACCAAAGCATTGCAGTTCCACTTTATATAGACCACAGCTGAGTCATTTCTGTTTAAAAATGAAGAACTGAAAAGCATGAAATGTCCCCTTTAAAACATTTTAGGCCTAATTTAAATGGATAAAGGAAAATCTGTCATAAATGTAAAAAAGATAATTTTACATGCAGGTTAATTTTAAGAGTCATCTACTATGCTCTGCATCTTTTTTATATGTGAATTTATAGTTGTTCAATTTACCTGTGTGTTTACATGGGCAACAAATGCAGTTAAGGTATTTTAAGGACCAATAAACATGCTAAATCCTGCACCTTGCACACTTTTTGGGCGGCTCTCATAAAAATGTGTAAAGAGCCTTAAAATACAATAACTCTATATTGTAGTAGAAGAATATTACTCGAAAAACCTGACCTTTGTTTTGAAGAAATTTAAATGTTAAGAAATAGTTATTTTCAACTAGATCAAAGTTGCCACTTTTGTTGGCAGCCTTCACAATTGCTATAAATAACTGACTTTAGGCTTTCTTAATGTATTATTTGCCCTTTTAGGTTGATCAAAGTGTAAAAGACATTTTAGCTTATTGTGTACATATGGAATAAGTTGTTAAAAATGGGTAAGATGAGAGAATATTCCAACCCAGTAAGAGAGATGTGTGTTGTTCTTTATAGGTCAGGAAATGGCTACAAGAAAATAGCTGCTTGTTTTATTGTGTCCATATCTACAGAGCATTAAATAAAACATTTCAAACAGCTAGAACTGAGCTGTCAAAGCCTGGATAAGGATCCAGGGTGCGTGTTCTTTAATTATGATTAATGAAGTTGGGTGTCTGATGATGTAGTACAAACCAAGAAATCCTTGCCAAAAGCACTTTATCATCCAAGACTAAGCCCGCCTCACAAACATTGGTAAGAGTTCTGTGTTTGAAATGGGCTCACTGTCAAAAAAAAAAAAGTATATTTGGGCAACTAAAATCAAAACTTAGATTACCCACAACCTGTCTTCATCTTAGAAAAGTGTAAATTTATAGAAGTTTGGCTAAAAATCACAGACCTTAATAGTTTGCTAAACCCAATAATAACATTATTTTTTATTTATTTTTTTGTCATTGCAACATACATTCCGATGAAATTTGCATATGCAATTAGGCCATCCCCTAAGGAGCAATAGGCAGCCATTGTATGGTGCCCGGAGGACATTCTGGGACTAAGTGTCTTATTTAGGAACCCAGAGTAGTAGTCTGTGGGATTGGCACCAGGAAACTTGCAGTCTTCCTAGGAAGGAAGCGCCCTGCTCTAACCACTACTTCCATCACTCCCCCATAGGCAATACCTGTTATAAAGCTTACTGTACTGTAGGAATGCATTAAAGACAGGTAACTAAAGTTGTAAAAGCATCCAAGTTACATGTTAGAACTGAAAAAAAAAACAATTTAAGTTGGCAAAGTTGTAGATAACAGTTCTTTTATTTATGAAAATGTATGTGTATACAGATTCCTTCTGTATTTTTTTTGTTTTGTTTTGTTTTTTAAATCTGTGATTCTGTAACAGTGACATCCAGACTGTAGCCAGACCAGAAAAATAAGAAAAAAATCTAACAAACCTGTCTGGCTACAAGACGTTGGCTAAACGATACCAAAAGCAACACGTTTAGGGACTTATCTGAAGATTTTCAAGAAGAGATGAGGAATAAAATCATTGACATTTTTCAGTCTGGAAAGAGCTTCAAACACTTATCTGAGGTTTTGGGACTCCAGCGAACCACAGAGAAAATAATTATCCACAAATGGAGAAAACATGTAGCAGCAGGGAACTTTCTTGGAAATCATTGGCAAACCAAAATTACTCATCAACAACTCACCCAGGGGGGGGGTTCACAAAAGAACCCAGAACAACCAATAGGCTGAGGTATATCATCACCAAAATAAAGGTTTGTGAGTGTCCTGGTTAAAGTCTTTGCTTCAGTCTGATTGAGAGGCTGTGATGTGATCTTAAAAGGCAGTTTAAGCTTAAAAACCCTCTATGTTGCTGAATTATATAAAATAAAAATCTGCAACAATGTGCAGTCTAAAATTGCTCCACCGTGATGTAAAAGACACATTGCCAGTTGAAAGTTGTTATTGCTAAGGGTGGCACAACCAGGCGTCAGGCTTAAGGGGGCAATTAGATTTTCACATAGAGCTAGGTTCATTTGGATAGCTTTCTTCCCTTAGTAAAAAGCAATTGAAAACTACTTTATTTCTCAGGATAACAATTCCTGATGACAAAATTTGTTGAAAAATTCAAGTGTGACAAAAAAAAGTACACACAAAAGAAATCTGTAAGGAAGCAAATGTCCTCGTCTTTAAAAGTTGCCCTGATGTCTTCCATCATTGTGCAGTGAACAGGACGGTAAAGGAGGTGAAAGACCTGCAGCAAATTTAACTACTGTAATAAAACATTAACCATATTTTGAGGCTTTTCTACACATTTTTACCTGGGAGGGGGCAATAAATGTGGCTAGCGCTCCTACTGTCGTAGTGCCCGAAGGGGCTCTCCTCTCTTTGTGAGCTGTAAAGCTGGGACAAAGTCCCATCTTCAAATGTAAATAGAAGTAAGCCCACGTAAACAATGGATGCACTGTGGAGCTCATTTCCTCTGCATAACAGTGACGCTTTTGAAATGAGAACTCACAGGACAACTCATGACAAGCCAAGCTTTTAGCGACGCTATCTTTAGCAGGCAAGCAGCCATTATATCAGTCACACACCAGCTCTCCTCCAAAGACTGTAACGTCTTGTCATTCCCTCGGAAGTCAAAGCGTTTCTGGGTTTGTCATCTTCTCCGAGGAAGGCTAGTCATCGCTAACTGTCACAGTCGATATACACCTGAGCATCTTTGTGTCACCGCGCTATGTACACCCTGCGTTCGTATGAGTGAGTAGTGTCTTGCCACTCGTGTGTGCAAGCAGAACGGCTGATCGCCGGATCACTTTGACTGACGTAACCCTGGTGTTGACAAGCAACAGACACCTTGACTCTGAATGCAGTCATATCCAGTGACTGATTCAGTCGCAGACAGAGGTAGACGGAAAGATGGAGCGAGAAAGGAGGGAGACAGTTTAAACCTCTTGAACGTGAACGGGACTGAAAGCCTGCTGTCATTTTACATTTCTCCTCACTTGTCACATTTTCTCTTCCATTGAAGAGAAGTCGTTTTAATATTCAGAGCGCCACGAGTATCACTGCCTCCGCCGTACGACTCCACTGCCACATTTGTTTGCCTTGAAACACGGCGCTGCGTCTGCCGCTTTAATTTAGACTATTCTTATTACCTCTAACACCACTGCTGTTTCACTGTCAGCGCTGCCCGCGTGAATTCGGGGGCCGGCCAGGCGACCGCGCAGCCTCTCCAGAATCCAATTTCACCCCTTTGTTCTGTGTGAAGCTGTCGAGCCTCCGTGATAGTTATTTCTCTTATGAATCCTGTCTGTCTGTTCATTCAGGCGTGCAATGAGTTCACCACCCATGTGATGAACCTGCTGAGGGAGCAGTCTCGAACACGACCCATCTCGCCCAAAGAGATTGAGCGCATGGTCAGCATCATCCACCGCAAATTCAGCTCCATCCAGATGCAGCTGAAGCAGAGCACTTGCGAGGCCGTCATGATCCTGCGCTCACGCTTTCTCGATGCCAGGTCTGTGTGTGTCACCTTGATTTAGTACAGCAAAACCTCTTCCTATATTCTAATGCAATATGAATTGTAGTAGGTTCAACAGTCATTTGAATGTATTTCTGTCTTTATGTTTAAGTCTGTATTTTTGGATTACTTTTCCTCCCTTTTCCTTTCTTTATTTTACCAATTAACTGCAGTTTATTTATGCAATCCCAAATGACAGCCTTTGTCATCATAAAGTAGTTTACAAGGAAAACTGTATATATCCAGCTGTATAGAATCAACTTCTGCCCTAATTCAGTTCATATCCGTCTATCGCCATCTAATACTTTCCATTCATCAAGTGACATTCAGGTTATATTACATGAAGTCCAATTCAATGGGAGCAGTAGCTTCTATCCGGGAAGGAAACCGAACAAAACTCAGAAGCACTGAGCCAGGAGTACTTTCTATGGGAAAGAAAAACAAAGAAATTATACATAGCAAGAAATGAACCACCACTAAACACTGAGCCAGGAGAAGTTTTCATGGGAAAGACAAGTAGAGTACGCATAGGTAATGGCTGCCATATTTCTATCGGTGGCTCTGTCCAGAAGAGAAACAACAGAAAATACAGAAGCGCTGGTGCAGGGGCGCTTTCTATAGGAGAGAAAAATAGAGGAAGTATACTTTGTGCTAAAGAAAGGCCGCTAACACTGAGACCCTGAGCAATGAGAAGTTTTTATGAGAAAGATAATTTAAGTGAGTACAAGCAGGTAATGGCAGCAATGTCCTTCATCTGTGCAGGAGAGAAAGTCAAAAGCAGTGAGCCAGGAGTACTATCTACTAGGGCTGTAAATCACCAGCTTTATCACAATATGTCGATTTGTTTGGATGAGGATGCGATATTTGCCGATATCACAAAGCCTGTTACGATACAATTTCGATTAAATTCAATTCACAAGTCTGCGATCAATGATGTGATATCATCTACCGATCTCACATTATTGTTTACACTGACATCAACTCGCAATAAAACCAAACAAATATGATTTAAACATTTTATTTCTAAGGTCTTACATATCAGGCATTTAACTCAAAAACTGCATATTTCTGATTTTAAAATAATAATAATAATAATAATAATAATAATAATAATAATAATAACAGATCATCTGTTCACTATAGTCCCATGTCCTGTGAATTTCAAAATAAAGATGTATCTTAAAAAATGACATTATGGATCAATATTATTAATTTGCATTGAAGTAACTGGACTCGATGTGGATCGATGTATTGTTACATCCCTACTACCTATGGGAAAAGAAAAACAGTACACTAAATAAGTCATTTTGAAGCAGTGGTATTACAATATAATTGCAAATTATTGTTGCAAATAATCCATAAAGGGAGCCTAAAATCAATATTTTAAAAACTGAAACATTGTCAGAAGGAAGTAGTGTCATAATGTATTTGTATTGCAAATGGTCTTCTAAATTTTCTTATGTTTTATGCGCGTCTCTTTCTAGACGAAAGAGGAGGAACTTCAACAAACAGGCGACAGAGATCCTGAACGAGTACTTTTACTCCCACCTCAGCAACCCCTATCCAAGCGAGGAGGCCAAAGAAGAGCTGGCCAAGAAGTGTGGCATCACTGTGTCACAGGTAACCAGAAATATCTCATTGACGGTTTCTAAAGATTCACTCAGATACTAAGCCATTTTCTTCCCTGTTAGAATATTAACGTTGCAGCGGGCTGCTGTCAGTTTTAAACTTGCCAGTATGGGAAATATATCATAAAGCTTGTAAAAATAAAGAATAATTCTCTATGCCCATTTAAATGCCACTGCTAGGTTAATATCAGACAGTCTGTGAATTAATGTCTACGATGCTTTAAAGATTTGTATTTTATAAAAAAAATTTATTGTCACTATGATCTTCTTTCTAGGCAATACCATAGATCTACGGTATTTATGGATTCAATTTCAATTTTTTAAACTGATTTCACTGTGGGAGGAAAAAGCAGTTCAGACTTACGTATAGCAGCTGAGATGGTGACAAAAATATTTTATTTGGTTGAGTAGAGGTTATCAGAATCATCTGACTTTACATGTGAAAAAAAAAACATTCAATTAGAATATGCTGACATTAAAAAATGTAATTAATTTTCAGATTTAATCAACTGGAAATATGCGCAGTGCATTTTTTAAACAGATAATGATGAAAGCAAATGGATAAGGATAAATATGGGATATATATATATATATATATATATATATATATATATATATATATATATATATATATATATATAATATATATATAATATACAATGTTTTTTTAATTATTTAGAAACTTCTACATAATTTAAAAATTAAATTCAGTATTAGGTGATGTAATTTTACAAAAATGGCCACGTAGTTTTTTCTGACACACAGAGTTCATGAATAATTTTATTGGGATAATTTAAAGTTTAGATGTTTATTCAGCTTTTAGCTCGGGGCATTTTTTTTATAACTTGTCATTTTAAAATGTTATGCCTTTTTTCCTATTCACTTAGTGTGTAGTCTTTTAAAATTAACATTAGCTTAGTTAAATTATTCTAACTGCACTTCCTTTTGTTTGTTAGTTTTAGAAAAATAGAAAAAATAGACAGCTTCAGTGCTTTTTGTCACATTTTAAACTTAGTTTTGGACTTATGTTTCTGTCAGTTTAATTCTCTAAAAACTCTAAATAATTTTTTTATGTTTTATTTATTCAAATTTAAAAGGAAAATAACCTTGAAGGATTCTAAAAGATTCTGTCAAACATTGAAACAATATTGTAACAGTTATTATAAAAAAAAAAGAATCAAAAGCAGTTGCAATTATTTTGAATATGTCGAGGCCATCTGCACGGATGAAGTGGAGTTTGTCCAGAAATCATCAAACGCTTATGTCATTTTAACCTCAACAACAAATGAAAGAAGCATAACTGAGACGTGATTTTTTTTTTTTTTTTTTAAACTCTTATATTTCTTCTTCCATGGTCCTCTCTGTTGTTGTAACAGGTATCAAACTGGTTTGGCAATAAGAGAATCCGATACAAGAAAAACATCGGCAAGTTCCAAGAAGAGGCCAACATGTACGCAGCCAGGACCGCCGTCAATGCCACCAGCGTGTCGGCTCACGGCAGTCAGGCCAACTCCCCGTCAACCCCCAACTCAGCAGGTGAGCTTCAGTTTTTTAGTGTTCCAGTCATTTTAGCACATTTCTGGATAAAAAAAAGAAAAAAAGCTACAGCTCAAGAATCCAGTCTCTGGTTGGGTTTTTATTTACTCTAACAGTGGCTCTCTTCTCCTTAACTAACGCAGAGGTTTGCCTTGGCTTTCTGGCCTGTCATTGCAACACTTCTCATTCTGCTCTGCCTTTACAGTCTGTCTCATTTTCTGTCTCCCTCTCTTGAGTTTATTGACCTCTTGGTCTCGCGGACGTTAATTTTTTCCTGCCTCTTGTCCGGTTGACCTCATGTATGCCATTAAGCCGCTCGGAGGGCAAGCGGAGTCTTTTGTCATATAGAGACTTTGCAACTGTATTGGATTAGGACCGGGCGTTGAAATCAAGTTACCTGATGCTCTCTTTACATCTGGGGAGCTGGGGTCCATTAAAGAACGAAGAAGATTCTTTGGGTCTTCCTGCACATCAATTATTACTTCCTTAATGAAACACTCGCAGCATAGACATTTAACAGTAATATAATCTAGAAGCCTTGTTTTAACTTAAACAGTTTAGCAATGACGATCTGTCTCATTGTTGTCGTTGGGGGATGTTTTTCTTTACCTACTGACCTACAGTGCCTGTCGGGTGCAATTTCGTGGAAAAAGAAAGATCACTTATCTACAGTGCTGTTGCAGATTTGTTCTGCCTTAGCTTTTTGTATCACAATTAAATGCAGTTTTCCAGCCATTCTTTTATTTATCAGTGGTCAAAAAGGTATTTAAACCAACCTGGCTCTATTTGGAAAAGTATTCGCCCAGCAGTTCCATTACTTAATAACTTTTTAATTACTGCCAGCCTTGAAGAATCAAGAAATCACTAAAGTCAGACCTGTCTGACAACATGAAGTAGGCAAAAACACATTATGCAGCTTTCTAAAGTAATTCGGGAATAAATGAGGCACGAGTCCTTCTTTCGGTGGGAACGTAAACGTTACGATTTGAATGGGAGTCAGTGCAACTTTTTGGTTGCCTGCTGCGCTGACAGCTCAAAATAAACATCCTGATGTGTTTGGTAATGTTTAGAAGCTCAAAAATCATGCTGCACAAGACAGACAATCATGCGGCTAGTCGATTAGTCACCGATTGGCAAAGAGACACAGGGAGATTAAAGTAAAAGGATCAAAGTCTGTAATTTCAGCCTGGCTTCCCTGAGGTGGATGAACAACCCCAGCAACAGGACCGAGCTTTTTATATCCGGACATATTAAAACGTTGCAGAATTTCCAGGTGATCTAATCATTCCTTGTGATCTCAGTTAACTTTGTAAAATAAATATAATTTTGGCAGTATTCAAATTACTCATGACTATACCTTCTACTAAAAGATATACATGACATGACACATTATTTCAATGTTAAAGAAAACCGCAAGCAGAAGCTCAAAAGACACATTTGTTTACTTATCTTTTCACTTTTTGCTTTTATTGCACCGAGCTCCCCAGAGTTTTCATTGACTCTCATTCGACTCATTGCATCTACATTCCACCAAAAGGGTACAAAGATATTGTACAATGGATCAGGCCCCAGATAGGTAGAATCTATCTATCAGTCTGGAAAAGGTTACATGGTAAATGCCGCGGTATGGGCCTTCTTTACTGCTTTATGACCTGGACCACTTAGTGTAATTGATAGTCATGAATTCTGCCATAAGCAAAAGATCCTAAAGAAGACCACCATCAGTTTGGGACCTTACGCTCACGAGCCCTTGGAAGATGGCAGCAGAAATTGGCCTGAAGCACAACAGCAACACCAGAAACAAACAAAGTTTGTCCTAGTCAAAGTCTGAGCTTAAATCAGATGGTGAAGATGGTGTTGTGTGATGTCAAATAGTTTTTAGTGCTTAAATACCTTCAACTGTAGCTAAATTTAAAACAAATATTACAGAGAAGAATTGGGGAAAAAAATCCCTTCAGCTATGTACAATATTTGACACAAATGCTTCTGCCATTGATGCCAAATCAGTAATTAGGTTTACGGCTTACTTTTTCACATAGGGCCGGGTTTGTTTGTGTTGTTTTTCCCCTTAATAAATAATATAATGATATAGAAAATGCCTTTTGTTTTAATCAGCTTACCTATGTATGATAGTGAAACCCTTTTTGATGATCTGAAACATTTAAAACTGACAAACATAAAATAGCAAAAAGACTTTTACACCCCATAGTACCACCCTCTCCCACTAACCAACTTAATAGTCTTTTGCTTGAGCATGATCATTTTAACTCCTTTCTCTTTGCCTCTGTTCTCTTTTTTTTTCCCCTGTTTTCTTTCTCCTTGTGCTTTCTGTCTCCCTCTGTGCCTCTCTGTATTCTCAGGTTCTGCTGGCTCTTTTAACATGTCAAACTCCGGAGACTTGTTCATGAGTGTGCAGTCCCTCAATGGGGACTCGTACCAAGGGGGGCAGGTTGGGGCCAACATACAGTCCCAGGTAGGCAAAAACTGAACAAATTCCCGAGCCCCTATTCAGTCGCTGACCAGTCTGGGAGGGGGGGGGGGGGGGGGGGCCACGTTAGGGTGACCTACACACTGAACCAGAGGTCACCCTTAGCCTCCAGCGGCGCATTAATGTAGATAGTAGCATTGTCAAGCAGCTGAATAGACAACGGCAGACAGTTTTGGAAACGTTGCAGCACTCATCAGCACTCCTGACACGGGTTCACATAGCCACTGGTGCACTGTGGCTCTGTGACCTTGCCCCAGCGGACAGTTATGACCACTGCAGTGTTACAACTTTCACAACAGATTAAGAAATCAGCACCCACGGTGGTGTCTTTATGTAGTTTGGATGCTTTTAGCCTCGTTTGCGCCACTCCTTTTCAGTTCTGATCAGCTCTCAAAATGCTTCTGGTCACTCATGAATATGCAAAGGGGACAAGCCTTAAACGAGGTAAAGATGTTAACTGGTTTTGCCTTTAAATTAAATGTTTAAAAAGTAAAGGCGTGTACAGTAAGAATGGCGTTTCATATCAAAGCAAGAAGCCTAAAGCGTCTTTGAGTGAATTTCAGTTTTTATTTGAGCCGCTTGATTTGATGCGAAAACTTTAATTAACTGAGCGACAGTTATCATCTTGGTCACATTTAGAGTTGCTTTTGGATTACTGCACAGTGTGCCCTCCACATTTATTTAGACCCCTGGCAAGGATGTGTTAAAAAAGTGTATTTCATTTTAGCAGCATAATCTCCCACTGAAAATGTTTTTTTTTAAAAGCACAACTGTTGATTTGAGATACTTTTTTTCAGTGTGAAAAAAGTAATGTTAAGAAATTAAAAAGAATTATTAACCCCAAAGACTGACTAAAATAAATGTGACTGAAGCATTTTGGTAATTTACCAGTAACTTCATGTTTCCTTTAATGATAAATAAAATGTGACTTTTAGCCACTCTTAAAATGAGGAAGACCAAAGAACAAGTAAGCAAGTAGATCTCTATTTCTCTTCATAAATCCTGACATTGCTGCAAAAAAAAAATACTTGCGTGAATTTGTGAATTTAAAGGGATTATCATAGAATTATGATGACTAATATTGGACAAGGACCCAAGTGTATCTGGCCACCTTACACAGTGATGAGGATGGCGAGGGAGCAAAGAAATCTACAAAGCCTATTTCTGCCATGAAAGATACAATTAATAAAAAAATATTTGGATCTTCTAGACACACCCAAAACAAAATGTGAAGGACAGTGTATTAGGAAGAAAATAAAAAATCATGTTCTTTTAGTAAGATTTTTAAAGACTACAAAAAATGCTTTGTGAAACATGGAAATAATTTTGAAAAAGGAATAAGAATGAACTAGAATAAGTTGTTTATGCAAATAACCTGGTTTTAAAAACACCAATTTATGGAGCTCGAAAGGGCCTGTGGTTTTGCAATGCATTGTGGGATGCGCTCGCCATTTTCTGGGGCAACGGCTTTTGTTGACAATGCTGATTCAGATGCCGTGCTGTGAGAGATAGAGATACAAAGTCTTTGAAAAATGGACCATACTGAAGAGATAGGCAATGGACAAGCTGGACCCTGTTCCAAAGGTTTGCTGTCTGGAAAAAAAATTCTAGGATCGGTGGGATTAATCCATATGAGCCTCATAACTAGATTAAGGATTTGCATAATCTGCCGTCGCCCACTACTATTCTGAGAAGATGCTTTCTATCTCGTCAGTGGAGTTAGTTTTTATATCAGAGAGTGTGATTGATTCAAACATACCAATCTGATAATGTCATGAAAACGCACACGTGTCGGGATTTACTGTATAGCATCGAGAGTAAAGTTTGGTCTTCTCATGGTTGCATTCAGCGTCTCTTTGTAAGTTCAGAGATCCGAGCTCCCTGGCTTTGATTCCTCATTTGAAAACTGAAAAATTAATCTGATAGTGAGAAAGTTGTAGGCAGATACCATCTCCAAATTAATTGACAAACATGGTCAAATCTGTAATTTTCGTTCCTGTCAATAGGCACATGTACAAAAGAAAAGTGGAAGAAAAGTGGAAGACGGCACATTTTATCTCAGAAAGGCACAGCAACTCAAATAAACTGAAACACTTTTAGGAAGGTGTCGGTCCGAGAGCTGTACAGCTAGACTGCTGTACACCAAGGGAGTTAAAATTTTATATTCCTGAGCAGTAAATGAAAGTTTTAACTATTTTGTGGGATTCATTTTGAATTTATGTAGCAATTTTTCCACTAATACGTTAGAGTTCCCAGAGAAATAATATTTTTTGCTATAGTTCTGCAGTGAGATGAGGATAAATCAGTTTGATTTGCTCAACGTTCTGATGGCCACTTTCAGCTTTCAGCCATCACAGAATCGTTATCCTTCTCCAAGGAATGTGGAGTTTTGGTAAAAGCGTTTTAGACAACAGTATTTCATTTGATACTTAAAAACTGTATTTAAAAAAAAATCGAATTAGTGAATCTAGAGTGCCTATTTTCTCAACAGAAAATCACCAGTGACTTATTTACCAGCAGCTACAAACGCTTTAATGTTTGCTTTCTCTCTATCATTTTGTCCTTTTGCCTCCTCCATTACGGAGCTTGTATTAGCAGCGAGATCATTCAGATTCATTGTTTGTAACCTTTTCCTGTTTATGATAGCCTTTTATTATCAGAGTGACCTTTCCTTGCACATCGCTGTCTTTTTTGTACAGGAGCTTTTGTCTGACCGGGGCCTTTTGTCTGTGTCCCCCTTGTTGTTCCAGGTGGATACCCTTCGCCATGTTATCAGCCAGACCGGAGGATACAGTGACAGCCTCGCAGCCAGCCAGATGTACAGTCCGCAGGGCATCAACGTAAGACCTGTAAACAATCTCCCTCTGTTCTTCCTGACATACCCTTTGCTGTTCTGCTCTGCAGTGATTCCTTTGTGGCAGGACGTGCACGATAGTGTTCAAATCTGGGTGCGTGTTGTGACTAAGCCACCAGGCTGATCCTCCTTGACTGTCTGGCATTATCAGTGTTGTTGAGGCACCTTTGAACCACAGAAACAGGAGTGAAGGTGTAACGACGGTCATCTCTCCAAAGAACCGCAAAACTTCACTCCTGAAAAAAAATTAGATGTATTTGCTGCTGAATCTGAGCAGAACTTCTTAATCGGCCAATCAAAAGTGGGAGCCAGCAACCGTTGTCTACTTTCTGGACTACAGGCAGGGCCGGACTGAGCGGGGCGCTCAGCACTGGAGGCTCCGTGTTAGCGTGCAGATCCACGGCGACAGGCTGCGGCGGGGTTGAGCAGAATCGATACGACAGTCGCAGGGACAGAAAGAGCGGGGCTTTGGGCGAACAGTCCAAGCACATTGGCCAGATCAGTCATCCACAGGAACAGCAGCACTGACAGCCAAGCCCGCGACATGCCTCCTGCTAAAAGAGGAGTGCCAGTTCCTCCAACTTGCTGCAGCACGCAACAGGCTGGATGCTGTCGCTGTTAGAAATGAAGTACGCTGTGAGTCAGACAGCACAATCCGAGAGCATCTTCAGGCAAAAGGAAAAATAAAACAAAAGAATTGGCATATCGCTGTTTGACAACGATGAGTAAAAAAATATATATTTCAAATAATAAAAAGGCATAACATGATATCACTGCCTTTAATTAGAGCAGGAAATTAATCAAACTTAATCAAACTTTTGCAAAAAACAGTAAAACACATTGACGACGACAGATATAATTGTGCTTTCCCTTACTGTTTTATTTTGATGCATATAAACTAAAGTTACATACAAAAATACAAAATAAACACATGTAGAATTTAGAAGTTGCTTTTAAGTGGTAATTGTGCAGAATTGTGTCCCTTTCTGTTGTCCTGCTCTTCATAGTATAATAGAAATACAACAAGCTGATTTTGATGTTGGGCTGTTTGCTCTGGCTGAGCCTGCAATCAGCTACTAAACAAACATGTCACTTGTGCGTTGACTAAACTTTTTGTTAGTTTTTTAATATATGTAATTTCTAAGCATTTTACAACTATAGTTTTAAAACACCGTTACCTTAGTAAGGTTAGTACCTTAGTTACGCTCCTTTCTGTTCCAACTCAAGGCTGTGCATGTTTTTGGGGGGTTTTTTTTGCGAATAGAAAGGGCTTTCTTGTGCAATAGTTCAGCCAGTTGGCTGGAAGTGCACAGTGACATGTGACAGAGGGGGGCAGTGTCAGGCTACTTTCCATAAGTCACTCTGGCACTTTTCCTGGCATCGCATTGAAAGGACTGAAATTTCAATGATTTTAAAATTGATATGCTGTACCTTGATACAAGTAACCGGTCCAAGCCGTGCTCCTTACAAACAAGTCGTTAAGCTTCCTATCTCATTTTATCTTATTCTCATGTATGTCCAATCCAGAGGCGGCTGAGCAATAGGGGGCGCAAGGGCGCCACCCCTACCAGTCACCACATTACCTTGAACATTACAATAAAATTAAATAAAAATATTTCAAAATATATTTAGGTCTTTTTTTTTTAGTTGCATAAGATAAATATTTTAATCTATATTGTCTTTGCCCATAGACACTTGTTAAAAGTTGTACATGCGCAGTAGCTCCTCTTCAATACAAGAGATAGGACCATCCTGGGCTCACCTCTCCTGCGCCCAGAGCTGAATGCAGCTTCATGAGTATAAACCACCCTACCGCCATGGGGCGACGTCACAGCTGTCTGTTAGAAAGTTTGCCTGAACAGAAATTAGAAATGGCATAAGAAAAATTCAATAATTGAGTACAGTCACTCGAAAGCACACCTTTTGAGAGAAGAACTTTGAAGGAGAAGTTGGCGGTTAAGGATCTTCAGCTCTTTATCACAATTATTCAGCAGTCCACAGACAGAGGCAGACAATACACTCTGTCTTTTTCCAGGACCTGTTTCAGCAGCAAGGCTTGGCTAGCTAGTAGTGAGGCTAACGCTTTATTCTGCTTTCTCTGCCTCCTTTTCCAATCATCAGCACCTGACCCAGCTTGGATCATGCTTCTCTCAAAGATAGAATGGCAACATTTATGTATAACAAAGTAGAAAAGTTTCTTTTGTTGCTTTCAGTCATGTAAATACACTTGTGTCATATCTTAGTATATCTTTTGGTATATATTGTGAATTGGCGCTTTATAAATGAACTAAATTGAATTAAAACTAAATGTCTATTTTGAAGCTATAGCCCCCCCAGCCACCACTGGCCCAATCAGAAAACGGCTATAGATCCAATAAAATAATAGCTTTTACTTGCATATAACAAAAGAATGCAGCTAAGACCATGGCTTGGGATTCAAGCTTTGATGCACAAATGCGGATAATCTTATATATTTTTTTATTTTCTAATGAATTGAGGACTACCTGTATCAAAGTTTTTTTTTATTTTATCTGTTGTAGTCCTTAGATGAAAATAAAACTGCAATATAGAATTAATCTGAATCAGCAGGTTAATTCTTAAAGAAAACCAGGAATCTGCATGTGCCAGGAAACACATCTGGGTCTAAGACTAAAATAAAAGTTTAGATAAAAACCCAAAAAGCACACGTTAAACAAAAAAATTGCTTGCACAGCTTGTGAGAATGAGGCTTTATATTTATAGAGCCCAAATGATGTCTTTTTGCTCGGTACAATTTACTGACTGAGCTCTCGTGGCTCACCTCTCTCTCTTTATCCTTGAACAGCAATTACACCCCCTTAAATTGCTGGTGGGTGTCGCTTCACTCGCAGACTGGAAATGTGTTTTTTTTTTTTATTCTTTTTCTCTCTGAATGAGATGACAGACGGTCTTTACGCAAAATAACAGGGTTTGGAAATAAGAGGCTGCCAAAGCACATTCCCAGCACTCACTAATAGCGTGAAAATTGCAATTAATGTCCTAAATGGTCCTTAGTCAACCTTTTATCGCGATTTGAGATGGCTTCCATTTTTGAAGAGCTGCATTTTATTGTGATAATTTATTCTTTTATCAACCATCTCAGGGGTATATTCAAGATACATGAAAGCTCTGTGTATTCTGTGTTTCATCTCCCCTGTTTATCTCACATTAAGTCAGGCGTGTGAGAAGGAAAGTGAGAGGAGTGGCACAGGAATATTTTTTAAAGCTTCTTAGCATTTCAGTGATCTGCTGTGGAGGAAGTCTTTCATATTTACATAAAAGTTGAGGATTTACCTTTAGTAAATCCTGACAGAAAGCACGATCTACCCTATCTGATGGGATTTTTTTTGTCCTATTATCTCTACAAAATGCAGGTGTGCCTGCAGAACGTTTTAAAAGGGTTAGCCAGGCGGGAGCCACCAAGAAGCAGAATAGAAATTCAGTTTAATCACTGTGGTATCACTGATATGGGAGTAGTGGGGGTTGGGGGACGTTAGACATATAAAGGTGGTGGGTATGACATTAGGGAAATTACATGGCATAAAGTTGTTATTAACACTTTCCATTTCTGTAAAGTGTTTTAGCATCAGACATGAGCAGCCACTACTGAATGATGCTATAATGCTTGGAAATAAAAACAGATTTTAATCTCACTGAGACTTGTGCCCTGATAAGTGTAAAATAGAACAATAGATATATAGTATAGGGATGCACGATATATCAGCATTAACATCGGAATCAGCCAATATTAGTCGTTTTTCAACATATTGGTATGTGTCCGATAAGTAAAACTGGGCCGATATTAACAACCAATGTTTATTTCCACCTACTCGCCCTTTGTGCCTCTGTCTCAAGAGGGGGAGGGGGGTTTGGTCATGTGACAGTGATGCATCGCAGACAGTATTTGGGGTTATTTAAATGAAGCAGAGATAAAGAGCAGTGTGAAAGTCTAGACTATAGACCACATTCAAAAATGATGTTGCCATAGTTTTCAGTCGGTAAAAACTTTTACTAAATTTGGCCATCTCAGAAACGTAACTGTGGTAATATCGGTTAATATTGGTTATTGGACATAACAACAATATTGATATCGGATATCAGCCCAGATTTTCATATCGGTGCACCCCTTATACAGTATAATTTCTTCGTATAAGATGACCCTAACCCATTACATTGAGGGTTTTTTTTTTATTCATATTTGTTTCCTACAAATTGTGGTTGGTGTGGCATTAGAATATCCTCTGATATTTTTCACCTCTGTGATTAATTTATTTTAAAATTAAATAGAATCAGTATGCAAAGGTGAAAGTCTCAAGCCTTTAAGTTTCTTTTTCGAAATAGGAAGATGATATTAAAGTCATAATTTAACATTTAACCAGTTTATGTTTTTCCTAGGATAAAAGGGTTGTTAAATTCCTTGATAGCATTAAAGTGCATGTCTTCAAAACAAGCCTTCATCCTTAAGAAATAATCGGTATACTATGTTCATCAGTGACCATATTCATAGGGACGACAGATGTAGTCTGTAGGATGTAATGCAGCAGAATTGCTATAAAGTAGCTTTTAGAAATTGTTGTCCAACAGCGAAGCTCTTTGTAACATTTTGTGAAAATGTGAACTGTAGGGCACAAATCTTTTAATCTTTTAAAGGTCCCGTATCGGGTTAACATACACGTTCAGCATTTCTGTTTTAAGAATCCGCTACATTAAGAACACTTTATTGTTTGGATTTTATCCTTATCAGCACCTCTTGCCATCCTCCATCCAATTATGCTGCTGTCAGTTTAAAGCTCCTGGCTAAAAGGGACAGTTTTGATCTAATTTCACCATGAATTTTCAGTTTCACATTTGCCAAACTACTCCTTTCTTTCTTTTCTTCCTTCCTTCTTTCCTTCCTGCCTTCCTTCCTTATTTCATTTGTTCCTTCTTTATTTATCTCCTTCCTTCCTTCTTCCCTACCCTTCCTTCTTTATTTATGTCCTTTCTTCCTTAATTCCTACCTTCCTTCCTTATTTCCCTAATTGCTACCTTCCTTCCTTATTTCCTTTTCCTTCTTTATGTCCTTTCTACCTTAATTCCTACCTTCCTTATTTCCTTTCTTCCTTCTTTATTTCCTTCCATCCTGTCTTCCTTCTTTCTTTCCCTTCCTCCTTCTTTTTTTCCCTTATTTCCTCCCTCCCTTCTTTTCTTGTTTTTTGCAGGTTCCATCTTTAAAGCCTGAACTCTAGTGATAAAGTAATATATTTCTTTTTTTTAACTTTGTATTTCTAATCTGTCTGAAAATAATGTAAATCTCTGGAAATTTGAGTACGACCATTTGACATTAAAATATTGGAAACATCTGTTTGTTGTTGCCTTGTGCTTCCTGTGTTGTTGTCCTTTGTTTCCACGTTCCCTCTAAGTCCTCGTTTTATCGTATATTCACAGACAAACGGCGGCTGGCAAGATGCTCCGACTCCTTCGTCAGTGACATCGCCCACAGAAGGACCTGGGAGCGTCCATTCAGATACTTCCAACTGAATATCTCCATCTCCGCATCTCATCCACAAAAAAGAAAACAAAACATACACTGATGTCGCTCAGCGCAGTGTTAAAACCAAGGAATTCACTTTCCCCACATTTCGGCGAGATCCTGTGAAATCCTAACCCTGAACAAAAAAAAAACGTTTCTCGGCTTACAACGTCGGACTTTTGGGATACAAATGAGAAGTTTCGCAAGAAAAATCCAATAACATTTCAATCAGCAGAGGGTTTGTACAGCGTTCACATTATAACCAGAGGGCTGGGGTTCCTTATTCACTTGTAAATGTTTTCACTCAATAGGATGAGATGATAAAATAAAGTAGATGAATAAAATCATTGGTTTAACTGAAAATACTTCATTCTACCTCTCAGCCACTAAGAAGAGTAAAAGAAAATGTCAGTGACCATTATTTGTTTTTTGTAAAAATGAAACTTTTGTCTTTGCAAACAAGAGGCACATCTTCTTACATTTTGTTGTCTCTCACCTACTCTATGGTACGCCATTTAGACATAAATATTGCTCAGTTGTTTACAATGTGTGCTCGATAAAAGTATGTTCATCCTCCCCCTCTGTCTCCGACAAGTCAAAACTGAGCTCTGTCAGGAGATCTTACCTCTAAGGTAACCCTGTGAAGTATGTTATCTGTAAAACAATGAAATAAATACTTCTCATCAAATCAGACAAGCTTGACATCGTTCATTAAGATGTGAGGGATATCAGTAGAAACTGTCTCACGCAATCCTGACTTTGCTTCTGCAGTACAGAGGAGGATGCAAGAAAAGTCTGCAGTACTGTAAAGCCGTTGTTCCTTTTTAAATCTCCCGGAACATCTTTCCCCATTACGATTTACTGTCTTTCTCTGTCTGATGATGCCAAAACGCTCACGTAACCAAATCCAAACCTAGACGTGTCATGCGGTGTGTTATTTCATCAAATATTTGCTACACTTATTTCTTTATCAGCTCATCTACATGGCTCCTTTAAAAATAGTGGTGATTTTTAGGAGCCTAGAAGTCTAAATTTCAACAGGAGAGAAGTTTGTCATAATGGTTTGTAACGGATTTTTTAATACACAGAGACGAGACCCACCGATACAGAGACATCTTTGTGTTAGCAGAGCTTTCGTTGCAGTTTTTCCACACAGTGAATCCTTGCTCCTGATTCTAAAGCACAGCTCCGGAGCCTCCAAGCATGAAGTCACTGGTTATCATAACAAAAAGAAGTCTGAACTGCGGCTCAGCTGATGGACATGTAAAGAAGAGTACATTCTCCATTTTGTCTAACTTCATCTTCTGGAGCGCATTCGCCTATGGTCAGTTATGTCAATCGGCGGGTACTTTAGCGATATTAAAAATAAACATGAAGTTCATTATGACACTTATGAACAAATGTTGATCATCACGCATCCGAGATTGGACATATTATGTCAAATAATTGTGTTTTCTAAGCAGCCCAACCTTGTTTATAGTTATTTTTTATGTTGTGTGACTTACCTTTTTGTATTTGATTTTATTGGCATGCTTATTGCTTTTTTGGGGTCCTCTGTTCTCGTGATTTAGCTCATGAATTTTCAACATCTGTTTCTGTGCACCTGTTGTGCTTGACTTGCCTTGTTGCAAAGGGTTTTCAACACATTAAAATAATATGTACTACAGTGCAGTCATATAACTGCTTCTTTTTCTTACAATTGTACAGTTGTTGCCTAATCAACATGATTATTATTCCCTGTGAACACACCATTGTGTCAAGACATTCTTTCGTTCACACGCAAATATCAAGAATTACCAAAAGAGATCAAAGGTTCTTCAAGACATTTCCAACTTTGTGGGAGCAGTTTGGGGATGACTCCTTCCTGTTCCAGTATGACTGTGCATCAATGTCCTTAAAGACATGGATGAGCGGGTTGGATGTGGAAGCACTTTACTGGCCTGTGTAACAGGCCTGACCTCAACCTGATAAACACCTTTTGGCTGAAATAGAACAGAGACAGTTAGTTGTCTAACATCAATGTCTGACCTCATAAATTCGCTTCTAGAAGACTGGTCAAAAAAAATTCCCATAAACCCGATCCTAGTCCACCTTTTGAATTTTTTTTAAAGAAGAGGTCAGGTCCCTTGCCCAGGGCCACAAAGACATATAACAAGAGAAAGCTGGAATCAAGCTCACAACTTTTGACTAATCCAATGACTAATGAGCCACAGTCACGCAAGATATTGGTTTGGGGTTTATAAAAAAAACACAGTTTCTACATGGACCCCGCCAGGACTGGGGTTTGGAAAATTTGAACATTCATGTAATACTGGCTCTCTTTAAAGACACATAAAACTCCTCCTTTTATTAACAAGGTTTATGCGTCGCCCATCTTAAAAACAAAGATTTCCTTTTATCATTATCAAATTTCTCATCATTGACACTACAATGATTCTAGAAAGGACTTTATTTAATTAAAAACACTAAAAATAACTCAGAATGATGGAAGTAACTATGCCAGGCCAATGGGTGACAACACAATGCTACAAACAGCAGAGAAGAAGGTGTTGAATACATGAATAAAGGCATAGGCAATATGGATTCAGGCCCAGATACGACTATGTGGGCCACTGGGCTAGAGCCAGCTATTGTCTTCTATACCGATAAAAGTGCATATACACATGCTAGTTACAATAGACTAACAGTTACCGACATCAAGTTCTAGGTTTTTATAGACCTTGTCCAAATGAAAATGGCTTTTCTGAAAATAGCTTTATGTTTGCAGTTTTACGACAACGTATTACATAGTTTTCTGAAAAACAAAAATGTTGCAGTAATTATGAGAGGCCTGTGTGTGGCAATGAACTGCACCAAAAAAATTAGAACGGTCTGTAGAGCATGCTATGCCATTCTCTGAACCACCTTGGAGACAAGAGCTGGCTCAGAGTTGGGGTATGAGATCATCGTTTCCAAAGATATCTGTTGGTTTCTGCCAATTTTCACTTTTGGGCTTTTCACGTGTCTAACAGCACCTTAGGGGGAAAAAGGAGACCACACATTTTATTGTAGCCTTTTTTTAACGGCCAGTAGATGTTTTCAAGTGCTGTCCACATGGATAAGACGTGTTATGTTAGGAGTCCCAAATAGTTTTTCAAAAACAAGTACTTAAGGGGAAAAAAGGTTTTAAGTACAACCCCATAATTTTCATGTAGATATCTGATACACAACGTTTTGAAATCAATAATGTTTATAGTCCCACTAAGCTGCATGCATGAGCCATGCTTCTGTTGTTGGTGTGTCTTAGTAGCAGCATTGCAGTGCCACATACTGGTCTGGCATAGTCACTACAGCGGTTTTAGGCTGTTCTTGGTGTTTTTGTTTAGTAGAAGACTTCTCTGGAAAATATGCAATGTTTATAACTAACATTACCAGCAAACAGAACAAGTAGTTTTTTCTATGGAAAATGCCTAAAATTATCCAACATTAATCAAATACACATAAAAATAGGATTGTGGGCACTAGTTTGTTCTCTATATTTTAATTTTGGATAGAAGTCACGTACACCCGAAAATTATTAATTGAAGATTTTCTTTTAAGATAATATTAATGAAGCAGTTTTTTTTCCATCTTTTTTTAAATGTCGAACATTTCAACAAAATAATGCATTCTGCAAAAAAAAAAAGAAAGGAAAAAAAAAGAAAAAGGAATCCATTTTGGGTCAGGGATCCCAATGAATGGGGAGGGTGCTGTATCTACACATCAGGTATCTTACATTTTTTGGCAAAATCCGTATTACAAAGCCTTTTAAATCACACATATTTAGCATTGTTCTGGGTTCATCAACGAATTTTAACACTAAGTCTGTAGAGTCTACTGTTGGGCTGCTTTGCCGCCCCTGCTGGCACTGAAAGTAACTCAGAGATAATGAAATATCAGAAGCAATCAATAAAATATCTGGAGTGGATAACTCTTTTGATGTGTGCATTTAATCCGGATTAATTGGTCCTGGAGGGTGAGTCCAAGAGGAGCCAAGACCAAATCGGACTTCTAACATTTTTTTTTTTTAACTCCAATATCAACAGCTTCACGAGCTTACTATTTTATGAAAGTGCTTTAATGTTTGCATATTTACACAGGTGTTTGAGGAGTGAGGCAGTGCACCATGAATGATCTTCTTGTGTAAAGCATGTACTGAGAAAGGAATGTATGAAGCATTTATAGTCAAGTTAACTGTCTATAGGAAGAGTAGGTAAGACATTAACCGCTTTAATCATTTAACAGAGTGTTGTTACAAATATTGAAAGCTATACCTTTAAGGTCACAGAGATGTTTGTTATTGTTGTTGTTTTCCCACTAGAGGCACAAGAACCAAACAGCTTGAAAATCATAAGTGAAAGAAAAAAATATGGTTTTCAACGTTCAGAATCGCACTTGGAAAAAAAATATTCGTATTTTTGACTATTTTAATACAAATTAGGTTGGGAGAAGAGCAGGTAGTTTGTATCTTTAGGGGAAATTAGTTTGAGCATTACTCTTTTTCATGACAGTGGTTTGTTTTTATTAATTTTTAAAGAAATGTACTGTGCAGACAAACCAAAAAACAACTTTGCAGACGTATTTTTTCCAAGTAATTTTGCAAGGAGAAATAGAAGCTTGTGCTAAAAAGGGGAAAAAAAATATGTTGCTATAAGCATTTAAAAACTATGAGAGAAAATTATAGCTTTTAATGGTTTGATCCATTTAGATCGGTCTACTGTTTTGTTTTATTTTTCCCCTTGATATCTGCATAAACTATAGACAGAAAGGATGATGATATCCTTTTATTCAAATCAGACCTGTGACATTATCTGGCTGGACAGTCGCATGTCTGACAGAATTACGTCCATGCTAACTGAATATCTGTAATTGGCCAAACAACATGCGAGCTGGGGTGCAAGGGAGCAGTTGGCGGTAAAGTCTGTGGACGGTCACAGGCTTTGACTGCTGAGCGACTGTGAAATGCCAAAGCCAGACTGCTCCCCTGCACCCCGAGGGCACCGGAGGAGCCGGCCTGCTCTCGCCAGCAGAGAGAGAGAGAGAGAGGGCATCAAAAGCAATCTGACAAGACTTCACCCCGAAACATCTTCTGGCTTGTGCAGCATCGCTCAGCGCCATTGTGTTGTGGATGAGCCTGATTATTCCAGCTAGAAGCCTGCAGCTCAGCGAGTGCAACAAAAACATGAAGTGAAATCACTTGAACAGCGAGGAAGTGTTTCATCCTATTTTTTGAGGGATTTGGTCACGCAGCGTAGTTTTAACACCTCCGCGTTCCCTTTGAGGGGGTGAGAATGTGCGGGGTGATTGAAATCTAATGTTGCTGTTGACATTTGCCTCCCCAGATGACAATGTACTGCTGTTTAAAGGCGGTCTCCATGGAGCTGCACGGGTGGAAGGGCCCAGACACCTTGTCTTCCCTTTTCAACGGCGGCCAGCAGGCCTCTCTAATGTGTAGTGACACAACAACCCAGACCCTGCTGCTGCTGGACATGTTGTCCACAGTTTCCCGGGTGGTCTATCAAAAATACATTCATTCACACACTGTCACAGGTTAGATTGTACGGCGTGGTGCCACGATTTCCTTTTATTAGAGAAGTGCATTCCCTCTTCCTGTGTTTGGTATGTTCAGACAGTTTATTTTTTTACAACTGGGGCAAAATTGTACAAGAAAAGTTGTGATATTTTTAGTCAAAAGCAGAATAATCTGTTTTGATGAGAATGGGTTAATTGCATTGTGTTCTACTATAAATAAATGTTCCTGACAAAAAAAAAAGAAAAAGTAATTTAGATTTCCTCCTATAATGTTTCCATGCTGTCAGATAAAGGTTTGTGCAGACTAATAAAGTCATAATGGAGTAAAGGCAGTTTATCCAAAGTCTACACATTTCACATTTGTTAATACTATCTTATGTTACCAAATAATACATATGTGTGATAGTTTGGTTATAGCATAACTGAGCTGCAAAAACATACTGAATAGTTTGGGAAAACACCCAAAGCACTTAAAAGTTTTCAACACATTAAAATAATATGTACTACAGTGCAGTCATATAAGTCTTTTTTCAAAGACTCCTAAATCATTACTTTTGCATGAAACCAGTAAGGATCTTTAAATAATTATTAAATCTGGATAAAGGAGGTCAGGGTGAAGAGTAAATATTCCCATACCAGTAGACAATAAAGTCCAATGAAAATTTATAGATTTCCTCTGTTTTTTATTTTTTTGCCACACTTAAATGTTTTGGATCATCAAACTAATTTTCATTTCAAACAAATGTGACCTGCTTAAATACGACATAACATTTTTAAATGATGACTACATTTATTTAGGGAAAAATAAATCATACAAGCCAACTTGGCCCTATGTGGAAATATAATTACCCTCGTTGTTGAATCATGAATTGACCCCTTTTTTTAGTTCAACTTAACTAACCAAACCCAGGCCTGACTACTCCCTGACCCAAAGAATCAAGCAATAGATTGTTAAGACCCTGTCTAACATCATGAGGTAGGCTAAAAGACCGGAAAAAGCAACACGGTCAGCCCTGATCTAAACAAATTCAGGAATAGATGGGAAATGAGTAACCTGGCCAGCCAGATTGATAATGTGTAGCAATCTAGTTTGTGTGTTTGAGAATGCACAAATACCACGAGTATTCATTGTGTAGACAAGGTTAGAAAATGGGTGCTTATTCAGAATCTGCATGGGCAACTTACAAGAACTGAAGAAAAATGCATTGTGCTTTCTCACTGAAAATCCTAAACAAGATTTTTTTTTCTCACATACGATCAGATATGGTTTGGGTAGTTATCTTCCCTTGATTGATTAAATCCCCATTTCAAAACAGTTACTTGTATTTGGTCAGGTTATCTTTTTCTTTTTTTGTGTGTGTGTATCCTGTCTAGCAATGTGGGAATAAGAATTGATGTCTTAATGCCAAAACGAGCCCAACAGATTTTACTTTAGTCACAGTGCTCCATTTGATCTATATATGCAAGAAGCTTTATTAAATTTTATTCTGGAACTATTTCATGTTCAATGGACACTGAAATGGGAAGGTAAGAGGAGAAAAAAAAGGAAAGAAACAGATGAGACAAAATGCTAAAAGGGAGAAAAGGTGAAAGAGAAAGAGGAAAGGGAGAGAGCAATACAACATCCTCTGAGTCTGATTCTTCACCTGCAAAGAGAGATATTAAAAGAACAGGAAAACCAGCTGATGAAGCATTACAGGTACAAATAACCAATGCCTTGATACCATCACTGAAGAATATACAGTATTGTTTAATACGAAATGTGACAGCTGAAGATAATAATAGGGGTTTTCTGTATAGAAGTGAATCTCTAAGTATCTGAATCTAAGCACCTGTAGGTGTTTGTGAGTGCGTTTGTGTATGTAAGGTTCATCCATAATAAAAATGCTCAATAGTGTTTGCAAGGAGCCAAAGTCGCAATCTTGCCTTCATACTTTGGACCTTGTGTTGACATATGACATTGATTATGAAGAATTAAAAGTATTTCCTCACAACCCTGACAGACAAACTAATAGTTTGAGGTTGGTGTCCATCACACACAAGCCAACCGGAGTATCCGATATAAGCAAGGCAGGCAGGACAAACCAGAAAGGAGACAGGTCGAGATCAGGAAACCAGATGAGAAACGATGGATGGTTTACTCACACGAGGTCTTTCAAGAATCTGGCAGTTACACACGGGAAGAGCCAGGAATGAGTGGTCCTTCCAGGTGCAGCGACTCCCAGTAATTGTTGCCGCCGCTACTACTCAGATTTTCATAACCTGTGCAGCACAGGGAGCAGGGAGTGATGTCATGAGACTGCAAACAGGGGATCTTCAGGCAGGCGCTCCTGGAGACTTTGTGCTGGGATCAGACATCTTCCATGGTGTAGTTTGTTGGAGCAGCTCTTATGTTGTGAATTTGCCCTCACTGTACAGTCACTTGTATATGTTTTCTTGTTTTTATATTTTCTAGCTCTTTGTGTAGCTGCATACTTTACTTCTGGTAAAGCTGGATTTCTGCAGTGTGGGACAATAGAGGATATATCTATTCTATTCAGGGAGATGTTAAAAGGGTGGGATATTCTTTTTATGTGCATAGTAATGGTCTAAATTCTCCACAGCTTTGTCACTGGCCTGACTGCTGTCTTCCTTGGTCCTGATGATGGCATTTGTTCACTAATATTCTCTAAGAAATATCCAAGGCGTTCACAGAACAACTGGATTTATACTGCGACACAATTACACTCAGTCACGCTGGGTGACTTCTGAAGGCAAATGATTGCCCTTGTTGTTATTTACGAGCCTCATAAAGGGGATGAATGCAAATTAATGTAAAAGTTTTGTAAAACCATGTAACATTTCTCTTGTACTTTGTAACTATGCAGTACTTGTGTTGGTATATCACAAAAAAAAAAATCCTGCTGATGATGCATTGCAGTTTGTGGTTTACATGAGACAAAACGGGAAAAGGTTTAAGTCATGGCTGTGGATAGTTTTGCGAGGCACAGGAATCCTAACATTATTTTTTTTTTCCTCATTTGATCTATAATTAAAACAACATGCTTATTGGTCAAAATTTGCTGTTTTTGATGTTTAATTACAACTTTGCTTCTACTGAACAGAAGCTATTAACAGTATGTCTGAAGTCAGAGCTTCCTGGCAGACCCTGCCTGTTTTTTCTGTCCCGCTGACCCTTGAGCAACTCCACAAAAAAAGGTGACACCTGCTGAAAGAGAAGCGCTCGCATCCTGATGGCGACGTGATTATAAATGTTGTGTTAGAGCGCCTCTAGCGGCCGCCGTGCTAAACGACAGGCTCCAAGTTCCTGAATTTCGATGCTCCTCCTCCCTCATCACCGTGCCAAAAAAACTCTCTGTGAGGGTTGCGCCACCACCCTCCTGAGACAAGAATCTACTGTGTTGGACGGGGAAACATGGCTGAAGTTGTCGCTCAGGCCGATAGACGAAGCGAGGGGATTGTGGTAATTTAATAAGAGAACTTGACAGGGGGGTAGACAAGTGCCCGGCGAGAGGCATCCTTTGCACGCTGTGCGCGCAATCAGACAACTTTGCGCTGCGTGCGGATTTGGCTTTTGTGTAAAGTTACGCGGCATGCGTCTCTGCTGCAGAGAGTTTGCAGCTTGTGTGGAAAGCTTTTGGTCTCCATTGTGCTCCGCAGATTAATGTTTGTGTTTGACTGTGTCCTCCCAGATCAACGATGACTGGCCAGGTTACAGTTTAGATCTCTTCAGCTACCCGGCGCATTACTCCGGAGATTTAGACTCTGTCATCATCCCACATGGCGTGATTATGGACAGGTACACGACTGAAACTCTGCAGCTTTCTGCGGCCTAAGCAAGTTTTTTCCTCGTGTTTTTCGCCCCTCAAGCCTTGCGTGGTTGTTAACTCGTCATGCGAGGGGAAATTAGAAATAGGCCATTTGCGCACACCATTTATGTGGTTTGGAAAAAAACATAATCCTTTGAGATTTGCTCTGCATAAACTCACATGAGAAAGTAAACATTGAATCTGTTTATTTCTATTCCTCCGATATATTTAATCATGTTTTAGGTGCCTATATAATAAAAACTGTGCTGTTAAAGATGTTCAAATGTTTTAATCCTGGACAAGAAACTGTAAAATAGAGCTGTAAGATTAAAAACCTTCTATTACATCAGAGGAAAATAACTATTCAATTAATTTTTTGTATTTGACCAGTTTCCAAAGGAAACATTCTTTTCTGGTTTAACTTGACAATGGATTAAATAAAAATATTTATTGAATAACAACAAAAATCAGTTAAGCAGTTTGACTAATTATTTCTAGCCCACTAAGAATAGTTTTAAAATCTGTGGTTAAGGGCTATTATGTACAGCCAGGATACATTTTCATACTCTTGCTTTCCCAGCTTCTTTGAAATTTTACTGAATTTTGTGACACTACATGACTTATAAAGAACTAAACTTATATTTTCTTCTCCTGGATTCTTCAAAGATGTGAGGAACACATGCCGATCTTTTAGGGGTGTCCTAATGAGAGCAAATGAAAATATTTATTTTAATGAATCTTTCTGTTGACCTTAAGATTCCACAAAGAGAGTGTGTGTAAGTTTTGGTCTCCCAGCAATCTGTCTGTAAGCGCAGTTTGAAGGTGTGCACTCACACAGCCAGTGGAAAAACCAGAGAAACAAAGTTAAATGGATAGTCTTTTTTATTGTTGCAATTAATGTTGCTTGTTAATTTCTATATACTGTGTTGCAGTATAATTATTGGTTTATTAATAAACCTTTATTTAACCAGGAAAGTCACCATTGAGATTAACAATCTCTTTTTCATGGGTGACCTGGTAAAAAATAAAAACACAATTTATAAAACATTACATGTAAAACATCTCGTATAAATAGCTTCTACAATGACTATTTAAAATGGAAATGTTACCCCAGACAGAATTAAAAACATTGACAGTTTAAATAAATCATCTGAGACTATCAATCCAGCATTAAAATCTTATCAATCTATCTATCTATCTATCTATCTATCTATATATATATATATATATATATATATATATATATATATATATATATATATATATATATATATATATATATATATATATATATATATTTATTTATTATGGGAGACTAATAAACTAATAATAACTTTTGAGTTTCCAGCTGGCAGTCTTATTCCACGTGGAGTCCTGCACAAACCGGTGTCTATTTGCAAAGGGCTTGAGCAGCCTGATTATTTTTGTCCATTTAAATTTGTCAAACAGAAGGAATGTAAAAGAAGAAGCTGATCAATTTGTAGATATTTACATTATCTGGCAACCTGTAAAAGCCTGTAACATAGATCTGTTGCGCTAGCTGTTGATTGAATGCATTTAATTTAGCATTTATGGTGCAAATAAAAAGTTGTACATAAAAGAATTGTTGCACTTACCGTCATAGCTTTAGGGTTGTGCATATGCAAAAGTAACATTTTAAATAGAATGGTCCATTCTACCTAAAAGAAAGGCTATTAGTTATATAAACTGGGAAAGTATGGGGCAAGTATACTAAGTAAAAAATATAATTATGCTAGAATATGCTGTAGTAAAATTCCTAATATGCAATAATGTAAGGCCTAGGTAGAGCACATGTCCTATAGATGTTTGTTGACAAGTTTGAATGATCAATATGCTTTATTTTTCTTTTAGCTGTAATAGTATGGAGCGGATATCCTTTGACCTTGAAAAAGCTGGAGAAGTTCAGAGTTAGCGTCTTGCTCACTGTTTTTTGCAGGACGGAGCGTCTTGCTCGGAACATCATGGATGACCTCGGGGACCATGACATCGTGGTGCTGTGCGTGCTGAAAGGAGGCTACCAGTTCTGTGCCGACCTGGTGGAACGGATCAAGGCCCTCAGCCGAAACTCAAACCGCACGATCCCCATGAGGGTCCACTTTATCCGGCTCAGGAGCTACCTGGTGAGCCCCCCCCGCCCCCTCATCTTCTTTCTGCTGCAGGAAAAGGAAACCACCGGAGACAGTTTGACCTTAAGTGGCTCGTGTGTAAGGATGCTGAGGCTGCTTTAATGGTTGACATTATCAGCCATGATGGGTTTGAGTCTCATGACTTAGTCAGAAGATGTGTGTGTTACACTGTCAGCATTATGACAGAGAGATCTTTGTGTAACTTTTGCTCAGATGTGTTTGTTCATGCGTGGGAGAAAAAAGACCAAGAAGCATCTGATTTGATTGTGGAGTTTCTTTATCAATCTGTTTTTTTTTTTTTTTTAAATCATATTCTCAATCCATTTGCAATTTGAAGGAAATAACATTTTTATCTTACTTTTAGATCATAGGTTTAAGCCTTAAATGCTCAAAAGTTCTGCTTAACCTCAGGTTAAAACACATTTATTTTTGCAGAATGACCAGTCGACAAAAGATCTTCACATACTGGGTGCAGAAGATCTATCTTTTTTAGCTGGAAAGGTAAGATTATCACTCAGGTTGTCGCTTTAAAAAGTTACAAGGTAAAGTAACCCAAAGTAGTCTTGAGATGGCATTTATTGAGACGCCGCACAACGACCTCAAGAGGGCAGCATTTTCTCTAAATCTGCTGCCTCCCTCAACCTGACAAGATGGTTCCATAAAGCAGATCAAAGATGGCAGGGTCGGACAGCTCTAATCAGATACCAGCTGCTCTGATTCAGTTGTTTAAAGGTTTATTCCACTTTATCTCAGTGTGACCAAGGTGTGGAGTCGGTGAAAATGTGAGGACGTATTGAGTATGTAGATAAGCAGGGTGACGGTTTCTGTGCTTCAGGCTCACTCCACAGCTGCTTGTCTGGTTATCATGTAATCACGGCGTGTGCTCCTTTTGAGCTGGAATGCCTCCTCACTGTTTACAAAACTCACATAGTATCTATATGTTATCTCCTAAAGGTGTCTCATTGAGCAGAGCTGACCGTTAGGGCGGATCACAAGACTTAGTATTTTAAGAAGTTACGAAATAGTTTCTTAAATAGTCTAAAACTTTTTTTTTAATCACTTTTTTTTATCTTGCCTTGCATTTAAGGACACTTTTAGAAACAACTTGCAAACATATTAATACCGAAATGCTGAAATAACTAAAAACATTTTATGTTGCAATCACAAACTTCAACAGATTTTTTTATTTTTATTAATTAATGAATTGTTGTTTTTTGCAACATACCAGCCCAAAGATGCACATAATTGTGATGTGGAAGGGAGGTACACTACCGGTTTTTCCAGAAGTCATAAGTAAGGTGGCCTATTTTTTTTTATCTGATCATTCACAGTAAGACTTACCCTCAGCCGGACTAACCCTTTGGTCTGTCCTGTACCCAGATGCAGACCAAAGCAGATACCCACAACATTAAAATGTAAATGTCTGACTCTCTGCTGGGTGATTTCCAGCAAAATGAAATTTAGCAGCAACAACTAACTGTGAAATTGAGTTGATTGTATATTTTTGTCTTTTTCCTATTTTACACGTACCCCCATTAATTTAATAAATGAATCTGTAGAAATAATGAGATGTAAACAAAGTACAACTACATGCCTAGATTAGCCTTTTTTTTGTAGCAAACTGTAGTAAGTTTAATCTTTTTTCTGACCTAGATTAGATGAAGCAACGCTTAGATTGTGATTAGTGTCCAGTCTTCTGTTGTTCAGACGGGTATCTGCAGAATTTCAGCTATTTTGCTGACATTCAGAGTAGTGGATAGATTTCCAATCAACAGGAAGCAGATATTTCTCTCCTGCATTATTTAATCTTGTGGAAAGATGTATATAACATGCGATTGGGTGTGGCTCTGCTGATGTTTCAACACTTCACTCGTCATCACAAAAAAATTTCCTTTTTAATTTTTAGTTTGCTTTTTTATTTTTATAAAAGAACCAAACAAGTTGCAAGTTGTAGTGATTCGTAGCTTTTTAATGTTTTGCGTCATATTAAAATGCGTGTGGTTGACTTGACAAAGTAATCTGTTTCTAATCAAGCCTCATTGTTTGTTTACTTTCCCCCCCTTCTCTCCTCAACATGCTCTCATAAAGAACGTACTGATCGTTGAGGTGAGTCAGCCTTGTTTTTGCTGTTTTCTTTCCGTTTTGCAAAATGGACTCATTGTATATACACTGTCATGATTGTTTTCCAGGTCACAAAGGGCCATTTAAAGTTTCCCTACCAGGGAAAAAAAAAAACTGAGTTTGACTTATTTTAATTGCCTGACCTATATTCAAGAAACAAGAGGACTGCTTTTCAGACAGAGTTCACTAACTTTGTCCTGTAAGCACAATAACTCGGCTCTATATTAGGAATCGGTTTGCTGGGCAAAAAAACAAAACAAAAAACGAAAACAACAAAAAAACTGCATAGTGAGAAAATTCTGAGGTAATTCATGATGATTGGTCACAGAAAACAGAGACTGGACAATAAGACGGTCTCAGCAGTCCTGTTATGCCTTTTGTCTTTCATTGCACTAATCAGCAGGAGGGACTGTATTGTAGCTGCAAAATAACTTTGTCAGAATATTGTGTTTCTTTGACGTTTCGTCTCCTAAATTTTACAAATTTACAATTCAGGTATATGTTTTTACCCAACAGAGTACGTTGGTGGTGGGTTTACTTTTTGGATCCTCTGTATTTCATACAATTTAAACTATCACTACACAGTTGCTGTCTTTGTTTTTTTTTATGTTCCAACAAACCTCCTGCACTGTCCCAATCTGGCCAGTTTTAGTTGCATAGGAACTTGCATGTCTTAAAACCTTAGCAATCAAAAGGAGCAATTCAAAGAATCCAGCTCATCTAAAGCATGTTACTTTTCAAAAACATAAAGCCCAATTCCTACTGAGCTAAGATTTTGTTCCAAATTTTTTAAATACCTCTGTATTGTGGTAAGTTCGGAAAACTTAATTTTGGTGTTGCACATTTAATATTTATTCTTGCTCCTTTCCGGCCCCTTTTATTACAATGCTATGTTTATATGAATGCTTTCTACACCTTCAGCATCAGTTTCCCACTTTGAGTAGTTTCATTGCCTTATCAACAGTATAACAGGATGTAGATGATGGGTGGGTGTGCAGTCGTAGAGAATGATGCACAGAAAATCCATAATACCTTTTAGCTTTTTTTTTTTTAGTGCAGCCTGAAAACCCCACAACATCCTTCAGTCTCCCACCGATTAGCCTGCATTTGCAATTTGCAGCTGTATGTTCTTCTGTCCAGGTGGGAGCCCTATTTCAGAAGCAACCCAGCACAGTCAGAGGCAACATGGCACTGCATTTATTGCCATTTGGGTATGTGGACTGTCAATTGTAGTTGCAGATCCTTTTGGTTGCATATAGCGGAAAAGCTGCTAAAAGTGCTAAAATAACCTACTTGGAACACTGCCTGTCTAATGTGGGATGAGATGTGGAATGAGATTATCATTGCATGAAGCCAGCTTGGTCACTCCTTCCGTAAATTCTTAGATGACCAGATGGGCAATACATCATGGATGAGCTGGCACCAAGACCCCAAAAGCCACTCCCAGTATCAAGATTTGATGCCACTAAATGAACCATCATGATCTCACCACAGAGACCACAATGCAAACTCTAAAAGATATGTTTACAGGCGCAAAATTCTTTGATCGCATTGAAGTGTTTGGATTGAAAAAGAAAAAAAAATTATCTGAATACATTGTTTATATGAGCAAGAAATCAATAAATTTGATCATGACACATGTTTACATGCACCAGGCTTTATTACATGTAGAATCCTCAAAATTCCCAAAGAAACTCAGAAGTTTTGCTTCTGTCTGTGGCAAAGAAAAGTTGTAAGTTTTTTTTTTTACCTTATAAAAAATATACAAACAAACACAGAAAAACATTTTTACATTTCCATGTTTTCTGAGCACCCAGAATCAAGTCTTTGTCACCACGTGTTACCGTAGTGACATTTTTTTGAGTCAGACACTGGTTCAGGGTGCACACAGATCATATATAGCATGCCGACACAACAGGATCTCCACACAATTATTTATTATATGAGATCTGTTGATTGCACTGACCAACACCTTCCTGAGAAGCTTTAAAGCGTGCAAATAGCCTTTAGGGTCTGATAAGGCTCTTATCAGAGTCCAGAAAATCTGATGGTCCCTTGGTGAACAATATGAATTACGGTGTTGTTGCATGAATTAGTCACCCAACGCTCCCTCAATGATACACCCATGCCCTCAGTAAAGCAATAATTTTAAACCTTCATTTTTCAGAAACTGTGCTATCTGCATGGGTAGCTATCCAACCAGACATTCCCTGAGAAATTAGAATGTGCAAATAGGCATTACCAGTAGTGTGTTTGTAACATGTAACAGACAACAAACATCTCAGCAGGGGTTGATGGCACTTTTTTTCAAAAAGCTGTTTCTGGGCGAGGTTCTAAGATTGGTTGAGACATTACTACACTCCCAAATAAAGCTGCTGGCTTAGCAATACATGCTACTGGTTTTCCGATGTTACAGCCAGAGAGACACGCATGCACGGTCCAGTGCAAACTGCATTGATCCGAATGTAATTATCAAAATAAGTGTTTGGATGGATGTTGTTCGGAGTAACAATTGGCGATCCGATCATAATATTCCGATTACTTATGTCCATGCAAACATATAAATGCAATCTACGTTTTAAATGTCTGTACTTTTGATCCACAGCTAGGTCTCACAAGGCAACTTTCTAAATTTACAAATATTTGCATACAGACTAGAATATCAGGATATTGATATATCACGAAATTGTGGTTCAACTCCCAAGACATTTCTAGAATTTCTGGATTTTGTTTTCTTTACAAAACAAGGATTGGCATCCTTATATTAGGATATATATATCCTAATATTTCCTCTTCAACTGAATGGTAAAGGGTAAATGGACTGAACTTGTGAAGCACTTTTCCAGTCACACTGACCACTCAAAGTGCTTTACACTATAGTCACATTCATCCAATCGCACTGACTAACACACACACACACACACACACACACACACACACACACACACACACACACACTCATACACTGATACGCATATCGGTAGACAACCTGGGGTTAAGTGCCTTGCCCAGGGGTACATTGACATGTGACAGAGGGATTGCAAGATTGCCTGATTGCAAGACGACTACGCTACCCATTGACAGTCGCCCTCTTTGAATCCATAATGTCCTGTTTTACCTGTGTATAAATGTGAGCTGATATTTAATTTATCTTAGCCAAACTTTAAAATGGGAAAGATAAGAGAACATGCCATTAAAATAATGCAGATGTCAGGATTGTGACAAGTCCCGCATTGGCCTAACCCTAACCCTACTACCAGGTTGTCCAATGAAAGTGCAAACTTGCTGCAAATGACAAAAACATTTTTTTATTGGAATGATGTTGATGAATAAGTTACTTTTCAACAATATCATTGCATAAATGTCTTCGTTAGCAAAACTCTTATGAACCCATATAACTTCCCAGTGTCAACAGAGTCTGTGTTTCTGGGTTTTGCTTTGACCAAGCATTTAACAAACAACGTTTAAATAAGGGTAGATGCTTGGATTGAGTGTATAAGATATATATTTTTTTCTTTAGCTTTAGGTGTTAAAGTTGTGTACACACTGTAGTCTCTGTGAGGTCGCCATCATATTCACCAGCAGAAGCGTGTATAAAGCCTATCAGTGTTTATATAAAATATCATATGATTTCTGGGAAAGTCAAATTGATGCTCATTAACAGTTGCGCAATATGAGCACAGCGAGACAGGATTATGAACCTTCTCATTTTACTGAGATGTGAAACTCTCTATTGTCTGCATTTTGCCAACTTGCCCAACCCGCTGTTTTTTTTTTTTTTTATGTCTTCCCCCTCACAGGGCATTGTTGGCACCGGAAAGACAATGGAGACTCTCCTGAAGCACGTCAAAGCCTTCAAACCCAAAATGATCAAAGTCGCAGGGTAAAGAATGTTTACCTGGCTCCTACCTTTCAGTCTAGACACACACAAACTGAGATCCTTTTTTATATATAATTTCTGTTTTTGCTTCCCCAGGTTGCTGGTGAAGAGAGTCCAGCATAGCCTGGCCTGCATTCCTGACTGTAAGTAACTGATAAACAGTTTTACTGTCACTGAATGTCACTGCTTTGGTCACATTTAGGACGTTTGGAAAACATTTTGAGTTTACGTTCATCTCTTTAATGCACTGCTTTCAGATGTCGGCTTTGAGATACCCAATTGTTTTGTGGTTGGCTATGCCTTGGACTACAATGAGTATTTTAGGGACCTCAATGTAAGTCTTCATTTCGGACAACAAAGACTCTGTTTAGCGGGAGGCCTTGGAATAATAGTCCAGTTGCGCCGACTGTCACACAGGGATCAACTAAATACACTTTTGTTCTGAATCTTCTGTGGCCTGCTTGCATTCTGGTGTTTGACTGTGCTTTTTTTTCCTTCTTTTTTAAGCACATTTGTGTTATTAGCGAAAGTGGAAAGAAGAAATATAAGGTCTGAAGGCAAACGGCGACAGAAGGGTCCGTCACGCGGATGTCCGTTTCACAGCGAGCCCAGACATTTCCACGGAGATGCCATTCTCTAACATGTGCCTGTGATAGCATCTAATCTCTGTGCATAGCTGGGGTAACATTTCTCCTAACTAACATGTTTATACTTCAATAGGGCAACACACCACAAGTGTCTGTGATACTTTTTAAATAAGGAAATGGTCACTATGTTTGTTTACATGTACAAAATGCTGCTTATATTTAAAATAAGTACATGATGATAGTGATTTGTATGCTGTTGTCTGTAAAACAAGAAAGAAAACCTTTACAATTAAATCTTTTAAATGAGATTTTAGTACAATCTAAACATTTAATTATTTTTCTTTCACTTTTTTTACAGTTTATATTTGGTCACTCTTCTATCCTCTATCTGTTTTCAGGGGGAAACAATGTACAGTAGTAATGTCAAAACTAAGTGTGCCAACTACCTCGGTTTTCCTTTTACCAAGTATGTGAGTCGGGCTGCTTTTGTCTTTTTTTATTTTGCTTAGACATTTTTTTTTGGATGGACTAAAGCTAACCAAAATAACAAAGTGAAATAAAAATGCATTGATTCTGACATGTCATTTTTGACCCACTTAAGGAAATGATAGGGTCCAGTGAGACTTAGAAAGAGGGAAAGAAATATTTGTCATGGCAATTGTAGACTCCAATGAAAATTTTCTTCTGCATTTAACACCACCCCTTAGTTTTTACAACATCCGGGGAGCAATTCTGGGGCTAAGGCTCTTTCTTAGGGAGCCACAGTGGCCATAAAAAGCCATTACTTGGAGTTAAAAATTAGAAGACATATTTTGAGTTTGCCAAAAAGGCTTTTAGGATGACTCCCCAAATGTATGAAGGAAGATACTTTGGTCAGATGAAAGTGTAACTTTTCAGCCACCAAGAAAAATGCTATGCCAAGCACAAATCCAACACATCCCATCACCCCAAGAACACCATCCCCACAGAAACATGGTGGCAGCATCATACTGTGGGGATGTGCGTCAGCAGCTGGTTAACTGGTCCGAGTCGAAGGAAAGATGGATGGCCCTAAATACAGGGGTACTTTAGAGTCAACCCTGTGTCAGTCTACCTGTGATTTAAGACTAGGATTGAGGTTCACTTTCCAGCAGGACAATAACCCGAAGCATACTGCTAAAGCAACACTCGAGAAGGAAACATTTAAATGTGGTGGAATGGTCTAGTCAAAGTGTAGACCTCAATCCAATTCAGAATCTCGTTAGATTTCAAGATCACTATTCACAAGCAAAAACCATCCAACATGAAGGATCTGGGGCAGTTTTACCTTGAACAATGGGAAAGATTACCAGAGACTAAATTTAGCAAGCTCACAGAGACGATCCAAAGTGAGTTGCAGCTGTGATGGCCACAAAAGGGCGCTCCACAGAGTACTGACTTTAGGTGCAGCCATGCACGCTGAAATTTTCAGTTATTTTATCCTCTTTGTTGTTTGCTTCACAATTTAAAATAATTATTTTAAAAGTGTCAGGCCTGATCTGTAAATAAAATGGTGGAAACTCAATCAATTCCAGCCTACGAGGCAACAAAACACACAAAATGCCATGGGGTGTGTATACTTTTGCAAGGCCCAGTAAGATGAAGACTTTTTTAACATTTCTGTGTGCTGCCCCTAAACGAGATACATTGCATTGTGAGTTAAGATCATCTGTGTGGTTTTCAGCTTATTCGAGACCATGGGTAACGGGTCCAGGAGGGAAAGCCAGATATCCCTCTTTACAACTACTCTCCAGTGCATTCTGGGTGATCGCAAGTCACACCTTTAAATATGTTTGATCATCATTCAAGCTTATTTACAACAAGATAACCTGTGTAAATACAATATGCCATTTTATAAGGATGTCTGTATTTATTAAAGGAAAAAGCTATCAACACTAACATGAGCCTATGTGAAAAGGTTATTGCCCCCTAAATCTGCAACAACTGCTATCTGGTGCTTGCGATAACTGGCAGTGAGTTTATGACATCGCTGTGGACTTTTCATCGCAGAGTTGTCTGAATTAAGCCACATCGGATGGTTTGCAACCAAGAACAGCCTGTTGATGACCATGGCACTGCTTCTTAAAGTCTGGAATTGCACTAAGCAACGACAAACCCTTCATTTTGAGTCTGTTTTGAGTCTATCAGAGGTGGACTAGGTGTGCTTTAGGGTCACAAACTGTTTCCTTCAGGATTTGTCAGTTCACAGAATTTAGATATTCTGGGTTCTCTGACCTCCTGGCTGATTCATCAAAGCACTCCTGCAGTAATTTTGATAGAACAAAGGGGTGATAATTTTTTTCCACATAGGGTCAGGTTGGTTTTTAACTTTTTTACCTTCATAAGTTAAGTCATCTTTAAATCAACTTTTTGTCTTAACTCAGGTCCTCTTTGTGTGATATTACAATTAGCTTAATAAGCTGAAACATTTCAGGGAAATTTGTAAGGGGCGAACACTTTTACACAGCGCTGTGGGTCAGAAAGGTATTTGTGTTGGGTGTGTCCGGCCTTCTCCCAGTTGGTTGTTCAGGAGAAAACCTCCACATACTGCGGGTCAGATGTGCGAACCACCTCACCTGACTCCTTTCAGTAGAGATGAGCAGCCCAGCCACCCTGAAGCGGAAGCTTGTTTTAGACACCCCCAATTTTAGACCTTCACTAGTCTTTAGAATTCCTATAACGGCTTTTAAATTACATTATTCATACCTGAGATTTCTATGTTAATTCTGTCATTCAAAATCACCTTTTTATTAAAAAGAACTATTCCTGTGACATGGATTTGTATCATTATTTGTAGTTCTCGACTACTAATTTTCTCATGGTCGTACTATGCTTTAAGAAACTGCAAACACCAATATGCAGAGAATTTTTTCTCAAGACATTCAGCCTTCCCTTAACCCCCGTCAAGCTCCTTCATGAGAAACGACGTTTGTAAAGAGGATTGACTTGAAAACAGAGATTTAAATTGTTGCCTAAAACCTGTTAACTGTTATAAAGCTGTCAGGAAGCTTTATTTAAAATAAAGCAAACATACGAAGTTCTATTCGCTTTGCGTATTCTATTGAGTAAGTGAAATTTATGATATCAATTAATACATTGGTTATCTTTCATAATTTGTGCAGTTTAAATTGTAATTGTCATATAAAAGGTCCTTCTAGACAAAATGTTTTAGCTTGTAAGGATGTCTTTGAGTATTTTCTGAAAACCCAACATGTTTTTTGCAACAAAAAAAAATGTTTAGTCTATACACGTTTTTTTTTTTTTTTCCTTTGGCCAACGCGAGAACATAAAACCTAGTCTATGGATGTGAGGAAAAAAAGGTGACCCAAATTTGAACCAATAAAAGGAACAAAAGTGGGTTTGGTGTTTCGGGCCGCTTTGCTCATTGTTTACACCTGACATACGACTCTCTGTCTCTAAGCTGGGAACATGAAGTGCCAGGAGGACCAAACGGCTCTCCTCTTGGCTCTGAGGGTCCTTTGGGGATTATAGGTAACTGACTCTGACCTTTCAGAGGAACTGAGCTCCAACACAATAATTGTCTTGATTAGACCATTCTCTTGATCTCAAGCTGGTCCAAATATGACTGTGTGTACTCATAGGACATTTTACTTTTGTACATGTACAAGGTAACTGTTATGGAGAGCAATTAGGCACAAACAGACAAAAGAAAAGTCCCGTGGAGATTATTTTGAGAAGCCACAGCGCTAATACAAGGTGTACAACAATAAACTAAGAACAAGTGCTGGTGTCTACTTATTTAAGTCTGACATCAGAACCAGATTTAACCCCGTCCCAGCTGCAAATACAAAACCCTGTGGGATGAACTAGCTGTTATGCTCTGTGGCGAGGTAACCTCTATCAGCAAAACAAGTCAATAATAGCATGATTCTTTATATTAAACACTAAAAGAAACAAGTTTGCTTATAAAAGTGGTACAGTACTATGCTTGTGAAACATTTAATGAGATACGGTTTATTACAGAAGCTGTTGCTACCTTTTAAACATGCGGTTGCAGTAAAGCATTTTGAGTTAGGGGTTGCTGAAAATCCTCCCCACCGAAACAGAAATTTTGACTGTTGGGGTAAAATCTTTGAGAACCAAATCTCCAGCTATTCCTCCTCAATTAGTGTTTAGGATGATAAAGAATTCCAATGAAAAAAAAAAGTAACCAATGCAACACTCAAACGGAAGAAAAGTTTAGTGAAATATTACTCATTTTTTAATGATGGGATCAAAATACTTGTAGTTAATTGCAGAACATTTCACATTTATCCAGAGTTCTTGTTTTTTTTTATCATTATTTTACAACTAAACTTTAAATAGATAATTAAAATTACAACATATTTGCTATAAATACAAAAGTTAATTGAAAATGTCCTGCAGCAAGTTCTACAAATGTCAGGCTGGATTGATGGATGGATGGATGGACAGATGGATGAATACATTTAGAAAATGGAGGAAATCCAAGCCCAATACAAATAAGATATTCATATGTTTTCATACTATCTTTTTAATAGTTATACAGACCTGAAAGATATTTACATGACAGTCTATACTTTTCCAGACTGTGTAGGAACCCTGAGATTGTTAATGTCATGGAACTATCTAAACTATTGGAGGTAGCTAAAATAAATATAATTTAAATAATAAAAATATATATAAGCATATTTCAAACCGTATACCACTACAAAATTACAAGCGACTGGACAAGACAGCCGTATAACAGTCTCCTCCCTGAATTGACCTCTGCAACAAAAGCTGCCAGCTCCAAGAACAGGTGGCCCCTTATGTTGGAGAGGCATAAAAGGGACATTTGTCCGTGCCCTGGGAGTCTGAGTACCGATTTGAGGCTGCATAATTTGTCTCCGGGGTCGTGATGTAATTTTAACAGTATTCTTAGATCAGAAATAACATCTAGAATGTACTGCGGCATGCATATAAAGACGTATCCCACATCAACATGCCCAGCTCGACCTCACACTGAACCACACAGCATGTGACTTCTACTTTACCACTGTGTGTAGAAACTACCGTGGTTTGTGGGTTACAGAGCATTTATTTAGGATATGGAGCTCTTAAACAGCTCGCCCGCGTGTTTTTGTTCTCATGGCTTCGTTTTTTTTTTTTTTTTGTTTTTTTTTTATGACAAATGACTTCAACTTGGCTGCTTGCTGCGTGAACGGTTAAAAACACGAAGTTTTGCAGACAAACCACTGAATTCCGTAACCCCGTACCTGATTGGCTGGCTCAAATGAAACGACGCCTGTGATTGGCGGAGAGTGTCCTATTGACCGAAGGTGGACTCCCAGAGAGTCGGGAAAGCTGGAAAGAAAAAAAAAAAATCCAGTCACAAACTGCACCATGCGCCTCCACTCTGTGGGTTTGGATTAATCACCGGGAAGTCGATAATACTGAAGTTTTTACGGATTTTTTGACAGCCTCCGAATATATACCAACTTACACACGATGTGTTTAGTTTGTTTAATCGCTTTTAAGGACAACCGCCGCCGGGCTGCTGTTGTGACGCTGCTCAACTACACAGGTAACTTTGTTAGAAAAAAAAAAAAAAAAAAAAGCTCCGACCGTGTTAGCATAGATGCTAACCGCTAGCATCCTGCTGCCCACAGCTGCGCTGGTTGTTTTTTCTCTCTCTCTATTTACACACACGTAGCTGTTCACCGAATCGCGAAACGGGCGAAGGGTGTCTCATGTGAACTCTCCAACTTTTTTTCCGGTGCTGTTTGGCGAACAGGAGCAAACCTAAAGCGCCTTTTTGTTGAGCGCTGGAGAACAACAGGTCGACACGCTGCGTCCGGACTCCCATCGATCCCGGAGTGACAAAACTAAAGGCTCCTCAAAACACACAAATCAGCCGCTTCGGCGTCGGAGAAAAACACCCCAAGACAACTTTTACTGCACACACACACACACTGCTTATGTACAGTAGCTTTAAAGTAATCCACTGTTTATTTTCCCATCCTGCCGCCCCCCTCCCCGTCTGGTAGTCCACTTGTTGCTGGCCATTCATTACGCCCATACCATCCACGTTGTTTGTTTCTCCACTCCATAATGTCTTTATTTGCTTCGTGGGTTAAATATCGCTGTAAATGTTGCTTAGTTGAGGCTCAGGGGTGTGTGTGTGTGTGTGTGTGTGTGTGGTTGGGTTAGATTACTTAGAGCTGAGATCGGTAACATAATGCATTTTTAATGAATAGGCTTCTGATACTCGCGCAATGTGCGCAAATAATAACGCCTTCTTAATGTAAATTCAGTACTACTTTTGGATCCCGCAACCAAATGTATTTTTGAACTTTTGTTCGGAGTTTTTATATTTATAAATCGTTATTTACTTGTCTTTACGTTATAATATCTTCCATGTAACTAGAAAGGCACGGGTAGGGCTTTTATCTTATGTACTGTTTTTTGTAGATGTGTAGAAATCCTAAAAGTAATGTAATGTGTTACCGTGAACTATTTGGGCATAAGAACTACTCTCATAAACAGAAGAACATGTTTGAGAAATGAAAATGTTAAATTTAAAATAATCAAGACTCGAGCAGGTTTCCCCTGTTGTTTCCTTTGTGTGTGCGCAATCGTTAGATTCAAAACACTGTTGAAGCTTTTAAGCCCGTGGAAATAATACAGTGAAACTGTTCTGCCCGTGTTGCTTTTTTTTTTTTTTTTTTTAATAAGATCTGGTGTGGCTTACAGGAAGATATTTTTGTAATCCATCTACCGTGGTTTTTCCCAGTCAAGCAGTTTTTCTTTCACTTTGTCACATTTATAAAGTTACCGATCAGGCTTTTTTTGTTTGAGGATACTAATTTCCTTTTTTTTTTTTTGCGTGTGTGTGTGTGTGTGTGTGTGTGTGTGTGTGTGTGTGTGTGTGTGTGTGTGACCTTCAGATTTTATTACATAAAAAAACAAACGGGCTAGAGGTTCCCTAATAGAGGTAATGGGCTAGAAAATGTGGAAACGGCAACAATATGCTGTTTAAGGATCAGAATGTATACCTTACCCGGATCTGACCAATCTAATTTCTTAATTACTTTTCTAACTCAAGCTGGGGTACATGACAGCACCTGCTGATTCAGGTATTGTCATGTACCTGCTGATGCCCCTGCTGACGCACGGTGACTAACAGTGGTTGCAGTTCTGGGTTTTGATGCAGTTAATTGATGCTAAAAGAAATTCCCACATTTGTCCTGCTTTGCATCTATTGTCCCATCGTTAACCTGTATCATCGATAGAATCACGCAAACTTTCCCTCTTTATTTAGTCTAAATGCGAAACCGTAAGCAGTTACTGAGAAATTTGGATCCACAGACTCGGAACAGAGATCACGTATGTCGACGTCACTTTTGTGCTGCCGAGTCTCAAATAAGCAGGATCCGATAAGAGAATAAACAATATGAGAAAATAACTCTTGTGGTAGTATTTGCAGGAAAAAAATCTAAAATAAAATTGTAAAGACAATTATTTATTTCATTTAAAACTGAGACGCAACACTGTTTAATAGAGTAAACCAAGACTATAGTAGTAGCAGTCGTTTTCAGCTGCATGTTGTTGTTGTTCTTCTTCTTCTCCTCTTCATATTTTGACACAAGTGTAATAAGCTGACATTAGCTTGTTAATTATTCTGGATATCTGCCAAGATGGCAAACCTGCAGCCAGTTGCTCAACAGGTGTGCTGCTCTCAGTTTGCAAGTCGTAGTTTTAAAAGCCGCGTTAAAACGAAGCCGACGACAATGTTGCCGGTGAAAACTCGGCTAACTAAACTAACTAAAAGTGCCAAAGAACTTTTAACCGCAGGACTATCCTGCAATTTGATTGACGATTTTGAAGCTACAGCTTTTAAAAACATTTGTATACAGATTAACTTACTGGTAACCAGGTCATGCCAGGCCTTAATCAGTGTGGCATGCCAGAGCTGTATACGGGACTCAGAAGTTTGAAGTTTGATAAGTTAAACACAATACTTAACCATGTCATTTGTTCCTTTTTAACAGATGGACTAAGAGATACAGCCACCATGGAGGTATAAATCCAAACAGGAGATCTTTCCCTGGATGTAGGAGCTTTTCGATGTGGCCGTTCACAGACAGCAGTATTTCCATTGAAGTTGAATGATGGCGTCACGTTGGGTTCCCACTTTCGAAGAAGACGACAGGCAACAAGCAAGATCTTCCTTTTGCGAGGTGAGAACAGTTTCTAATCGGGACGTGAGATAACTTATATCGGCGTTAACGTTGATATCGGCTGATGCCAGTCATTTTTTTAACCCATCGGTATCAGTCCCATAAGTAATTCTGGGTTGATATTAACAATCGGTGTTTATTTCCATTTTGGTCCCGTTTGTGTGTTTTGGGAGAGGCTTGGCCATTTTCCATGAAAGGTTTGCCTCGATACTTTTGATTCTGTCAGATATTTTTCCTGCTTATCTCAATACTGACTATTCATTTTAGTCCCATCAGTGTTTATACAACATTCATTCCTTATAATTTCATTTAAGTGTGTTATATTGAGACAAAGAAAAAAATAAAGCCACAATTTTAGCACTTGGCCTTATAGGGGCTTATAGAAAACTCAAACGTTAGAACAGGATAATAAACAAAACGCCTTTTGAGGTTTAGCTCCCAAAATTAAAGGTACATTTATGTAGGAAGACAAAGTGACAGCGCAGCTGCTTGTTTAAGCCCTGTCTTTCAGATTTTTTAAGCTGTAGTCCCTGTAATACCAGACAGGGACACCATCTGCTCGTCTAAGTGTGTCGCCTACTTCAGACCTTCATCTGATAGTGAATACCCCGGTCACTAGTCTGGTAGGCAAGCAACAGGTTTTTGGAACAGATACGTCTACAGTGCTAACGAAGATTTTAGTCATAATGACCAACTTTTGCTCCCCTTAACAAGCTTGTGTTTTCCGCTGCAAACACGTGGATATGTCTTTTAACTTCTTTTGAATACGTTTGTAAATAATCATACATCATGAATTGAAATACTTTATTGTACCTGAGGGACATTTGGAGCAGAGTCCATTCTGTCAATGCACAACAATCAACAGTCACAAGAACACCCAGAGAAAAAAAAACAAATATCAGAAACATTTACAGAGTTAGATCATAACTACTGCAGAGAGCATGTTTCATCAAGACTAATTTAAAAACCCAGCTGCTAAAGGAATTAAATACCTCAGTTACCATTTAATCTGGCCCTTTGGACATAAGTAAACCTCCTTCCTGATAGTAGAAGCCTGGATTTTGGGGTCTATAAGGGTAAATGTTGCCCTTTTAGTGACTCTTGTTCTTGACACCTGATTAAGATCTCAAATCGCTAACAGCAAAATGTGTACAGATCTTAACGGTTCTCATGAACCTGTTTTTATTCAACAAAAGAACAATAAAATATGTTGAAAGGAAATTGATCAACACTAAAACCATTACATTTTAATTAAAAAAAGAAATGTGTCCAAAGCTGAATCCTATTTTTAAAGCATGACATTGTCACAAATGTATGTTGTTGTGGTGTATACGCCAACAGAGAATATTCATTACAAATACGTCTTGAAAACAAAATGTGATGGCCTCAGTTGATAGAATAGGTACGGCCATGGCTTTTTAACATGTTTTTAACCTGTGCTGTAAACAGGGATAATGAGAATATCTGAAATGTCACAATGCTCAGCTTGACGGTTCTCATGAACTAACTTTTATTTTATATGTTAGCTCACAAATATAGCTGACTGTGCTTTTCTATAACAGTCAGGTTTTGGTGAGTTCAAAGTTTGTAGGACGTTCTAAAGTTAATGCATTTTGTGTACTATTTAGATGATTTATTTCCTTTTAAAATGAAACCTGAAAAATCTTGTCTCATATTTCTTATCAGAAACATTTGTCTAGGATTTTTACCTGTTTGTGTTCTTTCTTTATCACTGGAGAGAAAAGCCCCCTGACGCTGGAGTGTGCCTTATCAGCTGAATAGTGCTTGGTATTTAAACACAGCACAGAGATTTTTACAGAGATTTTTAGGCGGGGTGCTGATAAAACTGCTACTGTTTCACAATGTCAGTTTTTTTTATGCTGGTTTATGATCTTTACTGGATCAAACTGAACTTTAGCATTCACCTGGAACTGTAATTGGAGCATGAGGGGCTTTTTCTCGTTGACTTATAACTACTATTCCTTTTCTAGTTAAACAGTAGAAATATGCAGTCACTGAAATAGATTCTTGTAGATTAGGGAGCCTAAATCCATATTTAGAAGCCTAGTAGGGCTATTGACCTCCCCCCGCCCCTGATCTCTACCCAGAAATCTCATTGTTAGTCTCGTTTAAGACGGCTGCCTTTTACAGAAGCCTGTGCGCAGGCATCATATGGCTAACTGATGGCAATCGGAAGGGCAAATTAACCCTCAATTGGATAGAAGAAGTCAGTTACTTCCTGTTGTGTTATGGTCGTGTCTGCAGTGTCTCTGGAGAAAACAGAAGAGATGGGCTGTGTGATTCGGTTTTCCCTCATTGTGCCAACTCTTTGAAGTTATACACTTGGCTCTGATGTTTTCTTCCCTCTTCCCTAGATAAGTCATGAAATCTTGAATGGTGAGTCATTTGTGACAAACCAAGCAGAAAGAGCGGACTCTGATTTTCAGCTTAAACGGCTAGACACAAAATCACATTCACGGCCAATTTGGTTTGTTGCAAAGACATTTTTTTAAGATTTAAAATAAAAGCTTTCGAATCTTATATGAAAATATAAGCGGGTCATGTACAATATCTTAGAAAATATACAAGTGTCTTACAAAAAGTACTAGTATTAGTATTCTTTTTTTTTTTTTTTTATTATATGTTTGACAGACTACAGCCATAAACATGTATTAATCGGGAGAGACCAATGCAAAGTAATGCGCAATTGTGAAGTGGGATGTGATACATGGTATGACACTTGGTTTTCAACATTTTACAAATAATAATTCAAAAAGGGGTGCAGTACATTGGTCCTCAACGTCTTTAACACCGATACCGCTAAATAAAATCCAGAAAAATCTCATGGACATCCAGGAGAGTCCAACCATGTTATGTTGTGCTCATTGTGAATGCAGCTGTCCTGTGAAAGCCTTGCAGGTAGGGATGGGTACCTTTCACATTAGAAGCGATACGGTA